>NC_133013.1:23691058-24338785 GCF_048564905.1 Vicugna pacos | reverse complement strand
AAACATTTAAAAAATAAATTAGCTTCCATGCCTTGAGAAGCAATACACTGTAGCACAGGGGTCAGCAGACTTCTTGTATCAGGGCCAGGTCATAAATAAATTAAGCTTTACTGCCCAGTCTCTGTTCCAACTGCTCAGCTCTGTCTTTGTATCAGGAAAACAGCTGTAAACAATATATAAATGATGGGTATGCCTGTGTTCCAGTAAAATTTTATTTACAAAAAACAGGTGGCAGACCAGATTTGACCTGTGGGCCGTAGTTTGGTAATCCTTACTGTTACAAAATAGCACAGATCTGGACGTAGAAAACCCAGGACGTAATCCATCTCTGACATGAACTGACTGAGCATTGGTAACAAACCGAATCATTTAACTTCCTTGTGAATTTCTCTTTCTTTATTAGTAAAATTAAAAGGTGGGACTATGGTGATCTGTCTTATCTTAAATTTTATCTTAGGTCATCAAAAGTTTCCTGGTATGTAAGTCACCTTTTCCTGAAGGATAAAGAAATAACCTAATGTATAATCTGTATTTAAAACAAATTATACACATACTGCTTCTTCCCTTTGGGAACTTTGAGATCTAAAAGAATTTCAACCTTACAGTCTATGAGAACAAACCAATGACTTCTACATCGATGTATTTCCAATAACTTGAGTGATCAAAACTTTAATGTTCATTTCTTATGTATGTGGAAACTATGAGTTGCATGTAGATTTTATAAAAATAATTGTATTACATTGCTTTAGTGTAACATAAAGAGTAATAAACAGCTAACTTTTTTAAACCACTGAATAGCACTTAGCACTTGTCCTATTTGATACGTATAACAATCAGTAGTTGCCAATTTTAACCCCCATTTTACAGATAAGAAAACTAAAGTTCAGAGACATAGAAAACTGGCCCAAGAACACATAGCTAGGACAAGTGTCAGAGCTGACATTGAACCCAGTGCCTTAGTTTCCTATTACGGCTCTAAGAAATCACAATGGACTCAGTGGTTTAAAACAACATAAATTTATTATCTTAAAGTTCTGGAGATCAGAAATCTGAAATTAGGCTCAGTGGGTTAGAATCCAGTTTTTGGCAAGGTTGCATTCCTTCTACGGGAGAGTTCTTTTGCTTGCCTTTTCCACCCTCTAGAGGCTTGCCTGCGTTCTTTGTCTTATGGCCCATTTCCATCCTCAAAGCCAACACTGGCTGCTCAAGTTTTGGTCTTACCACATCACTCAAACTCTAACCATTTTACCTCCTCCTTCACTTTTAAGGATATTTGTCATTACTTTGGTCTCACCCAGATATAATCCTGGATAATCTCTTCTCAGGATTCTAACATAATCACATCTGCAAGGTCCCTTTTGCTATATAAGGTAACATTTTTGCAGGTTCTATGGATTAAAGTGTGTACATTTTTGCAGGGTCATTATTTTGCCTACCACATCCAGTGAAGAAAAAATTTTTTTAAAGATTCTACTTTATTCTCTCAGTATCTCATAGAAAGGGGGATTAGTTCTTGTCATCCCATTGGGCAGATAAAGGATCCTGTAGCAGAAGTAATGTGTGACTTTGCCGAAGTTTTATAACTAGCCAGGGGCGGGGGGGGGGTGTCTTTTAAGTCCCAATACAGAAAGCTTTCTACTGGATCATATTTCCATAACACTTTTATCAGTATTAGCCATTTGATGCTAATATAGGTAAATTGCTTTCATGTCTCTAGATAATCAAACTTGAATTCAACCCAAATTAGACTTGATTCAGTGCCCTTGCCATCTGTTAGCCTATTTGATATTTTCTGGTTAAAAAAAAGAAAAAAGAAAAAAAAGGTGGAGGGGGAAATTTTCCTAAAGGATAAAGAAATAAGCTAAGGATAAAAATGAATGCAAAGGTTTGACTTTAATCACATACTTTGAAAATCTCTCTTTGATGGTGTTTAGACTCAATGGTTGAGGGTATATAGAAATCTTGAATTTTCTATATCATCTCTTATGTGTCACAAACAAATTATTAAATCTTATACTAAAAAGAGAGAAATGGAAGTTCTTAGAATAAACTATTTTAATATGGTTTCAATTTGTTTTCTTTTTATAGAACTTTATTCAACACGTATATCCTGTCTTTCCATTATGCCAGCAAGTAAGTAGTTGAATCTGTACCGTAAATTTACATTCTAGTCGGTAGATACTAAACTCTTTACTTCTTTTCTTTTTTTTTTTTAATTGAAGTATAGTCAGTTACAATGTATCAATTTCTGGTATACAGCACAGTGTCTCAGTCATGCATATACATACATATATTCATTCTCATATTCTTTTTCATTAAAGGTTATAGTTTGTAGTTCTCAAAGTAGAAGTCTTTCGCCTCCTTGGTCAGATTTATTCCTAAGTATTTTATTATTTTGGATGTGATTTTAAAAAGGATTGTTTCTTTACCCTCTTATCCTGCTAATTCATTGTTACTGTAAAGAAATGCAACTGATTTTTGTATGTTAATCTTGTATCCTGCTACCTTGCTGAATTCTTTTATCAGCTCTAGTAGTTTTTGTGCTGAATTTTTAGAGTTTTCTATATATAGTATCATGTCATCTGCATATAGTGACAATTTTACCTCCTCTTCCAATTTGGATCCCTTTTATTTATTTTTCTTGCCTGATTACTATGGCTAGGACTTCCAAGGCTATGTTGAATAGAAGTGATGAGAGTGGACATCCTTGTCTTTTTGCAGATTTTAGTAGGAAGACTTTCCGTTTTTCACCACTGAGTATTACGGTAGCTGTTGGTTTGTCATAAATAGCTTTTATTATGTTGAGATATGTTCTCTCTATACCCACTTTGGTAAGAAGTTTTTTTGTCATAAATGAATGTTGAATTTTATCAAATGCTTTTTCTGAATCTATTGAGATGATCATGTGATTTTTGTCCTTTCTTTTTTTGATGTGGTGTATTACATTGACTTGATTTGCATATGTTGAACCATCCTTGTGTTCCTGAGATGAATCCAACTTGATCATGGTGTATTTTGTGTGTGTGTGTTTTTTGGATTTTGTTTGCTAATATGTTGTTGAGGATTTTTGCATCTATGTTCATCAGTGATATTGGGCCTGTAATTTTCTTTTTGGTAGTGTCTTTGTCTGGTCTTGGTATCAAGGTGATGGTGGCTTCATAGAATGAGTTGGGGAGTATTCCTCCCTTTACAATCTTTTAGAAGAGTTTGAGAAGAACTAGTATGAGTTTTTCTTTGTGTGTTTGGCAGAATTCACCAGTGAAACCATCTGGTCCTGGACTTTTGTTTGGAGGGAGGTTTTTTATTGCTGATTCTATTTCATTCTTATTATCAAAAGTAGTAGCAACAGAGAAGAGATGGTTTTTTAAAAAATAGATAATTAAAGTGATACAGGAAAAATGTAGGGCAAGAGGATGGCTGTGTCCCAGGTCTCAGTTGAGTCCCTGGGATGCACCCTACCAAGTGTGAGTCCTTGGCTTTGCACAGGAAATAATTCAAGAGCAAGCCACAGTTGAATAAAAGTAGATTTATTCAGAGAGAGACATACTCCATAGGCAGAGTGCAGACTATCTCAAAAGGCAAGAGAAAGGCTGTGAGGTGTGGGGGTGAATACTTAGTTTAAAGTAAAAGTAGTTACACACTCCATAGACAGAGTGCAGGCTGTCTCACTCAGAAAGGAGAGTGGCCACGAGGAGTGGAGGTTGTTAGTTTTTATTGACTCAGTATCTTCATATGCTAACAAGTGGAAGGATTATTCCAACTACTTTGGGGAAGGGGCTGAGATTCCCAAAAATTGGGCCACGACCTACGTTTTGACCTTTTATAGTTAGCCTCAGAACTGTTATGGAACATGTGGAAGTGTCATTTACCATGCTAATGTATTACAATGAGCATATAATGAAACTCAAGGTCTACTGGAAGTCAAACCTCCTGCCATCTTGGGTCTCAAGACCTACTGGGAGTTGAATCTTCCACCATCTTGGTGTTAATTTCTGTGTCATTCCTTGAATGGCTGTGCACTGCCCCCTTCCTTCCTGTCTCAAAAGGAACCCTTTACTGAACCTATGTTTTATAGCTGCTATACATAGTGGTAATGGATGGAGTAAAGGGTGTGTGTTACTTGATAATTGCTCATGACTTGTTTTTTTAATGCCATTAATTCAGTTTTTCATCAGTAGATGAGTTCTCATAGTTAGATATTTCTGTTTTAACAAAACCAGGTATTTTCACACATTTCACACATTAGACTTTAACTGTTCCATAATCATTTTGTATTGTTTTATTTGGTTTCTGTTACTCTAAAGAGCAGTTTGATTTTTGGAGGTCATTTTCCTACCTTTTTCCCTTGGGCAGGATAGACAATATTTTTCTTCCATTCTATTGCCTAGAATTCATAGATCTTCTAGTTAATGTAAGCAATCAAACTAAGAAGACTGGAAGGAAGGATGAACACAATGTTCACAATGATTAATAATCTTCACCTTGAGAAGAAGCTGTTGACCTGGCCAATGTAAGTCCATGGAAACAATACTGAGAATGGGGATATCATTTTTCCCAGAGCTACTAGTGGCTCTGAGAGAGAGGCCAAGTCCCAAGTGGAATGGGATATGCTAAGATCAGAAACTAGGGAAGTATTTCAATGCAGCAAAGAAGGCGTGGTGGTTATCAAGGAGTATGGAATCAGCAGGATTTAATTGAACTGTGTGGGACTTTGAAGTGAGTCAGGACTGGGCTCGTATTTTGGCTTACTAATAAAAAGCTGTGTAGTACTGGGCAAGGAACTTAATCTCTTCAGTCCCTCACTTCATTTATTAAAATGTTAATTGCTGCCTCTCAAGGTTATTGTATGATTAAGGATATTACATACATAGTATTAGTTGTAGCCCAGTAAATAGGAACTAAAAGATAAAAACAGTACTTAACAGTTGGTGGGCTAAGGCATAGCAGAATTTCCTAAACATTGCATTTTTCTTACCAACTCTGTTTAAAGTCTCAGGGAAAAGAGCTGCATCCAGAGCCATGCGCCTTAGTTAGAATAGCACAGATCCATTTTCGGCCCAACCTGGTCCTGGGCGGTCCTTCTCTGAGCCTGGAGCTGAGGAGGAGCGCTGTGAGAGTCCTGAAAGGAAAATGGGAAACATGGTGCTCCTGGTTCGAGACCCACCATCATCCCTGCATGTTTTCCTCTCACACCCATGGCACCACCTAGGGCTCTCTTATGGATCCCTGTTGTTGAAGGAAGGACTCCCTTCTGTCTAGTCAATCAATCAAACAGTACGTTTTGGGAAACAAAATCTCATTTAAAATTTTTAAATTAAGAAAAGAATTATTATGTGCCTTATATAAACTGAATAATGCTATACTGATTTATCTTTGGAAAAATTTCATGGTTATAGTTAACCATTATTTTTTTAAGCATTAGAGACATGTGTGCTCTTGATTTTTTTAATCAATAGACCTTTTTTAGAGCAGTTTTAGGTTTATAGCAAAATTGAGCAGAAAGTATAGAGAGTTCCCATATACCTGCTCTCCTCACACATACACACTCTCCCCTACCATCAAGATCCCACACAAATATGGTATATGCATTGTAATCAATGAACCAACATTGACATATCATTATCAATTGATGTCCAGTGTTTATACTAGGGTTCATTATTTGTGTTGTACATTCTCTGGATTTTAACAATGCATAATGACATGTGTCCACCATTATATCATTATACAGAACTCCCCTGTGCTCCACCTTTTCATATTTCCTTTCCCCCAAACCCCTGACAACACTAATCTTTTTACTGTCTTCTCTTCATAGTTTTGCCTTTTCTGGAATATATACCAGCTGGTACTTCATATGCTATTATGAATTGTTTTCTGACTGACTTTTTTCACTTAGTGATGTGCAGTTCAGGTTATTACATATCAGTGTGGCTTAACAGCTCATTTATTTTTATCACTGAATAATATTCCATTTTAGGATGTATAACACAGCTTATCCATTCATCTGTTGAAGGACTTGTTGCTTCCAAGTTTTAACAATTATGAATAAAACCACCACAAACATTTGTGTGCATGTGTGGACAAAATTTTCAAATCTTTTGGGTAAATACCAAAGAGGACGATTGCTCAACATACATTGAGCATCTTTTCATATAATTATTTGTTAACTGCGTATCTTCTTTGATGAATTATGTATCTTTTCAGATCTTTTGCCCATTTTTTAGTTGTTTGTTTTCTTCTTGTTGTGTTTTAAGAGTTCTTTATATTTTGGATAGCAGTTCTTTCTCAGATCTATCTTTTGCAAATATTTTCTTCCATTATGTGGCTTGTCTTCTTACTTTCTTGACACTGTCTTTGACTGGACAGAAGTTTTTAATTTTAATGAAATTCAAATTATCAATTCTTTCTTTCATGGACCATGCCTTTGGTATAATATCTAAAAAGTCATCGCTAAATCCAAGGTCACTTAGATTTTTCCTATGTTACGGGAATTTTGTAGTGATGTGTTTTACATTTAAGCCTATAGTCCATTTTTGTGAAGGTAGAAAGTCTTTGTCTAGATTCGTCTCTCTCTCTCTCTCTCTTTTTTTTTTAATATAGATTTATATAGGTTTCTAGTTGTTCTAGTATCATTTGTGGAAATGACTATCATTTTCTCCATTGAAATGCCTTTGCTCCTGTGTCAAAGGTCAGTTTACTATATTTATATGGGTCTATTTCTGGGCTCTCTATTATGTTCCAGGTCTATTTGTCTGTTCTTTCACCAGTTCATCAATTTCACCATTTCACTGTCTTGATTGTTGTAGCTTTATGGCTATTGCTAAAGATGGGTCCTCTGTCAGTCCTCTGACTTTATCCTTCTTCAGAATCACGTTGGCTCTTCTGAGTTGTGCAGCTGATTTTAATTCCATAGACTATGCTATGTAGTTCAAGAATAAAACTTCATCATTGTATTCTACTTTAGCTACATCTCCAAGAAACAGTATCAATTATTTCTTCATATACTATTTTCCCCAGATTTTCATCATGCCCATATTTTGTATATATTCTAAAACCTGCTACTCAAAGAGTGGTCCCTGGCTCCAGACCTACTAAATCAGAATCTGAATTTTACAAGACATCCAGGGACTTTATAAGCACATTAAAGTTTAAGAAGTCCTACTATAAAAAACAAGTTTTATCTGACTGTGAATATAGCATAGTGGCTTCACGTTTTACAATTTGAAAGTCCCCTCACAATTTGAAAACCACATTCAGGATCTGAAAGGTTTTTGTTCATTTATTTAGAGGATCTGCTCATTTTCAACCTACTGATCATGCAAGTGAAGGACAAAAGAGAAACTGAAAAAAAAAAACCCATAATACTCAATATAAACTTGAATATTAAGAGGTGATTCTTTATGCTTGAAAGATCTTCCAGGAGGATCAGATGTGTTTCAGATCATTCTTCTTGTTATTGAAATGGTTAAATTTTTTGTTTCTTTTTGTATTTTTCCTGCTAACCAACTTTAGAGAGTTGTGACTATGTAGAATTATATTTTACAGCACCTCATCTCTGGGGTAAAGTATATTATCTTTGCCATTACAAATGCCATTAATTGTAAGAAGCATAGGGCTTGGAGTCAGATGGTCTGAGTTCTAATATTAACTCCACCACTTCCTAATTTTATACCCTTGAGCTTCAGTTACTTCATTGTAGTTGGAGATGAGTCCTATCTCATAGAGTTGTTATGAGGATTAGATGAGGTGATATTATGTAAAATTTCCAACACAGTGGCTGTAGTACATCAACAAATACTAGTTTCTTTCTTTTCCTCTACCCCTGAAAGTAGAATGAAATCCTTTCACACACTTATACTGTGATATGATTTCTTGTAACCAGCTGTGTAGACGTTAACAAATGTTTAGCATTTCTTCTCAGGGTTACATGTCCTGAGCTAGATGTATCAAGTTCAGTTAAGCAATTCAAAATTACTGTTAGTGGTTTCAGGGAACAGATTCTTAGAAAGAGGTTTCACTATAGTCTTTTCAACATTAAGACCTATATATTAACTTCAGGTTTTATGGCATAAATTGATATGCTTTTGTGTTTGAATACCAGGTTTCCCCATTTCCAGACATCATCTTTTTTTCGTGAAGAAATGATCAGTTCTGCCTCCCTTTCGCCAAGCAAGGCTCTTTTTAGTGTTGAAAATACTGCATGAAGTCTAGCATATTCAAGATACTGTCTTTTCATTGTTTTGTTTTGGGAAAAGCTAATTCAGAGTCTGTTTTTACATTACTATATTCATGGCACCTTTCCAAGGAATTCCAGGCACCTTGGAGGTGGCTTGCCATGTAGCCAGAGGCATAAATGACTAATTCAGATCATTTCTTAAAGACAGGAGAAGTAGAATCCCTAACCCTGCGTTAGCTGTCATCCTTAGACCACACCAGCTCCCTTCGTGTATCTGACTCATCTACTTTTTGTCAAATTTGGTATTTATTTTAGACTCTGATATTGTTCCACATTAAGCTAAGCTTTACTATTAATGCAGTCTGCTAGTGAGAGCTACCTGTAAAATGAAAGTGGGTGCTATGCACTTTACCGTGTAGCTTCACATTAAGCTAATCATACCCTCTGTGTTCAAGGAGCATTGTGTTTTCTGTCTTTTTGCCTGGATTTGTAGGGTAATTGTGTTCTTCATAATTTAACAATAGGTTATTTTTCAGAGTCGTCCAAAAGTTGTCTTAGTCTGCTTAGGTTGCCATAAATCATTGCTTCCTCTCCAGTTGGGCAGAGTTCCAATTTTTCTAGCATGTTTCCTTTTCACCATTTAGACTGGGAATTGTGATTGGTTTTGATATTGTGTCTTCTTGAGTTTTGTCTTGTCTCAGAACACAGGACTCTTAAGAAGAACTTGTTTGTCTGCTGAACACTCCATCAAAATATTCTCTTATTTACAGGGGAAAAAAAGCAGAACCAACATTTGAAAGATAATAGAAATCTGCCAAAAATTATTAATTAAAATAATAGGGAAAATTTGAATTATTGCACAGAAATCTCTTGATGAAAATGTTCATATTATTTTGGTTTTTTAACTATGTCTAAATTAATTAAATTCTGCTTGAATGATTAATTAATTCTACCTCTTCTTTTTTTGGCAAGAACCCAGAGAAAGTAATAAAATTTAAATGGCCTTTGCCGTTAGGGAGGCTTTTTTCTAGTCTGTAAGTACATACTTAATATTACTGGTTTACCCTCCCCTAAGAATTCTTTTGGATATATTCTAATTTTAAGCAATAACCATTACCCTACATCATAAATAAGCACAGATTTCTCAAATTCTGTCTTCTAGGTTTATTTTATAAGGTGAAGTATATTGTCTTTAGTTTTAAAGGTATACCCCCAAATCGCATTTTCTGTCATAATCTCTAAATTCTCCAAAGATACTCATATTTAGACTTCTCTTCAGTTAGACTTCCCTTCGGGTTGATTTTTTATAACGAACAAACAAAAATTTTCCCTACTAATTTGCTATTATTTTGGAGAGGAAACTAACATTTATCAGTTCCTGCTGTGCACCAGATAACATACGAGTCTCTGTTCTTCTCCAAAGTTTAGGTTTTGTCTGTGCCTTGCTACTTCCTTATCCGATCAGCCACTCAGTTTTCAATGCCATCAGCAGATCAGAAACCAGACTCTCTCTGTACATCTGGAAAGATTTGGGAAACTCATTGCCATTAGAATATATGTAGAATTGTGGTGATCCAAGATAATATAAAATGGAAGAGTAATGAGTAAGAAGAACTAAGGAAATAAATGGCTTCTAGGGGTTGTTTCTCTAACAAAAAATTGTACTAGTATATTTTGAGACCTACCATTAGATTATACCTTTCTCTCCAATGCTAACAAAATTTAAAGAAAGTCAGAGCATGGTAACCTGTCATGCAGGATGTCCATCTCCCCTGTTTTATTCCCCAGCCTAGCAATGCTAACGCTTTCACTGCCACACAGACAAATTGGGGGGAAAGAGGAGTTGGATCAAGAGCTTCATTTGATCTATCCTTCACCTGTTTGTTTGTTTAACAAAGGACCTTGATGAATTTGTAAAAATCTTCTCTTTAGTAGAAAAATGGTAGACCCAGTATTTAGCTGACTCTTGCTTAAAAGGTCAAACAATTTGTAGGGGAATACAGGGCTCACAGGCTGCTTAGCATGAAATATCGAGTGATCTAGAGGGAAATGCAAGAGTGATGGTATGGCTGCTGCAAATAACTGCAGGAGACACTTGTGAGTATTGCGCAGTAAATCTGCACCTTCCGTGGGCACTCATTTAAGGGGAGGCTTCCTCAGGATGGAGCATCAGCAACACATGTCTAATAGGTGCATTTATTTTAATACGCTCATTCATTGAATAGGCCTGATGAATTAGTACATGTCACCATCTGGTACTTAGTGAAACTATTCATTTTTAAAATGTTGAAATTGCAAGGAATGGTGCACACCAATTAAAATCCTTTTAACTGGATTGTGTTGTTATAAAGTGTATGTGTAGGAGGACTTCATTGGAATTCAGCATGCATCTAAGGGTACACACACCAGCCTGAAGTCAATTAGAACAAAGGAAGTCAAGAGAGGGGAAATTAAAGAGCTGTCTGTCCTTTTTCTGAATGTGTCTGCTCACGCATTGGACTCTCTGTCTTGTTTTTCTGTTCGTACTCAAACTTTTCTTGATTGTCCTCCTACCTTGTCTTTGTTTTAGATTCCCTTTCTCTCTCAGCCTCCATTTTTGTCTTCTTTTTTGATGTTGTCGTTCCCCATTTCCTCACCTCTCCCCCACCCCACCATTCTTCAGTGACACATTAAAACAGGAGAGTTAGAATATGCAGTAACAGAAACACCTTAGCTCTCTATGTGCTGGAACTAGAATGAGTTCTAGTTGACCACATTTTTCTGGGTAACTGTGAGTCTGAGTTCTTTAAACATTAAAATGGTTTTAGTTATAATAATCATTTGGTACTTATGTGACCTATGGTTTTTTTAAAAAATACAGAGTAAGATTTGGGCTGCTTTTTCCTCCTCTGTCTGTCTTTGTTTATTTTTGCAGGTTTACTTATAATGGGCATTTTCTAACTGAATAAATAAACTTTTAAATAATAAAACCATTTGTGTAAAAATCTTCCCAAAATATATTTCAGACTTTTGTTTTCTTCCCGTCTTCAGTACAGGATACCAAACATAATTCAACATTATTTTGATATCCTGTTACAATTAGTGTCAATGTCAATCATGGTGCTATTCTGAAAAGTACAGTGATCCTAGAGCTGTTTGCCGCACTCTGAAAAGTTTTTTGAGTTCTTGAGTTTGGTTTTTGTTTTTTTCTTGCTTCCCTCTTTGCTCTCAGGTAGTCTCTTGTCAGCTGCCACTTCTGTCTGAATGCTTCTGTCCCTTTCTAAATTATTTTGATCTTTCAAACCAGTTAGTAAAGCATCACTTAATCATCTATTCAAGAACTAAAAGGTGCTGAAACTATGTAAAAAAAAAAAGTCTCCTGTCTTCAAGGAGCTAAGACTAGTTAGTGAGAAAGAGAGAGTTATATACAAATGGTCATAAATACCACACGATGGGAAATTTCAGGAGGAAACTGTTAATTCTTAAAGGATGATCTACAACTTCACAGGGGAGTTGGCATTTGACTGAAGCATCAAAAGTTTTGTAGAATTTTGAACAATTGTTAATACGAGTGAACATGTAGAAGATGATTTTTTTCTAATTTATTTTTTTAACTGGAGAACTGGGAATTGAACCCAGGACCTCATGCATGCTAAGCATGCGCTCTACGGCTGAGCTATACCCTCCCCCCAGTTTTTTTAAATGGTAAGACAGTATCTGATCACAGAAGAGCAGTATACTTTATTCTAAAGAGTTCAAATGTATTTCACGGGCAACTGAGAACCACTAATGATTTTATGAAGTAAGTGGTAAAGATTTATATTTTAGCGGAATTAGGAGACAAGAAGGTACTATCCCAGTACTTCAGAGAAAGAGTGATGAAATCCAGGACCCAGTATGTGCAAGAGAGGACAGATCTGAGAGACAGAACCTTGCATTGATTATATATAGCGTGAGAAGGACCAGGAGGGGTCAAGTTGACCCAGCCTGAATACCTGCCGATGTTGTGATACCATTAATTGTAATAGTGCCCAGAAGAAGGTGGGGCATATTTTGGAGGAAACATTATTAGTTTTGTTTGGAGTGGTCTAGAGACAGTTGAAAGCTGAAGTCTGGAGCTTCAGAGGACAGGAGTAAGAAATATAGGTTCTGGGAAGTTATTTCACCCTCTTATGTTTGGGAATAGGCAAGATCACAGAAGAGATAGTTAGAGAGTCATTGTTATTTCTGTACAATTTCTGTACAGAAACACTGATTTGATTTGATCAAGTTAAATTTGGGTGTAAAACAAGAGCAAAGAGTCTATAAGTGAGACCCTATGGCTCTTTCCTCCTTTGTCTAGTTTTCAGCTGTGCCTGAATAGATTATCTTGCCAGGTTAGCTATTTCGTCAGAGAAGAATTGTTTCCTATTATATATGAGAAATATTTTTTAATTGTTTGAGGTTATTAAAGGACTCTGACAACAACTTCATTTCTTCCATTGTTAAATTGGTTTCAATGATTCAGATTGGCATTTTAGCCCAAATTTGCATTTACACAATCTTTTGAATTGACAGTAAATTCTGGAGAAGACTTTAAAGATACTCATCTTGTCAAACAGCATGTTCATTGTGTTAAATACAATCTGTGTATCAGTGTGTGCACAACTGATCTGTGGACAGGAAAAAGATGTGGAATGGTATACAGTAGGATTTTTGGCTTGAGGTTTCATTGGTTTTCATGTCTTTATTTTCTAATTGCTTTCATAATATAAAGAATTAAGTTATTTTTTATTTCTGAAAAAGATAAGGAACCTGAGGCCTAGAGAGTTTGATAACTTGCATAAACTTACATCTAATTAGTAATGGCCTTGAACCTTGTTCGTTTGTGCCTCTGAGGGTTCTATTGACTGGTGGGTGGTTATGATAGGAATGGGAATGCATCCAGTTCTCTGGCAACCGCAAGGACCAGGGGCCCAAAATGAGGCATGGCTGGCATTCTGCCTGCCATTCTCCATTCAGAGAAGCATTGGCTCTCTGCAGTGGTCCAGTGTTACAGACCACAGACATGGATGTGCACCAATAAGGAAAACGAAGACCCAGAATTCTTTTGATGTAATTGAGCTTTTTCTTCAATCAGAATGTGATCTTCTTATATGTTAATACCCACTAATTCTCCAGAGTCCAGTTTTCTTGAGGAAACCTGTTGGCGTATGCTCATGCCCATCTGGACTGTGTGAATCCTCTGGCCACGGTTCCCATCCTTCATGCTCCGTCACTGGCCCCATCACTTCAGCCACTAAGCCTAAGTTTTATTTTTTGCCTGTATTTATAGTCAAATAAAGGCAACTAAGAAATTGTCACTTTACGTTTTTCTTTCCTTCCTGCATCCATGTCAGCATCCTGAATCTTTTATATTACCTCACCAAACCATTTGAACTCAAGATTTAGAGTCAAGTTTATATAAGAAAATAGCAATGAGAGTATTTTTAATGGGAGGAATTTTTAATCACTTACTACTTGGTTTTACACTATGTTTGATGTTTTCATTCAAGCACCAGTTTTCTCATTTTTGGCAGTTGAAGTAGCACAGTTGTCGCCAACTTAATTGTCCACACTACTCAGTCTACCTCTGGGAAGAATCATCTGGGCCTTCATCTAGAGAGACCCCAGGGTCATCTTCAGTCACTGTCCCTCTCCCTCCGTGTCCCACTGGTTGATATGTGTTGTCTGTTCAGCCTCTCATATTAACCCCTGCCCATTAACTCCTCCAGCCACTGCATTAGTTTGAGGCTTTATCTGGTCTGGTATTATAAACGTTGAACCAGCCACGTCTCCTCCAGCCTTAATGTATCCTTTCCATATCCACCTAAATTCGTAAAGCACCTGTAGTGTCACGTTACCCTGTTGCTCAGTAACTCGTTTCTGATACAGTCTGACAGCATCTCTTGAAAATAATGCAAAACACAAGTCCAAAATGGGATGCTAAAGTTTCTTTGCAAGTCAGTTCACAACTTGGAGTACATTTTCCTTGTAGAAACAATAAATGGTAGATAGGTTTGCAGGGTAGCCGAAACTTTCAGTTAAACCATCCATTTTAGTTGAATCCTACCAGCATAGTAGGCTACCTACCAGTGTTCCCATGGAGATAGCTTTCCATCTGCCCAATTGGAATGTCAAGGTGGGGTTGGATATGTGTAGAGGATATTGGAAGAGATGACTTCCCTTCCTGTCCTCCATTGGATATAGAGATTTAATAAAGGAGGAAAGAACTAATATTAAGTTCTTACTATTCATCAGCATCTATTAAGCACTTTATATTTTTATCTTTTTTGAGATATGATTGACATTTAACATTATGTAAGCTCAAGGTATACATTGTGTTGTGTTGATTTGGTACATTTATATATTGCAATATTACTACCATAGCATTAGCTAATACCTCTATCACATCATATAATTATCATTTCTGTTTTGTGATAGAACATTTAAGGTTTAGTCTCTTAGCAACTTTGGAGAATGTAACACAGTATTGTTGACTGTAATCACTATGCTTGCGTTAGATCTCCAAAACTTGCTCACCTTCTAACTGAAAGTTTGTATCCTTTGACCAAATCTCCCTAATTCTCCCACTTCTCAGTTCCTGGTAACCACCATTCTACTCCCTGTTTCAATGAGATTGGCTTTTTTTTTTTTAAGAGTCTACATATAAGTGATATATATATAGTATTTGTCTTTCTCTGACTTACCTCACTTAGTATAATACCCCCAAGGTCCATCCGTATTGTCACAAATGTCAGGATTCCTTCCTTCTCATGACTGAGTAATACTCCATTGTGTGTGTGTATATATATATCCCACATCTTCTTTATCCATTCCTCCACTGATGTACACTTAAGTTGTTTCCATTTCTTGGCTACTGTAAATAATGCTGCAGTAAATGTGAGGGTGCAGATATCTTTTTGATAACCTATTTTCATTTCTGTTGAATATATATCCAGAAGTGGATTGCTGGATCATATGATAGTTCTATTTTTAATTTTTTGAGGAACCTCCATACTGTTTTGCATAGTGGCCTACCCAGTTTACACTCCCACCAACAGTGCACAAGGATTCCCTTTTCTCCACATCCTCACCAATACTTGTTACCTTATCTTGTTGACAGCCATCCTCACAAGTGTGAGGTGATACCACATTGGTTTTGATTTGCATTTCCTGATGCCTAGTGATGTTGAGCATCTTTTCATGTACCATTTGAATGTCTTCTTTTGGAAAATCTCTATTCATTTCTTCAGCCCATTTTTAAATCAGATTTTTTCTGTTGAATTATGTGAGTTCTTTATATACTGTGGATATTAACCCCTTATCCAGTATATGGTTTGCAGATATTTTCTCCCATTCCATAGGTTCCTTTTTCATTTTGTTGATTGTTTCTTTTGCTGTGCAGAAGCTTTTTAAATTAGTTCCACTTGTCCGTTTTTGCTTTTGTTGCTTGTACTTTTGGTGTCATATCCAAAAAAATTGTTTGCCAAGACCAATATCAAGGAGCTTTTTCCCTGTGTTTTCTTCTAGGGGTTTAACAGTTTCAGGGCTTATGTTTAAATCTTCAATTCATTTTGAATTGATTTTTGTGTGTGGTCTAAGATAGGAATGCAGTTTCATTCTTTTGCATGTAGCTCTCCAGTTTTCCCAACACCATTTTTGAAAGACTGTTCTTTCTCCATTTTATTATTCTTGGCTCCTTTGCCAGAAACTAATTGGCCATATATGCATGGGTTTATTTCTGGTCTCTGTTTTCTATTCCATTGGTCTAAATGTCAGTTTTTAATGCCAGTACCATACTGTTTTAATTACTATAACTTTGTAGCATAATTTAACAGAAAGTGTGATGCCGCCTCCTTTTTCTTTCCCAGGATTGCTTTGGCTATTCAGGGTCTTTTGTGGTTCCATACAAATATTAGGATTTTTTTTCTCTTTCTGTGAAGAATGCCATTGGAATTTTAATAGAGATTACATTGACTCTGAAAGGAAGAGCTAAAATTGTTTTGTTGTTATTTGCAAATAATACAATCTTATATATGGAAAATCCTGGAGGGGAGGGTATAGCTCAAGTGGTAGAGCACACACTGAGCATGCACAAGGTCCTGGGTTCAGTCCCCAGTACGTCCTCTATAAATAAATCAACAAACCAACCTAATGACCTCCCTACCCACCTCCAAAAAAGAAAATCCTAAAGACACAACCAAAACAACTTGAAACTGATCAATGAATTCAGTAAAGTTGCAGGATACAAAATCAATATATAGAAATCAATTGTGTTTCAATGAATTCAGTAAAGTTGCAGGATACAAAATCAATATATAGAAATCAATTGTGTTTCTATACACTAACAACAAAATACCTGAAAAAGAAATAAAACAATCCCATTTACGAAGACAATAAAATACTTAGGGATAAATTTAACCAAGGAAATGAAAGATCTTTACATGGGAAGCAAGATTTTTATGAAAGAAATTGAAGCAGACACAAGTGGGAAGATACCCCACCTTCATGGATTAGAAGAATTAATATTGTTAAAATGTCCGTACTACCCAAAGCCATCTATAGATTCAATAAAATCCCGGTATATTTTATCTTAATTCATTTTAACAGTGGCTGTGTGGGGTAGATTGCTCTGCCCCTTTAACAGGTGCTTAGCAAATTAGTAATGTAAATAGGATTACGAGAGGAATGCTCACCTGACATAAGAGAGTATTGTTTTTATACACTGCTTTTCAAACCTTAGTAATTTATAGACTCCTTTTAATTGATTTTAAAATTGCAGTCTTTCAATATTGACATACATTATTATTATAATTTTGCTTGAATATAAATAAACATAAAATTAGATATAAATTCTTTATGTTCATATTTCTCATTTAGCTATTAACTGAAACAAAAAAGCCCATAAAACTAATGAAATGCAAATTAACGTTATTTTTGTACGCTAGATGGTGTTTTGCTGAGACTGAATTGCTGCTCAGAGTATGAATATGTAGCTGCCTGCAACCCCACAGGTTTCTTGGCAGCTTTCATTACCATTGGCGCTTTTCTTCTGACCTATTTCTTTCCATGATGTTGAAAATCCATGACTGGTACAATGTACAGTCACTGCACCATGATGTGGTTTGGCCTTTACTTGGTGGGACTGTATCATTCACATATTAAGTGAGCCTCCTTTTCTGGTTCCTTACAATTGCTTTGCTCTGCATATGTTTGTATTAATTTATTTTGGATTGTAAACCTTGCTTTCAGTTCAGTACGGGAGCTGTTTTGGAGAACTCATAGATCCTTGAAAATACATCCTGGATCCCAGATTGAAAGATACTCTTTTAATGTATTTTTAGGCCATTATTTATTTACAACCATTATGAAAATAATTCTTATTTATTTATTTGAACCGTCCTCCAAATACCTCTACCAGGAAAGACAGTTATGCTAATTTATTATGGTATATCTTTGAATGCAGTAAATCTATATTTTAAAGTCTTATGTAATTCAGACTTTCATTAATTTGGAAGTATTTTTTCCTTTTAAAAGTCTAAGTTAAAAATGTCTTACAGAATGTATTGTTCACTCTTTTCTGTAGCTGGGGAAGGTAAATTTTAGTTTGAATGGAAAAATAATGCCTCCTACCAAATGTGCAAGTCATGCAAGACAATAAAGCCTCCTAGAATGGTGAAGGCTGATAACAGAGGACCTTATTGCTTCCTCTGATTATGTTGCTGTAAACATTCAAGTGGGATTTCTTTGAGAATAATCATCTGTTTCTGACTTATTTTTCCTTCCCAACTTCTTTTTTCCCTTCTTCCTTATTCCCTTCTTTCAAACCAGAGGTCATCCGTCTTTTCCCGTCTCAAGTAGCTTACAGTCAGGTTTTCTTCACTTGACAGTTGAGGGCAGTGGGGAAGAACACCCAGCAGGCAGCCTCTAGCAGCATCTCACCAGCCACTGTCAACCAGCCACTTACATACCCTCCAAGTAAGGGGGGCTCCCGACTCACGCTGGGCTGGATGAAAGATCGTACCTAATTTGCCTCGGAATATTCATTGCTTCAACTCTGCAGCACAAAAACCACACCTCTGGGGCAGCCCAGCCAGCTAATTGTGTGCCTGTTAGCTCCCTCCTACTTGCTCTGCAGTGAGCGCAGGACCCTGCCCCCTCAGAGGTGAGCTGGGAAGGTGTGGGTGTGCCTACTTCTAACACTTCTTTGTTCAAGATGGAATTCCGCTGTGGTAGGCAGTGCTGCTGCTGCTGAATGGCCTGCCTGCTTTTCAGGTACCACCATGCTTATGTCTAAAGCAGCCTCCAGATGCCATGGAGAGCCGAGCTCTATCACTGATCCATGCATACATACATCCACCCTGGCTCTCCCACGTGCTAGCTCTGACCTGTAACAAGTCTCGGTTTCTTCATCAGTAAAGTGGGGCTAATAATAGTATGTACATCATAGAGTTCTGTGAGAATTACGAGTTTTCATGGGCAAAGAGCTTTAAATGGTGCCTGGCATTTAGTAGAAAATGCTGGCTAAAATTATTATTATTCAGGAAGCAGTTATTTGGTATCCGGTATATTCTTAGCAATCCAAGAGATATAGAGATGAAAAAGATACAGCCCTGCATCCTAGGACTCAAACAATTACAACACAACGTGATTTTATAATAAAGGTATTTGGGGAGTTAGGTAAAGCTCCATCACAGGTAGAATTTGAACTGGGTCTCGAAGAATAAACAGAGTTTTTCCAAGTAGAACAGCTTTAGAGAAAATGTATTCCAAGCAGAGGGAATAGTTTATGAATAGAATAAAACTGTAAAAGACTTTGGAGTCCTTGGCTGTTATTCGATGACATTTTAACCTCTTCTCTGATACATACCTTGTTGAGGAGCGATCTGAGATGGGTTCAGTGAACATTTTGGAACTTATAATCATATAAATAGTTATTACCAGGTTTATGATATCAATAATAATAATTATTATTTAACTGGTTCATCAAAGAGTTTAAACTTAAAAAAAAATGCGCTGGGACCTAAGCAGTGCCTCTTTGCAGTAGTGCATCTGCTGTTGCACAATTCCGCCATGTGACGAGGACTGCCATGTGACAGAGCAGTAAATCGTTAGGAAGAAACTTGTGGTTACAACAAGTGGGAGTGGATGGGCTTCCTTCTTTCAACAGACCTCTAGTTGAGTTTTCAAAATTAAACAGATTTGACCTTGGTCTTCTTTAGATGGAAGAACCTTATTTCTGAAGTTGCCTGTTCTTGCCGTAGCAAAGAACTGTGGGTTTGTTTTTTTTTTGTCAGATCTCAAATTAAGAAGGTTCCTCTTACTCATGAAATTTCCACTTGTGTACCAGATTAAAGCTGAGTTTTATCTCCTACAAAACCTTTTCCTGCAGCTCTGCTCTCACTTCCTCTCCCCGCCCTTTTAGTCATCTACTGAAGGGCTTGGCAGCTGGTTGAGGTATCGGGTCAGCATTTTTCACTATGGAAGAAGGAAAGGTTGGGAACAGTGACGTGAGGGTACTTTTCACATTTTCCTTTCCTTTTTTATTTAAATGACCTACATGTTCCATTACAAAAGCCTAAGGAGAGCCTCAGTATGTAAATTTTACTTCCACGGCCTGGAGGTGGCATATAGGTGATAGTGTCCTTAGAAGCCCACGTACAGCAGTGAGGCGTCTTGATTCTGCCTCTGTGGCGACACATATTATGAAGAGCCTGTGGGAGTCACGGGATTGGGGAAGAGGCTTAGCAGTTCATTCCCCGTCCTTCTGTTAGCAGGTCCGCCCTGGGCGCCTTTCGGGAATGCGCCGTATGCAGTGTTAACACACCACTTACCCACTCTCACCTTCTTCACAGACTTGGAAACCGCATCGAGCTCGAGGAGCTCTGGCTCTGTCTGTGGGTCTGTTTACCCCAGAGTTGAAACCCTGTGTGGATTTGGTTGTTCTGTATTAAATCTGCCTGAAACTATAGGACTAGCAGCCAACTAATTGTTGTCTATATAGCAGGAGAGAGAGCAAAAAGTCATAGATTTTTAAAAAGCTGTCATGACTTGAAGTGAACTAGGCTCCTTGTGAATAGCTTCCTCTGTAGCCCGAAGGGCTTTGGCCTTGAAAACTGTCAAATACAGAATATGATTTTAGATCATGGAATGCCGGCTAGCTCCTAGGGGCAGCTTCAGCCACTCAGCTCTCCCATTGACCATTTCATCTGTAAGATTTCGCTTTGAGATTATAAGGAATATAGAGGCAAATGAGTTTTTCTTAAAAAACGTTCCATTTTGGTGCTCCATAGCAGACCTGTTTTGGCACCTAAATAGAAGACACCAGGCTAGGCTGTCATACATCCTTGTTTAAGTGCCTTAGGAGACACATTTTTTTTTTTTATTTCTGAAGCATAACTGGTGGGTGACCAGAGTTTCCCATCTTGGAGATGTCCGTGTGGAGCAGACAGAACTCCTGCTTATTGATCGCCATTCCACAAAGGCAGTAAAGCCCAAGGATTGCTCTTTGGGCAGAGCTACAGCTGTACAGCTTCTCTTTCTAAGAGCCTGTTATAAAATAGTTTTGACAATGTCTTTAAGTGCACATCTCTGTCTCCAAACATAATTAGTGTTGAAAAAGGAAGTCCTCCTGGTTATAAGGCTCTGTAGCTTGGACAGCAGCTCCATCTGGTGCTTGCTAAAGGTGTTGGCTTGGCTCATCTCTTGGTTTTATAACAACATGGATACAGATGTACACAGAACTTGTGAAAGAATGTCAAATCCAAGGTCTCAGTTTTATTGATGGGTTTCTACTGCACACAGCTCTGCCATAAGCTAATTGTGTTCCTGGTGAATCTCATTTGTCTGTCTTACTGATAATGTGATAGCTGCTAATCAACTCAACAGCCTCTCTTGACTGAATTAATTTACTTGCTCTCAAAGTAGGGAATTATTTTTACTATTTATCTACCAGTCTTGGAAAAAGAAAATACACTGTACCTCTTACAAAGAGAAAATTTAATCCTCTCTTATCATTGGTGAGTTTAACATGGTGAACAAGAGGTGAGGTCAGGATGCCTCATTCTCTTGTCTTTAGTGCCACAAAGGCTAAGGAGACAGGGAATTTTTTAAAAAAGATTCTTGATGACTGACAGGAAATGCCCCAAACTGTTCATAGATGTTACTTCTAAATAGGTTTAGGCATGATTTCATTTTCTTTATACTTTTCTGATTTTTCACAGTGAGTGTGTATAACAGAAGGTGAAGTATCTTATATAACAAAAGAAAAAATTATTTTAAAACAAAGCATATTGTAGGTAGATGTAGCCTAGAGTTGCTATTCTTGAGTCTTTCTCATTCACTTGTGTGGCCTCTCTGGGCTTCAGTTTCCCTTGTCCATAAAAAAAGAATTAAACTAGCCGCCTGCTCACTGTTAACAATCTAAGTTTTGTGGTTATCTACCTCTTTTCTTCTGTTCTTTCAGCCTCTCCCGCTTCCGTCTATCTTTTTCCAATATGTAGTCAATGTAACCTAGTTTCTGCCATCTTAAAATAAGGAAATCCTTTCTGGACCCTCTCCCCCATACTCCCAGCTCTTTCTTTCGTCCACCTCCCACCTAAACTTTTCCAAAAAGTTATCTAAAATTGCTCTATCTCTTCACTCTTCAACTCACCGCAGTCTGCTTTCCATCCCCACCACTGCACCAAAATATGTGCCAAGATTACCACTGAGCTCACGATGCTAAGTTGCCAAGTCCTGTGGGCACATTTAAGTCCCCATTCTCTGTCACTTCTCAGCAGCACTTGAAATAGTTGTCTTCTTTCCGACTAATGAAATCTCACCTGGCTGCTATATCATCACACTCAGGGCTATAATTTTTTTTCCCCTCTTGCCCCTGGTTCACCCACCAAGGCCACCTCCCTGGGTTACTCTCTTATCTTCTTTTTGGCCTAGCTGTTCCTGTGCTAGTAATTCCAAAACAGAAAAGAACAGCAGAATTCCTCTCTGTGTCCAGACTTCTAAATTCAGTTGCTTGCTCTGTTGTGTGCAAGCTAACAAAATATGTACTCAAAATCTTCCCCCACTTAGGTTGTACCTCCTCCGACATTGTCTCCGTAAATGGCCCCACAAATCATTTTAATACATAAACTCAAAACCTCAGCATCCAAAATCTAGTCCATCATTCATACATATACCTTCATCTGCCCTCCCTGATGCCAGGTCCTAACCTGGAGCCTTGTCATACCTCATTTTGCCCACAGCCGCCCTGCAAATAGCCCTGGCCTCCTGTGCTGTTCTTCCCCATCAGCCAGACCGTCTTTTTTTTTTTTTTTAAAGTCAGATTTATTGAGGTTTGATTTATACCCAGTAAAACACCTTTTTTTAGCGTACAGCTCTATGAATTTTGACAAAAGCGTGTAGGCATATAACCAGCACCACACAACATTTGGATTGTTTCCAGCTTTTGCCTGTCACCTTTGCATACAGTCTTTAGTGTAAATATAACATTTCATGCCTAGGAGTGGGATTGCTGGCTTCTATATAAAATTTATGTTTAACTTTATAAGAAACTGCCCAACTGTTTTCTGAAGTGGCTGAACCATTAACATTCCCACCAGCGCTATGAGAGACTCAATTGCTCCATGTCCTCCTTAGCGCCAGTTTTTGGTTTTGTTTTCATTTATTGCAACCATTCTAATAGATGTATGGTGGTACTCATTGTAGTTTTAATTTGTATTTCCATATGTCTAATGATACTTGGCATCTTTCACATGTTTGTATGCAGTCCATGTACCTTTGGTAGAGTGCTCAAATCTTTTGCCTATGTTTTTCTTTTTTAATCAGATTTTTTTTCTTTTTGTTGAATTTTGAAAGTTCTTTGTGTATTCTGATATGAAGTCCTTTGTCAGATAAGTACATTTGAAAGAAATTTCTCATTTCTGGCTTCCCTTTTTCATTCACGTATCATTATCTTTGTCAGAACAAAGGTTTTTGATTTTGATGAAGTCCAAATTATTTGTTTTTTCTTTTATGGGTCATACTTTTGGTGTTGTATCTAAGAGTTCTCCCTAACCCAAGTTTGCAAAGCTTTTCTCTGATGTTTTCTTCCAAAAGTTTTATAGCTTTTACATTTTATACTTATATCCGTGATTCATTTTGAGTTAATTTTGGGTATGGAGTATTATGTATAGATCAAGCTTCATCTTTTTTGCCTGTGGGTATCCAGTTTTTCTAGCACATTTGTTGAAAGGGATCTTCTTTTCATCTTTGTCAAAAATCAGTTGACTATATTTGTGTGGGCCTATTTCTGGTCTCTGTGCTGTTCTGTGTCTATTCTGATCTATATCAGGGTCTGTGACCTTTTTCTATAAAGAAGCAAATAATAAATATTTTAGGTTTTGCAGGCAAAGGGGCAAAACCAAGATATTATGTAAGTACTTGTTTAACAAGAGAGAAAACAAATGTCCATGAATTTTTTGACAGAATTCAAAATGTAAAAATTGAGTAAAATTTTTTATAACACAGCTCTACTAATAAGAATGGAATTATTTTTGGGGAGAGGGAGAAACAGTTTGCGCTAAGATCACCAATGACTTCATTAATTTTGCTTAGTTTAGGATTCAAAGTTAGTGTTTCCTCTCATCAAAATTGATTACAAATGTTTATTATTAATGCATATCTGTAATGAAATTTCACTTATTTTTATCTTGGAAAATGTCTTTTCACAACAATTATTCAGGTAGCAGTGGAAACACTGCAATGTGTGGAGTGCTGGGGAGCACCGCACGGTGATGGAGTGCCACACAGTCTGTCCTAACTGCTCAGCTGTCCACTGTAGCGCAAAAGCCACCACAGACAATGTGCAAACAAGTGAGCCTGGCTGGGTTCCAACAGAGCTTTATTTATGGGTGCTGAAATTTGAATTTCATATAATTTTCACTTGTCACAAAATACTCTTTTTCAACCATTTACAAATTTTTTTCAACCATTTAAAAATTTAAGAAGCATCTGTAGCTTTAGTGACATATGAAAACAGGCAACAGGCTCCATGTGGCCGTGGGTTGTGATTTGCTTACCCCGTTTCCCCCACCTGTGTTTCCATCCTTTTGCCAGTACCACTTTGTCAGGTTACTATAGCTTTATATTGAGTCTTAAAATCAGGTGAGATGAGTCCTCCAACTTTGTCCGTTTTCAGAATTGTTTCTGGCTATTTTAGTTCCTTTTCTGTTCCATATACATTTTAGAATCAGTTTCTGATTTCTACAAAAAGTGCTGGTGGATTTTGGTTGGAATTACGTTGAATCTACAGAGCAATGTGGGGGAAATTGACATGTTATACTGTATTTCTCTATTTGTTTACGTCTTTAATATCTTTAATCAGTATTTTATAGTTTTCTGCATATAGATTCTAGATTTTGCACGTATTTCATTAGACTTATTTATAACTTATTTATAACTGTTTCATGTTTTTTGGTCAGAGCCGTCTCTTTTGAATGCAGATTGGATCATGTTGTTTTCCCTGTTTAAAACCCTTTGGTGGGTTCCCGGTGCTTTTAGGATAAACTCTACAATCTTTAAAAACCTATAGAAGGCCCTGTGAGATCTGGCCCCTGCTCTCCTTTGCAGCCTCATTTTTTGCCATTCTTCCTTTTGCTTAAAATGTTTCAGTCTCAGACTAGCAGGGAATGGTTTTATCAGCTAAGTGATACAGCTTTTAGAGTATCTGAAAGAATAAATAAATGTTTTCAAACAAACACTTGAAAAGTAAATTTTAACTTTATTGAAAAAAGCCATTCAATGATCTCCAGCAAAGAATGAACTTAGATTTTGGCCATGTCCGTGGGCTTTCTGTGTGGAATTCTTTGATCTTTAAGTCTGTACTTCTTCCGGTGAGGCCAAGTGCTTTCTTTATAAGTGTTGTTTACAAGGGACCTAGCTTTACACATATTAGCTAAAGAAGATATTCTTCCCTTCCTTATAAACATGCTGAAACTTGGCAAAAAGACTGGGTTTCTGACAAAACCAAGGATCCTGTCACCGTCATTGTACAAGAATGAAGTTAAACTTTCCATCTATTAAAATAGTTCTTACATGTACATGGCTTCTGCCAGCTTTATTGCAATATCCAGAGTAGAACTGTAGGGCTCTAGTGGTGCTGTTTGGGAAGGTCTGCAGCTGTGTGACTAAGACGAGAGAGAGAGAGCCACGGATCATTTTTTAAAGATAAGCCTTACAACCAGCACATTTCATCAACCAGTGTTTATGCAGCTGCCAGACATATAGCGATGAATAAGATATAGGCCAGGCTTAAAGAAGCTCAAAATCTAGTGAGAAAACAGACAAGTAAAAATGAAAGTGCTTGTTCATAGAGGTATGTCTAAGTGGCTTTGATAGAACCAAGGAGAAATGAGCAGCCCAGTGAGATTTAGAGTATGAAGACTAGTTGATTTTCAAGACATAAGGCTAAAAGGGGGGCAAGACTGTATGTTGAAAACCTAAGGAGCTTTTATTACATCCTCAGCTCAGGGGTTCCAGGACCTCAATGTGCATAGAATGAGCTGGGAACTTGTTAAGTAAGAATCAGGTTCCTGGACTCGTCCCTCAGAGTCTGACTTGGCAGGGCCAGGGTGGGTCCCCAGGCCATTCTTATTTAGCTAGCACCCCCTGTCTGCACACTGACATTTGCCAGCCAATGCATTAGAAAAGATTGAACCACAAAATAGTTAAACTAGGTAGTAAGATGATGATATTAGCATTTTAGAAAGCTAAATCTGATAGTCGTGGAGAACAGTGGAATCACCTGAGAATTCATTAAAATGCAAATTCTGATCCAGTAGGTCTGGAATTGGACCTAAGATACTGCATTTTAAACAAACTTCCAGATGAGGCTGATGCTGCTTGTCTGAGGACTGCACCTGGAGGAAAAAGGGTGGAGTGGTTAGGTTGGAATGGGGTGAGACCATAGGTATGGAGTTCAGTTAACAGCCTATTGTAGGAATCTGGGCAAAAGAGGGTGAGTATCTGAACTGCTAGCAGTGTCTGGTAATGGCAAGAAAGAGTTCCAGTGGCATGTGATAGATAAAATTGGCAAGACTCATTTAGGAAGGGAGTTAAGATGTGGAGTTGAAAGTGAAGAGAAGAGTGTCAAGAGTGGTCTGAAGGTTGGAGCTTAGCTATCTGGGTGGATGATAGTGGCAGTAACTGAACAGTATAAAGACAGAGGGAAAAGGTGGCCTGGAGCGGGGAGGAGGGCTGATTAGGGTAGAAAATTTCCTTAGAGTTGGGAAAAGGGGTAGCTAGTGGATTCGTCCTGCATGCACTGTGTTTGAGGAGTCTATTAGATACCCAGAATTAATGGGTGAGTAGAAGCAGAGGAACCCACAGTGGAGTAGGAAGTGTCAGACAGGTTGGAGGATAATGAAAGGAGTGGTTTCAAAGACATTTTCAGGAGGGGACGCTCACAATATCATTGTCACAGAGAAATCAAGTGAAGTGTTGTACATGGTTCGATGAGACTGCATAAAATTATGGTTAAAAACTAACATTTCAAAATGCTGATTGGCCAAAGAGAGGTCATAAATTGCTCAAATTAGTTTATCTCTCAATCTGTTAATCTAATGAAAAGTTTAGGAATGGAGCCAATTTTTTCAAATCGTTCATCATGATAAACCTCATTGTGCCTTTTCCATTCATATTTTTTTCTTCTCTCCTCTCCCTCCCCCCAACAGATTGATCACACTTAAAGAGCTGCTATGAAACACAGGGGAGGTGAAAACTAACAGATGGAAGTTTTGCCATGCACTGAAAGGAAAGCATTGTCTGTGAAGGTCTATTTTTAAAAATGTCTGCTTGTAACACCTTTACTGAACACGTTTGGAAACCTGGGGAATGCAAGAACTGCTTTAAACCTAAAAGCTTACACCAACTCCCCCCAGAGCCTGAGAAGACACCCATCACCCATGGCAATAAAACTAATGCCAATCACAGTAACAACCACCGCATCAGGAACACCGGAAATTTCCGGCCACCTGTGGCTAAAAAACCCACTATAGCTGTGAAGCCCACTATGATGGTGGCAGATGGGCAGAGTGTGTGTGGTGAGCTTAGTATCCAAGAACACTGTGAGAACAAACCTGTCATCGTAGGATGGAATCGAAACCGGACAGCCTTGAATCAGAAACCACTTAATAATAATAACAATGAAGGTGGTGTTGAAGGATTTAGCCCCGTTCCTAAGCCTTATGGGAATAACGATAGTGCAAAGAAGGTATCAAATGACAATAACGGACTAACTGAAGTGTTGAAGGAGATAGCAGGCTTGGATACCAGCCCTCAGGTGAAAGGAAACGAAGCAAACTCCAGAGAAACCTTCTTAGGAAGAATAAATGATTGCTACAAACGATCACTGGAAAGAAAGCTTCCACCAAGTTGCATGATGGGCGGGATGAAGGATACTCAGGGCAAGCACGTTATTCTGAGCGGGAGCACAGAGGTGATCAGTAATGAAGGGGGCCGATTCTGTTACCCAGAGTTTTCTAGTGGTGAAGAGAGTGAGGAAGATGTGCTTTTCAGTAACATGGAGGTGGAGCACGAGAGCTGGGATGAGAGTGACGAGGAACTGCTGGCCATGGAGATTCGCATGAGAGGGCAACCTCGCTTTGCCAACTTTAGGGCGAACACTTTGTCTCCTGTCCGATTCTTTGTAGACAAAAAATGGAATACTGTCCCGCTGCGAAATAAATCTCTGCAGAGAATCTGTGCTGTAGACTATGATGACAGTTATGATGAAATCCTGAATGGTTATGAGGAGAATTCCGTGGTCTCCTACGGACCAGGAAGCGTTCAGAGCATGGTGTCATCTGACTGCACATCACCGGATTCTTCTTTAACAGAAGAATCACGTTCTGAGACAGCCAGCAGTTTATCCCAGAAGATTTGTAATGGGGGAGTGTCTCCTGATAACCCAGGAGAGTCTAAGGACGTGAAGGAGAGTGAGCCCAATCCTGAGAGCCTTTCTGGTAATAATCAGGAGAAGGACTCATCACAAGCATCCAAAAGCTTAATAAAAGTTCCAGAGACACACAAAGCAGTCCTTGCTCTCCGATTAGAAGAGAAGGATGGCAAGATTGCCGTACAGACTGAGAAGCAAGAAAGTAAAGCCTCTACGGATATTGCCGGGCAAGCAGTAACCATAAACCTCGTTCCTGTAGAAGAGCAAGCAAAGCCCTACCGCGTCGTGAACCTGGAGCAGCCCTTGTGCAAGCCGTACACTGTCGTGGATGTGTCGGCAGCCATGGCCAGTGAGCGCCTCGAGGGCCCTGGTAACAGTCCCGAGACGAAAAGCTCATCTTCTACTCCGAACTCTCTGGTGACATCACCCGCACTGACATCAGGACAAATAAGTGCCCATTTCCAAAAATCCAGTGCAATCCGATACCAGGAAGTATGGACTTCCAGTACCAGTCCACGACAAAAGATGCCCAAGGTGGAATTAATCAGTGGTGGAACTGGACCAAATGTCCCTCCAAGGAAGAACTGTCACAAATCAGCACCTACTTCACCCACAGCCACAAACATTTCCTCCAAAACTATCCCTGTTAAGTCACCTAATTTGTCTGAAATAAAATTTAACAGTTATAACAATGCTGGTATGCCACCTTTTCCAATTATCATTCATGATGAACCAACTTATGCTCGGAGTTCCAAAAATGCTATCAAAGTTCCCATTGTAATCAATCCAAATGCATATGACAATCTAGCCATCTACAAAAGTTTTCTCGGAACAAGTGGAGAACTTTCAGTGAAGGAAAAAACCACAAGTGTAATAAGCCATACTTATGAAGAAATAGAAACTGAAAGCAAAGTGTCGGAGAACGCCACTAGCAAACCCACCGAATGTCCCCAAGCTAAAGGGTTTTCAAATAGCACGGAGCGTAAAAGGGGCTCGGTGGCCCAGAAGGTTCAGGAGTTTAGCAGCTGCCTTAGCAGAGGTCAGCCTTCACCGCAGAGAAGCTGCAGTTCCAGCCGCAGCTCCCCAGCCAAGCTCCAGAGGACCACACAGGAACCTGTGGCCAGAACAGAAAGCACTCCTGAGTCTGAGCCGGCGGGCAGTGGCGGCACCAGGGAGAAGGCCAGCACGGTGCTTTCGCAGATTGTGGCTTCCATCCAGCCCCCACAGTCTCCGCCAGAAACGCCCCAGTCTGGCCCTAAAGCGTGCAGTGTGGAAGAGCTTTATGCAGTTCCTCCCGATGCCAGTGCTGCCAAGAGTACGCCTAAGAGCACGCCAGTCCGGCCCAAGTCTCTCTTTACGTCCCAGCCCGGTGGTGAGGCCGAAGCACCTCAGACTGCAGAAGGTCTTACCACCAAAGTGCAGAAAGATCCACTCACGAAGCCAGTCACCACGCCTCCCTCCAAACCGGTGACTAACCCCCAGAGCGAGCCACCCCCTCCCTTTCCCCCGCCACGCTCCACTTCCTCCCCTTACCATGCAAGTAACCTTCTGCAGAGGCATTTCACCAACTGGACCAAGCCCACCAGCCCTACCAGGTCAACGGAAGCAGAATCAGTTTTGCATTCCGAAGGCAGCAGGCGGGCAGCGGATGCCAAACCGAAACGCTGGATATCGTTTAAAAGTTTCTTCCGCCGTCGGAAAACAGATGAGGAGGACGACAAAGAGAAAGACCGAGAGAAAGGGAAACTGGTGGGCCTGGATGGCACAGTCATCCACATGCTGCCCCCTCCTCCAGTTCAGCGCCATCACTGGTTCACAGAGGCAAAAGGAGAGTCCAGTGAGAAGCCAGCCATCGTCTTCATGTATAGGTGTGACCCTGCCCAAGGCCCGCCCAGTGTGGACCAGGGCAAGGCCAGGGCAGACCAGTCAGCAGTTGCAGGGAGGGGTGCAACGGAGGAGGGGTCACTGCAGGACCCAGAGAAGAAGAAGAGGAGTCATTCTTCTCCATCACAGATTCCTAAGAAAATTCTCAGGTATGTAAAATAGACTGGCAGAATGTGGGAGTTTTTCCAACACATTTTCAGGTGCTAAGTTTTTGCCTTCTCTAAGATTGTGTAAGAGCCATTTTTGTTTGTAAGTAGTGCTCAGCAGCTATCATCTATCTTTATAACTGCATTCCGAGATTAGAATTTATTAACGTGATCTTATTGCACTGAGCAAGGTTTACGGCCCTGGATCTTTAACTACAGTAGCCTGCTGCATTCTGGTAAATGCGGAAGGGCTCTGACATAGAAAAGCAAATCCATAACACTTTAAGAGCGATAAATAATATGTTGCTTTGAAATGCCTCGGTAGTGGGTGGAAGGAACAGGATCACATGAATAAATGGTGGTGCTGGTTTTTTCTTCACTGGAAATGAAATCAAGCTCTTTAAACAGTTCTGTTTGGCTTTCACTGAGGTGTTATCTCTATATGCATTATTTTTTAAGGGAATATTTGGTTTTTTATTGCTGTCTCTTTCTGTCCTTCTTTGATGTTGTGGAAAGGTGGGGTGGGGGAAGCAGTTTATAGTTATTTAACATGTAAGTGAAATAAGAGAAGTTGATTACTGAGATTGAGAACCAGTAGTATTAACTTAATCCAACTAGGCAAATTGTATACCCACATCAGTTCTCTAAGCAGTAATTTTCTTTAATACTTGAATAACTGTTTATTCATTGCCTACCCTGCATAAGACACATCCCAAATGTTTATCTCAGATCCTTGTAACAGGCCTCCAATCTGGTTATACTCTTCAGATGAAGAAACTGAAAACCAGAGAAGTTAAGAGGAGACCAGATTCATACAGCTAGTAACTGTCAGAGCCAGAATTCAAACCCTGACCTGTCTCACTCTAAAACCTGTATTCTTCCTGTTCTGTTGCATTCTTAATGAACGTAAGATCAAGCAAAGTTTTTCTGTTTTCACTTATAATCATTCACATAAACGTTTATGTTTAGGAAGCATAAGTTTTTTCTTTCTCATTTGTATTGTAAGCAAAATTAATGAACTGCCAATACAAGCAAGACACTGTTAATCCCAAGTTTGTAACTAATCCGGTGAGTTCCTTATAACCCCTGTGCTTTTTATTCTTAAGCAGAGGTATGCCCTGAGTGTTCCACGCGTCTCATTCTGAGTCTTCCTCCCTCTTGCTTTATAGTAATCCTTCTCTGCCAGGCCTGGCCTCCTCCCAGCAGAGGCTGATGGTAGGACAGATTCTCTCACCAGCTTTTCTTTAGAGAAATGTAAATAAAAATGAACTCTTAATACCCTCACTTTTTCTAGCAAAGTGCTGGGAAGTTTTATATATATTCTTTACGAACGTAAACTTTTTACATACCCCCAAATAGCTGTCAAAATGCTAGCAACTTCCTATTTTTCTTAAATCCATGTAGTAAGAAAACAGGTAGAATCGTGGTAATATATTCCTGGGAAGAATAGTCTTATCATTGGTAGTTCAAAGTGGATGATAGAATATTGCACTCTAGTAGTAATAAAATACGTCTTTGCAGTTTATTTATTTATATATTTATTTTGGAAAGATGCAATTTAAACGGCATGTGGTTGGAGTTACCTAATGGCAGATAATTCTTGCAGGTCAACAAATGGCTTTGCTCCTCACTAAGTTGGGTGGTGGTGTATTTACCCACATCCTGGAAAGGAGAGTCAAGAATGATTTGGCTTCTCTTCTATGGAACGAGTCTCTCTACTTTGTATACATGCCACTCACTGTACGTGGCCTTGAGGGTAGCCTGGGCCCTTGGCACGGCAGACTTATTACTATACAGCTTATATTTTCAAAAATTTGTGTGTGGGCCGGTCATATCTTCCAGAATTGATCAGTTCTTTGTAGGTATCATGCATTTATCCAGATAATGCAGTACATTTGCCCTGCTGGTTGTAGAATATAGCCATGCCTCACAAAAACTGGAGAGCTATTAAAACAGATTGCTGGGCCATGTTCCTGGAGACTTTGACTTCGTAGGTCTGAGCTGAGTCCTTCTAACAAGTTCCCAGGTGATGATGATGATGATGATGCCAGTCTGGGGCCACAGTCTGAGAACCACTGCTCTTCCCACCATTCTGAAGCTATATACTGAAGTGTAAGCAAAGCAGCTTTGAGGTATTAAGCTTCTCTTAGAGACACATTGGAATTTTCACATTTCATAATGTTCCAGACTAAGTAGAAAAAGAGGTATTAACTAGGTTTTTTTTTTTAATTTTTGAAAGTTTAAAACGTGAAAATTCATGTTGAAGAATATACACCATTTGGTTTTTCAATAATTACTTCATTTACTTGGCTACACCATTAGTATTTACTTGAAGCAACTTTGAGAGGAAAAACATCACTGTCAAATGTCAAGGTTTTTGTTTCCCGCTTGATGGCAGCGTAATCACTAAATTACCATCTGACGACTGGGAACACATTGCTGGAAGAAATGAAAATATGAGCTTTTCTATAAGTAAATGAAGATTCCAAACCTAAATGGTGTATGAGGAATGAAAACTACTCTGCTGAAGGCCAGACCCTAGACTCTGAAAGATGAGGGACTGTGTATAGAGCCTTTCATTATGGGATTAGATTGTCACTGAATTCATTTATTTGACGTCAGGTGACATAAACTGAATGAATGAGTTGTGTCATATATGTGCCACAGGAATACAAAGGGAGAAGGATGATCACGCTGCTGAAATAATGGCCTTGGGTTTGACTTCAGCGCTAGCTCGCTCTCTGGTCCTTCAGTGTGCAGTGGCTCCAGTGACACCTAGCACATAGAGCTGACCTAAGGGTGTCATGGGAGAACATGCGGAAGACTTGGCACATGTTGGGTGCTTTAAAGTGTTGGTAGCCCCTCTGCCCTCAGTGTGACAAATGCTAACGTGTGCAGTATGTTCGGAGTAGCATAGAAGCACAGAAAGGCGGGTGATTGAATCAGCTTAAAAGACATGAAGTCAGCTTCTCAGAAATGAAAAACAAACCAGATCTTAAAAGACAAATAGGGTTTCTGCCAGCTGGCTGGGGAGGACAGTGTAGGCAGTGGCATCACACATGCAGAGTCTCAGAGAAGATGATGGAAACAGAAGCAGGACAGGTGACTGGAAAAGGGCAATGACTAGACCAGTGGTTCTTAAATTCGGTCCATGCGAGGTCAAGTCGGAACCATGCAAAAGGCGCCATTTTCATGGTAACACTAAGACATGATTTGTTTTTTCACTGTGTTGACATTTGCACTGATGATGAGAAAACAAGAGTGGGTAAAACTACACCTTCGCACAAATCAAAATCATGCTTAGTTTTAGAAAAACGAACATCTGTTTCATTTAAGAATGCCCTTGATAAAGCAGTAAATTTTATTAAATCTCAACCCTTGAGTATATTTCTATTTTAAGATTCTGTGTGATAAAATGAAAAGGACATTTGGGTCCTTATGCTGCATACCGAAGTATGGTCATCTCAGGGAAGAACACTCGTGAAATAGTTTGAGTTTCAAAATTTGAATTACAAAGCTGAACCACGCCTTTTTTCATGGACCACCTTGAAAGAACAAGTGACAGACCGGCCGTGGTTACTCAGACTTGGGTGTTCGGCAGATAGTTTCCCAAGAATGGACCTCGTGAGCCTATTACTTTGAGGAAGACAACTGACAGTATTTGCTGTCAGTGATAAAATTCAAGCTTTCAAGCAAAAATAAGAATTTTTGAAAACTTGTATCTGTTACCATGACCTTGACAGCTTCCTAATACTTACATTTTTTCTGATGTGATCGGTGGTGGCATTAGCAGAAAATATTTTTTTAAATTATATAGTAAAATGTGTCAGCATTTGAAAGGTAACTCAGTGAACTCAGTGAACCAGTAACTTCCAAATGACCCAATGCAGGATGTTACAAAATTATGCATGAGTAAAAGAGCCATTGAAACTGCAAGTTAGACCAGTGAATTTTAATATAACTGAGTACAAAAAGTTCATTGATTTGGTTTCAGATTCCATTCTGCAAGTAGCTCTTAAGAAACTGCCACTTAACCAAGTTCTGGTATGGTCCCAAAAAAGGACATCCACGGTCGTCTAAGAGACTGTTGATGCTCTCTTTCCCACCTACGTATCTGGATCAGATGAGTTTACCTACCATTTCTGCAACTCTTTGGTGTCCAGAGCATGGGGAATAATACTGTGTAGAGAGGTAAATGCAAGCACTGGAGTCAGATGGACTACGATTCGAATTCCAGTTGTGCCACTGGTGGTTGTGTGACATGGCTTAACCTTTCTGAGCTGAAGTCTCTTGACGTGTACAATAGAGATGGTAATACCTACCTTATTTAGAGATATTATGAGGACTAAACAGACATTTATAGAGCGTCTAGCAATAGGAACTGACCTCTTTACGAATTATGCTTAGGGCATCAGAATTCAAGCTAATCCTTGCTCAGTGTTTTCCCCCTGCTTTCTGTTCTTAGAACAGCCAAGTACTGTTTCTTAAATGTAAATCCAGTCACATCCCCACATGTGTATATGGCCTCTGTCTGCCTGTTTAATCTTTCTTACTCTCTTGCTCATGTAACTCCAGTTATTCTGACTTGCTTTCTTCCCGAGTGCCTTGTTTATAACATTGACCGTGAAATCGTTACCGCAGGACCACCTTTTAATGGAGACTACCTTAAAATAGGTCATTTTATTTATTTGCATTTTATTTTAAACTTTTTATGACAGAAAATTTTAAATATATACAAAAGCAGATAGATTCGTAAGTTGAACCACCATTTACCTCAAAACCATACTTTAACAATTATCGATTTATGGCCAATCTTGTTTAATCTGTATCCCGTCCCCCATTATTTTGAAGCAAATGCCAGGCATTATTTCATTTGTAAATATTTCAATATGTATCTCTAAGAGATAAGGTTTTTTTCTTTTTTTCATCGTAACTGTATACCAGAAAGGGCTCTTTAAACTTGAATGGCTAACCCCTAGCTAAGCATCACCCAATATCAAGATATTAAATACTGTATGTATTCTGATGACTTCCAAATGTCTCTATTCCTGACCTCTCCCCTCCATGATTCACATACAACTATACATTTGATATCGCCACTTTATTTTTTTATATGTTATTATCTTTTTTTTTAATTTTTTTTCAAGCTTTTTGGGGGGGTGCAATTACATTTTTTTTAATTTATTTGTTTTAATGGAGGTGCTGGGGATTGAACCCAGAACCTCATGCATGCTAAGCATGTGCTCTACCACTAAGCTATACTCGCCCCCCTTGATATCTCCACTTTAAATGTCAAATGGACATCTCAAGTAAAACAGGTCCAAAACACAACTCTTGATTTTTCCGTACAAATCTGTTCCATCCCATGTCTTCCCTTGATAAATGGTCCAATCATCTATCTTGGTGATCAGACTAGAAAACTAGGAGTCATCTTTGTTTCTCTCTTTCCCTCACCCCCTACATCCAAAATACCATCAAGTCTTGTCGACTCAACCTCCCGATCATATCCCAAATCTATTTACTTCTCTCCATCTCTGCTTCTACCACCCTGGTCCAAGCCACCATCCTCTCTCACCTCTTGTATTTTCCTAATTGATCTCCCTTCCTCATCTCTTGTCCCTTTTAACCTAGAGTCTCTGGAACAGCCAAGTACTCTTTTTAAAATGCAGATCCCATTGTTTCAACTCGGTGAAGAAAATCCCTGTGGAATATGACTTCTTGCAGCCTGTTTAACCTGTCTCCTGCTCACCCCCTTGCTCATGAATTTCTCACGTTACAATAATGTAGAATAATATAGCATAACACAGTTTCTTTCTGTTCTTCAAACATGCCAAGCGTGATCCCTCTTTACCAGCTACTCCCTTGGTTTGGTCTGCTTCCTTCAGATCTTTGCATGCTGGCTCCTTGTCATTCAGCTCTCAATTTAAATGTTACTCCCTTGGAAAAGTCTTCGCTGACCACCAAATCTTAAGAAACTCCCCCCATCCTCAGTCACTCCCCATCACATCATCCTTTTTTTTTTTATTTAGATTTATTCACATTTGTCACTTTTTTTTAATATATACTATTCCATCATTTCATTCCTCCCTTCTGGATTCAATTTCCTTCTACCCAAAGTATACCCATTTAGTAGTCTTTTCAGTAAACTGTGGTGGTGAACTCTTGGCTAAAATTGTATTGATTTCATAGTTGGTAGGCAGTATCTATTGCCAATCACATACATGTCCTTAAAAATTTAGTTTAAAATTGTTTTTTCTAATCAGTGATGAAAACTAATTAATGATGGAGAAAATAACTGTAACTCGCCCCAGAGTAACTGTAACACTCTCAGCCAAAGTTAAGGATTTTGTTTGCTCCCTTAATGGCCTTGTTGGTTGTCTTGAGTAGGTTGTGGGACCCAGGTCAAAGTTCACAATAACTTGCTTGTGTGTGAAGTAAGAAGTAAATGTACGCATGCGCTAGTAGCATGAGTAAGCATTATGAACAATACACGTGCGCGGGCATAATAAAAGGACAAGTGCATACACCTGAGGGCGCCCCCCCCCAGCCGCTTGTACTGCAGTAAAGTGCTGTTGTGCTCCACGTCGGTGCCTCACACCTTCTTCCAGTTAGGCAGCTCTCCTCGAATCCCTCTTCAGCCTCCCGCGGCTGACAGGCCTCTTGACCTTAGGCTGACCTTCCTAGCTCCACCAGCCCTGAACGTCCCATTCCTAGTGAGCAGAGACCGCTAGCATGTCCCCCTGGATACCACGCACGTCCAGTTTCTCCAGGACTCCCAGGACCATTTCAGGAATCTAGCTGTGCCTCACACTCCTGGAATTCCGTCCAGATCTCAGCCAACTTCTGTCTTGGATGGGGAGATTAGGTTCGGCACACCTTTACCCCCTTAGGAATGCTAGTCATCTGTATAAGCCTTCTTATACCCTGCCAAGGCCTGTTTGATCTTCTTAAAGTCCTCAGAACTCAGCCATATTCTCAATAATCCAGGAGTCAATCCTGGGAGCCCCTCCAATCCACTCTAAGGTTCAGGGGTACAGACCAGGAATTGGCAAACTGTGACCTGTGGGCCAAATGTGACCTTTCACCTACATCTGTCAATGAAGTTTTATTGGAAAACACTCATTTTTTTCACAGGTTGCCTACAGCTGCTTTTGCATTAGAACGGCAGGGTTCTGAATGGTTGCAGCAGACGCCATATGGCCTGTAAAGCCTAAAATATTTACTATCTGACCCTTCACAGAAAAGTTTGCTGACCCCTGGACTGAGCTATTATATATGATTTGTCTGTGATCTGTAGACATTCTGGTCACTAGACAGGTTTGCTACTCACTAAGGTAACCGGAGTCTGAGTCTTTTTATATACGTGTGTGTGTGCACAGGTAGTCCGGGAAAAAGTCTAAGCACCACATAGACTGAGGTAAAAGGTGATGTCCTTCTCAGGAAAATTCCGCTAGAAGCTTGAATTTCTTAATGCTTATGCTCCAGTTATATCTTTCTTTTTTGTATATACAATCTTATTTTTTAATTGAAGTATAGTTGAATTACAATGTTATGTTAGGTGTACTCCAGTTATATCTTAATTTGCATTATCTCTACTCTTTGCTAAGAGAACCTATCAAAATCCTTTTCAAGCTTAGGAACAAACTAGCCTTGAAGATCAAATTCTTATTTCTCATAAAGAAAAAAAAAATTGGAGATAGAAGCTGAAAGTAACTGCTCGCTCTCCTGATCACATGTTCTTTGCTCTAAAGAAACTTCTGGGCTGTCAGCATTTATAAAGTCACATCTGTATTTCCTGAAATATTGTTCCTAAAATATAGATGAGTTCATGAAGTCCTTACTGTTGAATTTTTAAATAATCTTGTTTTAGAGAAAACTGATAAATATCTCACTTTATCGTGGTCACAGAATGATGCAGAATGGTTACAGTGTGCTCTTCGGACAGCTCTACGTTCTTCTCCCTTTGGGAGGTGATTGAAAATCCAGAGAAGTAAACTGACTTGCTTAGAGTCTTATAATGAATGTACTCCAAAATGAGGAATCGGACTGAGAATTCCCCCACTTAATGGGTCAGTTTTGTTTCCTTGTTCGTGTAATGAATCTGAAGTTAAATGCCAGTGTCTTGTTATATAATTCCTGCATTTTCACTCACGTTGTCATACTTGTCCCAACATCTCTGAGTGTGCATCCTTCCCATTTTATAGGCAATTGAGAAACAGAGAGGTTCATTGACAATCCCAGGGCCATTCTGCAAGTAGAAAGCAGACCCAGACTCTGACTTTAGAGACGTTCGGCTCCCAAATAACTTCTGTTGCACTCTTGGTGGCAGTTATTCAGTCTGTCGGCATCTACCGTAAAGGCAGCCTAAGTGTAAGGAGGCATGTCTGTGACCACTGCGGGCCAGAGCGAAGTGTGCTGATTCACTGACCTGTCAAGCAGTCTTAAAGTAACTCAACATTGGCATAATCATTCACTCTCTTCAAAGCACTTTATGAGAATTTCCTAGTTAATACACACTCCTGTATATGTCACTACACCCATTTTATAGGTGAATAATGAGGGACGTGGAGAAAGTAGCATTGGTGGCAGAGCTGAAATTAAATTTAAGCTTCTAATGTCCAGGCCTTTATTCAGGCCCCTCGGCCGCAGTTTCAGTCAGTGAGCATTTAACATAACTGCCGCAGAGTATTGATTAGAGTCATCAGGTGATATTTAAAGGTTTAATTCCAAGATGAGCAGTTTATCCTCATGGTGCCCCTGTGATGGTGATTTGTTAGTAGTAGGGAGAAAGGCTTGCCTGAGAAGAGCAGAGTGATGACAGCAGTGCACACCGATCAAGTGCCCGCACCAGCTCCTGGTTATCAGGGAGTGAAGCAGCCTCGAGAGTCAGCTGTTGGCCTTTCTGTGTGGCGGGCACGTGGATGAAGCTCCGCTCTGCATCAGGGAAGATGTCCTGTTCCTCTGACTTCCTAGTGGGGAGGGAGTTCCCCACCCACCCCCCTTTGGAGGCTCCACATTGGAACCTGTCACAATCCCATTCTCCATTGTGATACAGGCAGAAATTTTGCTGGGAGGAGTGTGGCTAAAGATCCTGGTGATGTTCCCCAGTGCCTCACTGCCCAGATCCCACCTGATCTGATTTATTCAGTACCCGTTCACTGCGTGCTTTCTCTGACCCTCAGCCCCTGCTATCTTAGCTTGGGCTGCCACAGCAAAATGCCACCGACTGGGTGGCTTAAAGGACAGAAATGTATTTTCTCACAGTGCTGGGGGCCAGAAGTCCAAGATCAAGGTACCAGCTGTTTGTTTTCTGGTGTGGACTCTTCCTGACTTGATAGCCACCTTCTCATTATGTCCTCACCTTCCTCTGTAACGTGCGTGGAGAGAGGTCTCTGGTGCCTTCTCTCAGAAGGACAAAAATCCTGTCTGACAGGGCCCCAGCCTTATGACCTCATTAAATATTACTTCCTTAGAGGCCCCATCTCCAGCTGCAACCACCCTGGAAGTTAGGCTTTTCCACAAGTGAATTTTGGGAGACATGAACATTCAGTCCATAACATCTGCCGTGGATGTGCAGAGAAGGAAGGGTCCCCGTGGACAGTGAGACATCATGGCTAATGTGAGACTTGAATAGTCTATTTTTTAATTTTTTGCTCACTTAAAAATTTTTTTTAATTTTATTTTTTGTTGTTGTTGAGGGGGGAGGTAATTAGGTTTATTTATTTATTTTTAGAGGAGGTACTGAGGGTTGAACCCAGGACCTCGTGCATACTAAGCATGCGCTATTATCACTTGAGCTGTACCCTCCGCCCCTGAATAGTCTTTAATGGCTGGCTGAGTTTGAAATAGATGGAAAGCAGGGAGGCAACTATAGGAAGGGAAAGTACGTTCAGTAGAGCTGTGGAACGTGGTGTGTCCAAGGGACAGGGAGTTATGATGTACATACATTGCCGGGAACTGAAGGTTGTTGTCTCAGAAAGTTTGGAGTAAAGATGAAAACACATGCTGCAGTCTCATGGGAAAGGGCTCTGAAGTCCTGCAGGCAGTCTGGACCTGACCTCGACAGATCACGGGGATCTACGGATGGTGTCTGCGGAGGAGCAGCAGAACACAGGGTTTTAAGAAGAGTCCCCTGGCGGGGCGGGTAGACGGCACAGGTGCCGTGGTCCATCTCGGAGCAGCTCTTCCAGTCATAGGGGCCCGCCTTTTGTGTCACCCCTGTCCTCTGTTGATAACAGAGAACTGAGACAGTGCTGCACGTTGGCAGGCGTGACTCATTGCTGGTGTCACAGGTGCCATTTCCTATTTTCAGAGTGGTCTTCGCCCAGCCAGGCCTTCTAATAAAAATCATAAATGTCATACTAGGCCAAATCCTCTTTTTCTAACGTTTCACAAGTTGTATAATTGTATTCTAAGAATAAAGCTCGGAAGGTAAGGATTGGCCCCAAAGCACTCCCTCCCTTTTTTAATAACCTGTTACGGATCTCTCATCTGTGGCCACTTACGTTGCTTTATCTCACCTCTTCAGCTCTGTCACTTCTGAGTAGTGATGCTCCTTTACTTAAAAATTTCCTACTCATTTCTTCTGCTTTACTCCTTTTGTGCTTAATTTCCCTGTTCTCCCTGTGAGGAGGGAGGCAGTAAAAATTAATCTCTCAGAGTGTGGGCCTAGGACTAACTGCATCAGAATCACTACCCTGGGGTGTTTGTGTAAATGCGGGTTCCTGGGTGATACCCCAGAGCTGTAAACTCAGTCCCTGGGGGTGGGAGCCACAAATCTTGCATCTCTAACAAGGTAATTCTCAGGCGTCTTGAAGTCTAGTAACATTTGGCACCATGTATTAGAACAGCAGGCTTTGCAGTCACTCAGGTCTGGATTTGAATCCCGTGCTCAGCACGTTATCAGCTCTTGTCATCCGGACACGTTACTTGCCTTCTTCTTCTTAGTTTCCTCATCTACAAACTGAGAGGCTAAATAATGTATCTGTTTAGAGCACAGATCCCAGAGCTGAACTTCTGGGTTTGAATCTCGGTTCTACCAGTTACTAGCTGTGTTATCTGAGGCAAATAACTTAGCCACTCTGGCCTCTAATATTTCCTCATTTCTATAACAGAGATAATAACCTTGTAAGACTTAAAAGAACTCATGTTAAGTATTAGAGCGGGGTTAGGGGGCAAGGGAAGGAATTTTGCCCAAAGGGTGTGTTTGACAGGAGACTATTTGGTTATCACAACTGGGAAAGCAGAGACTGGTTCCCACACCTAGTGGACAGAGGTAAGAGAGGTTAGTGCGATCCTACAGTGCACAGGACAGCCCTCCCCGACACAGAATTACCTGGTGCAAAATGTCAATGGTGCCACTTTTGAGAAACACAGCTTAGAACAGGCACATAATAAGCTCTATGTAAGTTTTGGCTGCTATTATTATTCGCTGTTATGGGAGTAACAAGCTTTACTCGGAGTATTATTTAAGCTCAGTGACTAGCTTTCGGCAGGTGTGGCGGTAGTGCTGGTGGCGATTATTATTAGGAAGCCAGATATCTACAAATGCAGTCTTTCTATACAAGAGCAGTTCCCATTTAAAGAAATCCTTTTCCAGTATAAATAATGACTTTGTTTAGAGTTTTTCAAAGGTAGAACACATCTGTAATCATTAATACCGCACATTTCAATAATAACTTTTTCAAAGCACTTTTACTTCGGCTTCATAGTCACCATTTATTGTAGAATCTTTACAAGACGCCAAGCTTGTCTGACAGCACCAGCGGGGCAGAAAGAACACAGAGGGTTGGGTAGCGGGGTGCTGAGTTCAGCTCCTGACTCTGTCACCTAAGTACACGTATGACCTTGGGCAGTTCATTTCACTTTCAGTAATTGCCTCCACCTCTTGAGGTGTTTTTGTGAATTAAAAGGAAAAGTGCGCAGCCTGGGCAGCGGGGAGCAGGAGTAGGTTCTGGATCGTGTTAGTTCCTGTTCCCTCGGTGGCACACCGTGCTTTTGGAGAGTGTAGTGTACGTAGTCACCTCGCTCCGCTGACTCAGAGGGCAGCTGAGCAGCTGAGGCCGATAGAGGAAATGGGAAAAGATGCAATGACTTGCTTTTCCAATGCTTCTGGGCAAGTGGAAATAGTCCAGGACCCGAAAAACGACTGTTCCATATCTTCCCTGCCGCGGTTCTGTTGGAGAGGCCTGTGCTTACTTTCTTTAATACTTGCTTTTTCCAGGAAAGAAACATCAACATTTGACCCATTCTTTAGAAGGGAGCAGAGGCCAAATGATGATGCTGAGAATCTCTCTCCACCCCTCTGTTATTAAGAAGGGCAGCCTTATTTTATTGCTCTTTTCCAAAATTAATTTATCTTTTCTGTTCATTGGCACAGATGGCATTCTTTTTGGGGGTTGATAATTACATTTACTTTTTTTTTTATTTTTAGAGGAGGTACTGGGGGTTGAACCCAGGACCTTGTTTATGCTAACCATCTGCTCTACCACTTGAGCTATAGCCTTTCCCCTACAGGTGCCATTCTGACTTTGTATTTCATAGGATCTTAAAACTGTAATTTTTCTTAGTATTATGAAGGTGACAGTGATTTACAGTGGCCTGTGTTCTTATCTACTTTACTGTCTTGCGGTCTGGTACCTTGAAGACATTTTAAATTTGCTATTCACATTTGTTTAAAAGAAAAAAAGGATGAAACTGTGCAGTGTCTAGAAATTAGAGTCTATTCAAGACCTTGCACATGGCTGCCAGTCTTCCCCATCCTCAATCCTCGCCACTCTCACAGCAGGAAGAACTGCCTTTGTTTGACCAGTCTATGTTAGACATATTAGCAAGAACTCATCAGATCTCAGTTAAAGGTTAATCTCAGTTCAGGATAAGAAGTTTGAAGTTTTCAGTGAAAGACTACTAAAGGCTTAGTGGAAAATTGGAGACACTAAGATAGTGATCTACGGACACAACGCTTTTCTACCTGAGAATGCCAGTGATTGGAAAATGTAGCAAAATCAAGTTGATGACCTGGAAACTAAGATAGGATTAAGAAATGTCATATTGGTGGGGGGTCCTACAGGTAGAGAGGCAGAGAGAAATGGAGTTTTTCCCCCTTTCAGTAGATAAACGGTGTGGGATTTGATAACTTTGAACTTTCCTCCTCATGTGTTGATTCACATCCCGTTCCTGCAAAGGTCCATCCTCCCCAGCAACTCCAGAAATAAGCAGCTTTGGAAACCAGTAATAAATCCATGAAATGTGTTTCTGATGTGCTTTGATTAGATTTTTAGGGGTAAAAGGAAGTTTTAAAAAATCACATGTTTGCTTCTTGGCTGTCTTGGGCAACTAAAGACAAATGCAGCTGCTGAAGAGAGCTGGCAAATGGGAGTGTAGGATGAGGAGAACTGGCAAATGGGAACGTAGGGTACCATTTGCCCCAAGAGGCAGATGGTCTCTATAGAAGCCTGATTTCATTTACTGTTCCTTCTGAAGCTGAATGAAAGTGGTTGAATTTGAAGATAAAGTTAAACTGAAATTGTGGAAATACTTAGATACATAAAAGCCTTTAATCTGTTCTAATGTAGCATTTGATTTGCCTTTTTTAAAAGTATATTCAGATATTAACAGAATTTCTGCAAAAATCTGTCCTGAACGAATTTGCCAGGAAAAAAAGGAGGATTATTTCATTTGATGGTGTGATGATTAATCCTACCACCTGGATAAGCCAAGTGAGCTTCCCGCTGGAGATTGCTTCTGCATCTTTGAATTATGTATGAGTATTGCAGACTGATGAGACATAACCTCACTGAGGGATTCATCTGTATAACAGACAAATCTGTAACAGTGTTACTGTTCCCTCTGAATACCTTAAGTTCATTCCCCATGTTCAGAAAGTGAGATGTGTCTTTGTCCTGGAGGTGGTGACATGATTTTTTTAAGTGGCAGGTCAGACATGATCAAATCTCAGTTAAAAACTGATCATTAATGAAAAGTTGGTCGAAGAGTTTGAGATTCGGGCAAACGTGTGTTATCTTCCATTATGAAAGCAGAACGAGTGCTGAGGGTCCAGGAAAAGAGCAGGCAAAGTCAGGGTCCGACCTAGCCTGACGATCGGGGACCTGGATGTCAATGCCATAGTAATTGCAGGCGCTAGGGACTGTTCCAGCATGAATTTAAACAGCAGAAATAGGAAAGCCTCTTTGTGGGCCATTAATCAGTTAACAGTTCTGTTTTATAGTAATAAATACCAACTGTACTTCCCCTGAAAAAAATCTAGTGACCCTCATCATTACTTGCTGCTACTTCAAGGCATATACTAAGATATAATGTAGTAGAAATTCTAGTAGGTTTCTTTTAATTTCACTTTAAAGAATTTTTTTGCCATCCGTCTCATGGATGACATGGGGGAAATTTTCACTTTCTCCGCTATCTCCCTCCTAATGTTGTCATCTAGTTTGTACATGAGAGAAAATAGGGAAATGGAATCCAGATTCTCTGATTCCCATTTTGGTGTTTTCTCCATTAGATTAAACATTTCCCAGTGAAATGGTGGTGGTGAACCACTTTGTTAGGAGATAAAACCTGTATTTGGAAAGTGTCATTTCACTGTTTGGGAGGGTTTTCTGATTTTATATCTGAATATGAAACACACACAAAAATCAGTGGTCAAAAATTATATCCCCTTAAGAAATTAATATGCCTGAAATAAGTTATTTGTAAGATTTTACCTCCTTTCCTGCTGGACAGTTTGTACACAGTGACGGAGTCACCTTCTCTGATGCAGTTCTCGGGTCTTTTTCATTTTTTAGTCACAGCATGTTACCATATCTAGGCTTGAACTCTCAGAACCTCTCCCTTTCCCCTTCTCTCTCTCTTACCATTTTAATGATACAAAGAGTTATTCTTCCCTCAAGCAGCAAGTGATGACATATCATTGATGCATTTTTAAAAATTCTAACTTTTAGACACTGCTGTCACTGTAAATGCAGATTAAACGTCTCAGCATTCATTTGTGAATTCGTGTGATTTTACTTTCATCAGTTCTCTTCGCATAGTTCTTTACAGTTGACAGTTGTTTTAATTAGTGATTTAATATACCAGTGCACTCATTTAAAATGTGCTTATGAAAACTGACCCTTATATAGAATACAGGTTGTGCTGCCTTGGTCTTCAAAGAGTTAATAAAACTAGCTTTCACTTTGCTTAGTTCCCCAAAGGTTATTTGGCACATTTCCCAGACCAAACCCCTAAGGTAAAGGTCAAGGTGCAGTGGGTTATATTAAGGTGCAGAATTTGAGCCTCTTGTATCTTGCCCAACTTGTAGTCCTCCAGAAACTCAGTGGGAGCTATGGTTCATCAGAGCTTCAGAACATGATTAACAGACTGAAGAAGGCCCTGTAGAATTTCCTTTAATGGGGAATTGTGTGAGTGAGTACAGTGGGTGAGTCTTTAATACTTCTTGCTTTTTAGCATCCATATTTTATTTTGAGAACCCCTTAAGAGTTCAGAGCTGTGTTACACGTATGTGGGAACAGGCCCAGGGAATTCCTCACTGGTTAAGAGCAGCAGCTGTTCCTTGTAGTTTTCACAGTAGGGCTCAATGTAAACAGCCCGTTCCCCGGGAGGAAATGAGACACGCAAGGGCAAAGTCATGGTTTCTGAACCAGCCTTCACCAGTCCTTTGTGACAAATGGAAAAGAGAGCTTCCTTTTATTAATAACGATGTGATTGGGGGAGGAAAGCGGAAAGGCAAGAGCAAGGCTGCAGAGATTAGGAGCCTAAAAACACCTTCTTAGAAACCTCTCAAGTTGACTCTAGGATAAGAAGAGAGTGTCTGGAGGTTTAATGTTTTCCCTCTCAAAGGGGGCTGATATTGTTTAATCACTTTATATTTATTGCTTTGAAATAAAAATGGCTCATATTAACTTTTGCCCAGCAAAGATCATTTTCCCTCTTCTGAAGCATGTTGATAACTACTCAGTGACCTATAGTCTTGACACTCAGTGGTATCTGAGATTGTCTCAGCAGTGTCACTTTGCTTGTCTTCACTAATGCATGGAAGTAGAGCCCCCTTGTTACCTTGATTTTATGATGCTCCATGGTAGGATAAACTAGCACTGTTTTGGGTTAATAACCTTAGCAGTCCTTTAAGAAGAGGCAGCATGCTTAACTGTGTGACGCTTCCTTTTACATAAACCACCCTGTTGACTGCTAATGGAGTGATTCTTTTTCACCTTCCCCTATCTGCAAGAGCCAAAGCCCAGAGTGGTACTTCCAGCTCATTGCTGTCTCCCAATAGAGAGACCTCTGGCTCTGCCACCTTTGAAAGAGTATTTTTGAAGTTGTGTATCCAGCAGACTTCAAGGCTTATTTTTCTGTTCAGGCACAAGCATAATTTCCATAATGAAAGATTGATAAGAAAGTACTCCTCTTTCAGATCTACTCCCTCAAATCCACAGGTGATATATGTTCTGATGACACATGATCAAACAAAGCACTTCTTTTAAAGAAACTTGTAAATGACTCACTGCCATTTGAAAATCCAGAAATAACATATAACAGTATATAAGATGCTTCCTTTCCTTCTTTCTTTTGTCCATTTAAAAAAAAAATGCAAGAAGAAAAGCTGGTGAGTGTGTAACAGTCTAGGAATACTTTTAGTAGACCCAAAAACCATTAAAGGTGCCTGATTTTGAATTTATTTCATTGACCAGCCCAATGAGATTTTCAAACTAGGCCAATTTTCTCCACCAACATTTAATAACTTGTTCCATCTCCTTGTACTTTATAGCAACAGAATTGACAGTTCAGGCAGGGTGGGGTATGGGGAAGATTGGGAGAGACAGCTAGAAGCAAATAAGGGAGCAGCAGCAAAATAGGATTAGGAAACACAAAGCATGATGGGTGACCATTCTCTGGTGTGTGGCCTATGGGATGCTTCAGATTCTCTTTAATAGATAAGATTAACTAGGGTACGGAACTTTCTTTTCCATTTGCTTTGCCTGCTGCATGCATACAGGCAAAGGTTAATGCTTCAATGTGGCAACAAGCCTCCTGGCCTCAAAATAATTGCTTGACTTCCTTATTTAAATCTCAACTTTATTCCCAATTCTTTACCAAATACTTTCATAAATACTTTAGTGTGTAGTAAATACTATATACTAAATAAATACTATAAAGTATTTCATATTTACTATAGTTCTATAGTACAGTCTGCCCTTCTTAGTCACAAGTTCCATATCCGTGGTTTCAACCAACCACGGATTGAAAATATTAGGGGAAAAAATTCCAGAAAGTTCCAAAAAGCAAAAATTGAATTTGCTTTGCCCAGTCAACTGTTTATATAACATTCACATTGTATTTACAACTACTTACATAGCATTTACATTGTTTTGGGTATTATAAGTAATCTAGAGATGATTTAAGTATATGGGAGGATGTGTGTAGGTTCTATGCAAATACTATGGCCAGTTTATATAAGGGACTTGAGCATCTGTGGATTTTAGTATCTGGGGGGCGGTCTTGGAACCAGTCCCCTGAGCGTACCAAGGGATGACTGTACTATTATATGGTAAATATAGTAAATGTGCTAATGGCTTTCTCAAACACTTGAGCATATTTGTCTTTACCTAGTTCAGCATTCAGCTCCCTCTACCACCACTCTCACCACCTCCTTTTGTATTACTCTCTAATTTCCCTTTGAGCCCGTTATATCCCTTCTACCAAACTGGATTCTCAGTGTGTATGAATCAAGGTCAATAGAAGCATCTGCCTGCGGGAAAGACCGCCTTGTATTCAGACAGGTATGCTGGGGCTTATGACCCACTGCTGTGACTGTAGGGCCACTTACTTACATTTATGGCAATTACATGCCTTCATAAATCTACATTTTAGCGAAGACCTTTGAATGCCAGTGTGACGGTGGTCTGATCTGTTGCAGTCATGTGACCCATGAAGTGACAGAGGATTTTTCTCCTCGGGATCCAAAAACTGTTGTTGTGAAGCAGGATGGCGGGGCCTGCACGTCAGTCACACCAGCATTGCCTCTACCTGAACTGGAAAGGGCAGAGGAAAAAGAAGACATTTCAGATCCTCTGGACCTGAATCCCTGTAGTGCTACATACAGCAACTTAGGTAAGTGCAAATGTCATATAAGTAGTATTTAAACTTTGCCGAATGCTGTATTTCCCTGGAGAGATGGTTTTTATTGCTCTGCCGTGCAAAAGTTGGACTACTGGAGTTATAGATTATAACTCACATTCAAAAAAGTCTTGTGTTTAATACATACGAGGCATGTGTTAAAACACCTGTTACCATGAGTCCTGTGCCATGTGCTAAGAGTCTGACATGGTCCCTGCCTTGAGGGACTCCCCTGGAGGGAAAGAGATGAGCTTGTTAATGACTTCAGTATAATATGATAAGTGCAGTGGTGGAGAATACACGTGGAATATTTTTTATATTATGCAGGGGAGGGTATCAAAAGATGCCTCCCTGGAGATAATTCCTGAATTGATTTACCTGGTTGATGGAGGGAAAGAAGAGTATTTTAACCAGAGGCAATAACGTGAGCAAAAAGCGTGGAGATACAAAATGTGGATTCCACAACCATTTAGTGTTGCTGAAGTGTGCACTGGAGAGTTAGACGGATCGTGCATTTCAGGTTAAACCTTAGATTTTTTCTGCTGTTTGTGATAGTGAACCATCAAAGGAATGACATGATTAGATTTGTATTTTAGAATGTCCACTGCAAGGCCACATGCGAGCATGGATTAGCGGAAATTATCTGGTAGCAGGAAATCTGGTGTTTGAATACTATTCCAGGACCACCTAGAAGGACAAGAAAGAAAGGCCTCAACTAAGATAGTGGGAAAGTGAACAGTGGATAGATTTAAGAGATATTTGAGAGGTAAAATACCTCAGTGATTCATTGAATGCGAATAAGGTAAAGAATCCATAATATATCCCAGGTTTCTGGCTTGGAGCTCATGGGCTCAAGGAGATAAGGTCCAAATTATTGTTGGTGTTTAGGCAAAGCCTGAGGGACCATCTCTTAGAGATGCTGTGAAGGAGAATCCTGCACCACATAGAGGGTTGAACTAAATCATCTCTAATGTACCTGTCAGTACAAAGATTCTTCAATTTTGTAACCATCTTTACTCTTCTTCCTTGAGTGCCCAGTGACTCTGATCTGTCTCTCTCCCTTGAGTGTTTCCTCCCTTCTGAAAAACAAAGCTTTGGGCTGGACCATTTCTTGGTGCTGTTCTCCCATGAAGTCAGGAGAGAGATGAGTAGCATGCACTGGACTGCTACATGCACAGCACTAGTAAGATGCTTATGGACCACTGGCCAACTCACACCTGTCTGGAAGCCAGTGGCATGTACTGTCAAAGCATTCTTCTGCCTAGTTTCTCAGCCCCTTTATTTGTTTGTTTTTTTTTTTTTGTCCATCAGGTTATTGTAAGGAAAAATCATTCTAAGATCAGCTAGTGTACTTGGAAATAAAGGTGTCCTTAAGAAGACCAAAATATTAGGTAAAACGATAGGAGAAATGCTTTAAGATGCCCTTTTAGGGAAGCTCAATTATAACAACCCACATGCAGGTGAAAATGCATTCATAAGGAAAAAAACTTCCATTCTGAGTTCTAGAAGGCTTTTAATGATGTATGAGTGGAGGAGAGTCTACTTTTGCAGCGTAACCAAGCAACCACCTTGGGTACCATTTTCCACTTGGGATAGATTTTATAGTCAAGCAGCTTATTGAACTTTTCCCATTCTTTTACATTTTATGAGGTATAAGATGACAATTTTATTTTTTATTTACTGTATGTCCTCAGACAGCATAATATATCAAGAATTATATTTCAGACATTTTCACTGCACCAAAATTTTTCATAACATCCTCAGTAACATATATACTAATGGTTACTGATCATGTGTTATCTTATGGCATCTTTTCTTTAGAAATATCCATTAGCTAACAGTTAAAGTTAACTTTTTTCTTATCGTCTTTTCAGTTATATAGATTGTTAGAAAAAATAGAGCATTACTTTCATGAATATGCCAACTGCCTTACATATATTAACTCATTTAATCTTTACAACAACCTTAGGAATTATTATCCCCATTTTTCAGATGAGGAAAGTAAGTCAGAGTGTCTTGGCCAAAGTCACAGAACCAGTAAGGACTAAACCAAGATTGGGGAACCCAGTTGGTCTATATTACTGGACTACAGTGATTGTAACCACTAAATTCTTCTAAAATACTGGACTATGGCTCCCTCTCTTTATTTTTTTTTTAAGTCATCTACTTTGAGACACATAATTTAAGATTTTTTTTAAAAAGATTATGATTAGAGTACAAAAATACGAAGTCATAATGCTCCATCAGAAAAATATCTTTCCTTCTATTCCCCTAGAAATATTTCCTTCTGTTTCCCTATTGCTTTACTTTTAAAAATACGTGATGCTTGTAAAATGTTGCCTAGTTATTCTCAAGTGCTTAAGTGGCTGTACTTGACTCCATAGGGTTTGCTACATGGTCAGTTGCTTCTTTGGAAAGGTTTTACTATGTGAGGAAAGTAATAACTGAGTAATAGATAGGGCTGACTCCATCAGTTCTACAAACTGATAGGGTTTTTTTGTTTTAATTTTTTGGTTTTTTGTTGTTATTTTTTCCTAATGCAACAAGTAACCCTTCAGGTTCAGCATTTTTCCCCCTTTTCCTTAACATAAATAAAACAAACTTTATTTTTTGTATAATTGAATTATTAGATTTTAGAGCTACACTATGCAGTATGGTAGCCACTAGCCACATGTGGCTATTTAAATTTAAATTCATTAAAATATCAATAAAAATTCATTTCCTCGGGCTCACTTGCAATATTTCAAGTGCCCAGTAGCCACATGTGGCTAGTAGCTACTGTAGTCAGCATGCAGATGCAGAACATTTCTGTTGTCACAGAAAGTTCTATTGAACAGCACTACTTTAAAAGATCAGTTATTTGGGGGATTTGTATTGAATCTGTGAGCACAAAAATCAGTGGTTTTTATGCAACTTGACAACTCCGTAAGAAGGCTGCCCCTTACAGAGTGATGGTTTTCCTCTGGGTGATGGTGATATGAGATCACTGAACAAACTCTGATCTATAACACCTTAATTGACCTCAAACTGAGTCTAGCAGAGTATCTGCCACCCAAAATGATTTCCCGAAGAAGTGATAGAAGGTTTTTTTAATCAGACCTTCAACATTTTCCCTATGTTTCCTACGTCTATCTCAAAATGTCTAGGAGAAATATCACTAGACTTTTTTTATGTGGCACACCTGACTGCTTTATCAGCCTGCTAAAATCAGGAGCTTGTAATGACTTCTCCTCTGTTGGAAATTAGTTGGTGACTTTAGCTCTCCTTCACTCACTTTGTAACTGAGTACTCTAGACATTCCTTTTTAGAGAAATCTATCACGCCTCCCTTTACTGGACAGTTTGGCTCGTTCCTCTTTCTTTGTGCCTATAACCTGGTGCATTATCTGAAACACACAGAAGGTGCTAAGAACACGTTTGAATGAATGTGCTGAAAATGACTTTAACAATTGACTTTGTAAGATTCAGGTTAGGGAAATCATGCTCTCCTGAGGAAAGTTCAAATAAGAAAATTTCAAGCCCTGGTTCATGTGTTCCGTTAATCAGCTAGGGGGCTTTTTCCCCCTAGCATGAGACTTAATCAGGGGTTTCCTATATAAAGAATTATGTAAGCCATACCTCAGCTTCCTTTCTACATGTCCCCATGAGAAACTGTCCACGTTTCTTATCTTACTTACCTGAGCATCTCCTTAAGGTTGCAGCCTTTAAACACTGAAAGAAAACACCTGGAAGTCTTCTGTCTCTAAAACTTCCTTTGGCAATGTATTGACCATCTGTTAAATTTTAAAGAGTAGATATATTTAAAGGAATGTCATTACATTGCCAGCCTTGATTTTGTAATTATGGAGTAATGTCATCATAAACAGCAGCTTAAAAAAAAATTCTAAAGGGCGTGTTACCATTCATTTATTTACTCAACAAATAATTTTTGAGGAATAACAAATAATTCTATGGGCCAGACATTAAGTCACACGATGCAAAGTTAATTATTTGAACCAAAGATTAAACAATTGCACATTTTAAAATTATCTGGATGTTTTTTTAAAAAGTGAGATTGACAGCTTTGAACATTTGTTTATGCATTTGTTGTACTTCCTACAATTGCAATTATCTCTATTTAAAAAGAAACCGTGGGCTGTGTTCCTATCTTTTAAGTTAGCTGCATTCACATTTAAAAATAGTTTCCCATATCCTGGAATTAGTTGTCAGAGTGCAATATTCAAATTACATAGATAACTTAGCCACAAATAATCTCTGTTCTTGGAAAGGTTCTCATTAATGAGATCTTAAAAAAGTTGTCTGTCAGCTGCCACAACACTGACATTCTTTAAAGTGGCCTGTGTGTCTCTTTATTTGAGGCTAAGCCTGAGCCCGAAGTGGTCTTGAAGGTCAGCTTTGTTTTATCATTTGGCATGAAGTTGATGTCCCCCCGTGGTTTGCCAGTTGGTCCTTACATTTAACTGTGGTGGGACCATGCGCCAGTAATAATGCCCAGGTGGGTTAGGACTCTTCCTCCCGAGCTGACAATGCCTGCTGCCGGGGGACCGTACAGTGAGTGCTGGGCTCAGCCAGCCGGAGGCCCACTCATTTGACAAGGCTAGTGCCCAGTGTAGTGTGTGGCATCTATATTTATAAACTCCAGTGCTTCTTTCCCAGTTTGGTAATGGTCATCTCTTCTGCTGTCCTCTCCCTCTCTGTTCTCATCTGTATTACTTGTCATGAGCCCTGGGAAAAGATTAGGGATGAAGATTGAAATTACAGTTTAAATAGAAAAATATATTCCATTTATTTTGGCTTTAACACTTTCATTTGTTGAACACCAGCTATCTCCCGGGAACCAGGCTCGACGCTGGGAATACTAGTGCTGTCTTTAAGGACTCTTGGTCTTTGGGAAAGACAGGCGTGGCAGCTGGACTCTTAGGAGCTCGTGTGTAGTTGCTGTGATGCAGATATTTAAAAGTTTAATGAAAGCCGCTGCCCGGAGGACTCTAGGAGAGGGTCACCAAGGTTTTAAGCTTAAAAGAAGAGTAGTTGTTTGCCAGATTGACAAGCAAGGGATAACAGTCCCAGTAGAGAAAAGAGTATATAAAAGGCCTGAAGCTTGATAGAAAAGTGAATGTTCAGTTAACTACAAGTAATTAATTATAGTTCCAGTGCAGAGTGAAAGGAGCAGAGTTGGCGAGATGAGGCAGAGTGGAAAAGCTGGCTAGATCATAAATGGTATGCACGTATCACAGTGAGTATCTTTTACCTGTAGGAAATGGAGAGCCACTGAAGAATTTTGAATAGAGGGACGTGATCAGGATTTTTAAAAGATCAGTCTGGAAGCTACCTACCGGATGACTGGAGGCAGGGACACTGACTAGGAAACGGCGACATTCCAGTCTTACTGGAATAAAGAGCTAATTGTGCTTATTAGCATACTGCTCCTATCCAAATGGGGCATCATCAAGTGCCTTTAATCCCCAGGACCCTAAAATTGTAATGATTGTCGGGTCTTAAGGAAACATTTGCTGTGATTTGTTTGTGATATTGTGTCTTCAATGAGAGTGCCTTCCAGTAGATCTAAGTAGTGATATAATTATTATTTTGAGTTTTTTGCTGTGTAATCATCTTTAAAATGTTGATCTTTAGAGATAATATTTTTCTTATTTCCTTTCTATTTATTATATCAATCATGTAGGTTTTAAGAGCCCATAACAATCGTTTTCCTTCTGAGGAGTCTCAAATACCCTTTTTGCTTCTTTGAAGTTAGTGTCATTAAATTATTCCCTTTTAATCCATCTTTCATCATTTGATTTTGGGAACGTGATATAAAGCCATATTTGTCAGTCTGAAGACATTTTTAAGTGGGGAGAAAGTATAAAGATAGAGTTTGAAGCACAAAAGGAAAGGAAAGGGAAGTATGAGTGTGGTTTAGTCAAACATATTTGTCCAAAAGGACTTATTTAGTATATAGCAAGGCAAGATTTAGAACACAATCTATTTTTTTTTCTGTGTAGAGAGCTGGTATGCCACAAAAATGTAGAGTATGTGATGTTATATCAGGCCTGCTGAAAGCTGAGCTTAGATCCGGTCCCAGAGGCTTGAGAAGAATGTACAGGATTAAAAGTTTAAAATAAAAACAGCTAAGATACGAAGCTTTTAAAACATTGACCCAGATGATTGGAATTCAGTTAGGAGAACTTGTCCTTCTTGGAGAAAAAAAAAAAGAAGAAAACACAGAACACTTCCAGACGCGGGAGAACGGCTTGATCTAGTCGCATGAGCTGTAGAATGCTCGCTTTTCATTTGAAACGCAAATGTTTGATTCCCGTATGGAAATCTTTGCTCCCAGGAGATCGTATCCCATTGTCTGGGGAGAGAAACCACTGTTCATTATCTCTATGTCCTTGCTGTCTTGGCTGTCCATTTTCATTTTGGAATGATGACCAGCTCTGCTGACTCTGTCCTTCAGTCTGGCAGCTGTTTACTGCACACCTGCTGCCTGTCTCGTACCACCCGAGGTTCTGAGGGAATGTAAAAAAAATACACACACACGTTAAAAAAAGCGAAAAGCACTAAGAGAACACAGAGGGAGAAGTGATGGCTCCCAGTTTGGAGAGAGGGACTGGAGAAGAGGGAGGACTTCAGTGGACAAAGAGCCATCCAAGCTGGGCTTAGGATGGAACACCTTTACTAAGGCAGAGATGTAAAAATAAAAACATGGAGCATATTCAAAGAGCAGGAGTTGAGTGATTCTTGTGGGGGGGTTGATGGGAAATAGTGGTAGGTAAGACTGAGAGCCTTGCCCGACTCCCTGAGGAGTCTGGACTTTATTCTGTCGGTGGTGAAGGTGGCGTCATCGGCCCTCTGCCGCCACCTCTGGTCAGCATTAAAGAGGTGTGGTGGAGACAGAGCTTGTCTCACTCGTCAGTCAGATCTGAGCTAATTTGAAGGAAAAAAAAAAAAGGTGCTTTTGGAATTCTCCATTCCTTCTGTGTCCGGGATTGTTTTTGTTTGTTCTAATTTAGAAAAATGGGTAGGAAATGGTGCCCCATATAAAGCCTCTCCTGAGGTCCACGCTGGAAGGAGTGAGAATAGGTTCATGTTTCTAGGTTTTTTGTTCATTAATTCATTTCTTTCCTCCTTTCTTCCATTCCTCAGCAAGACTTTGCTTTGTCCTGTGTATACAAATGAGACAAATCTCTGCCCTCAATGAGCAAACCCATAGGGAATTCAGACAGGGACACAAGTCAGGTGTTCTGAGTTTTTAGAGGGAATTGTTCACAGGATATAGCTGAGGTCCCAAGGAAGAAAGGTCAGTTTTGTCTCTTTTTCTCTTGTAGCCCTAAATATTTATTCCTGTGTTTATCAGGAGGTATTTATTGAACATCTGTTATACACAGGCCCAATTATTGACGTCAAGAACACAACAGTGAGTAAAACAAAAGTCCTGGCCCTCTTAGAGCTTAACATGCTCATATTCTTTCTCTCCCTCATTCTCATGCTGTCTGTATATACATACTTTTGTTCATATTTGTATGTAATATAGCTCTGTTTCTTGTAAAAGAATTTTACTACGTGCTATTAGTGGAGAAAGGGGGTCCTTAGGTTTGCTTATATATTGTCACAGTTTGTATAAATGCTTAGGTATTCTTAGAGTTACATGCATGGGAAATGGAATATATTGTTATTGCAATCGCAGTTTATATTGGTGCGTACCCTTGGCATTGCTGCAAGGACATGATTTTAATAAAACAAACCACCGACTTTATTCGTTATCACCCTCAAGACCATCCAGTGCCTTCTATTCTGTCTGATCCTCAGTAGGAACATCTATTAGTTTCCTAGGGTTGCTGTAACAAAGTACCACAAACTGCGTGGCTTAAAACAGGAGAAATTTATTCACTCACAGTTCTGGAAGCTAAGAGTCTGAAATCAAGGTGTTAGCAAAGCTATGTTCCCTCTGAGACCCTGGGTAGAATCCTTCCTTATTTCTTCCTAGCATCAGGTCGTGGCCATCAATCCTTAGCGTCCCTGGCTTGCAGCTGCATTACTCCAGTCTCTGCCTCTGTCATCACATGGGGTTCTCCCTGTGTGTCTGTCTTCGTAGGACATTTTCCCCTTATAAGTTCACAAGTGATAATTGGATTGAGGCCCACCCTAATGACCTCACCTTAACTTGGTTACCTTTACAGAGACTATTTCCAAATAAGGTCACATTCATAGGTATCAGAGGTTAGGACTTCAGTATATTTTGGGAGAGAGGACATAATTCAACTCATAACAGAGTATTATGCCCTAACTCTGAGATAGTGAGTGAAGATCTCATTTGAATAACATTACTAATTTTTATAATTTTATTAAAATTTCATGGTCTGTTTCTGTCTTTAAAAATATAATGCCTCCTTCCTTATTATAAAGTAAGTCCTGGAGGTGTCACTGATCACTTACATGTATGTTTTATCTTCTTCAAAGCATAAATGCTGGAAAGGAAGCAAAGATGATTGGCTCTGTAACTAGGGCTTATAAGAGAGATTCAAAAGTAGCATCTCTCAAATCACAGTTTATATGCCTCCCCCCAAATAAAACAGAATCACATAACAGTTTGTGGATGATGTTTGAAACAGCAGTTGACTGCTCATATACATGGTTTCCCTTACCACAATCACGGGGATCTTACACATAGGCAAGTTTAAGCAGTGCCAGAATCCACCTCTGTAGTGAAATAAAATAACATAGTTTATGAAATTGTATTCATATGTGCTGGATTGAAACTGACAAGTGCTGTGTACAGTACAATATAACTTTGGAACAAAGTTAAAAGAATAGAATAGAATATTCTGAGCAACAGTCTAGCAGTCTCATTTGCTGGTTCCAATTGTTTTTAATAATGCTCCCAAGTATTTTTTTAATCCACAAATGCTATCATCTCTACTCTTGTCACAATGCAATTATTTAAGTGTCTGTCATTCCTTAATATTCTAGTCTGGTAAATACAGCACTCTTGGGGCCAAGAGTGGAGAATCTGAATTCCTTCTTGAAAAGAAAGCCCATCACCCTGTTTCTATAGCAAAGAAATACTGCGACATTGTTCACATTTGTTGCTGCCATCAAGGCTTGGACTCTTACCTTAAAATTTAGCTATTTGTTCTTTGGTTGTTTTCTTTTGCACTTTGAATTAAGGTATTGACTTCTTATATTCTCGTGGCTACCTCTCTTATTTCTGCTTAAGTTTCAGTTATGTAACAAGAATGAAAATTTACTTATTCTTTACTCTTTCTTTCTTTCTTTTAAAACAATACAGGGCAATCTAGAGCAGCCATGATACCTCCCAAGCATCCACGGCAGCCTAAGGGAGCTTTGGATGATGCCATTGCCTTTGGTGGGAAAACAGACCAAGAAACACCTAATGCTGCTCAACTTACACCACCCCCACTGCCAAAGAAAATGATCATAAGAGCCAATACAGAGCCAGTCTCCAAAGACCTCCAAAAATGCCTGGAAACTACTCTTTGCGTCATGGCTAATCCCACCTACGATATCGACCCCAACTGGGATGCCAGCAGTGCTGGCTCTTCAATCAGTTCTGAACTCAAGGGGCTGGACGTTGAGTCTTATGACTCCTTGGAGAGACCTTTGCACAAGGAGCGACCTGTGCCCTCAGCAGCAAACAGCATCTCCAGCTTAACCACTCTCAGTATTAAAGATAGATTTTCCAATAGCACAGAGTCCCTGTCCAGCCGGCGTGGTCCCTCTTGCAGACAGGGCCGAGGCATCCAGAAGCCACAAAGACAAGCACTTTATCGAGGACTTGAGAATCGTGAAGAAGTAGTGTGTAAAATCCGAAGCCTTCATACAGATGCTTTGAAGAAACTGGCTGTCAAATGTGAAGACCTCTTCATGGCTGGGCAGAAAGACCAGCTCCGTTTTGGGGTGGACAGCTGGTCAGACTTCAGGCTAACCAGTGACAAGCCATGTTGTGAGGCAGGCGATGCTGTATACTACACAGCTTCGTATGCAAAAGATCCACTTAATAACTACGCAGTCAAGGTAAGAAAGTATTATCAATCTGATTTTAAGCTTCTCCAACAAACTGTCACTGAGATGGCTCTTTTTTCTTTTTTTTTTTCTCTTCATTCCTCCATTCAGCAAAAACTCACTGAGTATCCACCTTACACCAGATTTTGTAAAAAGGAGATGAACTCATTACCTAGGGGAGCTAACAGATGTAAAGAGACAGACCTATTACACAGTATACTGAGTGCGAAGACAGAGGTAAACAGAATTCTGAGGCAGCTTAGAAGAGCCTTAACCCAGACTCTAGATGCCAAATAATTCTTCTTAAAGTAGGTAGCCCTTGAGCTGTGGTCGTTTGCAAAGGTTCCCTGTACAAATGAGATCTATTATGTTCCTTCCACTCTGTTTCTGTCTCTATTCTCTGGCAAATAAGAGACCCTTGTCACCTTGTTTTCTAACTCCTCTGCTTGGAAGGTAACCAATATTTTTATTGGGAACTTTTTAAATGTTGTATATTGTAATCGTCACAAAGACTTCATGTCTTATCCATTTGACAGATAAGAAAATAAAGCTTAGGGTCACACAGCTAGCAGTAAGTAGAGCCAGGATTTCACCACAGATCTCTCTGACTCCACTCTGTCCCGTATGTCACAGGTTGTGTCTGTCACCCATTCCAGAGAGCCCACTTCTTTAAGAGGGCTAAAACTGTTAGCATCAAGAATTCTTGTGCAATTACATTCACTGTAGCAGCAAGCCATAGGCTCCATCCAGTATAATAAATAAAGCTTGGGCTTTGATGTCCAAAAGATCTGGGTTCAAATCCTGACTCTGCCACTTAGTAGTTCTGTTGCAAGTTGCCACTCTGAGTCTCAATTTCCTCAGCTTTAAAAAGGGATAAGAACAGAACCTATCTCATGGGGCTGTTTGACTAAAAGTGAACAGAACGTCTCTGATAAGTACTCACTTCTTTCACTATCCCTTAGCTCCTTCCCTGGATTACTTGAAGACAGTAACAATCTTTGAGCCTCAATTTCCTCCTCTTTCAGATGTTTACAATGATGATCCATCTACTTTGTGGGATTGAGGTCAGGATCAAGTGAGATAATGCATGTGAAAGAGTCTGAAAACATAAAGCTCTTTGTAAACTTAAGGTGATGTTCCCTGTTCCCATAGTCCTTATTTAATGATTCTAGTCCTGGTTCAAAACCAATTAACATATCTAAATGACTTGTACATGTTAATTCGGCTTAGAAAGACCAAGTGGTGTCTTGGTAAATTAACAGATAAAGTAAGCAATTGGCCTTACCTGTCTATCAAGACACAGTGTGTATATTTGGACCAGACCTTCAGCTGGCCGCTGTCTGCAGTGACAGCGCCTGTGTCACCTCACGGTCTGGCGGCATTCACAGTGTGACCCTGTGCCCCAGCCCACACTTCTTAAATTAAACTGAGCGGTAAACTGCAGAGAGAGGATCTAGATTCGAGTTAATACATTACTGTTGAGTCTAGAAAGGCATTTTGAAATTCTGTGTAGTATTCAAGAGCTGTTATACCAGTTGGGGTTATGGGGCCTCATCTATCTTGGGCCTTTATTTATTGCTACAAGATCGCCAATGCAGAATGAGTACCTATTTCAGAAAGGAACATTGAACTATCTGTTCTTTCAAAACAACTGAGAAGTAGGGCTTGGCTAACTTTATGTATTATTGCTGTGCAATCTTGTCTCTTTCCCAAATCAATGGTCTGGTATTGATTTCTTTGCTTGTAATGATGCAAAAGCAATCTCCAAAGAACAGGTGGCAAGTGGTTATATACTGGGAGCTGTTGGCAGGTTTGGGAAAGGATGTTTTACACTAAATGACGAATATAAATGTCTCTTTGAAGACCCTCTGGGTGTTTCTAGAAGTACCTAATTGATAGTACAACCTTAAAGGAATAAACTACTAGGACACTGTGAACCTTACCTTTGCAGAGATGAGGAAAAAAAGACCAGCAGTTGGCTCACACGAACAGCTTTTTACTGTTTGTCTTCTTAAAATATCCCTTTCCATACTAATGGAATTTAGAGTAGGCTAACAGATGTGACTGTCTCTTGAAGAGACTAAGAGGTCTTTTAAAATGTTGTAAAAGGAAGTCAGTGCTAGAGTTTAATAATTTGAAAGCCAAAGGATACTACCCCTTAAATACTAAATGCACTGCAGTAATAGAGTGCTAAGATCTTTACTTTGGGTGCCGTCTCAGTTGGCTCAGGCTGCCATAACAGCATACTATAGACTAGTTGGCTTAAACAACATAAATTTATTTTCTCACCGTTCTGGATGCTGGAAAGTCCAAGATCAAGGTTCCAGCTGATTTAGCTTCTGGCGAGGGCTCTCTTTCTGGCTTGTAGATGGCTGCCTTTTCCCTATATAGGTCCTCACATGGCTAAGGGGAGTGGAGGCTTTCCAGTTTCTCTTCTTAGGACACTAATCCATATCAGGGCCCCACCCTTGTGACCTCATTTAACCTTAATTACCTCTTTGTAGGCCCTGTCTCCAAATATAATCACAGTAGGGGTTAGCACTTCAACATACGAATTTTGGGGGTTCACAATTCAGTTCATAGCATTCTGCCCCTGCCCCGCCCCCAGAAATTCATGCCATTATCATACAAAATGTATTCAGTCCACCCCAACAGCCCCAAAGGTCTTAACTCATTCCAGCATCAACCCTAAAGTCTGAAATCCAAAGCCTCATCCAAATATCATCTAAATCAGATGGGTGAAACTCAAGATCTGATTAATCCTGAGGCAGATTTCCTCTCAGATGTGAACCTGTGAAACTAGTCGCTTCCAAAATACAATGGGACAAGCATAGGGTAGATAATCCCATTCTAAAAGGGAGAAACCAGAAGAAAGGGAGGGATGATGGGTCCTGAGCAAGTCCAAATCCTTGCAAAGCAAATTCCATTAGATATTAAGGCTCAAGAATAATCCTCTTTGATTCAGTACTCTGCCCTCCAGGCCAGTGAGGTGGCAGCATCACCCCCATGGCTCAGCTGGGCTCCCTGATCCTTTGGGTCTTTGTAGGGGCCCACCCACATGACTCTCTGTCAGGGCAGCCTACCCTTGAGACACTCACTTTCCAAACTCCCAGTTTGGAAAGACAGTCCTGCCCTTTGAAACCCAGAAGGAAACAGCCTTGCCTCTGGGCCTGTCGTGGGAGTAGCAGCCCTGTGATGATCTCTGAAACACCCTCAGCGTCATTTTTCCCTTTCCTTGAAGAATAGTGCACTTTCACAGCTGAATAGCTCTGTGGTCCAGTCCTGTAGAATCCAAGAAGTCCAACAGCCTTCCTTCATTCCACCCAGCTTCCTCTGTCTCTGTAGTTCAGACTGACAGTGCCTTTGCTGGTATAATCTCATCTCTATCTCTAGCTTCTGCTGAGATGGCAGATTAAGTCCATGAGTCACACTGCAACCTCTTTATCAAACTTGTTCTGTTACACCCTCAGTATCCTCTTTAGAACAGACTTTTTCATCTCTTGCAATGTGGCTAGGCTGAGAGTTTTCCAAATCTTCAAGCTCTGGTTCCTTTTTGCTAAACAATTGCTTCTCTCTCCCTTTGCACTTTCCTACAAGCAATTGGGCAGAAACAAACCATTCATTCCTTTAACACTTTGTTTAGAAATCTCTCAGCTAAGTATCCAATTTCATTGCTTACAACTTCTTCCTTCCACAAATACTAAAACATAGTTTAGTCAAGTTTTTTTTTTTTGCCATTTTATAAGAAAGCTCCCCTTTTTCTAATTTCTAAATTAATGTTCCTCATTTCTGTCTGAGACATCACTAGAATCACCCTTAATATCCTTCTTTCTAGCAACAGTCTGTTCATGAGTGTCTGGGCTTTTTCTGTCATACATCTTAATACTCTTCCAGCTTCTACCCAGTTCCAAAGCCCTACATTTTTGGGTGTTTATTACCCACTTCTCAGTAACAGAATCTTACTCTTAGTCTTATTCAGCTTGGGCTGCCTTAACAAAATACTAGAGACCGAATGGCTTAAATTTTACCCCAGTTCCAGAGACTGCAAAGGAGGATTCTTTTCCTGGCTTGTAGACAGCCACCTTCTTTCCTCATGTAAGGGCTTGGGGGTGGGGGGTGTGGAGAGTATGTCACATTGCAGGTTGGGGCTTTGACATATGAATCTTGGGAAGACACAGTTCAGTCCATAGCTTTATTCTGTTTTTCATTCAGTATGAATAGCTTCATTATTTTTTATTGGTCTTAAATTAAAAGAAGATCACAACGCAGAATACAGAAAAGTAGATTTGGAGTCAGCTGACATGGGTCCAAATTCTGAGTCAAAGGTTGTGTATTCCCAAGCAAGTCATGTCACCTCTCTTGATTTTCACATGAATGGATACTCATGACCCTACCTACCCCGTAGGGCTGTTATATACATGTGTTTATGTAGTGAAATTGCCTTTATAAACTATAAAGTGCATATAAAAGGCAGTAAAATATTGCATTATTGTTCTTAACAATAATGGAAAATTACTTCTCAGCATTCTTTCGGTCACTCACTATTATTCTTCGTTAATATTAGGCACTAACCGGAGCGTATTTTGGTAGGTTCTGCACTTAAATATTTTCTTTCTCATTACTTCAACGACATAAACATCTTTCCTTAATATTATGAGAGAAAGCTACTATATGTTACAATCCGCCAAAATTTTAGCACTGCCAAAAATTGGAAACAAACTAAGTACCTGATATTAAGGAAACAATTTAATAAATTATGGTACATCAACCCAATGGACTGTTGGCAGCCATTAAAAATGGTCATTAGGCAGACTGTGTAAAATCATGGAAAACATTTTTCGTAAAATGTCACATGAAAATAGCAGAATGCTAAACACTATGATCGTAGCTTGACCTACGAATTGGTGACAAGCACATAATTTCTATGTTAGAGGCGATTTTTATTTTGTTTATAAAAAGTTGTCATAATGTCGTTTCAATGAAAAAACTAAGGAATTGGAGATCTTGGGTCATTTGACACTGCGCTTCTTGAAGGCAAGTATGCTTAGTTATTCATCTCTGTAGTATCACCCTCTAAACACAATTATAAACAGCTCCTATTTCACACCAGCTCCTCCCTCTGGACTGCTCTTCTGGGAAGAGCATTGTTGTCTGCAAGTGACCTATTTCAGAATCACCTTCAGGGGTCCTCATGAAAAATGTAGTTCCCTTGATCCCGTCCCATGCCTACAAAATCCACATCTCTAGAAGGGGGACATGGGTGACTGCATTATTAGGAAGCACCCCCACGTGGTTCCTACACACAGCGTTTGTAGACTGTTGACATAGTGGTTAAGAATTTGGACTAAGTCAGACAGACCTGGGTTTAAATTTGTGCCATAGCAGCTCCTTAGCTTTGTTACCTTGGCCCAGTTACTTGCCTTTTCCAAGCCTTACAGTGTCTTTATCTGTAAAATGGAGAAAATGCTTCATTCTTCTTAAAGCCATTGTGAAAGATCACAAGAGTCAGTGTGTACGTAGAGATGTGTACAATGCTCAGAGCGTCATTTGGTGCAAAGTGAGCACTCAGTCAGTGGTAGCTGTCCATTCCTCCACTCTCCCTTCTCAGGTACCTAGAAGGTTCCTGTGTTTTCCTAAAGAATCCAGCTCTGTGAGTTTTCTTCTCTGATTTTCTGAGAATATGTTGACAGTTCCTCTCGTGTACCTGCTCTGTACCTAGTGCATTTTTCTATCACAGCTTTCTCTGTCACGGTACAGTTATACCCTCGTACGACGCTACCATCATACAATTAAAGTGACATACCCCCCCCAACTATTACACTCGGGCTTCCCCACGGCAGGCACCATGGCTTACTAATCCTTATAACCTTTCTGTAGTATTAATCTAATATTCTTAGCATTAGTTAGCATTATACACTAATATAATTTTGTGTACATAGTGGGCATTCAATAAATATTTCTTGACCTTTTAGTAAACATTGACTGTATAAAACACTGTGGTATCTGTGTGAGTTTACTGAAGTTCATGTGAAAAAGACAGAAGCCTTCCCTCAAGGAGCGTGTATTCCAGTGGGGAAGACAAAGTATAAACCGCTCTTAAACGGGACAGGTTATAATGAAAGCCCAGAGCTGTCTGTGGAATGGAAAGATGAATAAAGATTAATAAATGAAAGAAGTCATTGTTCACAGTGGTCTCAGGGCTGATAGAAAAGGGCCTCTGGTGTCCACTTCACGCCATTCTTGGTGGTGAGTGCAGTGCACGGAGTCAGGAGACCGTGTCTGGTGAGTGGCTGCATGTAGGACGAGGGCAGTGATGCTGAAACTTCCAGGAGGAGCAACCCCAGGAGGATGGTGATGTCATTAACTGAAGTACGAATCCAAAAAGCCAGAAAGATGAGCTCTCTGTGGTGCATGCCTATGGGACAGCCAAGTCAAGAGAAAACCTAGTCAGATTAAAAATGTGGGTTTGGTACTCAGAAGAGAGGTCAAGTTTACCAAGTCCTCTCATAAACTTGATTTAGTTCAAACTGTGGGAATATATGATACTGTAGTAGCAGAATCTGCAAATTGGGGGAAAGCTCCCATATCTAAGTGACCCAAAGCAAGAGAATCTGGAAAAGATGTAGCAAAGGACAAGGACAGAGTCAGGGTCCAGGAGTTCATTCCCTGATGAACCTCAAAAAAGAAAAAAAAAACACCTTGGTAATTGTGCGAGGGGCTGTCAGATGCAGTGAGTTAGTGGGAGTGTGGAATGAGGAAGCTGCAGGGCCCGTGAGCACAGCCTGTGTTTAAGTGTTTGGTGAAAGGCCAAACTGATTCCTAGCTGTATTTAACCTTCAACTCCTGTTTCTGCCTCATTCATGTCTCCTTTTATCCCCCCATCACCATTTGGTGCGCCACCTCCCAGTAAATGGGACCGTTTGTCTCTGTGGCTGCATGTTGGCTGGCCTCCAGCCCTTAACTTCCCTGCTCTAAATAAAATCCACCTTGCTTTTTCCCCCTTCAAAGAATCTGGGTAGCCACAGACCAAATGCATAATCTTCAAAGTAGACTCAAGTCAACTTTAGAAGGGCAGGCCTTCATCATTCTATACAGGAAGAAACAGAACCAAGAGGAACAATTCTGTTTGTACAGTGTCACCAGCTTCATGGCAGGCCACTGCCCGATTCCTATGTGGAACTTTATCATACCTGAGTCCGTCAATTGGCCCTGCTGTGCCTCAGTGTTATCCCTGGATGGACAAATGGCAGCCTTTTGCCCAGAAGCAGGATAGACAGTTGGTAGAAATTATGGCCCAGTCTCAGTGGGACATTCTTTTTTTCACTGTTGTCATGAGATCGTTTTATAACAAATGCTGTTGTGTGAGACTACATAAGAAATTTGATGAAATTACTTTGAAGAAGATGGTGAAAATAAGAAAAAAGTATACGTTTCTGACTTATTTTTCCAACAGTTCCAACTTGGTGGTAGTAGGTGTCTTGTCTGTTTAAAGCAGCCCCGGTCTCCGTTCTCAGGGATAGAGCACCCAGAGCTCAGTGAGGATGTACACTCCCTCTTACCGCAGTGGGGCGGCTTCTTTTCTTCCAGCTGGGCCAAGAATCTTGTTAAAAGCTTGTAATAAAGTAGAGGGGAACTGTGGAGACCAGCATCTTTTGTTGCATTTTGACTCCAGAGTCTCCATTGATCTCATTTGGGTGGATGCTGAGGAAGCAAGACACTAAATGAAAAAGCATTAATAGGAATAACTGATTGGTAGGAATTTACCAGGAGCTCAGACTGTAGACTCAGGCAGTTAATTACTGGCTTGGTGACAAGGGAAAAACTATGGAGGGGGAACCACTTTCACTTTCATAGTTCAACACAAATCCACCTAACGTTGACACTTCACGGAAAGCGACCAATCAGCAGCCAGCTGTGCTTACTCATAGCCATCCTAGGTCAGTGTCCACCTCATTCCAGAGCTGAATGCGTGAAAAAGTGCCTTAAAGTCTCACTTGGGAATTGGTGTAGAAGGAGAGGGTGGGGTACTCATGTAAACCTAGAATCAAAATAAATTGCCTAGTGGGAAAGGACAGCCATGACTTTAATTAATGAGGTGAGAGGACATAGGAGGGAATTATAAGTTGGGGTTCAAATTAATCAAATTCCTACTCTGGGCCCTCAGCTGGTTATTGAACTGCTCTGTACCCCAGTTTCTTTAGTGTGTAGTGTAGTGTAGTGTAGTGTAGTGTAGTGTAGTGTCATTCTGCCAGCCTAAATTACTGGCTCAGGAACACAAGTGACTTTCTTTTGACCCACATGCTGACTGAAAGCATAAAAAGATTTTGATGTGTACAAATCACAAGTAAAATAGGGAAATCTTCTGCAGTTGACTTCTTGAATTTCTCTTCTGGATTCCAAATGTTTTTTGGGCATGTGAATATTTTTGCAGCAATTCAAGCTGTAAATTGCCTGGCCTAGCTGACTGGTCTCATGGCAGATTCCTACAGCATGGAGTTCTGAGTCCTTGGGACACAGACGGCATTTATATATCAAATACTTAATCCATTTTGAATGTATCTGTAACAGCACTGGGTGTGTGTGGGCCTTAGCTCTGCAGTGGCGAGTAAAGCAATACTCCTCCAAGGCTGATCAAGGAATTGAGGTCAGTCGGTGATCAGCCTGTATTCTTAGAATGAGGCTGTCCCAAAGAGTGGATATCAATTTAGGATTTGCCGGTTTTCATCCTATCCTCTTTCCCACATACAGTTGTGCTTTTGGGCAGTGTGGCAAAGTAGCACAGCTGGTGTCCTGTGTGATCTGCAGTGTTTCTCACTTCTGCCCCCTACAGGTCATCCCCTAAACATCCACCTCGCTGGAGGCTCACTGAGGTGCTGTAAAGTGCTGAGTGGGAGCCAGAAGTGAGAACCCCTCTGAGAAAGTGGAAGTAGGCTGAAGGCATCCTAGGCCACCTGGGCCTATCATGGGAAACTAAAAGCTAGTGCAGAATATTTTTGAAGAGTCTTTTCTTGTGCAATTATTACCTTCTTTGGGGAAAAGAGAAAGTTGAATGGAATGATGAAGAGCAATGTCGTTTTATGCAGTTTTGTGCAGTACAAAACCCCTGAGCCTCCAGGGCAGTCTGGGCCCCGCAGCCAGCCTTCATCCCAGTTTCACTCGTTCGCACAGTCAGGTTATGCGTGTTTATTACTCAGATCTGTCTGCCTTTGCCCCTTCCCCATCACCTTGCCAACTTCCGTCTGTTTCATAAAAGCTGTTCATATATTCTAGCTGCTCGGAGCCAATAAGCCCTGTAGCCACACCAGGTCAGATATCACCTTTCTCCATATTTGTACAGACATACTGAGCCGGCGCTAGGAGCCTTGCTCTGTGCTGGGCCCTGAAGATACAAATATCTACTGTTAAGACAGACAAAATGTGATGCCTGTAATCACAGAGATGTGTATATGAGATGTAGATGCAACACAGAAAGGTTGTTTAAGGCATTTAGAACTTTTCCCCTTTGCTAGGAGTGACTCATGAGAGGGCATTGAAAAAAATAAGTGGGAATCCCTCAGGCAGATGAGAGGTGAAGAGAAGCTGTAATCGAAGAGAACGCCTGGAGGGGAGGAGTAGGGCTCTGGCTGCAGGTAGATCAATGTGGCAAAAGGAGAAGAGAGGTGAAAAATAAGTCTGAAAAGGGAGGCCAGGCCAGGATTTGATCCTGTGAAGATCATGGGGAACCGCTGAGAAGTTTACTCCGTTTTTCTTTCTGAGAGGTGGCTCTGGTGGCCATGTGGAAGGTGTATTTGAGGGGAATCATGTGAGAGGCAGGGATACCAGTTGGCAATCTTTTGTACTTGACCAGCAAGTCCTAATTGTAGCCAAAGAGCTGGAGATAAGAGGATAATTTGTAAGTTATTTGGGAGCAAAGTCAATAGAAGTTGGTAAGTAACTAGATGTAGGAAATGAAGATGGAGGAGAAAGCCAGAGTGAGCCTGGTGTCTCATCCCGATGTTGGGACAGATAACAGAGCCATTTACCATGGAAGGGAGTGCTAGAAGAACAAGGAATCTGGTGGGGAAAAGTTCAGGTTTGGTTATGTTGAGTTTAAGGTGTTTACCTATAGGACGGGGCGTTTGTGGAGAGACATCAAGTAGGCCATTGTGTAGGTAAGCCGGCAGCTCAGAGGCAGGTTTGGGTTGCAGGTGTATACTTAGCAGTCTAGCTTAATGGTTGCAACCATGAGCTTGGTGAGGGGAGTGGGTCAATGAGGAAAAACAGAGAGCAAGCTCCACCCCCACCTGACCCCACTCCCAGCACTGGCATTTCAAGGAGCCTTTGGGAGAGAGAGTCAAGAAAGAATGGGTAACACCACCCTGCATTCAATAAGTGATTTATTCCATAGCCATGCCATCCTGTTTTACCAGATGTCCACCTTTCCCCCTCTGTTCCCTTAAACTGGGTATCTGTTCCGCTCCCCAGTACTGAGGGCAGCAAGGTGTCCCCCCTCTTTGCAGTGGGGGCGTTATGAAAGGGTCGGGAGTGTCAGACACATAACGCGGTCTTCGTCTTCCCGGCTGCTTTTAATGAGGCTTCGCAGTCAAAGCACCCCACAGTCTACTTTTAATTTGAAAGTTAGCTATCTAGGTTGAGATTATTATAACAAACATTTAAGTGCTTTATAATGGCAAATTCACCTCAAAGGTATGCAGAGTAGTTGCCATGAGCAACACGGAAAATGAGCCCCTGCATTGAAATGAATGTTTGGAATTAAACTTGTCAGTTTGCATATGAGGAACCATTGTCAGCTCTGTTTCCCCACTGAGATCGGACTTGTGTTAAGTGTTGTGTGCTTTGACCTGGATCTAAGGAGGTCTCAGGAGAGAGTAATGTGGTTCTGATTCTGGAAGCATTTTCCCCCCATTTTCCAACAGACGATTTATCAGTGGTTCAGGAGCCCACACCCCACTGCACCTGGGGGCTCTGGCCGGATTGCTTCAGGTTGTCGTGCCCTTCAGACAGGACGTGCTGAGGGGCCATCAGATACTTGTCTGACTGCTCAGTTGGTGGGAATCAATATTTCTTCTTCCCCTGCTCTGTCCTCGCTCATCTTTATTAACGTAGACAAGCACTCAGTTTCCCTCAGGCCTGTTTTTGTGACCATGTGTTCTCCGCATCTGTGGGTGTGGGGCCACCAGCCGGCTGCCGTCCCTTCTGATGCTCCTCCGGCTTCCTGTGGAGAAGGAAGGCCTGCCTTGCGAGTGGGCGTGGGCCAGCAGGCAGGGTCACCGTGCCCAGGAGGGGCCTTCCTTCCTGCCTGTGCTCTTCACGTGAAGCGTTCCCTGGGCATGAATTTGGCATTGCCACCTTCACAGAAGCAAGACTCTATCCATAAAGAGAAGCTGTGGCGTGTTTTACAGGATTCACCCTTCAGCAGTCCGGTTGTGTTCTCTTGCTGCAGTTTCCATATACACGACTCCTGGATGCTGGTGTTGCAGCCCCCTCTAGTGTCACTGTGGTCCAGGCTCTCCTGGGCTTTTCTTCCCATCCAGAAAACGTAGACAGAACAGAGTCGGCCTACACTGGCAGCATTTTAAATAGGCTTTCCCATATGTAGTCAAAACAAATACGAGATGATTTTTCACCCAATAAAAAAGGGGGATCTTACACGAAGATATGGGACCGTTCCAGCTCCAGTTTTGTTCCTATTTCAAAATTCTGCTGCGCCTAGGGGTCCTGTGGAAATCATTCTTCTTGGAGAATGGAGTCTGTCTTGAGGTTCCTCCAGTAGGGAAGGAATGCGGATTCCTTTCAAGAAAGATAAATGAAAAATGGGAGGCCAGGAAGTAGTTTCTTTGATCTCTGGTGGAGAAAATACTGAGTAAGGGGAGAAGGGAAAACAGCCGCCAGCAGGAAGAGCCCTGTCCGTTTGTTCTGGAAAGAGTGGCTTGTTTTCTGAAATGACTTTTGGACTAGAAATTTATCATCCGAAGTCAGATCATTTTGAGTTTTTTTAAAAACTAAAGGAGTCAAGTTATTAATATTTGAAAAATGGCTACTATGTGGTGCATAGAATAATGTAATACTCCTACCTAAATTAACATCATCCCAGACTTCATAATAAAGATTTATGAGATACTCATCATATGAGAAATCCTATTATGGAAATCTCCATAGGTCTGTGTTTTGGATGGCACTGTTTTCATGGTTATGAGCCAATTAAAAGCCCTAGTATTTTGTTTTCTTCTTTCGCACTCCCATCTTCTCCCTTTTTCCTTTGCCTTTACATCTAGAGTGACCCATCATTCTTCAGCCTGTCTACATATTGTAAGATGAAGAGATAAGGAAGTGTTGTCCGCTCAGCTTGGCTATCTAGGCAGACCATTTTCCTTCCGAGCATCCAAACTGACCAATTTATCATGCCTTCTTCATAAATCACTTTGAACCTTTATCTCAAGTTAATCTGTGAAGCTAAACATAAATTCTTGTTGTAGTATCCATGTTCTTATCTACTCACAGAGCTCTAGAATATCTTATAAAAATGTGTGTGTCTGCGCGTGTGTAGATACGATTAAAATAGTAACCACTATTAGAATATCTTCTCCGTTTCTCCTGCCAAACCACAAGGTGACAATTTTTTTTCAGTGCATCTTGGCATAGTGAAAACTGCAGTCTTGACCAAACAGTCCTCTCTCTCTTAGCCTTGAGTTGGCCTGTCTTGGATCAGAACATGTTGCTGACTTTGACCTGCATGGCAGGGCCGACCTGGCTTGGAGGTGTGGAACTTTAACGGTCCCTCTTTAGCTGCCTCTGGCAAACCCACGGTCAGAGAGCCTCACTGCTGGGGCAGGTGGCTCTCAGACTCAAAAGAAAGATGCATTTTTCTGTCTTGCTCTCTTTGTTTGAAAAAAATATGAGGGTTCTTTAATGTGTCACTTTTAACATTTACAAGTTGCTGATTGTTTTCATCATTATCAGTGTTTTATTTGTACAGCTTTGTACTTTACAGGAATGCCCTATGTACTTGAGCTCATTTGATCCTCACAACTGCCTTGCGAAGTAGGTTTCAGTGTTTTTTATATTGTCTCCTTTATTACGGAGACTGGGACCCAGAGAAAAGCCCAAGGTTATACACCTAGTAGCAGGACTAAATGCCAGGCCTCTCAAGTCCTTGGTGAGTGTCCTTTCTACAGTGTGACAGCTAGAGTTTAACTACACAGTCTCATTCAGCCAAACTCAGTGGTACTTGATTGACTTTTCAAAGACTGAAGAGTTGGGATCTTTGAACTTCCATTCCAGCAGGCAGTGCGACAGTGAGCAAATTATTATAACTGGAAAAGAGGTTAATGGTGCCATGTCCTGGATCCACCTCCTGGACAACCAAGTGATGACTAGTATGGGATTTTTAAATACTCGGTGACACATAACTATGAAATACTGCCAACAGTACAGTATGGAAAGAGTTCATGTTGCGATTGACGAGCTTGTAGGATTATGTATTATACTGCGTGTGCTGAGACTTTGAGAGCTTTCCAAAGATAATACTGAGAGATACATGTCTGAACTTGAACTCAGCCTGGGGATGTCTCTGTTTCAAGACTAGAAGTTTGCTTAAAGAAGAAATGCTTAGTGTGCCCCAACACTGATTTGGTAGGTGGTAGAAGACTTGAAGAAACGTGTTCTCAGGTCTCTCTCTCCCCCCAACTGTGTGCGTGGCAGTGACCACTCATGTCGAGTCTCTAACTGATAAATAGGTATCAACACAGTAAATGCCAGAGGGGTGCTCCCCTCCCCTCAGGCTCCTTTGCCTTTAATCCTTTTTTTTTTTTTGAAGTATCTATTTGAATGGAAATCAGAACATGCTGTTTCTCCAAACTGAGGACCCATTAGCATCCTCCTAAGAAAATGTACGTTTTTCTTTTTAAACAGAAATGGCTAGAAAAGCTTTCTCAAATTTGCTTTTCTCTGTCCCTGCAATAAACAGGCAACGCAAACACCACAGAGGGCCTGCGGCTGGGAGGCTGTGGTGTCTGTGAGATGTGCTGTCGGGCTCCTGCTGGGGAGGAAGCGTGGCCCGTGTGCGCCCACTTCCAGGGTTGCAGGAGCCGTCCTGACCAGGCTGTTGTGACCTGTGAATGAGTGTTGGCCCCTGAGGGTTCCTTTGTCAGCTTCTCCATATCGTTTCATGAGGGTAATCATTCTGGGGGTGATTTTTTTTACCTTTTGCTTTTCTGACCCTTTAAATACAATTGTTGTTTTAGTATGTAGAACTCTTAGCTAACGTTTTTGATCAAAAAACTCTTCCTTGATCCATAACCACTTAATCAAGTTCGTTTTGAAAGGCCTGAATATTGGGCCTGAGGCCTGTTGAGACGTAAAACTCAGGCTCGTCTCATTGACATGTTGGCTTTGGTCTGACTGGGTCAGACCAATGATTCTCTCAGGCTTTCATCTCTGCCCTGCCAGTGAGCTGTGAGTGCCTGAGTTGTGACCATCACAACGACATTCACTGACGTTAGGAAGACCCAGTTTACCTGGCCAACCGTGTGCCACTCTCGTGGCCAGTGATAGAATAAGGTATTGTGGCCTACTTTATGAGCCATTCATTGAGCTGCTGTTTAAGTCTGGGCTGTAAACCTCTGCAGAAAGCAGGTGGAAAGTCATCTTTTTGTTATTGTTCAGTTTCCTAGATGAGAGGCAAGGTGTGGTGAAAAGAGGGGACTCTGGTGTTACACAGACTTAGATCTGCAAACGGGTGGCCCTGGGCCTTTTTGTTCGTTTGTTTTAAACTCTTAGATCCTCAGTCTGCTTTGAAGCATTAATGGAAGAACCAGAGATAATACACATGAAGCGCGAGCATTTAGACAGAAGTGGTTGCTGCCGCTGTTACTGTCCCTCAGCACAGGACGGCCAGCCCTTTCTGAAGACTAGACTCTAACACTGTGTCTTCACTGTAGCTCTGTTGCTTTTGCCACTCCAGACTCCTACCAGTCGCCTTCCAGTTAACCCTTCTTTACAGACCATAAGCCTGGTTATGAAAGTGTGCACTTTAAATTGTGTTCTTTGCTTTCTTCTTTCAGATCTGTAAGAGCAAAGCTAAAGAATCGCGGCAGTATTATCACAGCCTGGCCGTGCGGCAGAGCCTGGCAGTCCACTTTAACATCCAGCAAGACTGTGGTCACTTCCTGGCAGAAGTTCCTAACCGTCTGCTTCCCTGGGAGGATCCTGACGCCCCCGAAGAGGAGGAGGATGAAATGGAAGCGACGGAGGAGGTGAAAGGAGAAACTGATGGGAAAAGCCCAGAGCCCGGCTCCGAAGCAGAGTCATCCCACAGAGAAAGCCAGGCAGTTGTTAGCAGGAAGCAGAGAAGCCACGTGGTGGTCATCACCAGAGAGGTTCCCTGTCTCACCGTGGCCGATTTTGTGCGAGACTCCCTGGCGCAGCATGGGAAAAACCCTGACGTGTACGAGAGGCAAGTGTGTCTGCTGCTCCTCCAGCTGTGCTCCGGCCTGGAGCACCTCAAACCCTACCACGTCACTCACTGTGACCTACGCCTGGAGAACCTGCTGCTTGTCCACCACCAGCCCCGGGGAACCACCCAGGGCCTTGGGCCTGCAGAGCCTGGCCCCACCTCATCTTGTCCCACAAGGCTCATAGTCAGCAACTTCTCTCAAGCCAAGCAGAAGAGCCATCTGGTGGACCCTGAGATCCTCCGGGACCAGTCCCGCCTAGCCCCAGAGATCATCACCGCCACCCAGTATAAAAAGTGCGACGAGTTCCAGACAGGCATCCTCATCTACGAGATGCTACACCTGCCCAACCCCTTCGATGAGAACCCAGAGCTGAAGGAGAAGGAATACACTCGAGCAGACCTGCCCCGCATCCCGCTCCGCTCCCCCTATTCCCGGGGCCTGCAGCAGCTGGCCAGCTGCCTACTGAATCCCAACCCTTCTGAGCGGATCCTCATCTCCGACGCCAAAGGCATCCTCCAGTGTCTGCTCTGGGGCCCGCGGGAAGATCTCTTCCAGACTTTCACCACCTCCCCCAGCCCCATGCAGAGAAACGCCCTGCTCCAGAACTGGCTAGACATCAAGCGAACACTGCTGATGATCAAGTTTGCTGAGAAGTCCCTGGACAGGGACGGGGGCGTCAGCCTTGAGGACTGGCTTTGTGCTCAGTATTTGGCTTTTGCTACTCCAGACTCCCTCAGCTGTATTGTGAAAATCCTGCAGCCCCGTTAGCGTATCCTGGTTGCTGGTTTTACTTCATTGTCACCTTCTTCAAGTCGCCCACACACTTCCCCTTCCTGGGACTCGCACAGAATTCAAGGAAAGAAGAAAGATAAGCCTTCCATCCCCATCCGTGAACAAATGAGTCCACTCAGAAAGATTATCCTCAGCTCCAAATCAGTGAGACGCTGAGTCCGTCTTAACGTTACAGAAAGTCAACGGCACAAACATGCAGCTGCCTTCCACTGGAGCACCTTCCGCCCTGACTGTCCCACAGATGCAGGGAAATGAAGACGCATCCTTGAAGGGACAGCTCCTTTGGGATGAACTCAGTGAGCTGGGTCCATTCCTGCATAATTCTGAATATCACCTGTCTTTTTGACACCATGTATTTGTTCTCACTAGCAATAGGTAGGTTTAACCAGTCCTTACCATCCTCTGAGCTCTCCCAATAGACTTTCTTCCTTGAAAGGATCCATAACTGGCTATCTTACCAGAGAAAACTGCCATCCTTAGCATCAGCCCGGTTTTGGCTCCGGGACTGTATCCTTTGTCCCAGCAGGCAGTAGAAGGACAAGGAGAGACCCCGTCCCTTGGGTCACGAGCCCATTTTCATTTCTGTTGTCGATAAGTGTGTGCACTGCATGGAGGACGACCCTGACAGTCCCCCTCTGCCTCCACTGCCTGATTCTCCTTCACCTCTGCTCTGTCCCTACTTGCCAATGAAGTTTGGGTTTATCGGCCACTATGGCCCATTACAGAGCTGACCCAGGGTGGTGTCACCAATGTGTCAGCAGGGTTGGGTGCAGTTCAGACCTTATAAATAGCTGTCAGGACATAAGGAGGTGATTTTCTTGTGTGTGCAGTTCTCTAGGGGCCATAGGGGAGCAGAATTTCAAGTACCGTTCTTAGATCACTGTCAGAGCTGTCCCCGTCGGCAGCCAAGGCTGGCGGAGCCCGGGTCACGGTTTCCCCCTGAGCAGTAATTGGCCAGCTTCTTTCTATCGGTAGCCAGTGTCAACTAGCCTCCCAAGTACTGTAGACAACACCCCTGAATGAGTGGCCGTCAGCTGAGCTCTAGTGTCTCCCTGGAGGGCATGGCACGGCTGGAAGGCAGGGGCAGGGAGAAGGCCCCTGATGAGGCTGCTGACCTCCTCAGAATGCTGACCTTTCCAAGAGAGACTGCCTCTCAGTTGCACGGGCACATTGCTCCTTACGACTCTCCGCAGTGGCTCGGGGGGACAGCTCACAGGGGATTGCTGAGGTGGGTGGCTGAGAGCTGTCCACCGCATGTGGGGTCTGTGCTCCGCTCCTATGGATATATGTGCAATTTTTGTATTTTTTTTTTAGCTGTATATACAGTGTTTATGTTGTAACTCCACCTGAAGCAATATCTACAGAAACCCTCCCCCTCTTCCCTTGGCACATATTCGCGCTGAGAGACGAGTGTTCCTTCCACCAGGGTATGTGTGTGTGAGTGCGCGCGCGTGTGTTTTATTCAAAACTGTGAGTCTCTGTTTACTTCAACCTTGAGATCCCAAGAGACACTCAGACAGTGTGAGTGTGTGTGCACGTGTGTGCCCCTGTGCATGCACACGCATGCTGGAAGTAGAGGCCCGGCCTCCGGGGGGACCATCTGTGGCAGGGCTGAGAGACGTGCTCTCTGCACCTAGTCGGTGAGACGCCGGGTAGAGTTTCTTAAAGCCAAGACTGATTGTGCAGTATTACTTAGGTAGCACAGTAGTGGCCTTTTGGAAATTTCTAAACTTTTAACGCTATTAACAGCCTTTCATGTGATTCACCTATATCAAAGAGGATCAAGAAAGGAGAAGAATGTATTTTATTGTGCTTTTTTTTTGTTTTAAGATAATGGAACATGTGAGGCTCTAGATGGAGGATGTCCCTGTCCTCCTGGCCAGCAGCACAGGATTCCCAGGGAAGAGAGCTGGCTGGCCCACAGAGAGTCTTGGCTCCTCTAACCAGAGTGCGGGCTCTCTCTGCCCCTAGGAAAGGCCACAGAGCGGGCGTGCCGCTGCGGGCCAGCAGTCCCCTCTCTGTCAGTGCCCTGCGACCTGGCTGCACCCGGCCTAGCCGGCCAGTGCCTGGTCCACCTTAGCGTAGCCCGTGTGCACATAGCGCCCTGCCTGGTGATACACTGAAGTGGCAGCCAGCACGTTCCCTCGGCAGCCCCTCCCCCCCGCCCCTCCCTCCCCTGGTTTGTGTATTGAGACACTTTCTCAATGTCACTCTCGTGGTGCCTTGCCATGTCAATTTGAATGTTGACTATTTAATGAGGTTTCATATTTAATGAAGAATGTCTCCTGGCCCCTCTGTTTGTTCTCTAGGTACCCCCGTTTTCCTTTTTTTGTTTTTCTTTTTCTTTTTTGGTTTTGACTTGGATCCAGTTCTCATTTTAACTCTATAGTATTATAAGCATGGACACCTTCCACTACCATTATCTTCAGCACTGGTAAACCGAGCACCTCTTCACATCAGATGTAGTTAGTACTGTTTTTGTATTTAAATTGGTTAAGGGCAAAAGATGAACGCCAACTAGTCAGAGAAGGGACTCAGACTTCCCAGAGATGGGTGGCTGAATTCATCGTTGCCTGAGTGAGGGCCGAGGAACGTAAGGTGGGAGGGGAGAAGGTGTTACAGGTTGGAGCAGAATCGGCAAAATAACTGTGTTTCTAGGCAAGAAGTAGTACATCAGATGGTCCTCAGAATAGTTTCCAAAATAATGAATTTCAGCCAGTCTAGTATTATCACAAACATTTTACGTTTCCATTTTAATTATAGTAGGAACTTTGAATTCATTCATCAATTGGAAAGGAATCCTACCTTCAGACCCTGACAGACAGACAGACAGACATATTTATATATATATATGAGTTTTGGATTGTGACTAGTGTAGCACTTTAAGTTTTCTCAAGTAATGTCAAGTTATTGTCTTCAGTACTGATTGAATTTTTTCTCTTCTATTGAAGTCTGTATTCTTCCATTTATATCGAGAATTTGAACAATTAAGCCGCTATCGGAACCTTTCCTTAAGCCACATGAGCAAGAATAATCTCTCGTACACATTTGGGTGCTAGAGAAACAGGACATTGGCCGGAGTAGCCGAGACCAAGACTGAATGTATAGCAGAGTGCCTTGTTAGCGTGGTGACCTCGTCCTGGAAGGAAGAGAATTTGGTGTTCCACGGGGAGTACCAGGGCTATGAGAGGCCTCCCTTGCTAGTGAGGAGGCCCCTTGGGTATAAGTACACTGATGTGGTGCCCAGAGGCTAATTCATTGAGAGTAACAGAGGGATGGGAAAAAGCACTTGCAACCTGTGGAATCAATGACAGGAGACTCGTGAGTGAGGTCCTCCAGCCCCCGGGCTGTTAGAACCAGAAGCCAGGCCTCCGGCAGCGGGTTTCAGGTTTTGTCCTCGGAAGGTCAACTGGGCGAGGTATGCAGCGGGCACAGGCACCCGCGCTCCCTGACCTGCTGATGTTGAGGGGCTCAAAGTAAAACCTGTGTATTAGGATTTTAAGACTGAGGAGCCTTTCGTCGTCACTGGGGGCCCATTTTACTAACAAACTCAGAATAAGTTTGTGAGCATGGAAAACTCTAAGCCAAAAGGTCTGAACCTCTAGAATTATCAATGCTATTCCTGGGAGTTAAACTACCTAAAAATTGTATTTCAAAGCTTCTAGCATTGTAACATTTCCGTGGAAGATCTCCCAGGGCCTGCTAAGTAGTAGGACGTGGGAGGGTTGCATTCAGCTCCCCAAATTTGGGCAAAGAATACTTTGGTGCTGGGACGTGACCTGACTTGGTTTTGCTGATAACCTGCCACTAGGACTGCTCCCTAGATGCTACCAGCAGTGATCTGAAAAAAATACAGGCTAGTCCCAGAAATTGGGATAAGCTTAAGATACTGTGCTATATTCCAAATGATTCTAGGTGTATAAATAAAGTATGAACATACTTGGAGAGGGAGGGAGAGGAACTTGACTCCCTGGGCCAACTCTTGACATGTTTTTTTTATTCCCCTCACTAGTTGATAAGGATTAAAAATTCTGGTTCAGCCTAATGAGTGAACAGGACGGCTGCCCACGAAACTGGGTTTTTAGTTTTACCTCATTGAAGCTCATATTCTCAAAAGCCCAAAGTGCTGTGCCGAGACAAATCCAAGTGCCGCTCTTGAAGTGTGCACTGCGGCCCAGCTGTCCGTGCTGACGGCAGTGCCTGGAGTGGGGATTCTGTGGACCAAAAATGATGCCATAAGGGGAGGCACAAGAGGTGCAGTGCAAGATCCGAGATAGAGATTATACCAAAGAAATCAGGTCTTTTTGTCCTGATGTTTCTAAGGTGATGAGGTTGAGCTATGACAGATGCCATGGGAGGAGAATTCACGTACATTCCACATCCAAATTTTCAGCTGATGAAATAATCCACTCTCAAAAAGCACCTATTTAAAAAAAAAAAGTCCATTTTGTGTATTAAGGGGAAAAAAAAGATGATGGTGGAAACCTTGATTATAAAGTTCCCCAGTATTTACGGAGAAGGAAATATTTCCTCTCCCCTTGACAGGACTGTGACTGTTGCCGGAACCACAGCGTGGGAACGTCATATCCACATAATACTGAGAGCTGAGGGTAGTTTTTTTTTTTTAGAGATGTAGTAGTTTTAATAGATTTGTTGAAAGAACTCTTGGGAAATCTCTTAACAAATTGTAATCATTTTTATAAACCTTCCTACCAAGGTGTTTACCACTCATCATCACCATCATTTAATATTTATAAGTGCCCAGAATGTACAAGGTGCTATACAGCTGTTAAACACCCCCTCTCTGCAGCTGTTTGAAATTAGAGTAGGTTTTTGCATCAGCCACTGCTAGAAGCTTCTCCCACCTCGGTGGGCTGCAGGCGCCCGCCTCCCGGACATCCCATCACATGTTTTCCCACTCACCTGTACCCATCCACGCGCCTCTGTGGTTTTTTTTTTTTAAATCAAGAATGTTTCAGGGAATCATAAGAGGTTGGACATTTTTTAACCTAGCAGAAGTACAGAGTCATATATTTTGCTACAAAGATTATATTATGGAAAACCCACTTTGCCCCGTATAGTGTGTGGAAAGTATGTGTGTGTCTGCCCTCGTGATAACTTGAATGTTGAACCAGCCCTGTGGCTTCAGGGTAGCATTTCTGAAAGATAAACCACACTGCTTCAGGAAACTTGCTCCAAATACGACTTGGCTATCCCTTCCCTTACCAGTTTTAAGGGGTGCTTGTCTGAACACACTGGGATGGGATTTTCTGTTGGTGATATGCCAGGCATTTTGGCGTGAGATGGGAGCAGAACAGGATGTTGTCCTTCTTGGTGATTTGAATCATGGTGGTCTTCATTCCACTCTTTCATTCCCCATGGCTCTGCACATGCTCTCTCTGAAAATCTTGTTTCTTTTGCTCTTTCCTGGAGCTTCACCTCTCTACTTATGTATTACAGAGCTGTATAAATCTACCAATGAAAGGTCCCCTCTGTCACCAGGTGGCGCCGCCCTTTGGTTTGCTGTGGTACTTTGCTGTGTTCTCTGTGGCATCATGTTACTATGTAAATAAATTCATTTTCATATACACTAAAAACCAGACAAGCGCTTGTCCTTACAGCAACTCTCCCACGTTGATGTGCTCCGGGGAAGGGGTGGTTGGTTGCAGACATGGGTACATCTTAACCCCAGGGTGCATGCCCTCTTGGATGCTCCTCCCTGCTGACCTGGGCTGTATTTTCTCTTCATTCCCTCCCTAGGCTGAGAAAACTAGGCGCACAAGAGAGAGTGAAGGGCTTCAGCTTCCCCGCAGAGCTCAGGAGGCTGGGCGTTTGCTATGTGAGATCGCCCCCTGGTGACCAGTCACCACACAGACTCCCTGCGTTTCTGCTACACGTTGGAGAGGTCTGGTTAGCTGGCAGTGCCTGAGCCTCTGAGTGGCGATCTCAGCTCTGCAGACAGTATGAGCTGGGCAGGGCCTTGGACAGCATCCTCTGCTACAGAATTCATATCTTTTGTCTGTTCCTCAAAGTATATAGTCACACACAGTGTCCTCAGAAAGGCAGACACTTCAGTAGCAGAGAGGAGGCCACCCGGCTCAGACAGGACGCGTCAGCAGTGGGCAGTGGCAGTGGCAGCTATTGGAGTGAAGTGGATGAAAGTGCAAACATGTAGACTCTAAATGAGGCCAGGTTTCGAGCTGTAAACCCCTTACAGTGGACACGGTCTCCAGCCCAGGGCTTCAGCTTCCCTGCTGACAAGCACTCTGGAATTTGCAGGCAGGGTATTGAAGGCATATTTCAGGAAAGTGATTGCCGGGTTCAAGTTTTATGGTGCTGAGAAGGCAAAAGCCATACTGTTGTGGACCTCAGAGCGCTCTGTTGCCTGGGCCCGGGAGGAAGGGTCAGCGCAGCCGAGAGCCCCCCCTCCCCGGACACAGGCTCTGCCCGGGGAGCTATGCTCCCTAGTTCGGAGCACAGCACACTGGCTTCTGGGGGAAGAGAACCAAAGACAGAAGCAGACAGCTGGGACTGGGAGGTCACAACGTCACAGAGATGGAGTGCACCAGGCTTGGGTCACTGTCTAATGTTCTGCTGGAATGTGTGGCCAGCCGGGGCCCCCTGAAGAGTTACAGGCCTGGATGGTCAGGATTTGAACCCAAATCTGTATGCCTTCTTGTCAGTGCTCTTTCCTGTACCCCGTTCTTGCCACCTGTGCACAGCCAGGACACCGGGAAGATTGTAGGAGCTCAGAGGTGAGTGAGGGAGAGCTGTTTGCGGGTGATTGTAGAGCCTTGAAGAAGGGAGGCCTTTTCTGTATGTGTTCTTTCTTTCAGTAAGTACCATGTGCTGGGGACCCAGGGGTGGGCAGAGCCAGCAGGAGCCCTGCCCCAACTCCGATAGGCAGCAGGGACAGAGTGGGTGCCAGCTGGAAGGGGAAAGGGGAGCATCTGCCCACGGCTGTGTGTCTTGGGGAGCAGGATGGAGGAAGGAGGCCAGGGTCTGGAATGAATCGTCTTCCCTACAAATCAGAGGCCCATCTGCTGAGCCAAACGTTTATCCTACAGACAAAGGCCAGGACCCCTGGAAGGCTGCTCTGGGCCCCCAGGGTGCCATGGAGCCCCAACACAGGGCAGGGCCTGGCAGGCTCCAGGGAGAATGAGCCACCAGTGTCTCATTCAGCACCACCCTGGTTTGGCCATCACCACTCCTTGCCTCTCGGAAGCCAGAAACCAGGTTTGAAGGAATCTTGAGTAAATTTCTTAATCTCTGTGAACTCCACTCACCTCGTGTAGCATGGGGCCTCACCTGCCATCCCCTCCTACAAAGGTAGATGGGAGGATGGGTCGATTAGGTAACATTTGTGCAAGTGCTTTAACCTGAGTCAGTACAAAGCAGCGCACACCTGCATTCAGACAGAAGCAGAGGAAGGGAGAAAAGACAAAACTGGTCCCAGCCTGAGAGGAGTAACCTCTCTAGGAAAGGCTGCTGCCTTGAAGGGATGGTGTTGAGGTTTGGGGGCCTGCCGGCCCCACCTCCAGCGTCTGCACCCCTGATTTTGCCCCCTCTCTGGACCTCCGGCCAACTTCAGTCCAGGGCATCCTGCCTTGCAGAGTGGTCCAGGGTCCCTGCCTGAGCGCCTGAAAGGGGGTCCCCTCCTCAGAATGCCTGTGTGCCCGGTGGGGCAGCCTCACCCGGGGTCTGTCTGAATGAGACATCGAGGAACTGCCCACTGGAGAGCAAGGTCACCGGCCCCCAGGGGAGGGCAGTGTGGGACACATTGGAGAACTGACATGATGCCTTCCAGGGCAAGGAATCTGCCTTCTCCTTGAAGACGGCTGACAGTGCTTCTTGTGAAGCAGCATAATTTTATCTTCAGCACAACCCTTTGAAGCAGGTTCTAGAATTATCCCCATTTTCCCAAGAGAAGGCATGCCAGAAAGCTTCCCACTAGTGAGAGAACTAGGATTTGTGCTCAGTCGGGCCCCTTTTCCCAGCTTCCTGGGGCTCATGGCCTTCCTGCCTTACCGCCTGCTGTCGCCCCAGAATCATCAGGGGCTTCCTGGTGCCCGGAGAAGACGACCCCACTGCCACCTGACCAGCCTCCACCCTGCCGGGCTGACCCCCAGCTGCCCGTCACACTTCAAGATTTCCCCACCCACGTTGCTCCTGCCCCTTCTCTCCCTGTTCTTCAGGGCCCCATTCAGCCAAGAAGCTTTTGGGGTGACACTGAGTGGAAGTGTTCCGTCACCCATCTGAAAGCCGCAGCCTGCTTCTGAGCCTGGGCTCTTGCCCTGGTGCGGGCCCTGCCGCCGCCCTTCCCTTGGGCGCCTGGGGGGTCGGCCGCCGCCGCTCCCCTCCGAGCCTCACCCAGACCAGCAGGAGGGGCAAGGGCAGAGCCGCTCCCGAGCACGGCCCCGGGCCGGGCCTCCCCACATCTCGTCCTCACTCCAGCCCTCCAACCCCCTGCTACGCCGGAGGAAATGGAAGCTCAGGGTAGGTAAGAAAGTTGCCAAGGCTGCACGGCCGGTAGGTAGTAGGGCTGAGGTCTGAGCCTAGCCTGGCTCACTCGGAAGCCAGTTCTCTTCGCCACCCCGTCACAGATCTGCTCGCTGCTTCTGTGCCATTGGATCGGTCTGGGTCCTGCAGGAATATTCACTCCAACCGCGACAGGCGCGGCAGCCAAGAAAGGCTTCCTGAAACAAGCAGAGTGGGGATGGGGAAGGGGGCGAATCCAGAGGACCCTGCCAGGCTGAGCAGTCAGATCCTGGCTCCTTCTGTAAGGGGCTGGCCAGGAACAGGGTGTCGGCTGAGGAGAGGGAGGAACTGGCCGCCTTTGGGAGTTTCCTGCTCAAGAGGCCCCAGAGCAGACTTGCCTCCCCCCAACCCCCACAGGTAGAGAGAGGCAAAGGTTGCCAAACTAGTGACCCCAGCTCCACGCGCCTGGCAGGCCACCCGTGGGGGCCTCCGAGAACTGCTTCTGGACCTGAAAAGGTAACTGAGTGACCACCGGCCACCACAGAGGTAACTGGCAACTTTGGCAGCTTTCTGTTCCTTTCTTTTTTTTCGTTTTTTCTTTTTGTTGGCAGGGGGTTGGGGGTGGTTAATAATCTCTCTTCCATTCACCCACCGTCTCCCTTCCTACGCTGTCATGGTAATCTAGACTGTAAAGTGTTCAGTCTTGCCCCATCTTCATGTAAATATACACAAGACACGCACATGCGCCTGTACAATGTGCACAGCACTCTGCAAATTGCTTTGCTCACTTAACTCACTCAAGGGCCGACCCAATAGACACCATGGGCATGGCGCTTCTCAAAAGGCAGCGGCTCTCACTAACAGTGATAGTGTTATGTAACATCTGTATGTGTAAATGTATTGTTCTTCTTCTTATTTCTACTCCTCTGGGCATCCAGTCATGTCCCTGTAGGGATGGCTAAACAATGAAATATGAGAAATTACTAAGCTCTCCCAAGAACTATAGGAAGAAATGCGTAGACAGAGAGATGAGCCCTCAGGCTGGGTAGAAAGACCATGTTATCTTCTAAAATATTTCAGTGAAATTTGAACTTTAAATCTCAGTGGGTGGTGGTGGTGGTTTTGGCCTTTACAGAATGGTTCTCAGAGCTACTTGGAAGAACATATACGCAAAAGAAACACAGATGTTGTTGAAATTGTTAGGCTATTTAAGCATATGAAAAAGCTATGATCAATAAAACAATGTGACACAGATACAAGAGAAAAACAGGTCGGAGTAACAGAATAGGTAACCTAAAAACAAAACGTGTTATCTATAAAACGTAATGTGGGAGAAGTAAGACATCACTACAAGGGAGGGAAAGAAAGTCTCACCCAATAAGATGTGCTGGAACGATCAGTTACCTGTTTAGAAAATAATTAATCTACACACTGTAAACCAAAATAAATCCAAACAGGTCAGACGAAGACTACATGCCACAAAGGAAAGAAAAAAGAAAAGAAACCCAAAGAACTCAAAAGGGAGCTAAGTCGATACCTGTTTCATCTCTTGTTGATAAAGGACTTTCTAAGTTAAAGAGCAGTAGAAGCCGTCTGAAAGGGAAGGGCCGGTAGGTTTGACTACATAAAGGCGATAAACCTTCGTCCACTAAAAACAGTAGAAACAAAGTTGGAAAGTAAATAACCAGCCAGGAAAACCATTTCAACAAATATAACAGACAGGGGGTTAAAATCCTTAGTTATAAAGAGCTTACATAAATCATTAAAATCATAAAATGCCAGTAGAGAGATGAGAGCAGGCAAGTCATAGAAAAACCCAAATGTTTAACCTCTCTATAAATATGAGAAATGAAAAACTGAGCAGACATACCTACAAACCATCTTAATAGCTTTTTCTGCTTATGAAAGTGATGTGCGTTTACAGTAGAAAATCTGGAAAATTAAATTGACCCACTAGGTCACCATCCAGAAGTGACCATCACTGACGTTTGCTGTATACCCTGCAAGTGTTTCCTCTGCCTCTTTCCTTTTTCGTTAGGATCATGTTGTTGGCCTCCCATTTCCTGCCCACCAAATTAACAAAGCTCTTTTTAAAGCTTATACTCAATGCTGGTGACAGTGTCTGAGGTTCAGACAATGTAGGTGCAGTTGACTGGGATGGAAAGAGGCTTAATTCGTCCTGTCCTTTTTCTGAGGCCAAAGCTGAGCCGGGGTGTTGGGCAGGTGTGACCTCAGTACACAGGGTGGATGCAGGGATTTCAGATCTCTGAGGTCAGAGCACCAGGGTCTCCTTTTCAAAAGGACAGAGTCTGGGGCCCCACCAAGTCCAGTGACAGAAGCCGCCCTCTCCCCAAGGCCCCACAGTTACTCTGAGTTTGGCAGGGGCCTCGCTGCCTGAGTCTGGCTGCCTGGGTTTGGATCCAGGGTTCACCTCTGGCCAACCGGGTGTCTCCGGCACACTCGGAGCCTTGCTTTCAATGGAGAGTCCCACTTCACAGGGTCATTGTGAGGGTTAAAGGACACAGTCCAACCAACGTGTTTAGCCCACTGCCTGGCAATCATGTGTACTCATGTATCATTAGTTCAAAAGGACAAACTCCGAGTGAGTATTTGCTTTCTGTTTTTATAACGAAGGCCCCATCAAGGGACTTTTGCTGAACAAAGTCACCATGAATTCAAAGCTCTGCCTCAGGAGAGCCAAAACTGCTTGCAGCTTTCAAATGGAGTTTCTCCAGCTTTCCCAAGGTGTGCTGGCTAAATTTCAGAGTGCCCTGCTAACAGTCCTTTCTCTGAACACTTCCTACCTGCCCAAGGTGACACAGCACATCAGAGGCAGAAAGGGACCCAGGCCCTGAGTCCAAGCCTACCCCTTAGTTCCCTCCCCAAGCTTGATCCTCTAAGGGGATGGGGATGCCAGGCACAGAGATGAGCTGATGGGAGGGAAAGAGGTTGAAGCAGGAAGTGGGGGTGGGGATGAAGGCGGCTGTGGGCGGCCCCTCTGGCTCTGGGCCTGCTGGCTTATTGGAGAGTATCTGTCCAGAAGCATCCCCCTCCCTTGACAAGGGGTCCCGCCCAGACCCTCCCCTGCCTTTCTGCAGAGCCACCTTAGGGTTATCCGTTCAGCCCCCTCACAGCACTGCCTTGGCATAATAAATTCTCCGGTCGAATGTACTTTATTTTGGGGACAGTCATTAAACTACTTTTGTGGAAACATTTTAATTGAATTAGATTGTTTTCTGATTCTAATAAATGTTAATTAATTGAGTGGGCTGGGTGTCCTTGGATCTAGCTGGCTTCTCTTGGTTTAATTAGGAGGAGAGTGTGGACTTACTTCTTTTTGCGTAAGTCTGTGGTTTAAATTTATCTTTTGTGCTAATAAAGTGATCAGGCAGTGTAGGGAGAAAATTATTTCTTGTATCTGAAATTTAATAGCCTGCTTCACTCACAGAGCCAGGTGGCAGCCCCTGCTTGGCATCACCGGGGCATGACCCAGTTCTCTCGTTTTGGCTTAATAAGGTTTCTCCATTTCTTTGGGGAAAAGAAAGAAATGTTAAGTTCTGCAAAGGCCCCTTTGTTTCCCAAGAATATTAATCATCTGATTCCAGGGGGGATGAAGTTGCTGGTTCCCGTAGGCACGGCCAATCAGACTGGCAGGTGGTCTGCGAGGCAACCCCCACAAGCCTTTTATCTGGCTCTGGAGTCGGCAGGTAGGCCTGGACCATTCCAGAAACTCAGAACAGCAAGAGACCCTGGCCGCTTCCTCATCACAGAGATGCTAAGATTCCAGCCTAGAGAGGGGAGGGGCACCCAAGGCCACAGGCCCGGGGGCAGGAACGTCTGCAGCCCGGGCAGTCTTTCACTAATGACGAATTCAATCTGAGTCAACTAAAACTGACGCAAGCCAGACCCCGGGTTAGGGGCAAGGTGGAGATAGGTCCAAAGGAGTTTGCACAATAGTAGCAAAGGTATAACCTGGGTGGCAACAGAGGGGTCCGCACGACATAGAAGGCAGTGTGAAAGACCAGGCATGTTGCCTCGGCCTTGTGGGAAGGAAGAGCAGTCTGGAAGCCGTCAGGAGGAGGTGTATCTGCACTAGGGTTTGAAGGATAAATAGGAGTTCACCAGGGGGACTAAAGCGTGGAGTACAGCATTCCAGAGGCAACAGCATGTGCAAAGCCAAGTTCATTCTGGCATGTTCTGGCAAACACGTGAGAGCCACAGGAGGCTCTCAGAGGCTCAGATCTGCACTGTGGGAAAACCCCTTTGGCTGCTGTAATGGGGGAGGGTGGGGGGTACTGGGGCAGAGAGAGCCAGGTGACAAGGGCGGGGAGCCCCTCGGCTCAGCTCCTTGCCATACAGATGGAAGAGCAGGGCCAGATCCTAGAAATATTTAGGAAGGAGAGTCAATGTTTCCTGGCTTGGGCAGCTGCCCAGGAGATCAGGTGTCCTGAGGAAACCCCAGGACGGAGCCAGTGAGGAAGAAAGGAGGGGTGATGCCCTCCCTTTGGACCAGCTCCTTGACAACTGGCTGGCTTGTTCTTCCCCTGAATGGTTCTGTGGGGTGATAAGACTTGCAGCAGCTCGCATCCAGCAGCTTTCTTCAGCCAGACACCATTACCTGTGCTTTGCCCACAGAGCACATTTCATCTTCAGTGTAACCCTGTGAGGTGGGTCCTGTTCTCACCCCATTTCACCAGTGAGAAAGCCTGGGCGTGGAGAGGGTCGGTGACTGGTCCAAGGTCACTAAGCTTCAGAACTGGGAGCTCGAGCGGCAGCTGCCAGGCTGAGCCAGGGCCCCTCTGACCCACCCCACATAGGTGTGCCCCACATTCAAAGGGGTTTTTTTGACTCTTTACCCCAAACTATCCATCGTAATAGGTGACAAGAGTCTAAGTTTTCCTTTGAGGAATCAAAAGACCTTCCCAGCGGCACGTTCCCCAGGAACTCCAGGGCTGACCTGGGCATTTTTTCCCTCCCCGATCTGTGCCCAGGCCCCTCCTGTCTGGTGGGAGGAGGTGAGCCAGGCTGGGCTTCCCTCTTGAAGGCCCAACAGTATAGCAAGAAAGGCCTGACTTCAAACACGCTTCTCCCTCTGTGACCCTGGAAAGGTCCCTCTCCTCTCCAAGCCTCAGCCACTAACCCTGTGTGCGTCAGTCCCCACCCCGAGGGGCCCGGCACACAGTAGCTGACGCCTGCTGTGATTACGGCTGCCCCGGCCTTGCTGTTGGCTCTCTGCAGGTGGAGGGGGTCTAAGGACACAGAGCCACCTTCAGAAATGTGTCCTCCTGGGGGCAGCCACTAACCCGAGAAATGGGACCCCAGGCCGTCCGCCCAGGAATCAGGCTCGCTGCTAGTGGACCCTCCCTCTTTAGTAGGTCCCCACCCCTCAGCAAAGCCTTGGGTAGTTTCTTTGCCGGGAGCCCCAGCAGCACACCCCTTCCCCACTCACGCCCGCCTCTCTCTGCCTGTCAGGATTTCATTTACCCTTCAAGGCCTTTTTCTTCCTACCTCCTCCCCAACCCACTGAGGCCACTCCCCTCCTGCCCCCTGCCCCCGCTGCCCCCTCTGCCACCGGGCACTTGTCTGACGCTGGCGAGCTCCCAGGGCAGGCCCACCCTCTGAACCGCCCCAGGGGCCTGCCGGAGCCGATCCTATGGGAGCACCAGCTCAGGGGTGTGGGTGGGTGGAGGCAGGATAGAATTTGCCAGGGAGAATTCTCCTCTCCGCCCTCCCCGTCACACGTGCACACACACGTGCTCACTGGCTCCCCTTCTCATTCTGTGGCCCCGCCAGCCTTCCCCCTGGCTCTGCCCACCTGGCTCCAGGCCCTCTCCTCACTCCACCCTGCTCCTTCCTGGGTCGTGCTGGATGCTTACCCACCCTCTTCGCTGGGACATACCCTGACTCTACACACCACCGTGGCCCTGTCCCTGGGAAGATAGGAGGAACATGGCTTGGGAGCTGGCCGTCTACAGGTTCCAGAAAACTCGCCCAAAATCCAGAGAGAAAGCAAACCTAGATCCTTCCCAGTGAGGCCAGGAAAGGGGGCCCTGAAAGCACGATTAGGGAGCTTTTCCTTCTCTCTCCCCACTTCCTCGCGAGCAGAGTCAACTGGTTCCCAATTGATGGGTTTCCTGTCAGCAACCCCCCTCCTACAGGACATACCGGCTGTTGGTGCCAGATTAATGGCCACAATTAAAAGCAAAATGCCCTTGCTGTGGCCCACTGTCCTCCCACACCTGTGAGTCTGGAGGCTGAGCTCTAAGCCCCGGGAATGGAAGATTTGTAATGAAATCAGACAGGCCTCTTAACTGCTGATGGTATCGGGGCCCAAAGGAGATGCAGACTTATTTCCTAATCTCCTGTGGAGCATCTGTCAGCCCTACCACACAGCAGTGTCACTCCTGTGCACGGCAAGGACCTTCCATGGGGCTGGCTGTCCACCTCCCCGGCTTCTCCTCCTACCCCATCCCCTCACCTGGGCTCAGGCTGAACGGATAGTCACACACACACACACACACACACACACACGCACACACCCTGGTTCATTCATAAATTGCCTGCTCTGCCACTTTGCATTGACTGAAGAAAGGGAAAAATAAGAATCTCCCTTTTATTTTTAAAGGGGGAGATAATTAGGTTTATTAGAATTTTGTTTATTTATTTATTTTTGGGTAAACAAAGTTTATCCTAGGTACAGCAACTCATTGAGAGATAAAACCACTTTAACATTTGTATATATGTACTGTTCATTGTTTCTAAGAACAGTTTAGAGCTTTAGCTTTTTAAACTTACATAGTTATCAAAGGAATAAAGCCAGCCACAAAATAGGAATCAAAAGAATGCGGTAATCCAATCGTGAAGGACAGTCAAATGTGCTTACACATATTCAAGAAATCAATCATCTAAGTTATAAATAATAAGTGGTTTGTGTCCCTCTTTTTAGATTCCACACATAAGCAATATCATATGGCATTTTTCTTTCTCTTTCTGGCTTACTTCACTTAGAATGATGATCTCCAGGTCCATCTATGTTGCTGCAAATGGCGTTATTTTATTCCTTTTTATGCCTGAGTAATATTCCACTGGGTGTATATGTGGATAGAGAGATAGATAGATAGATAGACAGACAGACAGACCACATCTTCTTTATCCAGTCATCTGTTGACAGATATTTGGGTTGTTTCCATGTCTTGGCTATTGTAAATAGTGCTGCTGTGAACCTTGGGGTGCATGTGTCTTTTTGAATTATATTCTTCTCCAGGTCTATGCCCAGGAATGGGATTGCTGGATCATATGGTAACTCTGTTTTTAGGCTTTTTAAGGAAACTCCATACTGTCTTCCATAGTGGCTACACCAATTTACATTCCGATCAACAGTGTAGAAGGAAGCGTTTATCTTTTGTGGACTCTTTAATGATGGCCATTCTGGCTGGTGTGAGGTGATATCCCACTGTAGTTTTGATTTGCATTTCTCTAACAATTAGTGATATGAGCATCTTTTCACGTGCTTGTTGGCCATCTGTCTTCTTTGGAGAGATGTCTATTTAGGTCTTCTGCCCATTTTTTGATTGGGTTGCTTTTTTTTATAGTAAGTTGTATGAACTGTTTGTATATATTGGAAATTAGTCTTTTGTTGGCCACATTATTTGCAAATATTTTCTCCCATTCTGTAGGTTGTCTTTTTGTTTTGTTGATGGTATCATCAAAGGTTCTGAGAAGTCTTGCAGTCACTTTTATTGTATAATTTACGTTTAGTGCAGTTACCAGTATTAAGAGCAATTCAGTGAACTTTGACAGATGGTCACACCCAGGTAACCTACTGCTGTACTGAGACTTAGAACATTTTCATCGCCCCAGAAAGTACCCCCACACCCCTTGTCCATCATCCCTGCCCCCTCCAGAGGCCACTGCTTTATGACTTCTATAACAATAGATTAGTTTTGCCTGTTCTAAAACTTCATGTAAATGAATTCTCAGACAATGTGCTCTTTTGTGTCCGACTTCTTTCACGCAACATAAGGTCTGCACAATCCACCCATGTTGTCGCATGTGCCCATAGTTCGTTACTTTTAATGTTTGAGGAGCATTCCATTGTAAGATACATATTTATTACAATTTTTAATCTATTTTCCTGATGGTAAATACTTAGAGTTTTCCAGGTTTTGCTTGAACAAAGCTGCTATGAATACTTCTGTGAACTAGACTTCTTGTGAACATGTTTTGCCTTTTTCCTGGGTGGTTATACCTAGAAACTGAATTTTTAGGTGTATACAAACTGCCAAAGTACTTGCCAGAGCACCAGCTCACACTCGCCCCAGAGATGTGTGTGGATTTCTGTTACTCCATATCCTCACCATGATTTGGTGTTATTTCTTCAATAACGTTAAAAAAATATTTTGTTTTACTCATCATTTCCCACACTTACTGAACCCCTGAACTTTTTTTTTCTTGTAATCTCTTTTAATATCCCAAGGAACTAGTGTGCTGTAGAATTCACTTTAGAGAGTGAGGAGCTAGACCTTCATTTATAAATAGGAGAAATCAAAACATTAGCTGCAGCAATAAGTCACCAGAATAAGAGGAGAAAGAAGAGCTCGAAAGAGGACCGGGGCAAGAAGTCAGAAGAAAGGCCTCCAGAGGGAAGGAGTGAGTTCAGTAAATAAGAGAGAACTCTGGAAAAATTCTGAGCCACATTTTTTGAGAGATTTGAAAGATGTCACATGGATAAAACTAGAGCAGGCTACCTTGAAGGAGAAAGAGAATTCAGAAATTACTACCACGGCTACCAAAATAAAGGTCACTTTAAAAGCACCCGAAAGGGGAAGTGCTGAAAATGCAAAAAGGGACGTGGAAAAAGGACAAAGAGCTCCAGAAAGTTAGAGGAAATCACTCCTAAGGCAAGGAAAGACTGGAACTCACATTTTGCAGAATCACACTGTAACTCAGGGGAAGCCTGATAAAGAACAACCAAGACCAACAGCACTCAGTCCTGGCACATAAGCAGAGTGATTAAAGGAGCCAAATTAAGACCTCAAACAAGGAGAGAAATAACATGAGAATTTAGTTTAAGATAAAGGTGATATTTTAAATCAGAAGGGAAAAATTCCATTCAACAGAGGTTTGGGTATTACTCACCATGTTAAAAAAAAAAGGCTTTCCATATTACTTCTTATTCTAAAACAAATTCCAGATGGATTTTAACTGTAAAAATGATATTATAAAAATAATAGAAGAAAACACGTGTATTAGATAAGATACAGTAATGGGTAAATTCCAAAAATATCCGTGCGTGACCACAATAGTTTGTTTTGTGCTCATGTGAGGCCTCAGAGGGGTGGGAATGAGGTGGGGAGTTTTGCTGCCCACAGTTTTCCTGAGACCCAGGACGAAAGAGGCCCTGTCATCTTCCACAACTGACCTCCAAGGCTGTCCTGAGCATCGACACCCATCTGTCAGAGAGTAAGAGAGAGGACTGTGCCCGAGAAAGCACACACACGTCCAGGGTGAGGAAGACAGGCGGGAATAAGCTCTGAAACGGAGGGAATTTCAAAATGACAAGAGGTTCCTCTGCATCACTCTGTGCAGACAACTTTGAAAAATCTAGCTGGAATATTGATTTTCTTGGAATACATTATTTATCAAAACTGACTGCAGAAGAGAGAGATAAATCTGAATAAAAGAAAGTTGTTAAAGAGCAAATCCCTAATAAAAGATTTCAGAGGGTAATTCTGTAAAGATATTCTGAGCACTTGTTAGAGGCCAGCCCTGCTTTAGGTGCTGGGGATGGAGCAGTGACCAAAAGAGAGAAAGTTTCTCTTTGTAGAGCTTACAAGTAGAAAATTATTTATGTACTTTATATCTAATATATGAATATAATAATGAGAGTTATTTTATCTTTTTTGAAATATCCTGAAAATTCAATTTGAGAAGCTAGAAAGGTACAATTAAATATCCTCAGGAAAGTAAAATAGAGGGAGAAAGAAAATGTGAAAAAAATAATGACTTGGAAAAATACCAGAATTGATAAAATTAAGATCTGATCAGACTCTGCCAAGTTGACTACGAAGAAAGAGAGAAATCACAAATATGTACCATTAGAAATGGCAAAGGGACTGGTACAGCTGCAGATGCAGGCGAGATTGACAGATTATACACATATGATACGTGTAACACAGTGTCAAAATTTTTGAAAACAGGTAAAATAGCTATTACAGAGAAAATGGATCAATTACTAGAAATATGAAAATTACCAAAACTGACTCAATAAGGGACAGAAAACTTGAGTGGTCCAATAACTACAGAAGAAATTGAAAAGACTGTCTAGGATCTACTCACCAAAACACGTAAATACCTAAATGATTTACAAGTAAAATTTGACAAACTCTCGAGGTGCTGATATTCTTATCTAAACTCCGTAGGACATAGAGATGGAGACTCTTGCAAAGCGGGCACCCCAAAATCTGATACACAAAATAAGCTCTGAAATCATAATTACAAGAAGAGATGCAGGAAGAGCCAAAAGGCTAGGGCACAAACTGCCCTGAAGGAGAGGCTGCCTGCCCCAGAGAGACACTGTGTGTGTTCCCTCGAGCACATGAGTGGCCGTCACCGAAACACAACTGTAGGGACATCCCAGGTACCGAGGTTCTGCCCATTGCAGTCCACACCTATGATTTCATGGGGCGTTCCCGACAGCCACGTGACAGGACAGGAAAAGAACTGAGCAGGGTTTACACAGTGCTGGTCCACTGGAAGTGACAGCTGTGGTGCTACCGCCCCACTCAGAGGTGGCCCCAAAAGATGGAGAGGAAGGGAAATCCTCTCAAGGACAGAATTTAGGACATTACATCTTGTTGGCCACTTGCCATGAAGGTGAGAGAGCTTGAGATCCAGATCTACTTTGGTTCGTGAGCAGTAGCTAACGGGCTGACTGAAGTGTATATATTTATATTCTTCAATGAATTTCTCACGTATTTCCCCTTAATCCACTATTGTATATATTGTTTGCAGACTCTTGAGGCCGGATTGGAACAGAATTAGAGAAGGAATGGGCCCTGCCTAGAAATCCTGGGTTTGGAGTTGTTTAGAATAACTGATAAAAGAGTGAAAATATTTTTCGTTTGCTAGGCTGATTTTTTTTTTTTTGATCCTTAAGCATGGAAAGAAGTCTGAACTGTTGTAGGACTTTGTGGGTTATTTTGGCTTCCCAGAGTTTGATTCTCCCAGTAGCCTCCCAATGTTAGTATAAGTCGAGTTGGTTTCTGCTGTTTGCAAACAAAACCTCTAACTGACACAGAAACCCAGCTACTGGCGGGGAACAGACCGCACTGCCATTTGCAGTTGACATGCTTGTCTTCCCAGAAATTCCTAGAGAATCAAAGGGGGAAAAATGGACCAAAAAATAGAACACATTAGAGACTTTCCTGTAGTGACCAGATACAAAATTGCTTTCCTATTTATCAGCTTTATTCTGTAAGGAAATATAATTTTTTAACTCCCATTTTCAACATAAAATAAAACTGGACCCAGAAGGGCCTTGAATGCCAGACCGTTTTGTCTTGAAGGAGACCTGAGGGCAGTGAGGCCCGTGCCAGGAAGCCGAGCACAGGCGTGTGCGGGCGGGGCTGCGGCTGGCTGCAGGGAGGGCGGCGCCTGCGGCAGAGCGCGCGGGCGGGCGTGGAGGCCGCACCCACGCGAGGCCACGGCGGCTGCAGGGAGCAGGAGGCGCCGGGCTCCGGACGGGTCTCTTGGGGGTGAGTTCGTGCAGCAGGCAGCAGCAGACCCAAGTTTTCTGGGGCCCTAAGCTTACACAATTGAAGGCCTTCCAAAAGGAGAATAATGAAAAATCACAAATACATAATCAGGTACAAACATGAATAGTTACTTAGAATGAGAAAAGAAGTCAAAACAACCGTGAAATAAGAAATGCTGACATACTACAGATATCACAAAATCCCCCCAAAAGCGTAATATTTTAGAGCGCCAAACACAGCTTGTAATAAATACCTCGTTTTCCTTGATTTGGGGCTACACTACCTTTTGGTGGCCTCTACATATGAGGACACTATAAAGTATACTATATGGCCTTTCCTATAAGGAGAATAGAAAGACAATTCAGTGTTTCCCCTGGTGTGTAAGCCAATTTGTTACTTCATTATTAATAGTTTAGGAAAGTTTCTGGCAGTTTCACGACTTGTTGGTAAAGTTGTAAATTTGCAGGACTGTTGTCAAATTGGGGGAAACTTCTGTCCCCCAATCTCTTTTATAAATGAGCTGTAAGATTTCAGGATAAGGACTGATCTGAAAAACTCTGAACTGATGGCTCATTAACCAGAGCAATTCAGATGCATTCTTAAATTGCCGCTACATTGCTTTGAGCTACATAATTATGTAATAAAATTACTCGTAGGTTGCATACACTGTACTTTATTGATGAGAATGTGTAGGAGTTTTGTCACTGCAACCCTTGTTTCTCCGGGCCGCCTTGCTGTGTTGGTAGCAATTTCACGTGCCATTTCATCTGGAACTGCCAGACCTCATCAAGACAAGTTGCGTCAGTAACACTAAGATGTGATTCCAAATACTGGGATGCATAAAACATGCAATTAATTTTCACACAGAGAAGTGCCCACTGTTTGTAGGACTGCTCCAGTCCTCAAGCCCTATGGAATTCTGATAAGTTTTATTTCTCATGAATCCCATCAAAGAGAAATAACAGGTGTGGAGCATTTATAATTGTATATGTGGCATTACTGAGTATATTCTTTGACTGGAGAGAATTTCCATTCTGAACGGGCATCCATGAGAAATGAATTCATGTTCCAATGTCTAGCTCTTGTGCAAACCTTATTTCTCCTCCACCACCTGCCTGTGTTGGATGTCAACATGTTCATATTTCAGTATGGTCTCTGGTCTGTACCTTCATGTCACGATAATGGGTGAGTCCGTGTGGTGGGTATTGGTGGATGGAAGGATTATTGCCAGAATGGCTAGCAATACACAGAGGTGACTATATACAAAAGTGATTATAAACTACATAAAAATATTCACTAAGTCAAATAAATAGATCTTCCACTCAACCTCCCCTTAGCCAGATCCCGAAGATGCCCATGGCCTTCCAGCACCATCCAACATCAGTGGAAATATGACAGAGACATTAGCATGGAAAAGGCAGTGGTCTTAATTGAAACATTTTACTTCTATACATTTTACAGAAACATTATGACTGTGTAAATACACTGCTGGATCCCCTTCCAGGGCTTTGGAGGAGGCATGTAAGTGAGCTTAACTAACATCACAGTGTGTCCTCCTTCAGCTTGGGCTTTTAGAGCAGGAGCTGGGGAACCAAGGAACAGTCCTATTAATCATTCCTCTGACCGAAAAGCACACCCAGTCCACACAGCACCCCTCAGCTTTACCCTCTCATCTGTCCTCTCTACAGCCTATCAGGCAGGCACTATCATTCCCAGGCCACAGATGAAAAATGGAGGCCCAGAGAGAAAGGACCCCTGGCCAGGTCACACAGGTGGCAAGTCATATATAATCACACAGCTCTTGTGTCCCAGTCCAGGGTTCAGCTGCTGCACCAGGGCTGTACCGTCTCATTTGCCCCCCCAGTCATCTTTTAGAAAGATCACTCTGGGAGATGTCTTGTTCTAAATGGTGTCTGGAGGGCAGCACCCCCATTACAGCCTTCTGCACTTCTCACCAGAAAAACGCAAAAATGCAAAACAGTTTTGAAAATCAAAACTGACAGACAATCAATTGCTAGAATCTGAAAGGCAAAACAGTTGCTTGACGCTGCTTCAACTAGAAAACAAAGCAATCCTCTCACGTAAATAAAGATAGAAATACACTTAATTCTCCTGCCGTCCAAGGACCCAAACTATCTAACAACTAGCAAGTTGCTGTCCCTGTGCTGTAAACGGGCTGCTTTTTGTGGTAGCAGCACGGTGGTCTTAAGTTCCTGTCCTTGCATCTACCTTTCTGCAACTAAATGAGGTTTCAGTCCCCAAATAACAAAAGGAGAGAAAGTAGGGGAGCCTGGGGCTGGCACTTAGCACCTCAAGGTGAAGAATCTCAAGGTAAAGCACTGAGGTGGGAGCAGGGATGGAAGAGGAGACCTGGTGATGATCAGTGGTAGAGGGCGCAGCTTTTTACAAACTCCATCGATCAGGAATGGCAGGGACCAGACAACGAGAACAGAAGATGACCCTTCTCTCTATGGAACAAGAAGCTAGTAAAAAGAACAGAAAACTAAGCCCAAGTAAAGGAGGACGAAGGAAATAATATGATGAGACCAAAAATGGATGAAATAGGAAAACAGAAAATAGAGAAAAACATCAACTAATTTATTAATTAAATTTAGCAATGTTGCTGGAAACACAGTCTATATACAAAAATCAATAGTACTTCTGCTAACCGTCTAAAGTTTATGAAATTCAAAAATGAGACCATTTACAATGACATCCAAAAAGCAACACATATCTAGGAACACATCTAATGAAAGGTGTACAGGACTACACACAACATTACTGAGAGAAATGAACAAAGACCTAAATAAAAGGAGGGAGGGAAATACCATATTCATGGATTGGAAGACTCAAGAATATTCATAGAAGCACTACTCTAAATAGCCTAAAAGCTGGAGACAACCCAAATATTCTTCAACAATAGAATGCATCAGTTCATCATGATATGATCATACAATTCAATGTATTCAGTGATGAGAATGAATAAACTACTGCTACATGAAGTAACACGGATGCACCCTAGAAACATAGCAGGGAGTGAAGGAGGCTAAACACAAAAGACGACATACTGTATGGTTTCCTTTATAAAAATTTCAAAAACAGGCAAAACTAATCTGTGGTGTTAGACGCTGGAATTGTAGGCAGTAATGACCAAGAGGGGCTCTGAGAGATTTCTGATTCTGGCTGTCCTCTGTTTCTTGACCTGGGTGGTGATTTCACAATGTGTTCACTTTGTTACAATCAAGCTCTACGTACTTACGGTTTGTGCATTTTTCTGAATGTATGTTTTCATTCAGAAAATTTTTAATGAAAAGAATGATTTGGGAAATGGAAACATGATATAAAGAACTTAGAGGCTTCTCAAAGGCCGTGATCCCGTTGAATTCTGTGTCGTACGTGGACCCTGCCCCCCCCCGCAGTAGAGCCGAGCAGTTTATTTATTCACTTCCTCAATCCTCTCTGATTAAATAGTGCTCTATGAAGTAGTATTATCTTATCAGCCACCCACTCTCATTTTGAAGAGAGTTGGAAAAATCTGAAACAAAATACTAGCAAATATCAGTCCTCATTTTACAGATGAGGCAACAGGCCAGGAGAGTGAACACAATTTCTCCAAGGTCACAAAACTGCTGAGGGGGAAGAACCTGAGTCAACCTGTGCATTTTGGTCCCAGGACTGACGTTCTTTGTCCCTTCACTGAATCAGCTTGTCGGCTGTGTCTCTTCTGTTCCACTCTTTCCCAGGGCCTGGAAAAGGGTTTCTCAAGCTCCCCAATTCATCCCACAATTCACGTCATATCTTTGTCATGTTTGATGACACTGAAAATAATAATGATTTCTATTGTGTTTCAGCACTTGCCCATAATGGACAAACTTTTTAAGAGCTTGGGACACTGTGCCAGGAAAATAGCCGAACAAAAAGGCTTCTGTATTTTTGTCAGTAGAAGGAGAGCTGTGAAGGGCAGCATAACATGCACATTCACTGCCAAGAACTTGCATAATGATGTTCTGCACCTTTAAAGCCCAGAATCCATTAAGGCTTTTTAATTGGTATTGAGTAATGTACCACGTGGATGACAGGTAGTATCCATAGCCATCCCCTGGCTCCTCTTCATAGCATCTTTTATCTAGGAATTGTTACAGTTTCTCCGTTAACTATGCGTAAACATTGGGAATAATCAGTGTATTCTCAGCTATGGAAAATGTAAAAATGCAGAGAAAATGTTTCAGGAAATACACCACATTATTAACAGTAGTTATCTCTGGGTTTTAGCTTTTGGGTTTTTTAAAAAATATATTCTCAGATTTTGTACAATGAATATATATTACCTTTTAAATTATACAGCAATTTTAAAGTCATCTTAGAGTATATAAATTTTTATATAATTATATAATTGCAATATGTCAAAATACGTATGTAGTAAGAGAGTGGAAGAAATTATTAATAGTTTTTTTCTTCCTTCTGCTTTTTGGAATTTTCCGGTTTTCCTGTAATGATCATTGTAGCAGTCAAGATTCTTGATTATAAATAACAGGAATTGACTCCAACTACCTTGAGTAGAAAAGGATTTATTGTAAAAACATTAGGCAGTTCCTAGCATCTTTAGGAATGCCAGAAGCCAAGGAAGGCTTAGCAGGGGACAAGTCAAAGTCAAACCAAGGTTAGCAGTTTGGTTAGGTGGCTGCCACTGGCACTCACAGCCACCCCAGCCCCTGGACCCCCGACACCCCCACTGCTATCGTAAACACTCTCTCTAACTGTCCCTGTGTCTATGTGTCACTCTCTCAAGGCCCAGATTTCTGGGCAGGATCATCTGATTTGGTGTCAATCATGTGCCCATGTTCTATCTGTCTGAGTGCACGGAGACAGGTGTCTGGCGCTTAGCTGGGTTTCCCACAAGACTCATGCAGTGGATATCCTTTCACATAGGTAGGATGTTCAAATGTGGAACAATTGAAAAAGACAACGTCTACTACAAGCAGATATCATCACTGTATCTATCTATCTATATCTATATATGTTGTTTCTTCCCAATGTCCCAAATCAGGGTGCAGAGCTGGTCTAATAACGACACTAATCACTATAGGCAGGCATTGCTCTTGCAGTGGAAAAAAAAATAAATCTTTTCTTTTTTTGGTAAAACAGAGCCACTTTGTGTCATACAGTGTGGGTCAAAGTGCATTTTACTTCACACGATACGGATTAAGAAACAGGGTCTGTTGGGGAAAGTTAAGCCAAGGGTAAGAAAAGGCACACATGCCCCATCCTTCCTTTGTCCCCCAGACAGGTGTGCTGCGATCAGGAGCAGCAGGACATACAGTGGTTCTGTGTTTCAGGGATGAACCTCACCCCCTCATTTGCTCTTTTTCTAGGTGCAACTTTTCCAGAGGATAAAACCAGACTGCTTGAGCAGTGGGCAGTAGGTATTTAGGATACCAGGAGTAGGCCAAGACGGCTCATTTTCCAGAAGGATTCTCCCATTGGGTGGAAGCGGTCAGTGAGGGAGAGTGTGAGTCATGATGGCCAGGTCTTGGCCTGGGTAAGCTGACTGGTGTGCTGTTCACTGATCTGAGGAGCATAGGCAGAGGAGGGGCAGGTTTAGGAAATGATGACTTCAGTTTGGGACTTGCTGAGTCAGGAGCACCTGTGAGTCACCACCAGACAAGGTCCCCATTGTACATTCTCACAGCAGCTGGCACTCCTTGTTTATATTGTTGAGCCCAGCTTCAATGAACCAATAATTGCGTGATTAGTATTGAGTCTCTCTTCAGGACTGCAAGCTCTCTGAGGCCTTGGCCCAGGTCGAACCACTTCACTGCTGTATCTGCAGCACCTGGCACAGGGTCAGCCACAGAGCTGGAAACCTGTAAATATGTGCTGAGTGAATGAAGGCGTCTACCTGGAGCCATGCAGCAGGCAGCTGGAGACACGGACAGGAAAGCGAAACCCGGGACGAAGCTCTAGATTCAGAAGGGTTCCACGCTTGGATGGGAGCTGAATCCAAAGCACTGGGTGAGGCGGCCCAGGTGGGAGGAAAGACCCAAGAGCTTAAGTCTGAGTCCTGGGAAACACCACAAGGCCAAGGAAGAAGAATGGCCAGAGAGGTAGGCAGAGAACTAAGAGAGGGTCGTGTTCTGGAAGCTACTGGAGGAGAGAGGTTTAAGCACACAGAAGTCAGTGGACTCGATGCTGATGAGAGACCTTGTGAGATGAAAAACACCAACACTTCCAAAGCACTTGGGGGCCAGGCGTGGTTCAGACAGCTCTAAGTGTATTAATTCACTTAGTTCTCACAACAGCCATGTGAAGCTTGTGCTGTTATCACAGTCCCCTCCCTAACGTGAGGATGGTGAGGTGCAGAGAAGTCACCCGGCTAAGAAATGGGAGGGCTGCAGCGTGAACTCAGGCTCCGTGGTCTCCAAGTCTGTGCTCTTCAACATTATAGATGGTGCCTCAGAGAAGTGGTAACAGTTGGTCATTGGTAACACTGGCAGGAGCTATTTCAGCAGTGCTATGGGGTGAAGCCACAGGCAGTGAGTAAGAAAAGCGAGTTGAAAGCAAGAGAGTCAAAACCAGAAATCCAGCCCTTAACTACAAAGAGTGGTCCAGCTGCATCACCTGGGAGCCTATTAGATGTGCAGAACCTTGGGCCCAGCCCAATCTTCTGCATCAGGCCCTGCATTTTAACAAGCTCCTCAGGTGATTCGCATGCACAGTGAAGTCAGACAAGAGCTGCACTAGATGATCTTTCAGGAACTTCAACTGAGAGAAGAAAGAAAGAAAACTGCAGTGTTAGTGAGAGCTTTTTCTTTTCAGGAGGGAGAGACTGGAGCGTGTTTGTAAACGTAGGGCAGTGGTTTGCGACCCCTGCAGCGCATTAGAAGCATGTGGGGTGCTGAGGCCCCTGCCCAGAAGAATCAGGCTTGTGGTCCAGGAGATTCCAATATTCAGCGGAGCACGATGGGGAGACCCACCCCAGGGGAAGGCACAGTGCAGAAGGACAGGATGGAGGTGCAGGTGTCCTCAGGTAAATGGGAAGGGATAAGGATGAAGAAATGCGAAGGAGATGATTTGGGGAAGGAGGAAAACCAGTAAAAGCAGTAAAAACAGTAAAGCAGAGATAAGTGTGTAGAAGGTGGGAACCAGCAAGGAGACAGACACTTAAAGGGAATCATACCTGAGAGCCATGATTAATTGATTGATTTCTTAAATTTTAACTGGGATATACATGATGTGGCAAAAATGAATAGTGTGATTTTAAAAACTTAAGTTGGATGGTGTTACGGCCTGCTCAGAGCTCTGCAGTATCTTCACCATCAGCATGGGAAGATGGTCTTGCTGACTTCTGGTTCTCCACTGACCTCCAGCATCTCAGGCCTTTTAGTGTTCTTTTTCCTACTGATCATATACCTGCTTTAGGGCCATTGTAATTGCTAGTCGCACCTTTGGGTTATTCTTCTTCTAAATATTCACATGACCTGCTCCCTCACGTCAGCTGGGTCTCCTCCTGTGTCCTCTCCTCTCAGAGGACTTCCCACCTCACTTTTAATCCCCGTCCTCTGAATTATTTTCTATCACTACCCAATATCATGTCATAAACCTACCTGCCTATTTGCTTAAGGTCTACCTCCTCCACCAGAATATAAGCTCCACGGGGGAAGGATTTGTCTTGCTCACAGTGGAATGCCCACCACCTGGAACAGGGAGGCACAGAGGTGATGCTTGCACAAAGTTTAATGAGTGAATAAATGGCAGCTGCTGCTTGGTGAAAATCAAGAGGAGGCTGAGATGGAAAGGTATTGCTGAGAGTGCCTGGGGAAGGTGATTAGCCAGGGAGATTGCAAAAGAAAGATGATTAAGGACAAGCGAATGGGCATCTTCAAGGGCCAATCAAGGAGAGAGTGCAGGGTTGTAATGGCGGGAAAGACAGTAAACAGGCAGTTTTGCGTGCAGCTGAGAATGTGGCTTCTTCTCTAGACTGCCTACTCTCTTTGTGGCTCTGGGCGAGTTTGTTAATCTTTCTAAGCCTCAATTACCCTATCAGTAAAATGAGGCTGATAACCTTAGTACCTTCCACCTAACGTTGTGATCGGGTTTAAATGAGCCAATGGCCATGAAGAGCCTGGCGTGGGATAAGCTCTCAATAATTGTTCATCACTATGGTCAATCCAAGACTGGGGGTAGAGTGTGAAATGTTGCTATGTAAAAAGATGTTTCTGTGATCCATCTAAGTCTTGTTCCAAAATGCCCTACCCAGGAATAAACCTTATGCGTTACCTTGCCCTCCACCACACACCCACATAAAAATGTCTCCGCCTTGCCAGCTCCATCACCAGCCTGTTCTCCTTTCCGGCGACTCTTCTGAGAGCTAGCGTAGCACTTGTCACAATAAGTTATATGTAAATATTTGTTGATATTCACTGCATTTCTCCCAGACAATGCTCAGGTGTTATTATGTCAGGAAAATCTCCACGTGGAGTAGGAGACATTAGTGTCTCCGACCTCATTAGGGGAGAAACGGCTAGGTAGGAAGACGGCGCTCTTCGGGCTGTGAATCACCCATAAGGCTGGTGTAGTAAACGCAGCTCAGTAAGAGGAGATTGAGTTTGGAGCTCTGGAAGATCCCGAAAGAGCCCTCTACATCCAAGGGCGGCCAGAGGCCAAGAAAAGGCGTTGAGCTTTCGGCTCCTTTAAGAGGCGTGGCCTCTCTGCGGGCGCCGCGGGAGTGTTGGCTGAAGCTGCCCGTCCGGGGGCGGGACTCCGTTGCCTGGGAGCGGAGCTGGGGGCCCCAGCGGGGATTGCGGCGGCTGCGCGGAGGAGCGAGGTGCTTGCTGGGCCGGAGTGCGCGACGGCGCAGGGGGCTGCGGTGGACGCCGTGCAGGCCGCGCAGTTCCCAGCGGAGAGGCGCCGTCGCCATTGCCGCCTCGCTCGGTGAGCGCGTCCCGCTCGCCGAGCAGGGCCCCAGCCGACCGCCGGCACCATGGGCCAGTGCGGCATCACCTCCTCCAAGACGGTGCTGGTGTTCCTCAACCTCATCTTCTGGGTGAGTGGGGCCTGCGGGCGGGAAGGGGCGAGGGCCCGGCGGCGCGGCCCGAAGGAGGCCTCGGCCGGGGCTCCGAGGGGCCCAATGGGAACCCGGGCTCGGCCGGGGCTGGCACTGGGGGCTCAGAGGGGAAACGAATCCTTGCAGCCCAGGCGCGGAGGGCCCGGCCCTGCAGGCGCTTCGCTGGGTCCCTCCCCGGCCGAGACGGAGGCCCGGGGCGCAGAGGGCGGTGAGGGGGAAGCCTCGGGGGCTTCCGGCGGCCTCCGCGCTCGGCCGGACGCCCCCGCCGGCTGGCTCCGTGCCGGGGGCCCGGCGCTGAGAGGCTGGGCCAACCCCCCACCCCGGCCTCCCCTGGAGCAGCCTGCTGGACAGAGAGCGCTCACTGCAGATTCTTTGAGGACATCGGGCTCGAAATAGGATATTCCCCCAAGGGTCGGGCTCCGCTTCTTTGTCAGGGCCCGGACCGCCGCGGCTCCTCTGGCAGCCCCGAGGCGTGTGAGCAAACCGTGCAGACGTGCGGGGACGCTCCCAACTCGGCCGAGGGATCTTGACTTAGAGCTCTTTGTGTGTGGAGAGCTGGCTGGCTGGTTACCAGCCCAGAAAACGGAGAGGTTTCAACTTGAGAAGCCAAATAATCCTGGTGACCAAGAAAATCAATCTACTTGTTTGTTCATGGCGATGGGCAGCCTAGGATTATTAACCTTGGTTCAGTATGATTCAGATGTCACAAGATCCTGAAAGTGATGAGTTCACTTTCAATAAAAGGTGGCTTATGAATATTTTGGACACGCCCCCAAAGAAAGGGGTGTTTATAGCCAGTTCATCTTAGTTCAGGTCCTTATCTCACCATGCACTTTTGTAATAACCTGTGTTATTCCTGTTCAATCTCTCCACCTGCTAGTTCATTTGGACCTTGCACCCGGATAAATCTTATTAAACATTTCCTCCCTCACATCACTTTTATTTAAAAAACAAACGACACCCTCCCCCCAAAAAAGAAAAAAAAAACTTAAGCAGTAGAGTAAGTTCAACCACCTTCTCCTGGTATTGCAGCTTAAGTCCTCAATCACCTTTCCTTCCTCACGATTTGACCATGTTCTTAAACATTGGCTTCTGTGTCCCGGGTTCCCAGGACACTTACTGAACATTCCCACTTTCCATACTTTGGTGTGTCCCCCATTCAACTCTTTCCCACCCACAGACCTAAATCAGAAAGGATCTTTGCCTACTTAAAATCCCGTCCCCCCTCCACCCACAAAGGATGAAACTTCATAATCCTGACTGCTGTAACATAAAAGGATAATTACATACAAGGCACTTACTACACACATGCATTGCTGTTGAGTCTTCCACGGTATTGAAGTGATGAAAAGAATCCTGATTAATGGTACCTGGTCAGAATCGCCCAGGTGACTTGGTTTTCATGATTGCTTCTTATCTAGTTAGAGCTGCGTTTCTTAATACTTTAGTTTGACTTAGAAGCCTTTTTAAAAGGTAAAAGAGTTTTCAGGGATATCCAGATGGGAAACACGATTAGATAAGAAGATACTTAGGCATAAACTTTGCTTTGTACCCTTTACAGTTTCTTGTGATTTTTATGGGCATAACAATTTGATTTTGAAGAATAATCTGTGCACTCTTCAGGTGAACTCTAGGCTACTTAAGCTCAAGGACTGGAATTGTTAATGAAAAAAAATAATGGAAATACAAGAGCCATTTTCTTAATTAAATTTTCGTTTAAAATAGCAGTTAACTCAGAAGTGATTACTCATGAATCTTTGGAAAATATGGTATATGTACTATTGGCACTTAGTGAAGAAGGTTATATTGAACTTCATTCGTGCTTTTCATAGTGGGTTCTTAAGCCAAGACTAAAGTTAAACTGTGTGGTAAAGACACCCTTTGTCTAGGTTAGTAGGATAGTAAAACATTTGTGAGCTGTGATGAGGAAGTTAAGCAGACATGCAGGGAAAAAATTGTGGCATAGAGCAGGATTAGTGCAACATACCTAATGAGGAAGCAATGTTAGGTGTGTCTCCCACCAAAGAATTAGTTTAGGGACAAACTATTGGAATATGTTGATGTTGGTAATGATAACTAACATCTAAGGGCTTTTTGTACCCAGACACTGTGCAGAGCACTTCACGTGGAATATCCTTATAACAGTCCCACCTGGCAGGGAGTGGTGTGCTTACTTTACAGATGAGGACATTGACGTTTACATAAAGTGGCACGCCCAAGGTGGGGCAGAGCCCGCCTGCAAAGCGGGGTTGCCCTGTACCCTGGAGCCTGCGGTGTTGGAGCAGAGTGTGATTTCAGAAGATTTGGAAAGGTGAGGGAACTTTAGGCTGTGCTAGAGTCACTTTCTGTAAAACACTGATTTGAACCTTGTTTAGAACCCACACCAGCATTTACACTGCAATATTTAACTTGTCAGTTTAAAGAATTAAGTCATTAAGAGGAAGGAAGTACATAAAACAAGTGCTAACCTGTTCTCCCTGGGAATTTGTAATGCACGCTTCAGTTCTGATAAGATTATTCTTATACAGTGGCCCTTCCTCCTCTCAGTGCCTTAATACTTAAGTGGAAGAATCAGCATTCCCTACCTAGAGCATCTCTAAAGTATCTGGTTTCCCTTGGGCAACTTTAGCAAAGATCTTTTAACTGTTGCACTGGCTCTTCATTGTTGAATGGTAATGGCTGATTGTTGATAAGTGTTAAAAGTTTAATTGCTTTGGCAACATTTCACACCTCTTAATATCTTGATATCCTGGTTCAGTTGGCAGTTTGTTCAGTGAGTGGTGACGTGGAAGAGGATATGTACTTGAATTACTTAGGATGGGCATTAAATGATCTGACAGCCAAAGTTGTTAATGTTGACTTGGTTTAGATTATTTTGGACAATGTAGTCTAAGAAAGTTACTATGGAAAGGCACAGACTGAAGGGGAAACAGTGGTTTCTGAAATCCTGAGGATTGTCTTAATGGAAATGGAGAGTCCCTCACCAAATTCCAAAATACTAGGATTTGTAGCACAGAAGGTGATTTTGGACAAGTGAAAGGATGTACCACTTGGATCTCTTTGGTTTTTTTAATGGAGTGGCATAGCTTTAAATTTATGTGTATTAGTGCTAGACCCGTGATAATTTATGGAAGTCAGGAGTGTTTGATTTACGTGACTAAATTTTCAAGACTCCTGGAACAGTCATTAGCCTCTTTTATAGACTACACTTTTGTACCAAGGTCAGGTAGGGTTCTCAATTAAGTGGGTCATTTGATCTGACCCAGGAGGCCTCATCTAAAACAAGTTTAAATTGGTACTGTTTAATTTCAGATTTTTATTCTGGTAAATTAATTGAGTTCTTAATCAAGTCCCATGTTACACAAGTTACCTTTACTTTTTCTACCCTATTTGAAAAACCAATTGGCTAGCATTTATTTTGCTCATATACGTCTTGGGCATTATAGGGGCTACAAGAGAGAGCTTTGTCCATGCTTGTAGCATTTATAATCTGGCACATCTGTGTAGGGTGTTTTTCATCAGTATGAGAAGCCATAGTAACTCTATAACAGCTGTGGAGTAGGAAATACCACAAGGTCAAACACCTTTTAAATGCCTTTGGAACAACTTGGGAATGTGGCGCCTTCAGTAATCATCATTCACTTACGTGAAATACCCTTTACATACAAATTATATTTGAAAGTCATATATAACCTTTTAATTTTATCCTGTCTTAAAAAGAAAATTTCACATCACACTTCCCTCTGTGAATACATACAATTAAGGGTCATTGCTTTGTTAAACAAATACAACACAAATGTTTTATTATTGGTAAAATGGTGGAAAAGTAAAGATCTCTGTTCTTACAGAACTTTCTGATGGAGGGAGACAGTTAAAAATAAGCAAGAAAAATGTCAGATATGCTGTTTTATGCAGAGAATTAAAACAAAGTGATGTGACAGAGTGACTGGGTGGGTGCTTTAGGTTGGCAAAGATGTGTCTTCCAAGGAGGTGAAATGTAATCTGGAATAAATGAAGGAGTGGATTTTGGGGGTGATTTGGAGGAGATGGCGTCGGTTAAGACAAGGAGCAGCCAACAGGCCCTAAGGCAAGAATATACTTGGTATGTTCAAATTACCAAAAGGATGTTTAACTGTATATTCATGCGTTTGTTTAAAAATTGTATAACAAAATATTTCAAGGAAAATCTCTTGCCACAAATCTCCATATACATATATTGTGTTTTGCAGCATACCTTACACATTTGAGTTGGGAATATGACACTTTTGAACCAGAACCTTCATCTAATATCCTGGAATTTGTTTCTCTACCTCTTGTATTTCAGTCATCATGAATGACTGCTCTGACAGAGAATGTCATTGAACACTCCTTTAGCTAACAGATTTTCTTTTTCGTGTTTTTCAATTCACTAGAAGAAAAGCTAACTCTGTCAGTAAGCAAGTTATGCTATGTCTAATATGTCTAATATGTCTAATATGTCTAATATTAGACCTATTCCTTAACTTGTCTTTGACCATTAGGAAAATGAATGTTTCCAGTACTGCATTCTCAGTCATCTGTCCACTGACCAAGTGCCTTGTGGCTCTGAATAATCATTAACCAAAAGAACTCACAGCTTTGGGAACTTGAAATCGGCCCAGTGACCACATGCAGGAAAGCTCTCTTTAGTTGGCAATTTAAGGAATAGGTTATTTACTAGCTTTTTAGGATATTTATCATGCTTTGAAATATTTTTTTGAACTTTTTCCGTAAGATCTAATTTAGGTTAGGATTTTTGCGGAAAATTTATTCCACAAAATTTACACTTGTATCAAACAAATATACCTTAAAAACCATTCACTCAGTAAATGCTTATTGAATATCTGTGCTTTACCTATTTCTGAGAAATAAAAAAAGGCGTAATCCATGCTTTCTAACAACTCATGGGAAGAGAGGTCAGACAGACAGGCAAAATCATTTATTATTCCATTAAGTTTAATTTCTAGGTGCACTTCCCCCTCCCCCGTATACTCATGGACAGTCTCAAGTTTTCCTTTAAAAATGTCATCTCTTCTCTCAGTAGCCCTCAATCATTTGGTAGAGGCAATAGATGAGAAAAATTATTTGCACTGATGTATTTGTTTCTGATTTACTAAGGGGAATCTGTAGTAAATGCTAACATACTGTATTTTACATTGTCGCTGCTACTGATTGAACACGTAACTTAAGCATGGACGAACTCTGAGCTTAAGCACCTCGGGTGTCTATAGTAAGAACTGACTGTTTTTACAGTTAGAGTAGGGCAGAGGGACAGAGGGTCTCAGAGAAAAATGCATGTTTAAATTCCATGCTTCTCAGATAACTCCTGGAGCCCTGCAATCTGAAAATAGCTAATCTCCTTGCTATTACAATAATTTGGCTGTGGCAGTTGGTTGATCTCCAGTTTCACTGCAGCCTGAACACTTGGGGATTTCAATTGGTAGATATAAATTAGATTAAACAGAATAACTTTTAAGCTGGATAAACAATCATTATTAAAAGCCAAATACAGAAAAAGTGAAAATAGGACAGAATTGAAGACCATGACCTTTGGAATATCATCAGAGTAATATTGGTTTAAAGGATTAAAATATTTTTTCTTAAAGAATAATGGCAATAGTGACAGTGAAGTTGTCAAAATTTTACGCCCCCGATTAGGTTTTTTTTTAAACTTATCTCCTTGATAGGTGTTATTTATGAAGAAAAATGAAAAAATATGCACTAAAAGGATCAGAATTTGTTTGTCAGAAAACATCAAGATGAATCAAAGCCAGGCAGACCCAAGAAAAGTGATAAACAGGGAAGACTGACAGAGGTGCCTAAAATATTTGAGACTGAAGAAATACCTAATTTATGTTAGCAGTTAAGGACAGATCTGAGAATTCATTTGTGAAAGGACAACAAAGCCTCAATTTCAGATATAGTTTTAAATATTTACTTTTCTGATTATGCAAATATTTTAAAGAAGACACTAAAATGTATTTTTGAAAACAAACATCATAATTCTACCCTGAGAGACAACCATTATTAACATTTTGATGTTTTTAAAAAATGTCTGCATGTAAGTGTGTTTTTCTCCTAGCATACTACAAACATTAAATTATGCTTAAACATATTTAAGGGCTGTAATGCAAGTATACTTCTGGATGCCAGGGTTTTTTCTTTTGTTTTTGCTATTGTAATTTTGTTATAATATTATAACATTTTGATGAACATACCTTATACAAATCTTTGTTTCCACCTAACTTAACTTTCTTAAGGATGAATGCCTAGAAATGCGGTGAGCAGGCACAAAAGCTTAAATGCTGAGGCTGATAGTGTGTTGCTAGATTGCTTTCCAAAAAGATTTTCTGTGTTAATCTCTGCTCCTGAGGGGTCTTCTGTCTGTGCCCTCACATCTTTGAATACTGCTTGCCGTTATCATTGACCAGTTTGTTAGACAGAAAGTGATACCTTAATAGCTTCAGAAATTCTTGGTTAGAGTAGCTTTAACTTCTGAAAGAGAATTTAAAATCTTTGGAATAGTCTTTTTTTTTTTTTTTCTTCCTTGATAAGAGAGACCATGAAATATGGAGACACTGGACTTGGTAAAGGAGTGATTGTGTTTAATGATATGAAGGGTTTCATCGGAATAGGTCAGAATTGAAACGAAGTACGTGCGGAGTAGAGAATATTATGGTAAGTAATGCTGAAAGATTTAAGGTGATTTTAAGACACTTGTGGTAGAGTTTGGGGAATCTTTCAGAAACGTACTGTGTAGAATTACCAGTGGGTTACTCATAGGAGAGAAGTGAGTTACGTAAGAAACTAATATGCCTGCATAGGAAACTGAGTTAAATGTTAAAAGATACGTGTAAGATGACTTTCTGCTGCTGTTTGTCTTCTGCCTCCTTTTTGAAATCTGCGTTCTTACAAAGTCTAGAGTATGAGTGGTTTTTGCCAGGCCTTTTCTTGACTGTTTTTTCTCCCAGCATTCCATTCTTTTCTGCTTTACCAGTTGATTGTTGGAGCCAGAAATCTCTCCACAGTAGCAGTTCTCACAGATAAGAATTTGTCACTCTGTTTTTAGCTGAATGACTTCAGATGATCCCCTCATCTTTACACCGTCCTGATTCTTGCCAGTTCTGCACGTGAATCTGTGGCTGCTGTGTTACCACTGCAAGAAAGTCAGATGTGCCTTCACCCACATGTCCTGTGGGATACTTCCACCGTCATTTCCATTTAGGTACACTTTTCACAGCAGAGCTGTTTTAAGTCCTAGCTTGTAACAGGTCACATTTAATACTGCCACATTCCAGTGGCAGTTTTCACCGTGGTTGATGTGCCCCTTTCATTTCATATTCCTTAGAAAAGAATTTAGTAGTTTTATGGGTTTTATCATTTCATCATCTTTCAGAGGATTTGAAAAGTACAAAACCAAAACAACTGATTTCTAAAACCAAAACACTTGTTTCTAAACTGTAGAAGAATCAACCTTATGTAAGAATGAAATCTTATTTTGAAGGGGCTTCACATTGGTGTGTAAGCAGTGGAAAGGTAAAAAGGATGAGGTGAGGCATCATACTTCTGTAACTCGTACTTCTGTTTTCTTATAGGTAGCTTGGTTTTTAGTGGGACAGCTTGGTGTTGTGCAAAAACTCTCCTAAAAGTTTCGAAATTCTGTGACTTAATTTAGAGCATGAGCTTATTAAAAAATAAAGAAGAATGGCTTTTTAAAAAATTCTTTTTTCTGTAGTTTCGGCTCTTCCCTTAAATTTCCCTTCACTTCTTTGTAAAAAGGGTACATATTTTTAGTATACTGTCCTGGCACAGATCCTCCTTACAGGCGCCGATTTTCTCAGCGTTGACTAAAGCATTCCAGCTGCTTCCAAGTTCTACATTTCAGCTCCTCTGGTGTTGCGCCTCCTCCCCCTGCTGCAGCTGCTTTGTTGGCAAAGCCCGGATCCTTTGATCGTCCCAATCCCAGCATGACCCTTCAGGAGAAGGGTTTAAACCTGGTCACCTTTTAGCCTTTCTAATAGCCACAACTCCTATATTAAAATATGCAAACTACAAAGTTCCTAGTTAGGAATTACTTATTACCTTACTTCCATTTACCATACAAGCCCTACCTCTATTTTTCATCCTAATGGTTGAATTTCATAAAAGTGATTGCTTATTGCTGTTTTTAGATCTTTAGCTGTTGTTTGGACAACTTCTCTGTTTTCGAAGTAACTGATCTCATTTCGTAAGTTGTTTATTATACAACTTATATCAAGCACTATACATACATGTCATTAAAAGAAGAAAATTTTGAAGTTATCTTCAACTTAGGAAACAGCCTCTATTTACAAGTAATTTGATTTATTAGCAGTCAGTGCAGTTTCCGCTCTGGTTGTATACAATTAGTAAGTTGCTTCCCTCTGTATGTTGTCAAAATAGAAGTGTTATGTTCTCAACTCTGCTATGGGAATTGGATGTGGACTGGTTTGCAGCCTGGGAAAAGAAACTGCTTTTGAGTCCATTAGAAAAGGATAGGCAGCTTTGCAGACGGCTCCCCTCTAGCCTTCCACCGCGTTCCTCTCTGCCTGGAGGACGGCAGCGCTGGGGCCGTTGCACTTGGCCTCGTTCCCAGGCAGCACCAAGTGTGAGTCTCACAGGAATCTCTTTAAGTTGAAAACTCATCGTTTGTATTTAAAATGCGAATAGTTCTTCAGTGTCCTGTGCTGCAGATTAATTGCTAAGTACATATATCCTCTAGTTTTATCTTGTTTTCATTCAAATTTGTCATTTAAAATCTCATTTACTAAAAACGGAATTCATTTTAATTCAAGTCTTTTAAGAAATGAAGATGGCCTATTAAGAAAAGCCAAGAATCCAAAGGAGAGACAACTAGTGAAGACAAACTGGACCGAATTTGATTGCTTCATATTTAGGATTTCTTCTAATTGAATTTCAGGACTTAAAGTATTTACTGTAACAAAGTGTGTGTGTACATATGTGTGTGTTTATATGTCACAAATACGTAGTCAAGAAAAAGTAGTGCTTCGTAAGAGTGTTGAGTACTCCATATACTTCTGTAATTAATGCACCCAAACTATTAAGTTGTGTCTCCTTTCCCTCTCTTGGACCTTCATCCTGTAATAATATGCCACCAAAGTTAAGTCAGTGAATTCTGAGGGCCTTTGAACAGGCACAGTTGCGATCAGTGAAGCATTGATAAACTAATGTATTCCAGATGTGATGGCCATCAGGAATCCAGTAAGCTGGGTAAGTTGCCAAATCTTGTTTGAATAGTGAACTAAAAGCTATAAATATTGAACTGAAGAGAAACAAAGCAAGATACAGATCAAAGCTTATAGAGATGGGAGGGCAGTTTCAGGGGAAGAGATGAGATGAAGTGTACTCAGTGGGTTTTGACTGGTACCTGCTGTGTGCCAAGCACTGTTCGACGTGCTGGATGAAAGACAGATGGGCAAAGTTTGTGCCCAAAAGGCATTTTGAGACATATATACTTAGAATCGCAACAGTTGTAATGAATGCTTTGTAAGAGTTATGTAGGGGGTGATTTGTGATGAAGGGCACCTAATCCAGCCTAAGATGGTCAAGAATAGCTTCCAAAAGGAAGAGATGATGCTGTACTGTATCTTAATGGGTGACAGGGCGTTCCCAGGCAGATGAAGAGAGACATTCCAAAGCAGCAGGGGTGAAGAGGTGAGAGAGCATGTGGTACATTGGGAAATAAAGAGTCTTTTTGTTGTTCAGTGTGCATGAGAGAGAATGGAGTCTGAGGCTGCAAAGGAGGGAGGAACAGATTGGTTTATCAGGGGCCTTATTTGCCTCTTCCTGATTTTAAACAAGCTAATGCCTTGATCTGGTTTTATTTTTAACAAAAATAACTGGTCATATAAAGAACACATTATTAAGGGACAGAGAAGACCAGCAAGTAAGGTTTAGGGTGAACAGTGGTAGGGCCCAAATTAAGACAGGAACTCTGCAGTGGGGTTGAAGAGAAGTGACTGTCTTCAGGTCATGTTTTGGAAGTAAACCTGGAGGAGGTGGGTGGTGGGATGTAGAGGTGGGTCAGAGAAAGCACAGAGCAACTCGCAGGCATTTGACGAGCAAATGTCAATGTGGTGCCATTTGCTGTGAAGTACGGACTATAAGGGAAGGTTAGAAGGAGTGGGCAGGAAGGCAGAGTTCGAGGTCGATTGAGGGTGTGAGGTGCCTGTGGAACTTCCAGATCAGGATGTATAGTTCTGAGATAATGGCTTAGGTAGAGAGCTACAGTGGCTGGTGTCACCCGGGGAGAGCCTACAAAATGAGAAGGGGCAAAGGTAGAACCCTGAAGATCACTAGCATTTCAGTCTGTAAGGAAGAGTCCACGAAGAGGATGAGAGGAGCCCTGAGAGAAATGGGAAGAAAGCCCTCAGTGGGGACTCCTGCCAGCCAGATGAGGAGAGTTTGAAAAGAATATGGCTTTTTTTCAGTTGCCCCTATGATTCTAGTTGTCTTCTCTTTTTAAAAAGTTCATGTTATTAAAAGAAAATCAAGTTAGTTTATCAACTTTACCTGAATGGGATCATTTTCTTCCAGATCTGAACAATCGTACTGGCCTAGTGTCTGAATGATCCTGCTGGCCTCCTGTTGATGCCCAGCTTGCAGGATCCCGCAGGCTTGAGAAGTAAACTGAGTTTCCAGGTTGAGAGGAGTTAATGATACTTCCAGTAACATCGTGGAGGCTCTGTTCTAGTTTGAAGATTAGTGATTTATGTGTTAAGTTTTAAAGGATGGTGAAATAATTCTTTTCATGTGAAAATCTCAAAGTGCTCTACAAATGACAGTTTATTAGACCAAATGGTTTAACACGTACACATGTGTTTGCTCATTCACATGAAAGTAAGTGGCACTGGGCTGTCGCGCTGTGCTGGTACACGGTGATAGCAAAGTCAACAGCAGGAAGAGCAGGATGTGTGTAAAACTCTGCAGCTGGAGCGTGGTGTCTGGGGCAGCAGCTGTTCCATGACTTTCTGCGTCCACTTTCCCTTTAAGTGCTTTAAAGCCTTTTTTCTCAGAGTGTAGTCCATGAACCAGCAGCTTCAGCATCACTTGGGAACTTGTTGGAAAAGCAGACTCTCAGGCCCCAACCCTAGACCTACTGAACCAGAGTCTGCAGTTCAGTAAGGTCTTCAGGTGATTCCTCTTCACATAGTTTGTGAAACATGATTCTAAAGAATAAAGAGACCTAAAGAGTTCACAGAATTCTTTAGTAACTTGGCCCTCTAGCTTTACCATTTCACAGTCTCAGCTAGGACAGCAGAAGTTTTTAGAAATGTGTATCATGGTAACTGGTTACTCTTTCCCCAAAGCGGTAGAGATTATAAATGCAGATTCTGCAGTCAGATTGCCTGGGTTCAGATCCCGGCTCTGCCACTTGTACCTGATTTCCCCGTTTGTTGGGGGCAGCTGTGATGCGCAAAGGTGCCCCCCCCCCCCCCCGCCGACTGATCTGCACTGGACACGTAGGCCTTAGGGAGAGGGGATGTGTTTTCATTCTTGTCATCAGTTTTACTTACTGGATTCATGGTTTCTTGGTCCTCGATGAACCAGCAATTATTGAAAGGTAGATGGAGTTTGGAAAATTTTTCAACTTTAGGAATGTTCTTACTAATGAGTAATAGGAGAGTTGTTGGCTTCACTGGAAAAAGTCTACAAGTAGATTTGAGTGATGGAAAATCTCATTGAATTATAACATGCTAAGAAATAGTGGGGATGTTTACCAGCAGGGGTGGAGAATTTTACGAGCGCCCTGACCTCGTTTTCTACAGGGAGCAGCTGGCATTTTATGCTACGTGGGAGCCTATGTCTTCATCACTTACGATGACTACGACCACTTCTTTGAAGATGTGTACACTCTCATCCCCGCCGTGGTCATCATAGCTGTAGGAGCCCTGCTGTTCATTATCGGGCTGATTGGCTGCTGTGCCACGATCCGGGAGAGCCGCTGTGGACTTGCCACAGTAAGTGCTTTGCTGAGCGTGTGCGTCATTTTCATTGTGGTAATATTCATTTGTGTGAGTTGCTTGAATTGAACATGAAACACCTTGTTCTCTTGGACTCTTATAATTGGAACAGAATTAACATGTGTCTTAAACTTCCAGCAGTTATTTCAAATAATTGCTTTTTATCAAGAGAGTATTCAGAGCTATTTTTTCATTTGTATTTAATTTTTGACAGTGTTTCCTTACATTTTCTTTACAGTTTGTCATCATCCTACTCTTGGTTTTTGTCACAGAAGTTGTTGTAGTGGTCTTGGGGTATGTTTACAGAGCAAAGGTATGTCGTCTACTGTAATTTATTTGTTTTAAAAGGGGGTTTAAGTGTTTTAAGTGAAATAGAGTAAATTCATCTCTAGAGTAAACTTTTTTTTTTTGCTTTACTTCAGTTTAGCCACTGCTTTAAAAATCTAAAGTTAATGAGAAATTATTTGTTAAGACTTCTAGTCTCATTTAATACAGCAGGTTTGATTGTACTTCTGTTCTAGTTTGTAGGTATTTAGTTTTCTTTAAATGACTTCAGAATGATCTATAAATGAATAGTTGATCAGCTGAGAAGTTTTTCCCAATTTCCTCAGCCCGTAGGTTCCCTATATAGATTCCCTGATTTCTGTTTTAGAAGAACTGAGGACTTCATTTTCCATTGCCTCTTTCAAAAAAAAAAAAAAAAAAAAAGCCTTGGTCCTGGACGTGGAGCCCGGAGATGGAGAGTTGTTATCTTACCGTCCCACCCTGTCCTGGGGGACAAGGGAGCCTGAGGGACTCGAACCCCGAGGCAGCTGTGTTGGCCGCCCCCTCTTGCCCCTCTTTCCTCTTTTCTGGGCATTTCTTCTTCTTTTCTTTCTCCTTTCCTTTCTATTTTGCCTATTTTTGTTTTCTGTCTACAGTACCCTTAAGGCTGAACAGGCTGCTTTAAATTAATTAATTTGAGTATAAATATAGAGCCGTTATAAAGGCATAGTAGAGTTCTTCTCACCGTAACTTACGGTTTTGAGTCAAAGGCATATTGTGCAAATTTAATATTCAGCCATTGCTATGTAAGGTACCAGGCAGCTATGCCAAAAAGATAATGCAGTGTGTTATGCCCCTACCCATGACCTGGTTATCAGTTTTATAATTTTACAGCATCACTGATACAAGTACCACATAGGTCTGGTTATCTCAGAAGGGTAAGGAGAATCTGGTGCAAGCAGATGTTACTAAGTGACACTTTAGTTGTTACTCTAATAATTGGCAGCGGTGCGTTATGAAAAGTTTATTTCCTGTCTCCTCACTCACCTACATTGAACTGCAGCTTTTTATAAAGTGCCACGTCCAAGGACTGATTTTTTTTTTTACCTGTTGATTACTTTTGCCAATTCTAAATAAACATGAAGTAAAATGGAAATAATGTTGCTATTTGTCCCAAAAATATCTTGTAGAGGGCTTTTTAAGTTGTTTAATTTTTACCTTCTTTAGGAAAGGAAAGTGAATAGGTCTTCTGAGAACCCACTGAAAACCTCCTTAAAAAAGAAGGTGGTCCATTTGCAATTTAGGACATCTATCTCAAGGCCCAACTGCTTTCTCCCTCTTGAATAAATTGGTAGTCTGCCATCTTGCACACAGCTTCTCTTTGCTTTTAATCCATGTGATATAGGATGTCTGAAGTTTTACCTGAATCTATTCAGAGCAGGAAGGGAGAAAACTTTTTTCTTACAAGAAATTCGCAGATATATCTGGCCACTTTGCATACATACCATTAGGCATTTTAGCTGGCGCCTTGACTAATGTTACTATTACCAGTATTTTTGAGGGACTGAATTCTTTATTTTGACTCAGGTGGAAAATGAGGTTGATCGCAGCATTCAGAAAGTATATAAGACCTACAATGGAACCAACCCCGATGCTGCTAGCCGGGCTATTGACTATGTACAGAGGCAGGTGAGTTCTCTTGAGGCTGGTTTGTTTTTGAGGACCAATTGCTGTTGAGTCAACATTAAACTTAACTCTGTTACTATGTAAACTAGCCATACACCTTTACACCCATGGTTAGCTTCATGATTGTGTCCAATAATTTTACCTTCACCCTCGAAAAGTTTTTTTCCACCATCACCTCCTAGTCAAAGCCAGTTAAGAGGCACCTGACTTCTCCCCAAAAAATAATTAGCTAGAGCTAATGGAAGAGAAGTATGTATGTCACAGGAAAGTTGGAAATCCACATGGACTTCAGAGGAGGTGAGACGTCTTCATATACCTTTAGAAAGCAAGACCAGAAAAGGTACTAGACAAAACTGAAAGAAAGGAAGGAAGAAAGGAAGAAAGAATTGTTATGGACAGTAGGACCATACATGAAGGCACGGAGAATCTATAGTAGATCTTTGTACCCATAAACCAACTTCAAAAATTCAGCTTTTTGTCAATCTTGTTTCATATATTACTCCCGCATATCTTTAAAGTAAAGCCCAGACATTTCAGACAAAATATTTTAAATACTTTGTCATTAGAAATAACATTTAGCTCAGAATCAAATGTTTACCAGGTAAGATGTAAAGGTTTTTCTTAGCTGTAAACGGCCCCTTGTTCACAGTGTGCTTTTCATATGGAGGTTCTGGAGCCCCTGGTTACTTGTGGCTATTTAAATTAAAGCTAAAAATTCAGTTCCTTGGTCACACCAGCCACGTTTTAATTGCTCAGTAGCCTCAGGTGGTTAGTAGCTACCATACTGGGCATACAGCCGGAGGACACGACACGTCTGTAATTGCTGGAAGTTCTGTTGGACATCCCTGGTCTGGAGGAGCTTAAAGCTCTGCAGCGCAGGGAGCTCCAAAGTTCAACGCGGACTATGTGTTTTGTGGGGAGTAATCTCTGTTTTCTTTGTTAGCTGCACTGTTGTGGAATTCACAACTATTCAGACTGGGAAAATACAGACTGGTTCAAAGAAACCAAAAACCAGAGCGTCCCTCTCAGCTGCTGCAAAGAGACTGCCAGCAGCTGCAATGGCAGCCTGGCCCACCCTTCTGACCTCTACGCTGAGGTAGGCTCAGTGTCTTGGCCAGCACTTGAATCTGGCCTGGTAACCTGTCTTTCTCTGTGAATTATCTCTACCTGGAGCTCTATTTTTACTTGTCTTTGATGCCATTTAATTTTACTGTAAACTACTTTCAAACGTATTTTCTTCTTTTTCCCTCTCTTAGTTTCTGTCATTTCCATTTCTGCCAATAAGTAGAAGTACGTGACCTTGCAGCTTTCACTTCTAAAACAGACTAACGAGGATGACTTTGGGTGTTTCAGGGGTGTGAGGCTCTAGTTGTGAAGAAGCTACAAGAAATCATGATGCACGTTATCTGGGCAGCGCTGGCCTTTGCGGCTATTCAGGTAAGCACAGCTAGTCAGGGAGCTCCACTCATCCTCCAATGTCAGCCCTGAATGGTTCTAATCACTAAGTGCAGTTAATCTTCGTGTATATAGATAACTTGGAAGTGATTAAGGTACCAGACACCAGTTTCCAACATCTTCCATTTCCTGTCTCTAGACATAGACCCAGAACGGTCCCAGAAACCAGAGATGGGGGTTGGGGGGAGCGGACCATGTATGAGGGGACTCCTTGTCTTACTTTCTTGACTTAGTGAGTGAGTGACCTGTTCAAAATGCAGACTGTTGTCATGATGTATTCTTGGAAGGTATTTTAGTAGAACTTAACAGAATCTTTTAAAAAATCGAACTTCTTTAGTTTGGAAATGGAAAGCTTTACTTTAATCATTGTAAATTTCTCCTTCCATTTCTTGTTTTTCTGTCTTCAAGGGTTTTTATATGCTCATATACATAAATTAAGAACTAGCACTGCGGTAGTCTCTTACACGAATGCAGCAGTTTTATTGTTTTACAGAAAAGACTTTTAGATAAAGACTGAGGTGGTAACCTCTTTTATGTTTGTGGACTTAGTTTTTTCAGACAGACTGTCATCAAGAAGTCTGTGACACCACTTGACATTATCTGGAAATGTACCATGTCTTTGCTGGCAGCTGTGGGGACTTGTCCCAGCTCCTACGAGTGAAAACAAGTCTTTTCTCCCCTTAATAATAGCTTGTACAAAGTCGTTGGTAATTGTTTAATTACCTCTCACTTTATCAAAAAAAAAAAAAAACAAAAACCTCACACATCCTTTAGCCTCCATTCCCACCTAAAAAAACAAATAAGAAAGATGGCTCTTTTTCTGCCCACTGTAACTGCCTATATTCTTAGTTTCTCAGATGTATACGCTGTTTCCTAGGAATTCTGTTAGAGGAATATTACAACTATTTGAGAATGATTGAAAATCATTTGCATCAGATCTAGTTCTCAGTGTTCTTTCGTGTTCTTTTAACATGTTCTTGAAACATGTTTCAGGTCTAGAGAATCTATTTTAAGAAAGTGTTGCTATTTTTAATTATTAGATAAATTATAGATTAGACAATATAGATATAGGCAATAGATTAGATTGTCTGCTCTCTGTGTATTTGAACAGAAACTAGTGTATTTAATGTGAAGTGCCATTTAAAATCGCAAAAGGGTGATTGTTTACTTTGCTGGTATTCAAACAGCGCTGAAATGATTAATTAAAAAGCCTAGTTCTTTGTTTGCTATGGTCTCTGCCCTTCTAAGCATTTACTTTGTGGTTCAGCATAGCAGTAATGTAATCTGTTGATCAGCAGGGATGTATTTCGTATTTTCATTGTGCAAACACATTCATTTAGCTAAAAATAATGAAACATGAGGGAAGTCTCTTTCCCAGGTGAAATCCTGATCTGTGCATTTTTAATGATTGTATGTGTGCTAATAAAGCTGCATGGGTCAGCACATAGCAAAAAAGCTTTAGACTTGTGTGGTGCTTGTGATCATGAAGTATGCAACGTGTATATAGAAGACTGATGAAAATCAACACTTCAGATATGTCCCTCATGTAATTAAGCTTATTATTAATGAGCCAGATACTTCCTCAGTAAAAATTTTTGCGGGGAGGGGGCTAATAAATATTCTTCTAACTAGTCTCTTAAATATGCCTTCTCATATGCATTTTATACTTAAATCATCCTGACAAGAAATGGCTGATAAAGCTTTGATGTTTTCAGTTCAACAAAACTAAGTTAGGAATTCAGAGCTTTTACAGACTCAAAACCTAGTGGTTTTGAAAATTAAAAAGTGTTTGTTTTAAGGGGAAAAACGTCCATTTGAAATGAATTTTTAAATAAGTTTTCTTTTTTCTTTCTTTCTCTCTCTTTTTTTTTTTTTTTTTTGAGGAGTACCTGTAAATGTTTAAACTTTTGATATTCAAAATCTGATGTAGGTTGGTTGCCCTGGGTGTGGAAAACCTGAGCAAAGGCAGAAACAACTCAAAGATGAATGAGCTCTTGCGCTTGTATACCTATCCTGAGGGAAGGAGCTAAAAGCATAGTTGGAGATTGTCCAGTCCCTGTTCCCTTTGCTTTAAAGACCATGAAAATGAGGGAGACCAAGGGTAATGTGACTTAGGACCATCTCCAGAGCTTGAACCCCCATCTCCATGTATACTCTGCCTCCAATTACAAATTTAAGAATTAAGATTCTGAAAAGATGAAATTCTTAAATTCTGTTATGAAACCTGACAGTTAATTGACACTTGCGCTGGATAGAATATACCGTTTAATAGCATTGAAATATTATTAGCACTTCCCTTCAGGTTCTAAAGTGGGAAAGCTCTTAAGAGCTATCATAGGAAATTGAGTTTCAAATAATGGTGAAGACTGAAAGATTTCCGCTGTTGTTGTGAGTGTCAGAGCTGTTAAGCATTGTCTCCTTTGATTTTGAGTGTGATTTGTGATACTGTTAAGCCACATTTTATTGATGTTCTGAGGCATAAAGCTTAATTTAATAAATTTTCTCATAAGCTTAATTTATCAGTAAAAATCTCTGGTTTGAGTGTTGGTCACCTGTGGGCCCTGTGGGCCAGCCTGGCCCCTGCCTCTCTTTGTGTAAGCCCACTCACTTTGTGTGTTGTCCGTCACTGCTCTTGTGTCACAGTGGTGGAGTTGAATAGTTGTGACAGAGACCAGTTTTGTCTCTTGGTTCGCAAAACCTAAGCTATTTTCTATATTGCCCTTTATGAAGTACTTAGCCAACCTTGCTCTTTCTAGTCTTGTTAAGTGGCCTGAGTTTGGGTAGGACCAAAATGATCAAGAAGGGAAAATCTGAAAAATACTAGTTAATTATTATAACAGAATTTTTGAATATAAGAGAATGAGGTTTAAAAATTTTTGCTACAACCATTTTACTATTTATTGATCAGCAGGATACTTCGTTTCTTTGAGGACAGCCAGCCTTTAAAATGAACAGATTATCAACTATGACTTTTATATTTCAAAGGTCTGGTCATAATAATAAAATCTAGGTTTTGATTTGGCAAGCTCTTAAGTATCAGCTGTGGGTAAGGCTCTCTACAAAGGCAATACGGGAAAAATGGGAATTGTCAGTCTTTGGAGTCTTTCAACATTGGCATGTCCTTAATAGGAAGTGATCAAGAGCAGAATTTCATAGAGAACTGTTTCCCAAGCATGCTCCTTTTTTCCTGGTCTGTGTTCCACTTGTGAAGGAGACTGAAGCTGCTATTTCCTTCCTGCTGCTTCTGAGTACGAGTTATTCATTAAAATGAGTTAAAGGACATGAGTGCCTAGTGCTTCAGATTGGTTCCCCAGATAGTTAAAATCAAGTGGCTTGATTCTGACAGTCTTTTTAAAAATATGCCAAGTAATTCTTTCTTAAAAACTTAAAAACCAAAGCTTGGGAATCTGATTTTTGAGTGGCTAAATTTGGGAGGTGGGGATTAATCTTAATTGTTGACTTCTTGAAAATTTCTCAGTTAAAAAAACCCATTTGATGACTTTCTTTTTCAAATGGTACAAATTTTGTAAAAGGTAAGCATCCCTCTCAAGTCTTGACCGCAGTTCTCCAGTGTCTCCCTGTGGAGGCAACCACTGTTCCCAGTTTCCTGTATATCCTTCCAGAAGTAGTTTGTGGTTAGACAAGCAAATAAGTATTTTTTATGCAGATAGAAGCTTATAGGATGCAATTTTCTACCTTTTTTTTTAAAGAAAGAAAATTAAGATAATTGTATGCGGCCTCCAGTTTGAGAAATAATGCAGACAGAGCCCTTGTGTGCTTAGCCCAGTTTCCCCAGTGGTAACGTTTTGTCAGACTGTTGTGTATCACAGTCACGATACTGGCATTGATATAATCCACTGATTTTATTTAGATTTCTCATTTCTGTGTGTGTATTCAGTTCTGTACAGTTTATGTCCTGTTTGGTTCTTGTATCCGCCACCACAATCAAGATACTGAACAGTTCCCGTGCCAGATCCTGCCTGGTGGGATTGCGGCTCTGTTACAACTGCACGCACCTCCCTCCCAGGCCTCCTCCCCAACCCCCTGGCAGCCACAAGTTTGTCCTCCATTTAAATGTTATATAGGTGGAATCATATGGTATATAACCTTTTGTACCTTCTTTAAAAGCAAATTAATATGTTACTGTGGCTGCATATTGTATTCCAATTTTTGAACATACTTCATAATTTAATTTACATTCATGGGCACTTACGGAAGTCTTGCTGTTACAGAAATGCAAGTAGTGAATGTCCTCTATGTATGTGCAAAGTCTGCAGCAAAAATCTCTAGCCATGAAATTGAGGCATCAGAGAATACGGATTACTTTTTTGATAGGTATTTCTAAATTTTTCTTAGGAAAGGGGGTGCAGTTCCAATTACCTTGTATAACAATACCTACTTCCTCGTAACACCGCCTACATAGTGTATCATAGAACATTTTAATCCTTGGTAGTTTATTTTAAATCACCGCTTGCCTCCGTATTCAGTCATCATTTTTTTTGGCAGTTGCTGGGTGTTACATTTGGACTAAGTGCAGGTTAGTTCTCATGACTTGAATATTGCAGGAGAAGGTTTCATTGCAAGGAGTCAAACTGGACCTAAAATACTTGTGTGATATTTTAAAATCTGTTGTTGGAAAACATCAGTAATCACTGAGATTTTAGTATAGCGGGGCTTTGGAAATGGGCCTGCAATACTTAGTGATGAGGTTTGCGCTATAAGAAGTTACTGCATAGCACTTAATATTCTTAGACTCATTCCCAAGCATGAGTAGCGTTTCATCAAGCTTATTGAATTGTTTTTAATCAATAGAAGTTGATTTAATTGAAATTAAAGTCAGGAAAGAAAGGATCCTTATTTCAGACCCCATTTTGAGAATGCTGACTCCTTCAGTAGAAGTTAACCAACAGGAAAGAATGTGAGGAGTTGGGGATGCGAAGAGAGATCTTTTCCCCAAGCAAATCAGTAATTTCTGAGCTTCGCATTTTTATTGCTCAATTTAACATTGCCTGGGAACATAATTGTGTTTGATTTTTAGAGCTGTTGTAAGAATGTTTTGATGTACAGTGAATGGAAATATATTTCTTTAGGAATTAGATACTAAACATGTCAAGAATTGGCTTAAGATATTTAGTAAACTTTCAGTAATACTTGCTTTTAAAATGTGTTTAAGGTGCTTTGCATTACTAGCATTCAGCAAATATTGATATGCTGAAATGCATGGATTCAGGCAGCACGGGTATATCCTGAATGGGTAGAATCTAGGCTAAATGAGGGCAGAAATTGGAGTATGTGACTTTATCATGGAGGATTCAGATTAAGGACATCTTTTTTCTCTGTATGCTTGTGTCATTAGTGATCTTCCACTTCAAACTTTGAAGGTCTGTTTATGGATTGGGAACGTTTTATTGAAATTAGATTGACCCCATATGTACAGAGGGCCCTGCCTTTTAAAGTCAAATAACTGAGACCTTTCACTGTCAAAAGCTAGAGCAGCAAATTAATTTATTCTTAGTTAGCTCTTTGGTAACTGTTTATATTTTGTAAGAAGCCAGGTCAAAAATTCTAGAATCGTTTCTCTTTAATCCAACTTAATCCTCTTGCTTATCCAGAATAACATGGCATGACTTTATTACAATCCCAATTTGCTACCACAGAAGGATTAGGGTTTATTAAATAAAATGATGAAGGAAGAGTGACCTTTAAAAAGTAATATGTATGTAATACCCCAGAGCCAAACCTGCATTTCAAAAAGAGTAAATAATTGTGAAACAGAAACCCTCAAACTACACTTTTTGGCATCAGGATTGGTTTTCCCCCATAGGGCTTCTGGACTGTTCTGGGCTTTTCTCTTTCTGGATTATTATAAAGCCTATGTTCCCCAAATCCAGATGCCTGAAAAGACCACCATTAAACTTCCTCAACATACATAGTCTTGATCATTCTACTTCCTAGACCTTTGCTGTCCAGTATGGTAGCCACTGCTCAGATATGTCTAAGTTTAAATTAATTTTAGTGAAATTAAAAATGCAATGTCTTAGTTGGACTAGCTACATTTCAAGTGCTCAGGAGTCACATGTAGCTAGTGGATACCATATTTGACAACTCAGACAGGGAATGTTTCCATCATTGCAGAAAGTTCTTTTGTGCAGCACTGCCCTAGATTGAGAGTGGGGATGGCTGGAGGAAGAGCCTTGCTCTTCTGCTGGCTTCACAAATTATTCTTAGATGTGAGGCAGGGAAGCTAAAACTTGGTACTTGGTTCCTAAAAAGATAATGTCTTTGTTAGAATTTGCTTTCATTACTGTTAGTGCTGTTTTGATAATTTGAGAGTTTTGAACTTTGGAACAGTTCATTACCAGCAGAGAAATACACACTTGCTATGAGAGTTTTCAGCCTTTTTTTCCCCCATTGCTGTTTTCTTTCCACAGCTGCTGGGCATGCTGTGTGCATGCATCGTATTGTGCAGAAGGAGTAGAGATCCTGCTTACGAGCTCCTCATCACTGGTGGAACCTACGCATAGGAGAGAACTCAAGCTTGAGCTTTTTAGTCTTGTTCTGGTTTGGAAAGTGAATTGAGCAGGTCCACTGCTGTTGGCCTTCTGAGTTCATTTAGTTAAAGCACACATACACAGGTGTTGGACAGAGCAGCTTGGCTCTTCACGTGCCCACCTTCTTACCTACCCACCTATGACTCTCTTCCTCTCTCCTGGCTGACTCTCCGTGCCCGTAAGTGTTGACGTGCGGGGGTAAATGTTCTAACCTCAGAACCGTCTGCGAGTTGCGTAGTGCGGTGGAACTAAAGGCAGACGTGGGTCTGCTTGTTTCCTCCAAGCAGTAATGGGACTGCTGCTGCGGTATCGCCGGCTCCTTCTGGTCTTCACCATGGAGAACTCTTGGCCAAAGGTTTCTGGGGGGAGGGGGAGGCAGCCAGCTGTCTGGTTAAAGTTAATACCAGATGGTGCCCCTCATCAGTGTCCTTTTAAGAAATATATACTGTAGTCCAGTAAGATAGCAACTGTACAAAATGGCTAAAATAGACTTTAGAATCATACAGTGTGTATCTTGATTCATCTTCAAAATCAGACTGACCTTTGAAACTAGTGGTTTTTAATCAAAGCTGGCTTTTTAGAAAGAGTATACTGTATGCACTACTGTTTTAAAACAATTAGCGTGAGCGTATGCGTGTGTTTTTGTACGATTGAGCCCATTCATCGTTAAGTCTAAACTCGTTAGAAATAATGTACCCATGTAGACTAGCAAAATAGTATGTAGATGTGATCTCAGTTGTAAATAGAAAAATCTAATTCAATAAACTCTTATCACCCTCCCCAACATGTAGTTTTTAATTATTTGGAGATACTTTAATTCCAGAGCAGCATTATGATGTTTTAAATGTTGGTGCTGTCTGCAGTTCATTATGACTTGCATGTGTTTTAATTGTATCTGTTGCCAAATTCTAAAGGCCTTGGTATTTTAAAAGCTACAGTTGCTTTTCAGTCCAGTATATCCTACAGATACAGAGCACTTACTATGTGTGTGGCACTGGGGAGACGGTGACAGTGCTGTCCTTGTCTTCGGGGAATGCAGAGTCTTAGTATCAGAGACATACACAGAAGCAGATAATTTCCTTACAGTTCAGTGATTGTAGTAATAAAAGAATGAGAGCCCAAAGGAGGTGCCTGGAGAGGTCAGAGGCTGGGGACTTTGAGGAGAGGTACACAGGAATGTGAAATGGGATGGAGCGTGCAGAGGCCTAGCTCATTGTGCCTGGGGCTTAAAATACAAGGCTGGGAAAAGAAGTCGAAGTGGCAGAGCCCAGGTCTTCTAGGGTCTTGCGTGGCATCCTGTGGAGGTAAAATCTTTTACTTGAAGGCAGAGGCAGCCACGTGTGAACGTGGTAGTGACGCAAGCAGAACTGTCGTAGGCGTCCGTAGGGCTACAGAATAGGGACAGTTCAGAGGGGCTGTAACGAGGCTTCAGTGACGTAGATGTAGTATTTAGGAAAGAGCTCAAGAGCATGGAATAGGGCCCTAGTGGTAGAGGTGGTGAGTAAGTGGACTCGGGGAGTCTGGAATGGGGGAGACTGGCAGAATTCCATCATTGATTGGCTGTGGGACAGAGAAGGGAGAGGAAGGAAGGAAGGAGTCCAGGATGAGTCTCAGTTGTCTGACTCAGTCACCTGGGGAGACAGAATTAGTTGCAGAGACAGGGAGCAGGTAAGGACCACATCTGGGGGCATGAGTTCATGTTCAGTTTTGGATCCGTCAGTTCTGATATGCCTGAATATTTCAAGGCTGTCCTGCATGAAAACAGAGGTGATGTGAGAAAGGACTAAAAACCAACTCCTGTTTACGCAGTGGATGTTAACCAAAACATTCATGATTTTAGAGAACTGCAGATAGCTATGTTCTGTTGACCCGTCCGCCCTCTTGTTCCTACCTGCTGTGCGCTGGGCTAGAATGTTTGCTTGTCTTCGTGGCCTTTCACTACCACTTTCCCACCTTTCCCAGCCCTGTCTCTCCCTCTCTCTGTTTCTGGTTTTCCGTCTGTACTGTTCTGTGGCACTGCTGTCACGGGTTGGAGCTGAGGTGGGCAGTAGCTGGGCAATAGCTGGGCAATAGCTGGGCTGTGATGTTGGTTGCCCTCAGCTCTTTCTGCATGACCTAACTGAGCTGCTTGAGATGGAAAACACTTTGGAAAAATGCACCAGTTGCTGGCTCAGTCCTTGAACTTCTCCGAGAAGCCAGCTCCACACCCCCTTCACTCATTCACCGGTTTGCTGGGTGAGAGAGCAGCTGCTTCTCCTTGCTCTATCAGCTGGACTCAGACCGACCGTGCTAGCAGTTGAGGCCAAAAAGACAAGGGGATGTGGTGGCTCTGGAGCCAGGTTAATCATTCTAGTTCCTGCCAGCTTTAAACTGGGCTTCAATTCCTGGCAGAGTCATGGAAATGCCGTTTTCCTTTGGGGACCACTGGATGGGGAAGTCTGTTCATGTTGACCAGGGCTGTACAGATTTAACTTGACCTGCATAGTGTCTCCAGTGTCTCTTCCATGCCTCATGGAGCTGAGACTAGGAATTTGCATGACCCTGGTACCCTGCTCCTCAGGGCCTGTTCTTTAGAGGGCAAAAGAGCCACTTTTTATGTCTGAATTTAATGAATGAGCTGTCCCACTGGGCCAGCGTTTCCCACCCTTGTCTGCACGTTGGAATCGTTTGGGGAACTTGAAGAATACAGGTGCCTGGGTCCCAGAGTTCCTGAAGTGGACTGAGGTGTCCGGAGTGCAGTGAAGGCTGAGAACCACTGCTATACCCTATTGCCTTTTTTATTTTTAAGTTACTTTAATTTGGAAATAATTTCAGGCTTACGGAAGAGTTGCAAGAGTAAGAATTGTACACATGAGGCTAAAATATCCTTTATTCAGGTCTACCTATTAACTTGCCCTATTTGATTTGTCATTTGTATTCTTGCATGTGCTGTCTCTCTGCATGTGTCATGGGCCTTTGGCTCTAATGCTTAAGTGGGTATTTCCTAAGAGTAAAGATAATCTGTAACCAACCTCAGTACGATGATCAAATTCAGTAAATTTAACACAGATACAGTAGTTTGAAATACCCTTTGTATTCCAGTTGACCTCATAATGTCCTCTGTAGGCCCTTCCCCCAGCCCCCAGCCCTGGATCTAGTCTGGGATCAGGTGTTACAGGTAGTTGTCATGTTTCTCTAGTCTCCTTTACTCTGGAGTATTTCCAGTTTTGTCACTTACAACATTGACATTTTGGAAGAATACAATTTCTCCTTTTAAACGATGGTGCTCACTTTGGGTTTATCCAGTGCTTCCTCTTGAGTAGTTTAGACTGTTTTGCATTCCAGGTGGCTCCAGCACTGCCTGTGTCATTTCTCTCTGGGAACACGATGTCTTCTGCCCCTCAGTAGTGCTCTTAATTTTGGTCACCTGGTGGCTCATTCTGGTCCAGTGAGGGAGAAAGTAAATAGGAAAATTTTAATATAAATAATTAACTGTGTAAGAGGTAGTTAACTATTAAGAGGCTATAAAAGAGAGTTCTGAAGCAGCTTAGTAGGAAACAGCTATCACCCCGAGGATCAAGGGAAGAGAAGACAAGGAAAGGGAGGAACTTAGAACCTCAGAGGAGGACCCCGTAAGCTTGAGAGTCAGACTTCCAACAGGAAGGCACTGCCTGCCTTGTGCTGCAGAATCAGTCCCCTGGAGATGCCCGCTGAGCCACAAAAGCAGAGAACCACTGCTTTGAAAGATGCTGCTGGGAACCAGGCCAGACTGAAACAAAAGTGGTCTCCAGCCTTGCTATCCTCATCAGAGGCCCCTGTTAGCCACCTGGCAAAAGGGAAATGCAGTTTGCAGGGTCCCAGCTTCAGTGTAGCAAGGAAGGTGAGTTTGGAGCTAAGAGGCAACAAATTAATTCCTAGCGCAGCTGGTCAGGATGTCTCCCACTTTTTCCATGGTATCGTTAACTGTTTTCCCTCCCAACTCAAGCAGTCTATGGAGACATACTATAGGACCGTGCGAATACCCTGCCCCTCACCAGACTTCTCCCTAGATTCCAACAAACAGTGCTGCCGTTGGTCTGAGTCCGTCTTTGCTGTCATGATTGTTGTTTTAGATTCCATTTTACTGTGATGGTTGTGAAACATTGTTTTTCCAGTTCAGCACACCTTCCTCATTGACCAGTCTGTTCTCCCTCCCTTCTCCCCTAGCTGTTTGTTTTTATATCTATTTATGTTCATTATGACCTGATGGATTCTTCTTTTATTCGATAGTCTGTAATTCACTGTTGTCCTTTCGTTCGTGTTTTGTTTTTGGTTCTCAGATTGGGCCAGTGGATATCCCTGCAAGTTGTTTCCTATGTCCTGACTCTCTTTTCTTTTTTAACACTTACGTAATTTCTGACATTACAAGATGTTCCCAACATACCTTGTACCCCACCTTGCCCCAGCGCTGGGGTCAGCGTTTCCCCAAGGAACCCTGGTCCCTGGTGCAAGCGGTGTTGATTGCTGCTGGGGTGTCTCTGCTTCTCATTCTGTCAGAGCCGTCTTTCTGCCTTTGAAAAGTTGTTTCTAATTTTTTTTAACAGAAGTAATAGAGCTTTAAAAAATGTAAACCACGCAGACATCTGTAAGGAAAAAGCGCCCGCAGGTAAGCAAGTTTAGTAGTGGTATGTGTTCCTGTAGACTGTGTTTCCTACAGAGACAGAACAGACTTGGAGTGGTTTTTGGTTTTGCTTTTTGCTGTTCTATGAATTCTTCTCTGAGGTCCTTTTTTTTGCCCCCCACAACAAGGTGTGTACTCCATCAGACTGAGAATTTGTCATTACTTCTTGTTAGCTGCATGAGTATAGCCATACTGTGATTAACGGACACACAGTGGACAGACACTCAGGTTGATTCCTGCCTCACTGCAGTGAACTCCTTCGTACACATGCTGTCAGGCATTTAGAATTTCTTTTAATTTTTAAAACTTTTTATTGAGGCAAAAACACAGCCTGAAATTAATGTTTTAAAGTGAATAATTCAGTGGCATTTAGTACACTCACAGTGTTGTGTGACTCCCCCCCCCCCCCGTCTAGTTCCAGAGCATTTTTATCACCCCATAGTGTGCACAGACTTAAGGATGGATTCTTAGTGCTGGTTTACTTTGGACCAAAAGTCACATTAAAATTTTTTCATAGATATATCCAGTTGCCCTCCAGAAAAGTTACACCAACTTACCTTCCCACTAGCAGTAAAAGAATTGCATTTCCCGACAACTGTGTCTGTACTTTGGGTGCTGGAAAACTGTCTCTAGAAATCTGTTCTTTTCTCCAAGGCTGTCCAGTTGGTTGGCATCTCTGTAGTATTCTCTTACGACTTTTTGTGTCTCTGTGATACTGGTTGTTATTTCTCTTCTCTCATTTGCTGTTCTGTTTATTTGAGTCCTCTTTTTTTCTTGATGAGCCTGGCTAAAGGTTTTTCAGTTCTGTCATTTTAAGAAATTAGCTTTGGTTTCACTGATCTTTTCTTTTTTGTCTCTGTTTATTTCCTCTCTGATCTTTATTATTTCTTTCCTTCTACTGACTTTGGACTTTGATCTTCTTTTTCTAGTTCTTCAGATGGTTACATTGTTTGAAACTTTTCTTGTTTCTCGAGGAACGCCTGTATTGCTGTGAACTTCCCTCTTAGAACTGCTTTTGCTGTGTCCCTTAGATTTTGGGAAGTTGTGTTTCCATTTTCATTTGTCTCGAGGTATTTTCTGGTTTCTTTGATTTCTTTACTGACCCACTGCTTTTTTTAGTAGCGTTTATTTAGTCTCCATGTGTTTGTGCTTTTCCCATTTTTCTTCCTGTAATTGATTTCTAGTTTCACATCATTACAGTTGGAAAAAATGCTTGATATAAAATCTATGTTCTTTAATTTGTTAAGCTTGTTTTGTGGCCTAGAATGTATGTGATCTACCGTGGAGAATAAAAGAATGTGTATTCTGATGAGTTTTTTGTTGTTGTTTTGTTTGTTTTTTGATGTAGTGGCCTGTAGATATCTGTTAAATCCAGCTGGTCTAATGTGTCATTTAAGACTACTGTTTCCTTACTGATTTTCTGTCTGGATGATTTGTCCATTGATGTAAGTGGGGTGTTAAAGTCTCCTAGTGTGATTTTACCATTGGTTTCTCCCTTTATGTCTGTTAATATTTGCTTTATATATTTAGATACTCCTGTCCTAGATGCATGTATATGTTAGTGAGTGTGATATCCTCTTGTATTGATTCCTTTATCATTATATAATGTCCGTCTTTGTCTTTTGTTATAGACTTTGTTTTCAAGTCTGTTTTGTCTGATATGAGTATTGCAACCCCTGCTTTCTTGTCATTTGCATTGGCTTCAAGTATCTTTTTCCATCCTCTCACTTTGTTTGTGTCTTTAGCTCTGAAGTGAGTCTCCTGTAAGCAGCATATAGCTGGGTCTTAACTTTTTCATCCAGTTAGCCACCCTGTGTTTATTGATTAGAGCATTTGTCCATTGACTTTTAAAGTGATTATTGGTAGGTATGTATTTACTGCCATTTTGTTTCTTGTTTTCTGGTTGTTTTTGTAGTTCTCTGTTCTTTTAGTCTCTTTGCTTGTGAATTGATGATTTTCTTCAGGGGTATGTTTGTGTCCCTTTTTCTCTAGTTTTTGTGTCATAGGTTTTTGATTTGTGGTTATCATGGGGTTCATATATGTTGACCCATTACTACATCTGCTTCTTTTAAACAGATAGTCATTTAAGTTCAAACACATTCTAAAAGATGTACATTTTTTTACTCCCCTTCCCAGGATTTTGTGTTTTGATGGCCTATTTTTGCATCTTTGTGTTCATCTGTTACTGCTTGTTGAAGTTACAGTTGTTTTTACAGGGTTTTGACTTTTAATCTTCCTGCCAGCTCATTTAAGTGGCTGGTCCTCAGTCTTCACTGTACGTTTGTCTTTTCTCGTGGGCTTTCTCCTTCCACGTAGGTACTTCTTGTAGCCTTTTACTTTCCACTTAGGGAAGACCATTTGACATTTCTTTTAGACCTGGTTTAGTGTTGATGAACTCTTAGTTTTTGCTCATCTGACAAGTTATTTCTCTCTCTCTCAGTTCTAAATGATAACCTTGCTGGGTAGACTCTCCTAGTTTGCAGGTTTTTCCCTTTCTGCACTTTGACTGTTTCATGCCATTCCCTTCTGCCTTGCAAGCTTTCTGCAGAAAAATCAGCTGATAGCCGTATGGGAGTTCCCTTGTATATAACTCTTCGGTTTTCTCTTGCTGCCTTTAGAATTCTCTGTTTAACTTCTGCCATTTTAATTATATGTCCTGATGTGGATCTTTTTGGGTTCATCTTGTTTGGGACCTTCTGTGCTTCCTGTACCTGGATGTTTGGTTCCTTCTTCGGGTTTGGGAAATTTTCAGCCATAATTTTATCAAATACATTTTTGACCCTTTTCGCTCTGTCTCCTCCTTCTGGGACCCCTACACTGCAAATGTTGGTACACTTGATGTTTTCTGAGATGTCTTAAAGTGTTCTCCTCAATTTGTTTTGTTTTGTTTTTCTTTTTGCTGTTCTGAATGGGTGATTTCCACGATTCTGTCTTCCAGATCACTTAAGCATTCTTCTGTATCACCTAGTCTACTGTTAATTCCTTCTAGTGTGTTATTCATTTATGTTATTGTATTCTTCAGTTCTGGCTGGTTCTCTTATATTTTCTAGTTCGTTGTAAAAATCCTCTCTGTGTCCATCTATTCTTTCCCCTAATTCAGCTAGCATTCTTACTACTAGTGCTTTGAATTCTTTATCTGGTAAATTGTTTATTTTTGTTCCATCAGTTGTTTTTTAGGAGTTTCCTCTTGCTCTTTTAATTGAAACAAGTTCCTGTCTTCTCATTTTGCTTAATTTTCTGTCTGTGAAATTAGGTGAGACAGTTCCCTGTTGTGGTCGTGAAGAGGTGTCCTTGTGTGGCAGCAACCCTGTACAGTCTGCATGTGCCCAGTGGCTTTGGTCGGGGACCTGGATGTGACGTGAACATGAGACATCTTTCTCCAGGGCGTGCTGGCAGCTATCACCTTGACAGAAGGTGGGTGGGGCTAGAGGTAGAGGGGCCAGGGCCAGGGGCAGCTGTGAGCAGGGCTTCTCTTCTGCTCAGTGGCCATCACCACCCTACCGGGGGCAGGGTTGGGTCCCAAGTTGCTAGAGCAGAAGCCCTGAGGGACGGGTGCAAGTTCACTCAGTTGCCTGTCAGCATGTGCTCTCCTCACCCTGGATGGGAGCCGCGCTGCGAGGGGCTGGCGTGGGCGCCGGCGCGGGCCTCGGCACGGCCTGTGCTGCCCCTCCGCAGTCTGAGATCTGGCTTCTGGTGCACTGCCTGTTGTCAGTGCCAGTCGTGGCTGCGCAGGGCTCTGGGTCTGGGCTGCCTTTGTGCCTCACAGCCGGGCTTTCCCCTCAGCCGAGGCAGCGCTCGCCCCAGCGTGGAGCTGCTTGTGAAGCAAGTGGGGCCAGGGCTGTTGCTCAGCCCAGGCTGGGGTGTGTGCTGAGGCAGTTGTGGGAAACCAGTTGGAGGCCCAGTCTCAGTCCACCCATTCCACCCTGTTTCGGGAATAAACAAGTATGTGCTCACTCCTCACGAGTGGGGTCCAGGCTTCCCATAGCCCTTCTGTTACAGCCAAGGGGACGTGTCTTCCTGAGGTCAGACCCCAGGACTGGGGCACCCAGAATGTGCTCGAACCACTGAGTCCCCTCCCGGCAGCACAGACCCCAATCCAGTTGCTTCTCTTCCCTTCCTGCCTGACTCCGGGTGGACCCTTCTGACAGCCCTGGTTGTGCAGGAGTCTGTCTGCAGGTTTGTTTTCAGTGGGAATTGTTCCACGTGTGGATGTATTTCTGATGTGTTCACTGGGGGAGGTGAGTTCCCCGCCCTCCGGCTCCACCATCTTGGTCTGTTTTTGACACTTTGGGAATTATCAGCCTTGTTTGCTTCCAGTCATGCTTCCCACTACATGAAAATATGTATATCTTTGGCTCTTAGCGAGGACCAGGATGTTTTTAAAGGTGTTTCAGTAATTTGTATCTATTGGATTTCCAGTTTCTATCATCTGCCTAGTTTGATAGGTTGTTTTTGCTTTGTCTTTCTTACAGATCCTAACAGAGATAAGTTACTGAGGAAAATTTGCTCTGAAACTTAACGCCTGTGGCTGTTGTGACGGGATACTCTTGCTGATGTGTTTCCTAATTGGTTATTGTTTCCTAATTGGTTATTGGTTATTGTTGGCTCATCGGAGCCCCGACTCTCTGGGTGCCTGATCTTACATCCAGCATCCTTGTGGTTCTGGGCAGTAATTTACGTATCCTGTGTGGCTCATTACTGCAGTGTCCCTGAGGGTGCATGCAGGACCTGGCAGAAACATCCTGAGTTTACCTGCTGAACACCTTTGTGGGCAGTGCTGAGTACACGGCTCGTTGTGAGGGAAGTTGACTCGCACAGAGTTCCTGCTCTTGCGTTTATCCACTGAAGGTAAAATAGATGTGGAAATTACAATAGGATAGAAAAGAGACTCGTCTGTCTTTGCATCCCCAGTACCGCTCCTGGCAGGCATAGTGAGCACTCAGTGTCTGAAATACGCACTGTGGTGCCATGAGAAAATGATTTTAAAACTTTTTTTTTTTCAGCTGAAGAACCCATTAATTAGAGAGATTCTCAATCCTGGCTGCATAGTAGGATCACCAGGAGAATGTTTGAAATATTTATGTTCAAGATCATCTGGCAGAGGGTTGGATTCAGTTCATCTAAGGTGGGACCAAAGTGTCAGCGTTAAAAACGCAAACAAACAAAAAGCTTGGGTGATGCCGTTGAGCAGCCAGGGGTGAGAAGCACCGTTGACCCAATGGGTGAAGTCTGCAAGTAGAGCTGGAAATGGGGTGGGGGCTCCCCTTCTCCTCACTTTGGCCCCGGATGGGGCTTTGCTGAGCACAGTTTGAGAGCCACAAGCCTGTGGCCCCGGGGACCCTGTGCCCACTGGCTGCTAGCGGCCTTGTTCTGGGCTCGTGCTGCCGCTTCGCACGCCGGGATGAGACATAGGCCGACGTCCTGGTTCAGCCAGACAGGCCTCTCAGGTACCCTGTGCTGGGGCTGCCAGGCCTGGGAGTGCCGGGGGGAGGGCGGCTGGAATTACATGTCAGACCCGAGTGGTGCGTGCGTCCAGTTCAGCCAAATAGCGCACTGCTTCTCCTAGACTCCTCGTCACCGTGGGGAAGGAATTAGTGACGTAAGCACAGCTCTCCAGAGGGCATGCTGAGGACATTGGGCCACCCCCAAGATTCAGAGGTGGGGGCCTTTTTATTAAAAATGATCATCTCTTGCTTTTAGTTAGCACTTATGTTTAATTTTGAACTTTACAAGGATAGTGACTGACAACAGGTGCTGACTGCACCCATCCTACTGATGATGAAACTGAGGTCCAAAGAAACTGTCTTGCCGAAGACCACACAAGGAAGATGAGCGTGGGTTCAGACCCTGATGCTCTGACTTCAGAGGCCACTGCCTCTGCTCCAGTCTGTCTTTGAGCAGCCCTCTGTCAGGAAGAGGTCTGTGGTGATTTACACACCCCGTTACACACTTGCCAACTTCCTCTTTGGCAGCATCTCCTCTGCCGGGAAGGACGGCTGTCTGTGCAGCTGAGGGTGTGACCTGGTGCACGCTGAGTGGAGAAAGCTGCAGAGGCAGTGAATCAGATTTGTTCGTGGGTTCCTTTTTTCCTGGTATAAATTGTGACCCAAGAGTTGCTTTCAGTTCTATTCTCTGGCTTCCTGTACGACTGGAGCGCAAGCTCTGTTACCTAACACCCGTTACCCGTCACCCTCAGGGCAGTAGACAGTGCGGCACCTGTCAGAAATGGTGATAAATATCTAGGCCAAAGGGTTTTGAAAAAACCTGTGCGGTCAAATGGAACGCTCAGTCCAGATGACCAGGTATTTTCAGGAAATAAAGCACTCACACCCGACTTTCTCCTCTTTCCCTTCTTCTTGGCTACCTGTATGTCCTGCCTCTTCTGGGCCTTTACTCAGGCTTGTCCCCGCTGCTACCCCTCCTCCCCTCGTCCTCCTCCACCACCCCGGCCCCGGGGAGGGAAACAGCTCCTCCTCTCCTTGCTTCCACTCTTCTCACCCGTGAACTACCAAGTCCTAGCGATCTGCTTCCCTCGTTCGTCCAGAATTGCTCTCCAGCCCGGTTGCCGCCTCCCAGGCCAGCCCCCAGCATCTCTGTTGGACAGGCTGTGCCTGGTCTCCCAGTCCTATTGTCACAGACACGCTCAGCTTCCTTGTGTGGTCTCCCTGGCAGTTCCCGGAGCACGGCACCTCTCCATCCCCAGCAGACCTGGGACAGACCCAGGGGGCCTCAGGGGCAGCTCTGCTCTCCTGGACCTCTCCCCTCCCTTGCTTCCTCTGAATTGAGCACTTGGACACGGAGGGCGAGGAGGAAAAAACACTCCTTTATTCCCTGTGGCAAAGACTGCTCGAGAGCAGCCAGCACCCTTCCTGGGAAGGCAGGCTCTGTCTTGGGGCCCCAGCAAGGCCAGGGCAGTGGTAGGGTCACCGCTGACCCCACAGGCAGGTTGGGGTGGAGACGACTGCCCCTTCCTCAGAGCTTCTCCAGGTAGGAGCCAGGGACGAAGCCACGCTGCCCATTCCGTTGTACTGTCCACCAACCATCTTCCCCTTCTAGGATGACCTCCAGGATGTCCCCCGCAGAGAGGTCCAGCTCATCAGAATTCTGGGCGAGAATGAAGGCACATCAGGCTGAAGGGGCCTGCTGGGACAGTTCTGGTCAGCCGTTCCCGCACCCCAGGCACGAAATGCCAGCTTGTCTCCCAGGCGGGCTGTCAGCTGAGGCAGGACGTGGGGTGCTCTGTGGGACTCAGCCTCTTCATCTCTCTGGTTTGTCACTGTGGGCCTCCCACAACCTGGGGCTCCTTCCCTTCTCCCTGCTCCTGACACACAGCAGCCTAGCCATTTGTGGCAGGTGGCCTGCCGTGCTCCCACCCTGCTAGCCCTGTCATGAGCACAGTGTCATCATCCCGGCCTGTCTCCCCAGCCAGGGACTGGGCCTTGGGAGTCACCGAAGCCTGCCCTGGGCAAGAGAATGAAAGCACATCAGGCTGAAGGGGCCTGCTGGGACAGCTCTGTCCTTGAAGGGATGCTTGGCCTCTGTCCTGGGGAACCTAGGGGTCCAGCTCTGTGCTCCTCACCTCAAAGCAGGGAGCAGACTAGGCTTCCTGGGGACCTTGGCACGGTGCCCTGTGGCTCCTTGACTCATCCTCCCCTTATGGGCCTCAGAAAGTCAAACCCTGGACACTCATGGTCGTGGGAACAAGGCCCTCACCTGTGGGTGCAGAACCTGACCCTCAGACCACTTCCTCAGGGAGCCCCAGCTGTCGGTCTGCCTGCACACCACGTATGCGTGTGACCAGACTCAGGCAGGCCCGGGCCTCCCCTACATGCTGGGTGCTGTCCTAAGGGCACCCACTCCAGCACACAATGCACGTGCCTACGTGTGAGCACAGCCTGGGCGTACCAGTGCCCTCCCGGGGAGGACAGGAGGGCGGGTCCTCACCTGGGCCGTGTAGTCATAGAGTGCCCTGTACTCCTGGGCTGGCAGGGTGGAGGGTTCTGGCGTCTCCTGCACAGCGATGGCGGCGTAGACACCATCGTTCCGTTCAGGGGTGGGGGTCAGGTTCTCTGTGGAGGCTGAGAGCAGGGTCAGGCCTGGCGCCCGCCCCTTGGAAAAAACAGTGGTCCCTGGAGGCCCCCCCGATGTGGAGCTTCCCCAGACCTGGCTCAGCCTCTCCCCAAACCCCAATCCCCCTGCTGCTGGAGGACCCATCTGTGCCAGGTAGGCATCCTCCTCGTCCCTGCAGGGTGACAGTTTGGGGGCCCTCACAGCACCCCCATTTACCTGCAGAAGCTGCTGACGATGTGGTCTTGGCACTTCCGTGCAGCAGCCCAGAGAACCTGGGGACAGGGAGGAAAGCAGGTGGGTCCCGGGGAGGTGGACGAAGCAGGGAGCCCTGGGGCTCCAGGCACAGGTGTGACTGACGGGGTGCCCCTCAGCATGAGAGCTCCTCCAAGGGGGGCCCCAGCGGCGGCGCTCTTCCAGTCCCTCACACTGTGGCCGTCGTCTTGTGCCGGGTCCCTGCAGAGCCTAATTGGTGGCCCTGAGACCTCTTCTCCAGGGCCCAGGCCCCTGCACCAGCCTCCCCCAAGCGCGAAGGAGCTGCTGCCCGGAGCTTGGCCTACTCGAGGCCCGCTAGGGCCTTCACCCATCTTGGCCCGGACGGTCCTCTTCCCTGCAGCTTCCCCGTGACCTGGCCACGCAAAGTGGGTTCCAGGAGGCAGTGCTGGGCTAATTCACCCCTTCCCCTGTGCCTCGCTCAGGCCTGGAGCCAGATTTACGCAAATTTGTTGAGTAAAAGAAGAAAGCAAAAAGCAAGAGGCAGACACTGGGGTACGTAGTAGGGAGACAGGTGAGGGTGCCCACAGCAGGTGGTGCTAAGGGCTAAATGAGTAGAGGCTGATGCTACTTCCCTGCCTTAGGAGGCCTTCCGGGGGGGGGTCGGGGGGAGCCGGGCCAAGGCTGAAGGCTCAGCTTCACCAGGGACACAGGGCTGCCTTGCTGGGGTCTGGGTCCTCCAAGACGGTAAGAGTGCAGGTGGGAATGCCCTCCTCTCCTGGGGGCCTCTGGTTCTCAGGGTTCGCAGGGGTGTGTGCTGTGATGCCCAGGAGCCTCTGTCTCCCTGGAGACTTCCTGCAGGGGGGCTCCAGAGGCCTTGGAAATGAGCTGTCCTCGGAGGGCTGGGAGCCCCACCCCTTGCCCCTCTCTCAAAGACAGGGCCTTCTCCGCAGTAGGTTGGAGGGAGAGGCGGTCAGAGCGACCTGGAGTGGGGGTGGGCTACCGGCACCACGGGAAGCCCACAGATGTTCCTAGATACCCACACAGGGGACATGTGGGCTGTCATCATCGTCACTTAAGGCCTGAAAAGGAGCATCCTTAGATCTGGGCCTGCCCCCTACATTCACAGGCTCTGCACCTAGAGAAGGTACGTGGCTTCTGCAGATGACACCCACTGCAGCCAGTCCAGAGGAGGAGCCCTGGGAAAGCCTGGAGCGTTCTCCAGGAGTACGGGCTGCCCTGATCTCACCAGCGGGAGAGGTCACCACTGCAGCCTGTCAGTCCAGGGCTCCAGCCAGGCTAGCGGCAGGGCCTAAGGGACAAGCCACCCTGAAAGTCTGCATGCAGTTGCTAGTGAATAAGTGGGGTGTGACTGCTTAATGCCCCTGTCCCTTTAGGCTGAGGGTGTCATGAGGCTAGAGTGAGCCTGTCTTGTCCCCAAAGAGTGCCCAGCACCCAACAGCACCATGTACACAGTAGGTGCTCAGTAAGTACACAGGAAAGAGCCAGTTAAGGAGGAGAGGCGGGCCTTGCTTCCTGGCAGCCCCCTTTTCCCCCAGCCCCAGTACCCCAGTCTGCGCTCACCTCTTTATCATGCCACAGGATGGCTGCGGGCCAGGGCTGCTGGACATCGGGGCGACCTCCCGGTCATAGTAGTTCTGGTAGGGCACCGGAGCTGCGGGCAGCAAGCCCGTGAGGCCCAGGGTAGGAGGCCAGACAGGACACCCCCATCCTGTCCCCACCCAAAGACCCAGTCTGGGGCCCCACCTTCCCCTGGCCCACCCTGGTGCTTCCATGAGAGACCCCACCGCGGGTACCACCAAGACCGAATATTCTAAACTTGGGCCTTAGTGATACCGAACAGGCTGGGGAAGGGGGCTCTGGGAGGCTCCCTGCCTCTACCCCTGTCCTCCGCCCCTTCAGTGTTACCAGGGTTCTTGAGCTCGGCTCATCCTCTGTCTCAGAGGAGGCAGCAGGCTAGAGCCCCGGCACTGCCCCTGACCCCTATCCCCCAGCGGGGAGGTGTGACACTGTCCCTGACTGCCCTCCCCCGAAGGGAGGTGTGAGCCTCTCCCGCTTGGTCCCGGCAGCTGATGCACAGAGAACCCCGGCCGGGTCGTCAGGGCGAGGTGGGCCTGGACGCAGAGGCTGTGCTGCCTCCAGGCTGGCCTCACCTGGGGGCTCGGTGCCTGTGCTCTTGGCCTGGATGAAGCCGTCAATGTCACCGTCCACGCTGCAGCCTTCCAGAGTCACCCGCACCTCTTCGTAGAGCTGGGAGCGGGAAAGAGCAGACGCTGAGGGGCCAGGCCTCCCCTCTGTGGGTCTGAACCCGGGCCAGAGGCCTTGAGGGCTAACAACCCAAGGCCTGCCCAGGGGTCAGGGCCTGGCTGGCAGCTTCTCCTGTTTCCTGAACAGCTGCACAAGTTCCTTTGCAAGGAGTCACCTCACTCCCATCCTCTGAGGGCGACACTACTTCCTCTTTTGACAGATGAGGAAATTTGGGAGGAGAGTGATTTGTCCAAGGTCACAAAGCAAGAATTCAGCGCGCTGGGCTTGGGATTCACTACGGGAGGGTTCACAGCCCACACTCCTTCCTCTGCCACAAGGAGGCCACTGGGGGGTGTCAGTCATTTGAGGGGGAAACTCCAAAACAGCCTGTGGGCAGAGGGGCAGCCTCGAGACAGCACGGGGCTCTGGGGCTGCACCAACGGAGGGCAGGGCCTCTCTGCTGAGGAGGACCCACGCAGGAACTGTCTGGGGACAGAGGAGGGACTAGACCTTGGTTCCTGTAAGCGCCAGGCCTGGAGCAGACAACCCAGGGTCCTCCAGCCTCTCCCCAAACTCTGCGGGCCTGTGTCCACCCACCTTCCTGACCCTGGCAGACGGAGCAGGTGCTCTGTGGCTCTGCTAGCAGAGCCAAGGCCTTGGAGCAGGGCTGCGCACAGGGAGCAGGTGCCGGCAGCGGGGGGTGGGGGGGGGCAGGGGCGCGGACCACAGAGGAAGCTGTCTGCTGCCAGACTCAGGTGGGCCTGGGGAGCTGCTGCTGGGGAGCTGCCCTCTCCCCACGCCCTGCCCGTCCCCGCCCTCAGCCCCCACCTCGTCGTCCTTGACGCACTGCATGGAGAGCTGGTTGCAGTGCACCCACAGGGCATTGCGGAGGATGGTCAGCCGGTCAAACTCTTGCAGCTGGAAGGCCTGGGGGAGTAAGAGAAGTGGAGGGCTCTGCTGCAGGGCTGGGCCGGGCTGGGCCAGGCCGGGCCCCACTCAGCCAGACCCCCTCTGCTGAAAGCCAAGTCTAAAGGAAAGATTCTTCCTGAGGGTCTCCACCCCAACCTTTGTACCAGCTTCTGGGGAGTGTCGTGCGAGGAGCACTGGTCCCCGAATCCTGAGGCCTGTCTCCCAGGCCCTGTCGGTCAGCAGGGCCCAGGGACGCTATGGGTTTTGTCTGAGCCTCAGTTTGGACTTAAGCCAGTGGGGGTGCAGGATGCCTGCCTGCAAAAAGGGGCCCAGAGCACAGAGCCAGGCAGTGAACTCCCCAGGGGCAGGGACCCAGCACAGGGCCGGTGGTATGAGTGGAAGAGAAAATGAAGGAAGCAATGATGCCTCATCCCCCCGTGAAGCAGCTGGAGCAGGGGTGGGCGTCTGTCCCATTGTAGCTGAGGGAAGTGGGGGGGTCACTCACCTCACACGTGGCCCGGTGCTCCTGCTCCCACTCGCCCCGCACCTTCTCCAGCTGCTCAATGTTCTGCCTGTATACCCGCTCTGGAAGCACAGGTGGTCCTCAGGGAGGCCGGTGGCCTGAATGCCCTCCCATGGCCCCTCCTTTGCTCCAGCAGTGCCCCTGCCCCGAGTGCCCTCCTGTGCAAGTCCTTGGAACCCCTCCTCCTCCCTAGAGGGACCCACCCTGGCTGTGGGTGCTGCATCTGAGTGCTCGTCAGGGCCCCGCACCCTAGTGCTGCTCTTCTCAGGGTGACTCCCAGCTCCCCGCTGTGCTCCAGCTGCCTGGGGCTGGGGCCGGGGCCGGAGCTGAGCCTCAGAGGCCCAAGGTCAGAGTCTGGGTCTTTCGCCATCCCTGGCTCCCACCCTCACTTTCTAGATGGGAAACTGAGGCTCAGAGAAGCTGGCACTGAAGGAGGGGTGGAGGGGAGTGTAGGGAGCTGATGGGCTGGGAAGCCCACAGGCTGGGCCATGACCTCTGTCCCCAGATTCTCTGGGGCTCACCTGTCCCCAGCCAAGGGAGCTGCTGCGTCCTGGAAAAGGCCGTGTTAGCAGAAGGCAGAGCCTTCCCAGTGCAAGGGAGTAACCGAAAGCTCTCTGTCCTAGGAGCCGTGCCAGCAGAGAGAGGGGTGTTGGGACTTCTGGCATCGAATGAAGGATAGAGGAGACAGGCCCAGAGAAGGGAAGGCTGTGTGCATACACATGTGTCAATGTACAGATGGGAGGGAGGGAGAGGTGGGAGGCGAGTGGGGCTGTCTCCCTTGATTGTGGCTGTGAAAGTCCTGGGCTCTGGAGTCAGATGGCTTGGGTTCGAATGCAGTTACCACCACTTGTTGGCTGTGTGCCCTTGGGCAAGTCACTTAACCTCTCTGTGCCTTAGCTGCCTCATCTGTTAAAGAGGATATAATAGTGGCCACCTCACAGGACTGTCACGTGGATTAGTTAAAATATGCAAAGCACCAAGAGCAGTCTTGGCAAATGTGAGAAAACCAATGTTTTTATCTTGCACAAAAGTATGGAAGTGAGAGTGAGGGGCATGTAACTGTCCCCAGGGTGAGGGAAGCGTGCTGCTGGGGGAGGACTGTCCAGGCCACCACTTTCCCCAGCTGAGGGGGTGGGCCGGCTGCCTACCTGCCTCCGTGGCCGAGTCCTTGCACTGCTTGGCTTTGTTCTGGCTCTGAGGAGACAGAGAGCAGCCCTGAGGCCCCGCCCCCAGGGCCTCCCAGCCCAGCCCAGCCCTTGGGCTCCCAGCCTCCCTGGGTGACTCCGAAGGGACTCCCTTGGCCACCCAGGGGGCCACTCAGGAGCCAGCTGTGGACAAGTTCTCTCATTAACTCCAGCCTCACCCCACAGACGACCACAGGCTGGTTCCAATAAAAAAGGAATAAAACAAACCTGCATCTCATGCAGATACACGTGAAAACAGGATGCTGAGACCGAGAGGGAGACACTGACCAGGCCTGGTGCCCCATGACAACTCCTGAACCCACTGGCTGGGGCTTGCTGCCACCAGCTCACTCCAGGCCCCTGCCCTCTCTGGGCCTCAGCCTTCCAGTCTGTGCAACGGGCAACTGTGTTCTTGGGCCATGGCAGCTCTGACACCCTCCCCCGCAACTGGCCAAGAGGCCAGAGCAGTCAAGAGTTTGGCCTCTGGACAACCTGGGTTTGGGTCTTTTCTCTGTTGCTTCCTGGCCCTGAGAACTTGGACAAGTCACTCACCATCTCTGGGCCTGTTTCCTCTCTGTGACTTGGGCCTAGTGAGCCCTTCTTCAAAGGGTTGTGTGAGGGTTAGCGTCTGTTCTCATTGTCTGTGAGCTCTGGGCCTGGGCTGCAGGGGTCTGCTCTGAGGAATGGGTCCTTGGGGGCAGCCTGGGGATGGATGGCAAAGGGAGTCAAGCTGACCCTGTCTGTCCAGGCCCTGAGATTCTAGGAAACCCATTTCACAGATGGGGAGATGGAGGTTCAGAGAGGTGAACAGCCAGAATGTCCCAGATGCAGGCCTTGCCTTGGGGTGTCTGTGGCACCCCTGCCCTGCCTCCCTGCCCTGCCCCAGCCCTGTGACACCACATGGCCTCAGTGGCCCCACACACCTTCTCCACCTGTTTCTGTTGGCCATTGGCACTGATGCGCTCGAAGGCCTGCTCGGCATCGTCTGCGTCCCGGCACTTCTGCTCGTATGTCTTCTTGGACTGGGGGTGTGGAAGGGCATGACTTGGGGCGCCCCAGAGTGAGGCTCCTGAGCCCAGCCTCCCTTCTCCCTGCTGGGGGCTGTGGATGGAGTGGGGGCCTCCTCACCGGGGACAGGGATCAGGGTCCGGAATGGAGATGGACAAGGGAGTCTTTTTGCCAGGCCCCTTCCCAGTGGGGACAGCGTAGCCCTACCCATGAGCCCAGCCTCATCAAACCACCAGCAGGGCCCTGCAAAAGCCACACGTGGTCACGATGCAAGCCTCTGCACGTGTGGTCCCCTGGTGGAGCCCTTTTTCTCCTCACCAAGTGTCCTAGGGGACACAGCTCAGGGGTCCCTTCTCCCTCTGCCCCCAGAGTCCCGATCTGATGGCATGGATGGCCCTGCGGACCGCTGTCTGGGACTGACCGCCTGCTCATCAGTCGGGATGAGCCCCCCGAGGGCAAGGCCTGGGTCAGTCTGTACGGGGCCCTGGGACCCAGTGCAGCCCCCCAGACCCAGCAGGCTGCTGTTCCTGTTGCTGGGTGGAGGCCTACGGCCAGCCCTGTCCCCTGTGCCCAGCCCAAGGCTCCTGGGATCCACACCTTGAGCCCAGCCACGCCTCCAGGCCTGAGACTCTCGCACTCACCTCCATGGCCTTCTTGTAGAGCGACAGCTTGCTTTTCTGGACACGGTCCATGGCGGCCTCATACTGCGGGGGACACAAGGCTCTGAGCGTGGGGCTGTGGCCTCAGGATGTTCTAGGCCAAGAGGACAGGGTGTCCCTGGGACGAGGCCCGGCCTCCCCTCCTGGCTCTGACGGCGGCGATGACAAAGCTCCCTCCCTGTCCCACCGTCTTTCACAGCTACCGCTCAGAACACAAAGTGAGGGGAGCCCGGGGTGTGGCCCAGCCTCGCTGCAGACCCCAGCCCGCGCCTGCGCTCTGGCAGGCACACCCAGCCTGCACGCATACACGGGCCTCCGCTCATAAGCCTCCGTACCCACGCACAGCGGTCACACCCGTGCACACACGCTGGTACACGCACGCAGAGCTCCACATGACACACACTCAAGCACTAACAGGCCCCACTGCTTACACTTGCACACACAAGGCCTTCACAGAGCACCCACAGACACCACTCACAAGTACACACACACACACTCTCTCATGTCCCCCCACCCCACAGCCATGGGCCTGTGCACACACCCCCCAGACTGAGTCATGGCCACACATACAGGCACCCGGGGCCATTGCACCCTCCCCTCCCCTCCCCGGCTCCTTGTTCAGATCGGGTGAACTTGGCCTGGACAGAGATTGGCTATAAGGTACGAGGAGAATTGGAAATAAAATGCCCCTCGTGTTGCGGCTGGAGCAGGCTGGTGCCTGGGGCCTCAGTGGGCCCGTGCCAGCAGGGAGACCTCAGGAACTCACCCGGCCACACCCAAAACATTGAGGCATGCACGCATGTACCCACATTCTCCTGTGTGCACACACCCAGGCAAGCTCCCCCCACACTACATCACAGCTCTCCTCCACTTGCAGGCACCCTGGCCACTCTGCAGAAGGTGTCACTCTGTCCAAAACAGCTTCTGCAGACATCACAGCCCTGCTGGCCACAGGAAGGCTCAAAATAGCCCCCTCCGGGCCTCAGTGCTGCAGCGGATGCTCTGCAGGCCAGTCCCAGCCCAGAGAGGCCACTGGCTCCAGCGCCTCAAGGCTGGGCTAACTTCTGGGGCTGGCTCGGGGGTAACAGCTGTCTGCTCAGGAACCCTAATTTAGAATCTGAAAAGCCAGAGACCCCGGCTGGCCGGACGGGCAGACAGGGGCTACGGCCACACGACACTTCTGTGGTCAGAGCCGTTAGGCCGGCCAGCAACCTGCCTATGAAGGGGGGCCTGGTTCTGGGCTGTCCCCAGAGCTTGGGAGGTGGACATAAGTGTCGCAGCCTGCAAGAGGGGAACTGAGGCGCAGGGAGGGAAAGCCACTCGGCCAGCACACCCAGTCCCGGCCTGGCTCCGGCCGTGACCTGTCGCCGTCCTCTTCGCTACTCAGCTGTGTGGAGTTTTCCATTTTCAGTTCTTTGAACAGTTTATGATGATCCTTCCTCTGGGAGCAAGAAGCATTTCTATGCACTGGCCTCTCCCACCCTGTCCAAGGCACCACCCTCATCACTCAGGATCTGGCAGGCTGAGCGTGTATCCCCACCTGTCTTCCCAGAGGCCACATGCGCAGCCAATCAGAGAGCCTCAGGCTTGGGAGGGGGCCCTGGGACACAGAGGTCCCCCAACCCCCCTTCCCTACAACTCCTGCATCTTCCCTAACAAGCAGCCTCCAGCCTCTGCTTCCACACCTCCCGTGATGAGGACCTCACTTCCTGTCCATGCAGGCCCCCCTATCTAGGGGCAACCATTCGACAGATGGATGGAAAGTTCCTTTGGATGTGAAGGTGGGCCTAACAGCCCGGACTCCTGCAGGCTGCCTCCCTCAGCCTCAGGCAGCCCTGCAGGGTCCCTTCTCCCACAGTCGTGCTCCTTGGGTTTCTGCTCGGCCAGTCTGGTGGCTCCCTAGCTTCAGTGGCCTCCTCTGAGCTGTCACAGGCCCTCTACAGCCTGCTGTGGCTTTGTCGTCCAGAAATCCCAGCTTTTTGTAACCGAATGGTCAAAAAGACCGTCTTTCCCTCTTCCTGATATGAGCCTGCTCGGGGGGAAGACCCCAGGGGGACTCTCAGGCCTGAGAGTTGGGCCCTGGCTCCTGGGGCCTGGCCTCTGTCCACACCCTCCTCTCCTCCAAATTACCATCACCCCCCAGCCTGGTTTTCACAACTACCGCTCAGAACAGAAAGCGGGGGGAGCCCGGGGGCGGACCGGCCTCACCGTAGACCCCAGCCAGCGCCTGCACTCTAGCGGGGACGCCCAGCCTGCACTCAGACACGCACACGTGGTAACAAGGACCACCTCCCACTCCCCCCACCCCAGCACTCGCCTCACCTTCTTCCTCTGCTCCTTCTGCCTCTCACGGAACTCCTCCAGGCTCCGCAGCTCCTCCCGCAGGGCCAGGGCCAGCTGGATGTGGGAGCTGCCCACGTTCTCCATTTCTGCGGGCAGAGTAAGGTCATCAGTCCCCCGTGTCAGACCTGATGGGCCCCAGCTACTCACACGCTCGCCCCTGCCTGGGCCAGCCCAGCCCCAACCCCAGCTCGTCTCCGTCAGCCCCAAGTCCTCCACCAGCCTCGCAGCCCTGTGCACAGCCTGAGCGCCCCACTCCCAGCCAGAATCCATCCATCTCCGTCTGCGGGGGTCTGGTGTTCCCGGAAGGTCCTGTCACCCTGCAGCCTGTAATGCAGGACAGGTGGGACTTACGCTGCTTCAGGGAGTCAAAGGAGGCCCTCAGGGAGCTGCAAAGAGAAAGGCCAGGGTCAGCAGGACGGCACAGCGGAACCTGAAGTCCTGGCTGGGCCGAGGGACTTTTATTTTGGTGGGAGAGCCATAGGTCACTCACTCAGATCTAGACCCAAAGGACCCTCTAGCCAGACCACGATCACCCACTCAGAGCCCCAGCTGGGATTTCTGGACGCAAAGCTTTTTGGAAATTATGCAGCTATCAAACCTCCCACTGCGGCAGGCCCTCCCTCCCCGCCTCCTACAGCCCCTTCCCCAACAGGCTTCTTCCTTCTTTAGGATGAGCTGAAGCAGGAGAGGGCGGGTTCGGACCTGGCAAATAGCCCAAGGACGTTTTGGAGGGAGCTGGATGGGGGCTGTAATTGGACGGAGGGTGGTGAGCAGGGCAGAGGAGCAGGAGGGGAGATGTGGGGGCCTCGGGACAGGATGCATAAGGTATACAGGGGAGGACAGTGTGAGGCTGAGTGGCTGGGTGGACAGGTGGCACCTCTGAGAGGGCGCCCAGGAGGGAAGGTGGAGAGCTGACTTCAGGGTGCACTGAACTTGGGGTGCCTGAGAGAACCCAGCAGGATGAGTCAGGAGGCAACAGGGTAGCCAGTCTGAAGCAGAGATGCAGGCACTGTCCCCTCCAGGGAGAGCGGGAAGGGGCTGGCACTGGGCAGGGGTAGGGGGTGATGCCCGAGGCTAGAGTTGCCAGATGGAGCAAGTAAAATACAGGACACCCAGTTAAGTTCGAATTTCAGATAAGCAACAAACATTTTTTGAGTACAAGCATGCCCCATGTAATATTTGGAACATACATGTTTAAAATATTTGTTGTTTATCTGGAATTCAAATTAAACAGGACATTCTGTATTTTATCTGGTGCTCCTGCTGAGGGGGCTCTTCCCAGGCCACGAACAGAGCTGAGGCCTGAGCAAAGATGTCGGAGCCCCCCGGGACCCCGTCCCGCCTACTGCAGACAGGTGAGGGGTACCACGAGGCACGGCGGTCTCTGGGTCAGAACAGCACTGATGGGGAAAGGGCCTCTCCCAGCCCATCAGCTCTTCAAGGCAGGGGCCTCCCAGAGGGGTAAGCTCTCTGCTCCCGCAGAGGCGGGAGGTGACTTGGATCTCAGCCCAGGAAACCAGCAGGACCTGGGCAGGGTCTTCCTGCTCTGGACTCCCACCTGCTTTAGAAGCAGACCCTGGAGCCAGACAGCCTGGGTTCAGTCCAAGCTGTGGCACTCACTCTCTATGTGACCTTGGGCAAGTTACCCAGCCTCTCTTTGTCTCGGTTCCCCCTTCTGCAAAATGAGGTTAATAATAGTGCAAATGGAGTGGTTGGGAGGAGTAAATGAATTTATACGTATAAGGCACTTTCATTAGGACCTGGTACAAAGCAGGTGCTTTATAAAGTTGCTGCCTCCTCTGGGCCCACGTCTGCATGCCCCCACCAGTCTAGGGGGTGCCCCCAGCTCCTGAATCTGACCTGAGCTGTACCTCCAAAGTGTCCCACCTAAGAGCTTACTGGGTACCTCCTCTTATCAGAATTCACCTTCAGGTAGGGGGTCCCCTTGAAGGTGTTTGTAGCCCCTTAACCAAGCCCCTTAAAATACACTGTGGCTCCTCAGGCATCCTGGGTGGTTGGGGGGGCACAGTCAATCGAGGCAGATATGGAAACTGAGGCCAGAGCATGGCCAGCCTTGCTGGAGTCAGACAGAGGCAGTGGAGAGGCAGCCTGTCACTGGCGGCATCCTTAGGCCGTCCTGGAGTGGGGCGAGGTTGGGGCGCCCAGCCGGCTCTCGGCTCTCATCCAGTCTCTCTGCAGAGCGGCACGCCCGCCCCCTGGTGGCCATATGGCTGCATGACACCCAGCGAGACAGCCCGGCCCACCCACCTGCAACTCCCGCGGTCCTTGAGAGAGAGGCTTCACAGAGGGCTCCCTCCTCCCGTGGGACAGCTGGGGAACCTGAAGCCATGGCCATGGAGGAAGAGCAGGCCAGCAGCATCAGCATCACCTGGGCCTTTGTTAGAAACGCAAATTCTCAGGCTCCACCCCAGTCTCCTGAAGCAGAAGCTCGGGGGTGGGGCCTGGCCCACTGTTTTAACTTGCCTCCAGGTGCTGCTGATGGAGGTTCCAGCCTGAGCTTAAATTACTTAATCCTCACAGCTCTTCCAGGCAGGGAGGGCACCATCATTATCCCCATTTTACAGATGAGAAAAACAAGGGTCGGAGAGGTTAAGAAACTGACCATGGTCACACAACTGGTGAGAGGAGGAACCAGGTGGGACTCTGCTTCTCACCAGAGGAAGGAGAGGGGTGGTGGCCATGGTGACCTGACATGCCCTGGTCGAGGAGGGGAGAGGTCAGGACTTTCCGACAGGTGACGCCTTGCCAGTGGTTACGCCTCCAATCCCTCTCCTTCCCTACACACTCTCCTGCCTTGGTCTCCCCCTTCATGGTTAGGGCTTCTCCAGGCCCAGCATGGCCCCTTTTCCCCACCATCCCTCACCCACAACACGACCACATCCCACCCAGACCCCGCAGAGCTCGTGGCCTGCACACTCACTGCCTGCCCCTCACCTCCTTTGGTCTCTCGCATCTCACAGACACCTCAGACTCAGTGTCTGAGATGGACTCAGTGCCCCCAGAAACCTGCTCCTTCTGCAGGTCTCCCTTCTCAGCAAACGCAACACCAGGGCTCCTGGTTATGCACACCAGAAACCTGGGAGCTGCCCTCGGCTCCACCCGCCTCCCCCTGCATTACCTTCCCTTCCACCTCCCAAATCACCTACCCGTCCACCTCTCACTGCCACCACCCTGGCCCCTGGCCCACCATCTCCATCCCTCCAGCTTCACTTACCACCTGTTAGCCCTGTTCTCTGCCCCAGTCACTTGGCCACCCACCAGTTCCTGCTATATGCCATGTTCCTTTTTACCTCAAGGCCTTTGAACATGCTAATTCCCTATGTGCAGCATCTGGCCTGGCTTCCTCTTCTGTCCCTTCTGAGCACTTGTCCTGTTGTCATCTTGGGTTGATACATTGAGTGTCTGTTACCCGACTGAACTGTGAGCCCATTGAACAGGGGCAATGCCTGGTTCTCCTCCACATTGTCTGCAGGCTCACAGCCCAGAACAACAAACTCAGCACTCCTAAATACCAAGGCCTTTCTCCACCCTCCTGGGCCCAGGGACTCAGGCCCTTCCTCCCAGGCCCAAGGTGGCTGTAAGGAATCACAGCCTCCTGGGGCAGCTGGTCCTTCCTCGCTGCTATCCCTACCGCTACACACCTTGGATGCTGGGAGCCCCTGCCTGAGTTTACAGCACTGCACTGGGACAGTCCTGATGGTGACAGAGTCTATGCTCACTTCAGGCTCCTGTTTGCACCCATGAGCTTGCTGTTCCTTGGGGGCTGCAAGGATGAGGGTGCTCGGTCTGCTCGGGACAGGGGAGCAGGACTGCAGGCTCTGACTGCTCCAGGTCCCCCACCCACTCACCTCTGGGCAGCAGACCTTTCTGCTCCTTCAGGCCATCATAGTTCCACTCACAAAGCAGGGCCCAGGACATCACCTCTCTCTCTCAGCCAGACTTTCAAGGAGACAGCCCCAGCTGTATTGTGGGGAGACCTCAACTTTTCCTGGGACCAGAGGGAGCCCATTGTGGGTTGACAAACTCTTCCCAGGAAATGGCCTTAAACTCTGATCCTGTGGGGCATTTGGGGACCATCTGAAATCTTTCTCTGCCCCACGAAATTCAGAAAAGATGATTTCTCTTAGCTTTTCTATCATTCCTGGGTTCCTCCCCGTTGCCACTCAGGGAAACTGTCACCAAGGTTTCCCGGAGCTCTCCTCTACTGTGTCTCCATCACATGTCAAGGATGGGGACCCCATGCAGGCCTCTGCCCTCGGTTGTCAGTCACCAGCATCCTCATGTGTAACTCATCCTGTTGCCCTTTTCGACTTGACTCTCAGCCTGGAACTCTGTCTCAGTCTGAATTTCCAGTGTGAACATCTCCTGTACTGCATCCCCAGCCTGTGACATGCGTCACTTCCCTGTCTCTGTGGTGGCATCCCCACCTCCCGCCAGCCCACCTGCTGGCCAAAAGGCTCCTGCTCACAGGAGATGGCTCCTCTCACCTCCCTGTGCTGTAGGCTGGGCCTGGAGTATGCTGGCCTCCGGGAAGCCCTGATGGGAACAGGCCCTTCTCTCTCCCCACAGCATCCTCAGGGATATCTTTACTCTCTGAGCTCAGAGGAGGAGAGATCATGAAACCAAAATCTCTTCGGACAGGAAAACACAGCGTTTTCGGCTGAGACAAGCAGGAGTGAAACGGGTGGGAAGGTGTGATGATTCAAAACCTTGCCCTCCTGGGGGCTGCCCTCGCTGGCGGTGACCACAGAGATGTTCGCAGGAAGCTGGCCCAGCCCTGCTGCCTCGATTCCCCCTCAGTTCCTGCACACACCCCCAGGCAGCTTCCGGAGCCCACGGCCCTCAGCGCCCTACCTGGGGCAGGATGAATCAGACGGGGAGGTGACAGCTGTCTGAGGGAGGTGGGACTTCTGCCAGGCCTTACAGGGGAGAAACAGGGGCGACAGCCAGAGCAAAGGCCCAGAGGTGGGAAGGAAGAGTCAAGGTGAGCTTTCTGTGAGGCTGGATGTGTGGTTTAGGTGGTATCAGTAAGCCCCTGCACCCACATAGTGTCTTTAAAATGCATTGAAAGGGCTTGTGGGGATCCCTGGAGCTGGCGACCAGGTCTTACCTGCGTGTTCTCCGCTGCCAGCACCCAGAGGATGGTTGCTGAGTTAACATGTGGAGGAGGAGACCGCTAAAAAATCACTTGAAGGTGGGAGTAACCTCTCACCGTATGTGGCTGAGTCTCTGGCCTTCTGGCCTGTCTGAGGTCAGGGAGGGACAAAAATGCTGCATCTCCAGGCAGCGGGGGTGGGGAGGCCTGCTCTGCCCTCTCAGCTCTCACCAGGCTGTTTCCGGGGTCACTTAACCCCTTAGCTTTTGTCCTCCTCGTTCGCCCCATCCAGCCTGTGCACCACCCCCCCCGCCCTCTGCCAACCCTCCCAGAGGCTGCTAATGAGCAGCCCATGGGACGGGGGGCGCTCCCCGCAACCAGCAGATGGGCCCCAGAGGATGAGCTGCCAACCCCCATGCAGAACAGCCAGGCTAGCTTTGCCACGTGCCTGCCCTGAACACATCCAAGGCTCCATGGCGACAAGCAAGCGACCCATCTTGTCACGGCTGCCACTCACTGTACCCACAAGGAGCCCTCCAGGCTGGTGTGGGAGGGGGCAACCTGGTCTAGGCCGAGACCCTGACAGGCAGGCAAGGCTGGAGTGTCTGGGAGAGCTTCCTGGAGGAGGCAGACCATGAGAGGGCCCTGAAGGGAGGTTCTAACGCAAAGGTCTGGGGACAAGAGTGAAGTTGCCCTCAGTGTGCGAGACCCTGGCTTCTGGACAGTGGGGCCTCTATCTTACCTTATTTCAAAAATGTAGACTCCCCTCGCCTCGGCCTAGGGCATGGCACAGTGTAGGCTCGGATGGATGATGGATGCTTGGCCCACGGCTGACAGTCTCATCAAGCTCAGTACAAGTCACGTGGGTCAACAGAGGTACTTATTAAGCATCTACTGTGTACCGCCCACTGAGTTAGGGGTACGGCCTTGGGAAGGCAGCCAGGGAGCTGGTACTGTTTGACTCCTACCTGTCCTTCACTGGCTCTGAGTGTGCCCTGAGCGTTCCCAGCTCCAGCCTTTGCCAGGCGCCTGGCAGGAAGGCGCCTCCCCTTCCTCTCCACCTCTCCCAGGAGGTACCCTCCCCAGCCTACCCCGCTCTGACCTGCTGCTCTGTCCGCCTCTGCTCGATGGGAAACTTGGGGCAGTGCTGGTGCGCACGCGCCACTCTGGCCTATCCTGGAGCCTGCGTGGCTGGGTGGCGGGGCCCCCAGGGGTTTTGTTCCTGCCTGTCCTGCTGCTGGTTAGGCTGAGCCTGGGGGCCTGGCACTCCCAGCCTAGGCTCCAGCTCTTTCCAGGTAGGATGGAGGCTGCCCCTCCAGGGATTCCAGCTCTCTGGGCCAGGGAGGGGCCGGGGCCTCAAAAGAAATAGTCTAGGCTGGCCAGTCAGGCTCCTCAGCCTCAAACTCAGCAGGGTGACCCCAATCTACCTGACTTACGGAGGGGCCTGCATGATCGTAAAGACCCCGGCTATTTATGGACCATCACTGTGGCTCGGCGCACCCTGCTTGACGTTCTGACTGTCCAAAGCAACTCTTGGGTTTGACTGTGCCCTTTCATAGCCTAGGACCTAGGACCCAGAGAGGGGAAGAGCCCACCCCCAGTCACACAGCATACAGGGCAGGGCACACTCTGCCTCTCCGGGCCTCCTATAACCACACAGGGAGTCAGGGCTGCCCAGAGACTCGCCCTGGCCGCTTCATAGTTCTAAAAATGGTCAAGATACCATATGCTCACCGCCCTTCCCACTGCCCACCTGGCTCCACTCTCATTTTATCCTCATCCTCAGTGGCCTCTCCCTCCCTGCTGGAAGTCCCCATGACTCACAGCCCCCTGAGTGTGCCTCACATAGCCTGCCTCCAGCCTGGCCTCCGCCACAGCCCTGCCTGGAGCGCCCTCTCCATTTCCCTCCGGGAGGTCTCCTCTCTTCCCAGGAAAGTTCTCCCTTTTCAGCAGGCCTGGGAGGCCAGGAGGCGGGCAGGGACCCCTCCCAGATCATACTCCCATGATATCACGCCCTACGCAGGAAGACGAAGATGGTCCCCCCAGACCTGCATCTTATTCCTTACCATGTCCTGAGCTCACCCCTGGACCCAGCCTCTGCCCTGCCCTATTTAACTGCACAGCAGCCCACTGGTGTGGACAGATGAAAACCAAGTCAGAGAAGTTCAGTGACTTGCCCACAGTCACACAGCTCACAAAGGCCAGGCAAGGACTAGAGCGCATGCATTCTTACTCCTAGAGCTGCAGTCACACTTTCTGGTCCAATGCAGGACCCCTGGGCACTGAGCATTCACCTCCCCTGGCTCTCACGCCACTTTTCAATCTTGCTCTAGCCCTCCCCAAGTTTTCTCAAGGTCCAGGACAGAAGCAGGAACCAGCCAGGGCCCCCTGTGTCTTTAGAAGACTTAGAGAGTGCTGTATATTCGGACACTCAGATGAGTGGACCCAGTTCCCAGCTTTGGAACTGACAAGCTTGGGGCGCTTTTCCGTGGGCAGAGCCAGACACTCACCTGCCCGACCTCCGGGGGAGCAGGAGCAAGGGCCATGGGCTGCTGTGGCAGCCGCAGGCTGGGGTCAGGTCTCGGTGCTCCCGGGTAGGAGAAGGGCTTATTAAAGCCCTTCCAGGACTTGGAGCCCAGTGCTCTGCCCCTCAGCCTGGCTCAGTCCTCACCCAGTGTGGGGAGGGTCTGCACCTTCCAAGCAGCCCCTCCACTCCACTGTTAGAAAGTTCTCCTTAACTGCCCTCAGATCATCACTCCTTCCCCATCTGCACCCTCTCGTCACAGCCTGTGCACGGAGGCCCAGGCCCCAGGGCCAGAGAAGCCCAGCTGTTTCATGGTGGCAACTGCCCTCACCACCTCCTGTCCTGAGCCGAGCTCTGGACTTGCATTAGCCTCCGAGGAAGGGTGCGCTATTATCCTGTTCACTGATGAGGAAACGGAGGCACAGAGAGTGTCAGTGACCTCCCCCCAACCAAGGTCACACAGCTAACGGGTGAGGAGCTGACGGCCCTGCCTCTGGCCACACCTCCCTCCTTGAAGCCCAGCTGAGCCCACACTGCAGGGGGCTTGGGGGGCCGGTGGGAGGCTGTCACCTGCCTCTCAGGACTTGGATGGAGGCCCCCCAGGTGGAGGCGGGCTGTGCTACAGGTGCCGAGGACAGATGGCCTTCGTCCCCTGCCCGGGGCCTTGGCACTCAGATTCTGCCTTTTCTCCCACACACAGAACCTGACCTCACCCAGAATGCCTGAAAGCCACGAGAGCTGCCCTCCAGGCACCTGCCCTGGGAGCCACCAGACCCTCGCTGGCCCTTCCGGTCCAACCCACACCCGGCAAAGCAGGAGGGAGCCTCTTACTTGATCTCCGTCTGGCCACCTGCCTTCCGGGCGATCTGCACCAGCTCCTTCCCGTACCGCTCCTCCGCCTGCGCCCTGCAACAACATCAGTGACATCCGTGGGCTGCGTCTCCTCCACCTCTGCCTCCCACGAGCTCACTCGCTCCACCTCTGGGGACCTCCTTGAGAAAGTTAAGCCGCCAGTCCTTCCTCTAAATCAATGACGGCCAAGTACAGGCACATCTGGGGGGACTTCAGGTTATTTGTCCATCTGGGGGAGGCCCAGGTTGGGAAGGACGCAAGAGTTACACACCTGACCTGTTAGAGCAGGGTACCCCGCCGCAGCTCGGCTGGGATCGGGGCTCAGCCACTTCCGAGGAGCTGGGTGGAGGCTGCCTCCCTCCCGCCTGGCCCTCCCGCGCTCACCTCTGCCTCAGCAGCTCCTCCACATCCTTGCACATCTTCCTGCCGTCCAGCAGCCGCTGCAGCAGCACCTCGTAGCCCGTGTGGGCGGTGAAGTCCCTGCACTGGAACACAGGGCAGAGGGGCATGTGAGGACCGCAGGACAGAGAGCTACGTGGGTTGAGGAGCACTGCGTGCAGCCTGGCCAGAACCCCTCTCACCGCCTCCAGGGAAAGTCCCCCTCCAGCCTCCGAGACCTGGCCTCCCCGTCTGCCTCCATCTCCCTCATTCAAGAACAAGCTCTTGGGACTTAGGACCTGGCTTCACACAAGCACACAGTAGGCCCCCCATCGGTGGAGGCACCAGGTGTGGCGGTGGGCCCCACAGGGCGTCAGAGCTCACAGCCCAGGACACGGGAACCCTCACCTAAGACGCCCTGGGAGCGGCCCCCACCGAGGCCCCATGAGGACAGCCTTGTGGGGCACCTGGTGCCGCCCACTCCTTCACCCCAATAACCATGTTATCTCTGGTGTCCACGCGAGCAAACTGAGGCACTGACGGGTGAAAGTGTGCCCAGGCTGATTCAGTTTGAAAGTGGCAGGCCTGGTGTTGAACCCAGGCCGTCTGGCTGGGGTCCGCGCCTCTCACCTCTTCACTCTACAGCCTCTGCGGTGATGGCAGCAATTGTTTCCTGACCACCAGCTGTCTGCCAGCTGCTACCCCGGGCTCACCGCGGGGGCTCAAATGATCACCTGCTCCCCCCTGGTGAGGTGGGCATCGCGGGTGACTTCAGTCAGGACCAGGGCACACCTTAACACACACCTGGGACACACCTAGCACCCCTAGGACACCCAGCACACCCTAGGTCCAGCTCTTAGCCAGGACAGTGGGGAGGGGGCACTGTGGAGAATTCTCCAGGACACAGCTGCCTCTCTGCCGCCCAGCACGTGCTCAGCCTGCCCTGTGTCCAGGACATACCCTTCTCCTCTCTCACCCCTAGAGTGGATTCTGAGCTGGTGGTGCAGGAAGTTGGGGGAGGGAGGTAGGACTTAAGGACCATGAGGGGACAGAGGGTCTCCTAGGACGTCCCCAGTCTAGAGAGTGGGTCCTGGGGCCATGCAGCACCCCCAGCTCTCCCCAGGCACTGCACATGAGGCTGACTGCCAGGGGTGGGTGATGGAGCCTGAGAGGGGGTGAAACGTGGTGCTGAGAACTGGGGCTCCTGTGTCCCAGCCTGGTTCCCACATCCATTCTTGAGGAAGGACCCCACCCCAGCCGGGTGCTTGGCCAGGCAACTGCAAATTGGGTTAAGCTCCAAGATTCAGCGCCTAGTCTGTCTTCTTTTCCATCCCCACAAAGTGCCAAAAGCCTCAGAGAGTAGGGAAAGGACCTCTCGCTTCCCTGACACATCATAGCCCTACCTCAGAGCGTAGAGAATCAGCGGGGCGTTCCCAAGGCCACACGCACTCGGAGGAGGCAGGTCTAACCCGCCTTAGTCAGGAGCGGGTGACGCTCCTTTCCCTGCCCCACGCCTCCCCGCAAATACTGTGTTGTGGGTGGGCGGGGAGAGGCAGAGGAGGAGTCTAAATTAAGGAGAGCTTCCTGCAGGAAGAGGCATTTGAACCCGGTTCTCGGAAGAGAAGATGTTGTTCTTCAAGGTCTAAGGAGAACCAGGTGTGGTAGAGAAGGGCAGGGATACCACAAATTGCCTCAGATGGTCGCATGCCAGGCTCAGCACACCCTCAGCAAAATAAGAAGAGTGGCCTCTTCAGGCCTGTCGGATACTTATGACCCCAAGCTCATCCTCTCCCCTATAAGCACTTCTAGAAGCTCCTGAGACTCAGGCTTAGCCGCCCACAGGGTAACAAACAGGCTTGGGCCTGGGCTGGCTACTCAGGGCCCCAGCAGGAGGATGCAACTCCCCAACCCTTGCAGGCCTGTCCACCCAGGGTCCAGGCGGGTGTGCCTGGGCCAAGCTTCCATTTCTGTGGCTTTTGTGGGCCACTTGCCTATTAACCAGCCAGCAGACCATGGCTTCCTGCCCGTCAGCTCTGCCCTCCCTCCGGGCCCCCAGGACAGAAGCCGGCAGCAGCCAGGGAGGAAAATGAATCTGGAGCCTCAGCCTCCAGCTCTCTCCCACTGAGTGGGTCACTCTGAGCTGGACACCAGCATTCAGGGACGAATCCCCTAGACCACCAGAACGGGGAAGCATCCTGTCCTGTGCTCCTCCATCCCTGGGGAAACGGAGGCCCAGGGAAGGGACGGACCTGCCTGAGGTCCCACAAGTAGAGGCAGGACAAGGATGAGGACTTACAGGGCACCTGCTCTTACTCCACAATGCCTCCCCTGGTGCGGGGAACAGCTGCAGGGAAATGCTGACCGGAGCCCACCCCTGCCTCAGACCCTCTGCTCTTCCCTCCCAGCCCCACGCCCAGCCCCGACCCTCTAGGGGAACCCTTGTCCTTATTGAGACCCCCAGAGTGGAAAGAGAAGCAAAACCAAACCTACATTGGCCATTCTGGAGGAGGTGGCAGGCAGAGGGGCCCCAGGAGCGCAAGTCCCCAGAGCACACAGCAGGGTCGAGAATCTGGTCTCTGCTGTCTAGTCCCTGCTCAGAGCCACTGTGGTGCCAGCAAGGGCTTTGGCAAAGAGCGCTGCCGTCACAAGTGACTAGCCTGTTCCAAGGAAGTGCCTGACTCCCTGAGGGTTGCTCCCTCCCAGCCTGCACTCTCCCCCTCCCCCACCCCAGCCTCCTCCTCCAGGCACCGGTTCTGACTCATGGCCCAGGGCTGGGCAGAGTCGAGTTCAGGAAGCTGCTGAGGAAATGAACCAACCAATCATTCAGTTAATCAATCAGTCCTGCACACTCACTGTCCAATGCCCATCACCGGAGTCCCCTGCTCCAGGGGGCCCACACTGGCCCTCCCTCCCTGCACCTCCCCAGCTCCACCCTCTAGTATCAAGGGCCTCCTATCAGTCCCCTCATTTACAGGCTCAGGTTGACATCTCCACAATGCAGAAGCGCCCAGAAGGCAGGGCCTCCCACCTCCTTCTGTCCATTAGCAGCCTGTCATCTGAGACCTGCCCATGGCCTTGCCCTCTGTGAAATCACCATTTATTGAGTCCACCTGCCACACACCATGCCAAGACCATCATAGCCATTTTCTTATTGAAAACACCACACACACAGGGAGGTCAGGACGGTGACCAGGCCAAGGGAGGGAAGTGACTGCTCAAGGTCACTCAGCTGGTAAAGGCCAGAATCTGGGCCTGTCTGCAAACCCACATCCCCACATCAGTCATTCAATAGCCAGCCCAGCAACTCTTCCATTTTAAAAAGTCAAAAAATGATTTTAAAAAGTTTTGGAAATGATTACTCAAATTCTCTCTGCATCAAATCAAAGCTGTTTCGGTCCAACATCCAGTTACCATGGATTCACAGAGGCCGGCTCTGTGCCCAGGCTGGGTCAGAGGAGCGCTGCCCTGGAGAAGGGTGGAGCTGGCTCTGCAGACGTGGGGCTGGGAGCCAGCAAGTAGCCCGAAGCCCCGCCCCCGCCATGTGGCACCTAGGGCGACCCACCCTGGGGTAGGGTGCCAGGTGGCAGGCAGGTGCAGACCCCTCCTTTGGGAGACCCCCCTCAAGCCAGATGTGGGACCCCAGGCCTTGCCATCCACGCTGTATGGCCACTCTGGGCCTCCCTTTCCCCTTGGAGGGGTCAGATCGGAGCTGCAGGAGGAGGTGCTCAGGAGAGCTCTGACAGGACAAAGAGCACCCCTGCCTCAGCCTCCAGGCCATGCAGGGGAAACCTGGGCACCCAGTCCTGCCAGGGGACATCCCAGCTGCTCCCTTCTCTGGGTGCTCTGGGCGTGAGCCGCAGACCAGGCCCTGCTGTGGCCCCACTGGGTGGGTAGAGAAGCAGCCTTTGTGCCCACTGCCACTTCCCCCTTTTCGTACCAATAGCACTCTTGGTGGCTCCATGGGCTAGACCACAGAGACCAGGAAACTGAGCAAGCCACTTCCCTTCTTGGGACCTGGTTTCTTCATTGAGGAGGTGAGGGCAGAGGCCAGCCTCTCCTGGCCCTACAGCCCATCCCACTAAGGCACAGCCCCATCAGGGCAGACTGGCTGCCAAGCCGGGGGCTGGGGGCCCAGGCCTGTCTGAGAGACTGGACAGAGTTCAGCAGACCAGACACAGATTCACAACCCACCTGTGGACCTGGTCATTCTCAGCCTCTCCTTCCCTCATTGTTCCCACCACCTAGGGGTGATCTGAGAATTCAAGGAAGTAATGTACACAGGAGGAGTGAACACAAGATCCCAGCTTGCCCTGAGCAGGGAACGGGGCTCAGGATCATTACCCACACTTGACAGGTGAGAAAAACGGAATGCAGAGAGGTGACCTAACCTGCCAGGGGCCTGTAGGGCACAGCTGGGATTTGAACTCAGTTCTCCCAGGCCAGATCCTACCGAGGTAGCCACGAGAGGAAGAGCTGACCTGTGGGCCTCTGCCACCTGCTGCACCATCACCAGGGGACGAAGACGTTTCACCTGCTTACAGCTACTGACCGCACCAGAGGATGGAGACCTCAGAAGCAGCAGGGGAGGGGAGGGCACGGCAGGTGCAGAGACCCCCATCGTAGGCTTCCCATCACAGGCGAAGCGGGGAGACTGGGAAGCTTTCGACTGAACAAGAGAGTGAGATTCTGATATTAGGTTGAACTCAAGAAACTGAGACCTGAAAAGGAACAAACACTCTAACGTGCCCAGCGGTTAGGACAAGAGAACTATCAGTGGCTTTGGAAGGTGGAAGAAAAAAAATTAAGTTTCCAGTTTGCAGCCTACCAAGTCGAGAAGCCGTTCTGTAAAATGTTCAGCATTCTTGTCAAGAACCTTCCTAAAGACTGACATGTTCTCTGGTGGATAAACTCTTTTTCTTTTTCTTTTTTTTAACTTTTTAAATCATCTTTTATTGGTGGGAGAGGAGACAACAGGGAGACTGGACTCGCTCCCTCCATCTCAGGAAGCCCCAGAAGCCAAGGATGCGGATCTTGAACAACGGTTACAGGCCGCACAGCGCGCGGGCTGCTTGGCCCTCTCCTCTCTCGCTGCAGCTTAACAGCAGGGACCTCTGCGGCCAGCGTGCCTGGTGTGGCTTGTTTACTAGCCACTGGTCTACTGTTGCTTGTCTGCTGTAGCCTGAGAAACCAAACTACTGGGATACACACCCGAGGTAGTGGGCACTGAGCTCTGGAGAAGGCAGCCCCCTTGAAGGCAGAACGTGGGTCTGTTTGCCTGCAAGTGCCCAGTGCCCAGTGCCTGCACAGCCACGCTCAGCAAATACACTGGACAAAGGCTAAAGAAGCATCTCAAGGAGGCCCTCTCTGAGCTGGACGTGGCTTCATGACAGCTGGCTCCTAAGCTGCCCCATGCAGAAGACCATTTGCTTGTAATTCAATGACTCATTACCCAGCCCCTTTAAATAAGCCAGACTTTAACACCATTGTACAGATAAGGAAACAGGCTCAGAGAGGATAAGTCAATGAGTAGCAGGTGGGCTCTTTCCACAGATCACAGCTATTACCCCACAGTGGGGCTCATCTCCACCATCACTGGTGGATAAATTGAGGAAAAGCAAAGGACCAAATATCCATATATGGATGGATGGACGAATGGATGCACGCATGGATGAATGACAAGAGACTTCGATGAACAAGCTGGTTGCTTACCCAGAGCACCCCAGGAGGAGGGGTGGGTAAAGAGAGGGTCCCAAGCCACAGCTCCGAGGAACCTTTGAGGAATGCAGTCACTAGCAGACCTTTGTGGGTTATCAGGAGCAGAGGGAGCGTCTGTGGCTCGTGTCCCCAGAGGCTCAGCCAGGACTCATGAGGGTAGAGACAGAGAGGCCAACTCCAGATCTGTACAAGGAATGGCTTTCCCAGAGCCCAAGTGGCCCCAGATATGGAACACAGGTGAGCTGCTTTGATGTGGGGAGAGCACCCCACCGCCAGGGTCTGTAAGCAGGTTAGGGATTCCACAGAGTGGACCCGAGCCTCAGACGATGTGCTGAACCAGGTGTTCTGGGTCCCCGAAGCAAGGATTCATAAGCAGATAAATGTGGGGTGATTTACAGCTTTTCTAAGATGGCCCAGGATAGGTGTCAGGGAGAGAGCCAAGGAGGCAGACAAACTTACTTTGAAAGAACAAGAAGCACATTGCATATGGTCAGATTAGCTCCTCTGGGTTCCACTGGGCTGACAGGAGACTGGGATCAGAAGTGCGTGTCCAGAGGGCTCTAGCTCTCCACTGAGCCCCAGTCTGTGGCCCCCCCGGGGCCTCACAGGGCCCCTCGCCTGATCAGTCCCGCAGGTTGGGCCCCTGAGGTGTCTGGGCCCTTGAGCTGGGGCCCAGCTGGGAACCTGAAGGTGGCTGATGGTCACTCTGCAGCCCTCCTCTTCAGCTGGGGGCTCTGTCAGAGCCCTGAAAATGTGCAGGGCCTCCCGAGAATCCGAGAATCCAACATAGCTGGGTGTGGAGGGCGGGGAACAACGCAAGCCCCAGAAGGGGACTGTTGTGCATGCGGGGGGCCTCTTATCTGAGCGATAGTGACCACAGGAGGATGCGACGGGTTATGTAAGTTGTCCAGGCTCCAAAAGCAGTTGTGTGGGCGTGCCTGGCTTCCGACTTGGCTGTTTTAAATAGGCCTCCTCCATCGCAGGAAGGAAAGGCTTCCTTTACCACACTCCCTCCCCATTTCTGTGAAGTACTGATCATTTCCCCTCCACTCTCTCAAGTCTTAAAGGCCCAGCTCGGTCCCTTACTTCTTCCTCCTGCTTTGTGAAACCAAAACGTGCAGAAGTTAGCACAAGGGGCAGGGCAGGGAGTGAACACAAGTCTAGGCAGAGGCCTGGAGGTCAGGGTGAGACCCTCGGGTTTAGGAGAGTGAAGTCTGATGCTCAGAGCTGTGAGCGGCTAGCTGCCCGGTGGAAAGGCAGCAGCGAGGGGTCTGAAGAGGTAGCCTGAGGCCAGATGGGAAGAGCCCTGAGTCAGGCAGAGCAAGTTGGGGGAACTTCCCAGCAGGGATGCGGAACCAGAGCCAGGTTCCAAGTTCAGGGGAAGGGAGCAGGATGGGTGGGATGTGGACAGCTCGAGGCCAGAGTCCTCGATGTCTCTAATTCTCAGAGAAGCCTGCAATGTCAGGACTGCACACTCACTGACCCATGTCACCGGTGAGCCACTGAGGCTCAGCAAGGTGAGGGGCCTGCCCAGGTCACACAGCTCCTCTGTAGCTCTGCCACCAAGCTGATCTGGCAGAGGGGGTTGCTCGGATCCAGCAGTGGGCGGGGCAGGAGGCAGATGCCAGTGGCCCAGGGTGAGGACAAGTGGGGAAGGTTGGTTGATGGAGGGAAGGAGGGAGCTGAGCTGCCTCAGAACCCTGAGCCCGAAGAGATGCTGAGCCCGCTGACAGGGACAGGCACTGACCATCCCCTGCACGTGGTCAGCCACACAGGGCTCCTCACTGCATGGGCTCTAGCTTGTGAGTGACCAGCAAAGGACTGGGGACTGGGGACTGGGACCAGTGGTCCGGGAGGTGTCCCTGCACATACCCTTCCCCAAGTATCACCCCTTCCACACCTGCCAGGGGACGCCCCATGGGAAAACCTCCCAGGAGGAAGTCCAGGTCGCGGTGGGGGTGGGGCAAGAGCTCAGGCACTGGGTTCTAGTCCCACCCAGTCCCATGCACACAGACAGTGTTACCTCACCACCTGTGCACAGATTCCCTCCTCTGTAAAATGAGTGTGAACATACCACCCACCTCCCAGGGCCTCTGGGGACTAAAAGGAACAACATACGTAGGAGCCCGACAAAGGGTGCCCTGACGCTTAATGAGCTCCTGGAAGGTGGGGGCCGCGGTGATTAGTGCATAGTAATAAAAGTAAACCAGGAAAGGAAATAAAAAAGGAGAGCAAAAAAGGTTCTGTAACATGGACAGAGAATACAGACTTGTGGTTACCAGGGGGGTAGAGGGTGGGAAGGAATAGACTGGGATAAAAAAAAAAAAAGGTTCTGTAAAACTGTAAAACTCTTAAAACATAGGAGAAAAGTTTCAAGACATTGGATTTGGCGCTGACTTCTTGAATATGACACCAAAAGTACAGACAACAAAAGAAAAAAATAGCTAAGTTAGACTTTATCAAAATGAAAAACTTCTTGTGCATTGAAGGACAATATCGAGCGAGTGGAAAGACAATCCACAGATCAGCAGAAAATATTTGCAAATCACATATATGATAAAGGATTAATATCCAGAATATATAAAGAACTCTTACAACTGATCAGCAAAAGGACAAACAACCCAATTCAAAAGTAGGCAAAGAAATAGACATTTCTCTAAATTAGAAATACAAATGGCCAATAAGCATATACGAAGATGCTCAACATCTTTCGTCGTTAGGGGAATACAAATCAAAACCCCAGTACGATATCACTTCATGCCTATTAGGATGGCTGTGGTTGTCGGGGAAAAAAAAACAGAAAATAACAAGTGTTGGCAAAGATGTGGAGTTATCAGCATCCTCGTGCATTTTTGATGGGAAGAGTTTAGCAGTTATTCAACATGCTAAACATAGGATTACCATATGATCCACTCCTAGGTATGTACCCAAAAGAACTGAAAGCAGAGATTCAAACCATGTTCATAGCAGCATCGTTCACAATACTCAAAAGGAAGAAACAACCCAAGAACCCAATAAAAGATGAATGGATAAACAAAATGAGGTATATACACAAGATGAAGTATTATTCAGCCATAAAAAGGAACGAAGTTCTGATATTTGGTAAAACACAGATGAGACCTACAGACCTTATTTGACCCTATTTGTGGAAAAAGGACAAATATTGTCTGATTCTCCTTAGATGTGGTCTGCAGCAGAGGCAGATTCACAGAGACAGCAGGTGGAGTAGGAGATGAGAGGAGGAGACAGGGAGTTATTCAAGGGGTACAGAATTTCTGTTTGGGATGATGAAAAAGTTCTGGAAAGATGGTTGTACAACATTATGAAAGTACTGATGCCAATTAATTGCACACTTAAAAATGGCAAATTTTATGTTACACATATTTACGACAAAAAAGTATAAGATTATAAGACTTAAAAAAAACAACAAACCTCTACCCTCTACTCATTCACAAGTGAGTCAAATGAGGTCACATAACTGATACAAGCCAGACAGATGTCCTGACCAGCAACGGCAATGCATCCTGCACCACCAGACATCCACACCAATGGTTCTCAGCCCGGGCTGTGCTTTGGAAACACTGGAGAACTTTGAAAACATCGCTCCCCAACCTTGAGATCTGCATGTAATTAACAGGGGCCACGGTCCGGGAACTGGGATTTTTGAGAACTACAGTCCTGTAAGATCCAGCTCACGTATCTGATCTTATCTCCAACTGCTGTCCGTCCTCGTCACTCTGCCCCGGCCACACAGGCCTCCTTGCCCCTCGAGCACGTCCAGCGCTCTCCCGACTCAGCCTGTCGCCCCCTCTCATCCTCCCCAGTATGGCTCAGCTTCTGCTTGCTGTTTCTGCAGTTGGGAAGCCCTGATCCCATCCAGCTGCCCCATCCCTACCCTGGCATGTTCTGGAGCTCTGGTGGACACTTCCTGTTGCCCAATAGTGGGCGGCCTGTCAACACCAGTGGAAGGGGCTGTCACTCGCCTGCCTGCTCTGACACCCGCTGTTGAGGGTGCCAGGTCTCAGCAAAACACCACACGTTCCCACCAACGCCAAAGGCTCTCTGACCCAGGCATAGCCCGTCAGCCACAGAGTCCATCTGGGTGGCACCCCCAGGCCCACATCCCCTCTATGACCCGGGTGCTATTTCCTCATGTCACTCAAAGCCATAGGAATGACTCTCTAATGGTGGAATTTAATATGCAATGGTGAACAGAGTTGGGGAGGCATTCTGGGACTAGAAGGACCCACATAGGGGGCTCACCATGTAGGTGCCTATCCAATTAGAAGCCTGGATCCCTCGAGATCGGTCCCTGGTCTGCTAACTCCCGATGCTGAGCAGCAGAATGTGGCCCCTTAGCACAGCCTTGAACCTCTGCACCTTCAAAGACTGTATCTTAGGTGAGAATTGCTCTGACATCCTACAGATGAGGAAACTAAGGTTCAGAGAAGGGAAAGGATTCTCCAAGCCCCTCCCAGCAAGTGAGGGTGGAGGATAGGGGAAGATTCAAAGAGGCCTGACCCCTTCTGAGCCTTGAGGCCAGGAAGTGACTAAGCCTGTGACTGAGGGACCTTCTGGAGGTAACCCCGCAGGGAGCCCTGCCAGGGCAGCCCCAAGGGCACAGGGTACCACTCTCTCTTGCTGGAAATGAGACAGTTTCAGTTTCTACAACAAGTTCCCTCCATCATGTGGTTTGTAGCTTCAGCCAGGCTCTGGGCAAGGCAGGTGGGCAGGCATCCCACCCACAGCTTGTGGCCTCCAGGCCCTTTTGCATGAGTGGAAACATCCCATCACTGGAGAGGGTGAAAAAAGGAAGAAAGCATCTCTTCCTCCACTCAAGGCCGGCCAAGACCTTTCACAACCCAGCTGGGGCCTTCCCTTCCTACCAGTCACCCCACACAGTCCTCTGGGCCAGGAAACCATGTTCCAAGCCCTCTGTGCCTACTTCCCCTTCCCCTTGCCTGAGCCAGACCTTCCACCTGGAGGGCCTTTCCCCTCCTGCCACTTCCCAAATCCCCACCTGCCCTTCCAAGCCCAAGCAGGGCCTTCCCTCTCCAGGAGCTGGCACCCCCAGCTGTGTGTAGTGCCGGCAGCAGCCAGGAAAAGTCCCTGAGCTCCTGGGAACTGGAGTACAAAGAGGGTCACTGAGAAGCAGATCTTGTCTCCCACCAAGAATAAAATCAAAGGTGTGGGTTCTGTTCTTGACCCAGGGCACTACAGCCAGGAAATCCTACAGGCGAGCATCTGCAGGCATCGCAAAAGCAGAGCAGGCACAACCAGAAAGCTCTGCAGCCCCCTGTCACCATCAGACAACCGGCCGCATCCTGCGGACCAGGCGCAGAGGGACCAAGTTCTCAGGTCCCAGGGGGCACACGTACCACAAAGGGCACAGAGTCTGTGGAAGAATTAATGCTCTCAAACCACAAATGTTGCCTAAAAACACCATCTCAGCCTTGAAAACAGGAATTGCTTCATTTTGTTTTTAAATATTTTCCTTTTAATGGCATACATAATCTGTGATCACTTGCAGAAAATTATGGAGAGAAATATCACCTGACTTCCCAAACCATAGAAACCAACGTTAACATATAGGGAGCCACCCTTTCATCTTACAGGAATTAGAATTGAACCAACAGCTTGCCAGTCTCCTTGGATTCCGGGGCAGGATGTGCTGGGGTCTGACAGACCTAGGTGGGCTTCCCTGCTCTGCCCTGGACATGTGATCATGAACTAGGCCCCTGACCTGCCCATGCCTCCGTGCTGGGGATAGGAGGTCACTGGCAAGTCCTTCCCTGCAGGGTGGGTTTGGGGACACGCGTGGAGTGACTGTCACAATGCCTGGTGCAAAACAGGCACTGAACAAACGCATTGCCCCTGCTCCTCTGGGGATGACGTAAGTAGCTCGGACTCAGAAAAAAATCTTCACAGAATAGGAAATAAATGTCCCCTTTATCATTTTTGATTGTGTAATTTAATTTTTCAGTAAGTAACACATTTACGTGGTTCGAAAATCAACCACCAGAAAAAAAACACAGTGAACACACTGCCTGCCACCGATCAGTCTTTTCTCTCGCCCCCTCAAAGGTCGTCACTTTAGTTAGTTCTCTGTGACTCACCCCAGAGATGCTCGTTGCTAGCACAAGCCTACACCAATATAAACGCTTATCTCCCCAAATTTTCACAACAGGTCATATTCCAGACACATCGTTTGGCTCTGTGCTTTTCATACAAAACACTACGTCTTAAAGAGCTTTGCAACAAGTACAGAAAGAGAGTCCATCCTCATTCCTTCCGACAGCCAAGGACTCCCTTTCCCGCCTCTCACCTTTAAAATCCCCTGTTGTTCTGGAGGACACCCTCCTCGGCCTTCAAGGCTACAGGGGCCTTCCATGCTGCAAGTGCGCCCACAAAGTCCGAGTGGGGTTGGGGTCCAGACCTCCTAGCCCCTTCCAGGCCACCCTGCTCCCTCCTTCCTGCATGAAAATGCTCCCCCCAGCCAGAGGACTATGAGGGGTCCCCAAACAGCTGCTAGTGCCAAGTGCCAGAGAACTGGCCCCACTCCCACCCAGGAATGCCTTCTCTTTGGGGAAGTTACCCAAAAAAGTAGTCCTCAAGCGCAAAACCTGGATACACAAAGACCTTCCCGTTGCATCACTGTCCAGAATACTAAATAATTGGCAGGAACCTAAATGTCCAACAACAGGGGGTTGGATAAATAAATCACAGCATGTCTACCAAAGCCTCGAGCTGGAGGACCATGCAGTCATTAACAACAGTGTCTTGAAGACAAGAAACGCACACCCACATCCACGCATATTCAAAACAGAGTTCTGTTGAAAAGAGGGAGGTCCCTCTCAGTCTCATGCTCTGCAGCCTCCTCAATGGGGAACCTCAAAGTGTCAGAACTGGGAAGGGGAAGAGGTAGCTGATCTAACGCATGGGGGAGGGGCGGGCCCAGCCTCAGCCCCTTCTGTCTCTGGTGAGTCATTCTCCTGACCCAGGCAAGTGGTACCTCCTTCTGTCCTCTGTCTATTGGGGAGCTCAGCTCCTCCCAGCTTGGCACAGAGGTTTCAGGATGAAGCTGGAGCCCAGAGTCAAAGGGGAGAGATGCGACCTCAGGTCACAGGGAGAGCTCAGGCCTGTTCTTTCCGTCTCCCTTGACGGCCCCCCGGCCCAAAAGGAGTGCGGTGTGAGAGGTAGTATTTGTGGCTCTTACTCTTCCTTTTAACAAGCCTAAAAGGGACAGGTTGTAAACCTCAATGAAACCTGGTCCAGAACTCAGTTTTCTCTCTTATAAAGTAATATCCAGTGACTTCCTTGCAAAGACGGTTGGATAACAGGTCTGGGAGGCAGTGAGAGGGGAAGGTGCAGCTCTGAGCATCTCTCTGGGTGTACCCCACGCCTGGCTCCATCATCAGGGAACCTCAGTCTCCAGCACTGGATGTGACTTCCTCAAGGGCAAGACAGTCTCATTCATCTGATTGGATGTGGGAGTGAGGCTCAGAGGCTCAGTTCAGACTACCTGGTAGAGAACCCTGCTCCACAAATTTCTGTAGAATGCAACTAAAGTGAAATGAAGGAGAAGATGGATTCAGGAAGGCAGTGCGACCATGGAGGCATTCACTGTTTGGTCACTTACTCTATAAACATTGACTGAACACAGATCCCACATGCCAGCCCAGAGCTGAGGATGCAGACAGGTGTTTCTTGCAACCCACTTTGGCTCCTGCTGGGAGCAGAGCCACTGGCAAGGAAAGCTGTGTGTACTGAAGAAGGGCGGAACCCTGCATCCTCTGGGCCTCTGTGACCCTCTGGCTCAGTGCTGAGTCAAGTTATATGAGCTCGAAGGCCCTTTCAGCTCAGGCACCTGGTGTTCTCAGCCTCAGTCTTGTCTCACTGACAGGCCCTGTGCTGAGGCTCAGCCACAAACTTCCTGCAAAGCTGTGATGCTCTTTTATCACTCTGTGTGTAGAACAGAAATCAAATTATCCTTCTCTCCCCCTGTGGCTGGCCTGCCCCCGCCTCACTCCCACAGCAGCCTGCATATGACTGTGCTGATGAAGATACAGGCAGGCTATAAATACAGACCGTGTGGCCACACTGACAAAATTGCAAATATAGGCTTACTGAGGGACAGGACTGGCCAGCTCCCGCGCTGACTGTTCCCACCACTCCGAACCGCTCTGCTTTTTAGCTTTTTTTTTTGTCTCCCCTCTTGCTATCAGGCAAGCTACCTCTAACAGTTCAGGTCCACCAATACCTGTCAGTTACCACCTGTACATCAGATTCCATGTAGATCCCGACTATTGGCTGCATCTAGAGGTGAAAGAACCACATGGCCAAGCTTGTTAAAATTGTGGGTAGAATCAGAGTTCATACGTCATGACTAAAAGTTACGGGGCATCTCGTATGAATAAGGATGCAAGCGTTAATGCAAGCTCTTAGCTCCTCAGAAACCGCTTTTGTTTCCCTCCTTACAATGAGCTGGCGCCGGAAACAGGGCTGGCTGTCACCTGTGTTCTGGACGGTTGAGGTTGCCAGGTAACTGCAGTGCTGTGGTAGAGATACGAGCCTTCTAGTTCAGGGGCTTCCTTCCACTAAAGACTCCATTTTCAAACAGTGTGCTGCCAAGCTGCAGGGTTCAATGGCATTGTGTGGGCTGCGGGAGGGGGAGGCTGGGCCCTGTCCCTAACGCTCCCACGTGGGGCTTTTAGATCATTATGTCTTTTCCATTTTACAGATTTGTCAGAAAATTGGGCTTCAAAAGACCTCTATCCACCTCATCTGATCATCTTACTTCTCTGGGAGGTGGGGAGGACAGAGTTTTTCCCTCCTTCACTAACGTGGCCCGAAGACCCAGAGATTGTCAGTGTTGATAGAGGAGTGATGAAGGACCGGGTGGGAGCTCAGACCCTGGGGCCAACGCGGTTTCATGCCAGCCATGTGACCTTGGGCAAGTGACTTAGCCTCTCTGTGCCTCAGCCTCCTCCTGCGAACAATAGGATAACAGCAGCATATCTACGAACTAGGTTTGAATGAGTGAGAGACACACAGCCCTGAACACAGCACACCTTTAGTGCTCAGTGACTATTCGTTGTCCTCATGGGCTGGGCCAGGCTGAGTGTCCGGGAGACGTGTTAGAATTCAGAGCCCTGGAGGCAGTGATGCTGACCCTGACTTTCTGGGACCTCTGCCCAGGCTCAGTGTGAGAGGGTCCCACTGGCCACTTCTCCCCGCCTCTGCTCCAGCCTTCCTTAGGGAAGCGGCCCCCTCCTCCCAGGCCCAGGGAGCGAGCAGCGGAGGAGAGGAGGCCCCAGCCGTCCTCGAAGCCCGTGGCAGCTCAGAGGTGGGGCAAGCACTGGGCGTGGGCGGGGTGCCGCGCAGGAAGCTGCCACAGGTGGGCTGCGATCTTGCTGCTGCTACCACACCCTGCTCCTTCGTGTACCATCCCCTGCTGCCAGGATTCTGCCTTAGGGCTGCTCCTTGGCCAGCTCTGTCCTAGGGAAGGTGGATGCAGCGGCCCTGGGCTGGGACAGCTGTCTTGGAGCTGAGATAAGGCGTCCTGGCCTGCCTTGGGTTAGGATTTTCAGGCTCCATCCTTGACCCAATTTTGTACTCCAGGTGATGTGCTGACTCACTGTCTCACGCCACTGCAAGCACCTGCCCCTCGAGTGGGGCCCCAGCTGCCAACCTGGTGCTTGGAATGGGCCAAGCCTGGTCTGCCTCCCTTGGCTTCTCTGGGCTGGCCCCACCCCCTCTTTGTAGCGATGGGGAAATGGAGGCCCAGAGAGGCACAAGGTGTCCTCTGCAGGCCACCTGCCCACTGTGCGGTCAGAGCAAGCGGGAAACAAGCCACTTATGCTGGCCAGGAGCCCCAAGCAGAGCGTGGCGTGGAAAGGAAGGAAGACCTGGCTCATTAGCTTTCGTCCTCTTGGCTGGAAGCCCCAGGAAAGGGCCCAGCTGTCAGCTGAGGCTGTGCTGACTGAGAAAAGAGCCAGGGGGGCTCAGGGCAGGCTTCACGACAGCCACATCCCCCAGCTTCAACCAGAGAGGTCTCAGCTTTTCCCTGTGAGCCACTGGGGACAGCAAGAGTTTCAGGAGTAGAGAGGAGGGTTGAGACAGCTGGGAAAATGCTGGCGGGAACGGGGGTCCCAACCGGGCTCGCAGGCTGCGTGGCCTGGGCCCAGCAGCTTCACTCCCATGCGCCGGCTGGGCGCTGGGGTTTCACAGGAGCAAAGACTTCATTTACACGTGTGCTGAATTTAAGAAAGCAAGCAAGGAATTGCCTAGCCCTGTTGCCTCCTCAAAGGACTCCTAAGTTCTACAAGGAAGAGGAGTTGGGTGAGGGGAGGAGGGGTCCCACTTGGCGCGCCCACACGGGGCTGGGGGGCTTGGATAGGTCAGTTCACCTTGTTTAGTCCTCCCATTCAGTTGCTATGTTTATTAATATTTATCACCACTATAGAGATGGAGAAAAATGAAGCTCAGAGAGGTAAAATGACTTGTCCAGCCTTTACACAGCAAAGCCAAGATCCAAATTCAAGTTTTTCTAGTCCCCAGATCTGTGACCCCCTCCCTCCTTTGCCTCACATGAACTCCTCAAGCTCCACCATCTATCAGATGCTCCTAAAAAGATTCCGCTGTGGGGAGAGGGTCTCTCGGGGGGAAAATCAGCCCTGAGAGCATAGAAGACCTCTCTCTCACTGTATTGAAGTTTGCAGAGAAATCAGTACCCCAGACTGAGGGCCCCCTTCCTCTTTCAACTCAGAAGCAGCCCAGGTCACCTCCATGACAATGAAGACCAAAAATCAACCACTGTTTTTAGGAGAGGACCCCCTGTCTTGGAGCCGCACCCCCACCAAATGCCCCAGGGAAATGTCAGCTTCCCCACCTCCCCGGGGCTCACCCTACTTGTTCAAACCCACAGCTGTCTTCACTCACCCAAAAGGCATCTTTGAACTGAAGCTGGGGCATCATCCTCAGCGACTGCCACGGCAAAGCTTGCTCTCCTGCCACAGACAGGGCTGAACAAGGGCCAGGAGCCAGGCGCACCGTCCCAGTCCCGGCAGGGCTGGCCCAGGGCCCCCCTCCCCGGCCGGCGCCGTCTGCGGCGTCTCAGAAGGCAGCTGTAAGCCAGAGACAAGCTGCCGGAGGGAGGAAAAAGGCTCAACCTGTTTTGCTTGGGGCTAGAATCAGCAGCAAAATGAGGAAGGAGTGGTGCCCAATGATGGGAGGGCGGGTCCCAGTGTCCGGGCCGGCCCCTCGCCAGCCCCACGGAGATGGAGGACACAGACCAGGCTGCAGCGGAGAGAGCAGGGGTGCCAGCCCCGGGGCCGAGGCAGCGGCCAGCGGGAGAGGCAGGCTGGGGCACGCGCCACCGGGCAGGCAGCCCGAGGCCTCCCACAGGAAGGTTTGTGCAACCTCCCCGGGGCAGGCTGCAGGGCTGTCGCCCCACAGGAAGTGGAGCCTCTGGGCCCCCCTGTGCGGCCCCGCCTGCCACCTGCCACCCTGCTTCTCGCCTCCACTTGCCCCCTTCCTGGCCACCCTCAGAGGCCACAAACTTAGGGAGCCTGTGACCTGCTGAGACTGTGGGCAAGGAGTGGGGCAGGAAGCCAGGTGTGGTCGCCCACCACCTCTGCCCCACCCCAGTCAGGCCAGACTCTCCACTCCTCTCCAGTGACCATTCAGGGGCAGGAGAGGCTCACCCAAGCCTGGGACATCATGAGACTGCGGGTGTGCGTCACCCCAGTCCACGCCCTGCCCTCAAGGAGTTCACGGTTTGGGAGTAGACATAGTTGGGCCTGGAGGTCATGGGAGCACAGGGGTGGGGTGAGCAGGTAACTAGCCAAAGGAGAAGAGTCTCAGGGCCACGGCCACCCCATCAAGTCTCCAGATGAGACACTCAGGGGCAGGAAGGCCCCCTCTGAAGATGGAGTCTTCAGGCTGGAAGAAGGTGGTTGGCCCAAGAGAGACAGGATTACAAAGACATAAACACAGGAGTTTGAAAACCCAGGCTGAGGCCCCAGTTTCTGTTTTATCTGGGCCCTCCATGTCACAGGGACCTTAATTGATCCTCCAACTCTCCGAGCCTCAGTTTCCCCATCTGTCACCCTTAGTCTCTGGAAAAGACACAGTGTTGAGAACATTACTGGAATTTCTGGTTTTGGTGGGGCAGGTGCCGGGATGCTGTCTGCTGTCACCTTGGGAAGGGCCCTGGGCTGGAGCCCCAGACAGCCCTGAGGAGCCAAGGCCCGTCCACTCAGCAGAAGATGCCGGCAGGGGGGCCTGAGCCCATCTGGCAAGAAGGGATGAATCAGGCTCGTCCACAAATCACCACCCTCAGCAATGCCTCCCTTACCATTGACTGGGGTGATTAGACAGATGAGAGCTGCCGCAGAAAAGAGCTGAGCTCCCAGGTGCCAGTTATACGAGCCCAGGGTGAGAGACGGGGCACACCCAGCTCCTGAAATCACTGCCCAGGAGAGAACACGTCAGGGAGAGCTGCAGAGTGGTAGGGCTGCCCTGGGAGCCCCCTACCTCCAGAATCCTTGGAGTCCAGCTCATAAACATCTTCAGCACTGAAGGCACCCCCGTTGGGTGTTCTGTTGCTTGCGGCTGAAGGCAGATCATGGTGTAATTATCAGCTGGAACCCTGAAGCCAAGTACTGAGGCTGCACCTCATCCCAATGGCATCACCACCTCTGACAGCAGCGACTCAGCCTCCCTGGACTCGACTTTTCCCTCTACCAAATGGAGTGATGCTTCTAGATCTGGAGGCAGACTAGAAATCTTCTGTTAATTGAAGGCCCTTACCCTATCATTGGCAGGAAACTTCACAGCCAGGCTCTCTCCTCTGCCTCCCCCCACCCCCCTCACAACCGGCCTCTTCCCTCCCCCCAGAGCCACCCTCTCCTACCTCCACACCTTTGCCCCTCTGCTCCCAGCCTCCCTCCAGGCATGCCTTCTTTGATCTTCCTTCCCTGAGCAAATCCTCCCATCCCACAAGGCTCCCACACCCCAGGCCTTCCTGTCCCAGCAGCTCTGATCCAGCCAGGGCAGAAGATGGCCATGCTGGCTGCAGGCTGAAGCAATTGGGGAAGGAAGTAATAGGACATCTAAAGAGATTCAAGTTCTCTGCTGCAGAGAGGTCCTCCTCCGCCCTCCCCAGCATCCCCCGCCGTGCAGCTCCCAAGGCTTGGCCACCAGAATAGCCAGCTTGGCTTTGGAGCTGAGCACTGGGGGCATCATTAAGCGCTGTATGTGGACTACCTCAGTCCTCACCCTGGCCTGCAGAGTGCACATTATCATCACCCTCACTTTACAGAGGGGCAAACTAAGGATTAAAGAGTTTATGTGACTCACCCAAGGCCTCACAGCCACTAAGTGGAAGCTTGGGCTTCAGACCCAGGTCTGTCTGGTGCCTAAAGCCCATGGCTTAACCTCCGTAGGTGTCTGTTATCAACAGCCCTCTCTTCACACTGGGTTTCATCCCTCCTTTCTCAGGCCCGCCTCCAGATTCCCTCACCCTGATCTGTAGCTGGAAAAGCTGAGTCCAGGAGGCTGTCGGGGCTGGTGGTGCTGTCGGGTGAGAGTCCAGACCTGGCACATGATCTTCCAAGTTCACTTTATTTGCACCCATTGAGGAAGCCTTGGCTACCAGGAACATAAAACCAGAAGGTCTGACATGGACGAGGCGCCTCATTGCCCACACAAAGGGTCCGGAGGCAGCGTGGCCTCCAGGTGAAGTACGTTAGACCCCAGCTCAGTTTCTCTGTGATTTTCCTCATTTACTCTCTCCCTCCCCCCAGCTGCAACAGCTCTGGTCTCCAAGTCCAGACACAGCCTCATCCAGAGGAAGAAAAAGGACCCCTCCCCTTGTGTCTCATTTCCAGCAGAGTCCTCCTCATTCAAGTCTCCCAGAGGACTGCCCTTTGAGTCTCACTGGCCAGAAGTGAGTCACACGCTCCCACATCACCATCACTGACCTCGGGAGGGAGATCTCTTGATTGGGGTGTTAGGGATGTTGGGAGCCAACCAATGTGACCACCCAGTCTTCTCTCAGTGGGGTCCACAAACACTGCTGGGGACCAACTCCTGGAACTGGAGCTCAGAGAGGACACGGACCTGGTCTCTGCTCTGAAGGGCCCATGGACAGGTTCCAGAAAGGTCTCTCCAGATGGGAAGTGACTTAGAGAGGGTAAGACCAGAAGAGGGTGTTGCAATAAGTCTGAGAGAAGGACGAGGCCTAGATGGGCAGGCAGAGGGGAGGGGATGAATCAGCGGGACATCAGGGAGGGGAGGAGCTGGACGGAGACATCTGAGCACCCCTCAGAAAAGGGAATTGCTCTCAGGCCTCCCTCCATCACCAACCCCTAGGGAGGGAAATCCAGTCCTGAAAATCACAATCACGTTTGCTTCAAAACACAGTTTGCCTTGAGGTCTGGGCAGCTGTGTTTCAGGCTGTTGCTCCCTTTTTAAGGAAGAGCTCCATGTGCGGGCAGAGCCCTGTCCTGTTTTGCATGGCATTTGAACACACCGACACGAAGAACTCAAGAAGTCGTAGGTCCAAGGATTGAGAACAAAATGTACAATTAGTTTTTATGACACTGATGGTCACAGCCAGCCCCCTGGCAGGGTTCAGCTCCAGAGACCACATCATCCATCTTTCTGCGTTCAGGAGGATTACCGCCTGCAGGCCGGCGTGTCTTTTACATGCCTGATCTCACTGAGCGCTGTCTCCCTGGACCAGCTATACAATTTGCAGCATCAAAGCAAAACGAAAATGTGCGACCTCTGATTGAAAAAGCAAGGGGAGAATTGCCGTTAAAGGGTCTAAAATACAAAGCCTTTTCCTTCCCAGGTTCTCTCAGCCTGTCTTGGTGCTTTGTTTGCTATTTAAGGTAACACGCCCCGGGGCATGGGAATACTTGTGGGGCAAGCACCCTCCATCTCTTGACTCCTGTCAGTAGGAAACCTGCCAGCTGCTGGGTTTCCCTTCCTGCCAGCCACCAGCCTGCATGCCCTGCTGGGGGCAGGGAAATCGAGCCAGGCACCTCCGTTTCCCATGGTGGATGGCAATTCCCAAGAGTATTGCAAACTCATGCCAGGATGCCCTAGGTACTTAGGTCAGAAGTGAGAGAGAGAGACTCACCCTGCTGAGTGTGTAATGGTTCTGTCAGCCCAAGGCTGGGACAGCTACCGCCACGAGAAGCCACCAGGCAACCCTGAGCCTCCCCACACCTGCACCAGGTCCCTGCTGGGGGCAGAAGGTGGCAGGGGTTGCCAGGCAGGAGTGGGGAGGGGAAAGCAGAGAATCCATCAGGGGAGGTGGCAGGAGGCAGGACCGCACCTGAGTTGAGGCTTCAAGCCCTTAATGCATGCATCTTTGCCCCACCAGATGTCATTTCCAAAACACAAGTTCAAAGATAGTATTATCAAGAATTTCAAGATGCACATCCCTGTAGCCAGCCCTGCTCGCTACAGTCTGTTCTCCATGCAGCGGGGTGAAATTTTTAGACCCAAATCTACTCGTGTACCTTCCTCTTGTTATGACTTCCCATTGCTTTCAGAACATTGGCCTCTGTCCTCCCATAGCCTATAGGTCCTGAATGACCTGGCCCCACACTACCCTTCAGCTTCATCTCACATGGGAAGAATCTCGAGAAATAGCTTGGGGCCTCCTAGAAAGGGGAAGGGGCTGTAGAGAAGGAGCATCTCACAGCTCCTTGGTGACATTAGCAATCCAGGAGTCCCTTACCATGAATTCCATTTGGAAATAGTATCACCACTGGTCCAAGGGATATACATTTTGTCCCTTGCTAACAAGCCGTCTTAGTATTATCTGCTGGCAGGCCAGTGACACATGTATCCCCTTCCTTCCCGGAGGAGCAGAACGCACTGCCGTGATGCTGGAACGGCTGTGCGGTGCCCACCCACCCCATGGCTGAAATGGAATGTTTCTGTACCCAACCAGCATGGTCCACTGCTGGGGAGATGGCCTGCAGAGTCCTTCCGGGTGGCCAGAAGCACACGTCCGCTGGGCTCCCACTCTCAACCCCAGCTACCCTGCCTTGGAATGGAACTAGCCCCACTGCAGTGCACCCACCAGCATTTACTGTCTGGGGATATGGAAACAAACAAGGTACAGTTCCCGTCTGTCCGGTGGGGGAGGTGGCCCAGGGGGAAAATGTGCTGAGTGGCAGGACGGCGGTGGTGCAAGGAGAGGGAGGATCTGCAGCAGAGCCAGAGCAGCCTGGGAAGTCCTCCTGCAGGAGGGGGCTGGGGCCTGATTAACCAGAAGGCGCTCACAGGCGAGGCCAGGCAAGAGGCTGGGGTCTCACTGCACAGGGCCCTGTGCTGAGCACTTCACATGCCTGAGGTCTCACTTAACCCAGCAGATAAGGAAACCGAGGCTCAGAGAAGTCAGTTAACTTGTCAGAGTCCTGTCCTAAGCTGGGGCAGGAGCATGAGGAGGAAGGAGGGGAAAGAAGGGAAATCCCCAGCTGCGAAGGGGGTAAGGAGACCAGGGGCCATGCGGGGTGGGGGGTGGGGGCTCCTAGATGGCTATCTGACACCAGCAGGCATCCTGGCCCCGGGACCTCCGAGGTGGCCCAGAGTGTGGCCCTTGGCCCTCAGGATGTGATAGAGGTTCTGTTTTTCAGTTTGCCACAGGAAAGCCGTTGTAGAAAATTAGGCTTCTTCCCCTTCACACAGCTCTTCCGAGTTGACAGGGAGCTTTCAGATTTACTAATTTGCAGCCACCAGGCTGACTCTGAGTTTCCAATCATTGTCAGTCTTCAGAAGCTGGGTGTTATTGGCCAGGATCCTTAAACATCAAAGAGGTGCAAAGTGGCCAGTGGGCAGCCAGCAGGCAACCGGGACCCCCACCCAGCCCGGCAGACGTGGGGGAAGGGCCCCTCCAGTGAGGACCAAGAACCACCACCACCAGCTCACTGGTCAGAGGGCGGGGGCCCGCAGTGGGGGCAGTCAGCAGAGACCACCTGGAGGCTCTCAAATGGTAGGCAGGGTGCCTCTCAGAAGCCCTGGGGGACTTTGTTAAAAAAACATAAGCCTGGGTTCCAACATAAACCTACTGATTGGGTGAGGACCACGGAATCTGCATTGTCTTTAGATTTCATAAGTGAGACAGATAAACATCCTTGGACTGGAACTCCTGCTCCTGCCTCACTGCTTCATTTTGCAGATGGGGAAACTGAGGCCCAGAGGGACAGAATGACTGGCCTGGTCCTGACAGGGAAGGCAGGGTGTAAGCACCTCCCGCCCAACCCCGACTCCACCCCTATCCTTTCCAGACTGTTTTGTTTTATGTTTTCTATTGTTGCAGTGTCTCAAAAAAGAGCATCAAAACAGTTTTTTGGCATCCTCTCCCTGGTTCGGTTGGTCTTAATTTAGTCAGAAAATGGCTTGTTCACAGTAAGGCAAAGCTTGATTCTGACCCAGCTGGTGTTTAATTATTACCCGAGAACCTGAGATTCAGAGGCAGGAGACCTTGACTTCAGTCTTGCTGAGCCAGAAAATCACTAAGTTGAGATATGGGGAGGGGACCCGGATGGAGGCAGAGGAAGCAGTGCGTGCCTTCCGGACACGTCCAGCTGTGGGTGGTGGGTGGGGCAGCGGGCTTGGAGTTGAAGGGTGGGGTTTGAATCCTGGCTCCAGCCTCACCTCACCGCAACTCAGTTTCCTCATCTGGAAACTGGGGATGATGAGCCTACATATTCAACAGAGTTGCTCTAAAATTTAAATAAGATGTTCCTAACGTACCTAGCCCAGTGTTTGAAAACTGGAAAGGCATCCAGCTCCAATTCTGTGCACAGCAGGCTTTCAACCCACAGCGATGGTCACGGTGCGCCGTAGACTTGGCCTTGCTGCTGCTGACGGCCCTGTCTTCTCAGGATCGGCTGGAAAAGCCTCACTCCCGGGACTTCAAAGAGCAGGACAAAGCCGAGGAGTGACTGGCAGCCGGAGCAGTGCGGAGGGCGTGACAGCAGACTCTCGTCAGACCATGAGACCCCACGGTCCGGGGTGGGGACCAGGTGTCCATCTCCCCAATTCTCTGTCGTCTGCAAAAGGCACGTTTTCTCATGTATTATTTTGTTTTTCTTAATGTGTACATTCTTATTTTGATATCTTTAAAAGTAGAGAAGAGTACAAAGAACTCTAGTCCTCTTTCTCCAGAATCACATTATTTAAATTTTATCACCATTACTTTATTATTTCTCTGTATGGACTTAGGTACACATGTTACTTACATATGCATCATGATGTAGCATGTATCATCTGAGTAAGTTGGAGACATGGGAACCCTTCACTCCTGAATTCTTCAGTGTTTATTTCCTGAAAGCAAGGACATTCCCTTACATAACCACAGTGCAATTTTCAAAATTAAAAAATTTAACACTGATAACAACGCTCTTGTCTGCACTTCTCGTTCAAATTTAATTCCATCAATTGTAATGTCCCTTAAGTCTGTTTTTCCCTTCTGGTCTCCTTCAATCTTTGACAGTTCCTCTGTCTTCCCTTGACCTTCTTTACACTGATACTTTGGTCATTTTGTAGAATGTCTCTCCATTTGGGTTTGCGTCTGGTCCTTCCCCCATGATTAGATTCAGATCATGCATTTGCAGCAGGAACGCCACACCACCATTCTGTGTCCTCAGCGCATCGTATCAGGAGGCATGTGATTCAGCTTGTCCCACTGTCAGTGGCGTTAACTTCGGTCACTCCATTTAGGTGGTTTCCACCAGTTTTCTTTGCCACAGAGTTACTGTTTTGCCCTTTGTGATTAATACACATCTCATAGTAAAATTTTGAGGCTACATGAATACGCGTATCCTGTTCCTCGCTGCACTTCCACCCACTAGTTTTGGCATCCACTGATGATTTTCTAACTTCAGCATTCCACGTGTGTTTATAAATTGACATCTTACTGAGAAGAGTGTTCCCTTCCCCTCATTTATTTATTCATTTACTTCTATTAATGAGGACTCAGGAATTCCTATTTCAATGGGTTATAATCCGTTGTTGTTGTTATATTTATTTTGGTGCTCACACTGTTCTAGCTTGGCCAGGATGAGTCCCTTTAGGGTGGCTTCTGCTTCCTTTGATATGGCACTGTTCGTTTTTGAGCACTTCTTTACTTTCTGGCACAAGATTTTTCAGGCTCATCTTGTACATTACCTGCCTCCAGCTCTGGAATCTAATTTTCTCCAAGCATCCCTGGTTCCTTTTAATGTGAATCCAAAGCTTTTGCCCTTAACTCTTTGCTCTTTACCTCTTGTCTCCCAGAAATGGTTAGAGTAGATTTTAAGGAGAGAGTCATAATTTTGTACGAACAGGTGAGCCAAGAAGTTTTAGATTATGCTGATCTGAGCCGCTAGGAGTAGCTGCGGTTTGGTGGAGCCTAGAGAAATATGAGTTCTTTTCTTCTTCTTTCTTCTTCTTTCTTCTTTCTTCTTCTTTCTTCTTCTTTCTTCTTCTTCTTCTTTCTTCTTTCTTCTTTCTTCTTCTTTCTTCTTCTTCTTCTTCTTTTCTTCTTCTTCTTCTTCTTCTTCTTCTTCTTCATCATCATCATCATCATCGACACTATTAGGAGCAAGAAACATTTTTATTCATTCAGTGGTGCTCTGTGCCAGGCTAGGAAGAGGCAGGGCCAGCTCATGTAGGCATCACACGCCAGGCTGAGGGTTTGGATTTTAAGCTAAGAGCACTAAGGGGTCATCAAAGACCTTGGAGCCAGAGGGTCCCATCTCCCTTCTTCCCTTGAAGGTCATATATCTTTCTAGGGCTGCCTTCTCACTCCCTGACATCAAGACCTTGTGGCCAAATCACACAGAAAGGGGAAAAGGAGAGAAATGATGTACTTCTCCTTAAACACAATGGAAGGATGATCTGTCACCCTTTTCCAGCAGAAAGCACACTGAGAGGCCCAGAAGCTAGCATAGAGGGAGGGGTGGGAGTGGTGAGATTTGACAACCCGGACATTTCGAAACTTCCAGGCCAGAAAAATCAGGAACCAGTGTTCTCAGAGGATGTGACTCTCTTGACAGGGACTCCCGTAATACACAAACAATAATCTATTATTTGACTTTCTTTTCCCAATCCACACTTTTCAAAGCATCTGGATAAGGCACAGGTTTGTATTCTTTAAAATGTTTCTCCCACAGGGCTGCCATGTACAGCTGAGCAGGTGGTTCACTGCCCAAGATGTGAAAGACATAAAGATGAATTGTCCAAATTCCCCTTCGAGGGAGGACCTGCTGCCCAGCTGCAGGGAGAGTGAGCAGCACACAGTCTCCTGCTGGCAGTACCCTCAGAGCCCACCCCGGCTGCAGGGGACCCTCCTTACCTGAGGTCACATCCTTCCTGGGGCAGCTCAAATCTGGTGACTGATGGAGAAAGAAAGTAAAGTCCCGTCGACTTAGGTCTGATGCTGGACAACTCTGGTGAGCACTACTTGCTCCGATGCTGAGACTCGATTGAGCCTGAAACACAGGTTGACTTCCCTCTGCCCAATCCTGCTCTCTCCCCTTTCCTTTCTCTAGTAAGCATTGCATGCTCCAAAACTCTGTTTCAAAGTCTGCTGTTGCAGAACCCACCCTGCAACACAAGAGTATCCAGCCCAGGGGATGAGTGAAGGCTGAAAATCAGAGCTTGTTTCTCTAGCCAGGAGGAATTAACGTGGAACTTCAACCACCAAAGGAGCCACCACTTTCTAATTCTCCTTGCACCTGCTTGGGGCTGCCCTGTCCACTCTCCTCTGGCCGTGGTCACTCTCTCTAAGCAAGCCCCTTCTCTCTGCCCTCTGCCCTCTTCTTTTTCAATAATCCCCCAGAAAAGCCTTCCCATTGATCCAAGAGACCCAGGGCAGTTCTGTCCCCTGTCTGCAGCAGAGAAATTGTTTGGTAGGTATTTAAACTTGCTCAGAGGACCAGTTGGGGGGCATTCATCTCTTCAGGGCATTGCCAGGCCAGAGGATCTCAGAGATGGAAGAACACCAGAGGCTTCTGCAAATGGGTAAGCCAGAGGCCGGCAAGGGTCAGGTTCTCGTCCAGGGTCACACAGTGAGCTAGTCACAGAACCAGGTGCTGGGCAGCCTGTCAGAGCCCCCTGGTCCCACCCCTGCCCTTGGGCCAGCCTCTGGAGACTCGGTTGGTACCTGAATTCACTTTACATCCTGGTATTGAACCAGCTCTTCCCTTTGGCTTCCATCCCCTCTGTCCTGAACTTTCCTGTGGGCCCCCGAGCCCTGCCCCTCCTCTTTGCCCTCCTTCCCAGCTCCGCTCCTTGGTCAGCCTAGAAATCACCTCCTCCCTCTCTTTTGCCCCTACAGCCCTTTGTTCACTTTCTCTGGCCTCTGGCCTTGGCCTTGGCCTTTTGCTCTGCTATCTGCAGGGCTCCGAGGGCCCAGGCTTGGCCAGTGTAGGGACATCTGTGCCTGGCTGGCTGGAGCTGGGCCCTTGCCCTGCAGGCTCAGCTTCCAGAGGGCATGAGGTCGCACCCACCTCGCCGAGGAAGCTGTCACACCGGAGCAGGAACCAGTCACCGCGCTCCCACTGCGTGCTGGACACTGAGCTTCCTGTTGGCCATCTCTTGTCTTCACAAAACTGCTCAGGGACCGTATTTTCACCTCTGTCATGGGAGAAACAGGGCTGCATGATTAGTAAGTGAAGGAGCTGGGACTGGAACCCCAAGTCTATACAGTTCAAACCTCCCACCCCCAGTCTACATTTCTACTATAACCCCCACCCCAATGCAGACTTAAGTTCGCACAGTGCCTCACCTGCTACAGGGCACGCCCAGAAAGTCACTTGGCAGTAAGTATCAAAGGAGTCTTGAGGGATTTAAAAATTTGATATACTTTGTCCAGGAATTCCGTGACTAGAAATCTACCCCAAGGAAATAACAAGAAACATGGGAAACAATTCATGTACCAAGACGTTGGTAACAGTATTATTCATCACAGGGAAAAAACCCGAAACAACCTACATGTCCAAGCCTAATTAAATTACAGCAGTGCTCTACGGAGAATACCCCGCAGGCATCGAAAATATTTACAAAGAGTTTAATAATGACACGGAGGCAACGTTCATGACATCATGCCAAATGAAAACAGCAGGTTACAAAATCATACAGCTCAATCTCAACCCTGAAAATATGCTCTGCAGTTACAAGGAGAGAACGGCGGCGTGAGCCTGCCCGCGGCGCGCACGCGACTCCCGCAGCAGCCCCCCCCCCCCGCCGCGGCGCCGCCTCGTCCCTCTCCCCGCGGGGCCGGGCGCGTGTCGGGGCGGCGCCGCTGGTCTTCGTCCTCCCCGACCGAGCGCCAGCCGTAACACAGCCCGTTTCCGAAAGGACGCTCAGTCTGCACCCGCAGGTGGATGAGCAAGTGAAGGAAAGGAAAGGTCGGGAAGCTGCGCCCAGGCCCCAGGCCGCTCACCTCCCTGGAATCAGTCTCCTGACTGGTAGGGTCTTACACTTGCCACCTCCTGTCCCGGGCCCAAAGCCGACCTGATTCTTTCCTAAAGCCTTTGGCAGCCGTGTCACCTGAGAAACAGGGCGGCTCTTCCCCTGAGCAGCTCCGGTGTCCAGGAGGGAGCACCCCCGTCCCCCTGGGCGGGGGGATGGAGCTGGACGCCTGAGCTGCCGCTGGGAACAGACACCTCATGCACGTCTTGCCTGAGAATCCTCGCAGCTCTAACACTAGAGCAGTAAGGCCCCCGCTAACGTTTACAAAAACTAAGGCTCAGGGTTGTAATTTGCTCCAGCTCTTCCAGGAGGAAGTGGCGGAGCTAGGATTCAACCATCTCTGTCTCCAAAACCCACACCAGGACTACGAAAGTGACCCCGGCAAGTCCCTCCTCCAGTGTGAACCTTGGCTTCCCCTCTGGACAGTGAGGCTGCTGACTCAGACGGCGCAGCTGTCCCTTCCCCGTGGTGACGGTAAAATGCTCCGACTCAACCCCCCTCCCCCGCGCCCTCAGTCCCTGGAGGCAGCCTGGAGCCTTGAGGACCACAGGACGGCAAGCTGGCCGAGTGAGGCTATGTCCACTGAGCCTTCACAGGTAGCCTCAGGCTGAAGAAGCGCTCGTCCCCCCCCCCCCCACACTGGCAGAGAGCCCTGGCGCATGGCAGCACCGCACCCACGCCTCAGAAGGACGCGTGTGCACAGGGCTGCTGGCCATTTCCCCTGCCGTAACCACCCCCGGCTGGCATCTGAGGGTCCTGGGAGGCGCTTCCTGTTGGTTTTGCTCAGCTCAGCTCTTAAGGCCAAGGGGCTCCAAGAAACACAGTCATCTCCGCAGCACCCCCACCCCGGCTCCCCACACACACCATGGCAGTGAGGGAGACCATCGTAATAACAGCCCATGGCTGCAGCCCAGTAAGGCTGCAAGATCGTGAACAATCAGGCCGTGATGGCAGCCCTGGTGGGTAGGGGTGAGAGGTGAGGCTGGAGGCAGTGAGGCAGGGGAGGAGTCTGGAGAGACATGAGGAGGCTGGGCCAGGTCAGGGATAGATGGATGTAGGAAAGGGGTGTGGGGGCCTGGCTCCTGACACTGCCTCCCTCTGCTCCCAACAGCTGGGCTCCCTGCTGGCCAGCCTCCAGGGTCAGTCCTGACCCAGGAAAGGAGGATAAGAAGGCTTCCAGCAGCAGGTCTCATCCACTCTGGCTGGTGGTCAGTTTCCCATATGGATGACACAGTAACACAGTGAAGTGCCTGGCTCGGTGCCTGGCACGTAATGGGCACTTAGCCCTTGGTGGCAACCCCAGACCCAGAGCTGCACCTTCCAGACCTTATAAATGCCACTTTTCGTGGATGTGGGATTGCTCTGCCCACAGTCAGCCGGAGCTGGAGTTACAGCCCTGAATCCCAGGTCAGGCTGCTTGTAGCCCCAGTGCTAGGAGCCATCTGTCTGCCAGGCCATACCACCCCCTGGGCTGGAGAAGTAGAAAGGAGGAGGGCAATCTGAAGCCAGATAAACTGGGGTATGAATTCAGCTCTGTCTCTGACCAGCTCTGTGTTCTTGGCAAGTTACTCAACCTCTCTTAGCTTCATTTTTCTCATTTATAGAAATGGGCCAACAATACTTATCATAAAATAAACATAAACATACAGCACCATAAAAATAGGACTTTTCTGCTTTCAGAGTTTTGGCCGATGCCTAAAGGTGAAGATGCAAAAAGACGTTAGGAGACTACTTGTGTTTGCAGGATCTGCCTAGAGGGGGCTCCAAACAGACCCTGCATGGCTGCCCCTGGCCTGCCTCCAGCTTTGTATAGAGTTGTGGGCAGGGAGGAGACTGTGAGGATGACGCTGAGGAGAGTTTTGGGGAATGTTAATGTTTCACTTCCTCTTCCCTCCTGCAGATTCAGAGAATCAAAAATGACAATAGGGCTTGATCAATGGATCTCCCTCTTTCTTTCTCATTTTCTTTCTCTCCCTCTCCATTTCTCAGCTCTGCTTTCCTTGGGGTTGGCTCTGTTCTCAGGGAGCCTCTTTCTATACGGCCGCCCATGGCTGTTGAAGGCTTACATCCTTGTTTAGCATCCTCGGACAAAAAGGGATAGCTTCTTGTCCGATGGTCTGGCCAAAGTTTCCAGCCTGACTCTCCTTCACCTAATTTGGTGCATGTGCCCATCTCTGAACCAATCACTGTGGCCAGGGTGGGATGGATGCCCTGATTGGCCAGACCTGGGTCACATGTCTGCCTTCACCTAATTTGGTGCATGTGCCCATCTCTGAACCAATCACTGTGGCCAGGGTGGGATGGGGTGCCCTGATTGGCCAGACCTGGGTTACATGTCTCCTCCAGGAGCCCACGTGGATCAAGAGTAGAGGAGGGGACAGAGAGGGCTGTACAAGAAGAGGGAAAGGAATGCTAGGCAGAGGAAAACCTCCCATAATGGCTGCTTCGGCCTCAGGAGAATTACCTTCTCTGTGCCTCCTTTCCCAATCACCACATCTAAAGCAGCTCCCTCCTCCCCACTATTCTCCATCTCAGCACCTCCCAGTTTCCCTCATTGTTCTTACTGCTATTTAGAATTATATATTTGCTTACTTACTGTTTGCTCGTCTCCTCTGCTGTCCAGTGTCACTCCGTGGCAGCAGGAACGCACCGCCCTTGTTCACAGTGGTACCCTGCAACTAGCACAGTGCCTGATACGTGAGAGATGCTTAGAGATGCTTGTGGGATGAAGGAGTGTTACCCTCACCGAGAGTGCCCTTTCTCCAGGCAGGGACCAGACTTATTTCCTAAGGGTCTGCCACCCACCTCTACCCTAGGCTGCCCCAGGGAGTTCACACCCCTGGGCCCCTCTTCACCTCCCCACTCTCCCCTACACCCATCTCACTGGCTTTGCCCCAGGCTGTCCTTAACTGAGAGTCATGCCCAAGGGACAAGGGTCCAGAGGGTGGAGAAAAGTCCTCCCCTACACGGTCCTCTCACTATTTACTGTGCAGTAGTGTCACATTTACACAGAAGTTGCGGTTGTGTCCTCCTGGAGAAGGCTATCCTGGGAACCTACCAGGATGCTGTCCTGCTCCGGAGAAGAGGCAGGAAATGGAACTGCAGGACCAGGCAGTGTGGAGGGAAGCTCAGCCTCTCTTGGTTGCTTTTGGAAGGGTCCAGGTGAATGGGAGGGTCTCCTGGAGCAGGGAGGAAAAGGTGGTGTTATTCAAGCAAGGTGGGAGGGAGCCCAGCTGTACCTCAAAGGAGTTGTCAGGTTTCTGCTTAAGCCAATTCCCCTTCATCCTCCCCAAGCCTTTATCTGAGAGATCTTTACCATTCCTGCAAGACCCCACCAAACTGTCACCTGGGAGCTGCCCTGGGTCCTGGCTCAGAATCTCAGATGTTGGGGGAAAAGTGCTCCCCGAAGGCTGGAGGGATGGGGCAGTGGAAATCAGCGAGAGCGCTCAGAGGCCCCATTTTAGGGCTTGAAGAGCTTCATGCCAGAGTCAGTCTGCGTGTTTCTGAATTTTCTTTAGTGCGAGAAGCCTGAGCTTCTTGGACTGTGGCTTCAGTCCAACAGTTAGTGAAGTTGCTTCCCACAGGCTTGCAGGGGGTTGGGGGGGCCAGGTGCAGGGTCCTGCTCAGGTCTTCCTCCTGCCCTGAGTCTGGCCCCAGTCACTTCCCAGCCTTGGGGTGAGAGGTGGCTGTCCCCCTAACCTGAGCTGTGCAGGAGGGACCAGCTCAGCATTCAGGACTTGCAAACAAACTCTTTGGAGATGCTGGGACTCTCGACTGCACCCCAGGATGTCTTATCCCAGAGCAGAGGAGGGGAGAATGGCTGCGCCTCAATTCCAACTTTCCTGCCTCAAATCCTGTAGTTTTAGGAGTTAAGCCTAGAACTACAAGGAGGATGGGAGGTGTTGTGGCTCTTCAGACTTCCAGAACGTCTCTTCCAGGCACAGAGAAGGAGGTTTGGCATTTGCTGTGCTGGTAGGTTTCCAGACTAGAGCCTCCATCTCATTCCTATGACCCAGAAATTCTGTTCCTGTGCCTGTGATGGAGGAGGGAGGGGCAGCCTGAAAGTCCACCCGCGGGGGAGTGGATGAGTAAAACGTGGCCAGTACACTGCAGGCATACTCAGCAATGTGGATGCATCTTAAAATCAAAGTCGTCACTGAAAAAAGTAGGAAACCAGATGAGGTTTTATAACACAATACTATTTCCGTGCATAATAACACAGACATAGATGCAGGCTTATTTTTAGCATTGCACCATTGCCTCTGGTGTTAATAGAGTGAACACGACTATCTAATACCAATGTGTAAAAGATCTCAGACTGCTCATTTTTAGGATACTAGGGGAACAGATTTTCTTTTTAAAATTGAAGTATAGTTGACGTACAATATTATATGTTACTGGTGTACAATATAGTGATTCACAATTTTTAAAGATTATATACTCCATTTATAGTTGTTATAAAATATTGGCTATATTCTAGGGGAACATATTTTCAGCCAAAATATGGACACTAACCACATAGACCAGCATGACTGCATAAGATTTCTATGTTAAATTTTTTTATTTTGCAATTTTTGCATACTTCGCATAGTTGAAAAGTATTTCAGTGGTTACTCGCAACAATTCAGTACTATTTTAAATGTACCAAAATTCTATAAATTGACTTAGGAATAACATACCTAAGTGGAAATGTAAATTTATGTGTTATTCACAATATATTTCTGCTCTCCAAATTATTTTTCATCTTTACATTGCCTGGGCCCTGAGTTTAGAATAACGTACTTATTCTACAATTGGATAAAGTCATGATAATGAATTAATGCTTATAATTTTCCCCTTACACTTAAGAAAAATACATAATTTTCCAAGTTAAAAAATATACTCAACACAAAACACATGCAAGAACACATGCAAATAAAAAGATGTGCATTAAGCACGTTAGAGTGCTTATCCATAGCGGAGAGGGGAATGGGAGGAAACTATGGGATAAAAGGTAATTCAGTAATTCAAAATCAAGAAAGAGGCCTTATACAAAGATGCTAATGGACCACGAGGCTAAGTCACTCAACCTCTCTGCCCACACCCAAGGGCAAAACTAATGAAAAGCCCTGCAAATCTCCTGTCTCCAGACCCAAGGCCAGGTCCATCTTCTCCAGCTCTGGGGCCCAAGGTCTTCCAAGAGCTTGAGTCAAAAGCACAGTGGCCTGTGGTTTATCATCCACCCATCCAGAAAATTCCTAGAAGCTTGTGGTCAAGGCTCAAGAAATTTCACCCTAAAAAGTCAGGGAGGCTGAGAGATGCACCCCCTAGAGGCCAGAAAGATGGTCAGAGGTCGCTGGAGTCAATTTCTGGTCGAAGTGAATCAAAACATCAAGGAAAAAAAAAGATAAGAACTTTATTTACAAACCAGAAATAGACTCACAGACATAGAAAACAAACTGTGATTACCAGGGGGAACGGCTGGGGGTGGGGAGGGATAGATTAGAAGTTTGGGATTAACAGATACACACTACTATGTATAAAATAGATAAACAAAGACCTAGTGTGTAGCACAGGAAACTATATTCAACTTCTTGTAATGAGCTGTAATGGGACAGAAACTGAAAAAAAATATATATATATATTTACATGTATATGTATAACTGAATTGCTTTGCTGTACACTTGAAAATAACAATGTAAATTAACTACATTTCAATAAAAAAACAAGAATCAAGAAAAAGTCTATTAATAAAAACAAACCAACCAGCTTTCAAGAGGATAGAGGCTGGGCAGCCTGTCCTGACTGATCTCGGAGGCCATGACTGCCCAAGAGCTCCAGCTCCCAGCAGCGCCCAGGTGGCGGCGGTGGCGGCTGCGAGGACAGGAACCTGCAGGGCAAGCCCCTGGTAGAGCACTCGTCAACCCGAGGCCTGCAGTGCTTTTGGTCCTGTACCTCCAGCTCCTGAAAGAAACAAAATCAGCCCAGATTCCAAGGAGAGAACAGCCTCAGAGCTGCCTTGCTTACAGAGCCCTGAAAACGACTGACCTTCACTGTCTGCGATACATACGGTGTCACATCCCCCGGTGGTACAGGAGCCCTCAGCCAAATCACAACCAAGGCAAACTTGCGCGGCAGGCGGTACCACTTCTAAAGCCCTAGGCTCCTTCTTCAGCCCTTCCAAACAGGGGCAAGTGGTCTCCATTTGTACTCTTATCTCAGGCCCTGATACTGCTGGGGGTGGGCCTGCCCTGCCTTCTCGTGTGAGGTGGATGCCAGTCATCTATTCTCTTGTTCTACAAGGCAGGACGATAAGGAAGGAGATGCAAGCGGGACCTGAGAAGACAGTGGAGGGAAATCAGTGCCCCTAAACATCCCCTCCAGTCCATCTTCCGCACGGCTGTGCAGGGATCATTCCTTTCTTCTTAATTGCTTTATAGTTATTTTTTTGAACATCTGATTGTGGAAAATCTCAAGCATATCCAAAAGCAGAATAGGAGAACGAACGCTCATGTCCCCATCAACCCACCCTCAGTGGTTATCAACTCACATTCAAGCTCACTTCATCTCTATCCCCACCCACATCCTCCCTCCTCTGTTATTTTGAAGCACATCTCAGATATTATATATTTCACATATAAATATTTCTGAATATACTTCTAAAAGATAAAGACTATTGGGAAAAAAAACCACAATAACACCTAAAAACAATTGATAATTTAAATTCTATCAAATATCCAGCCAGTGTTCAAATTTCCAATTGTCTTTAGAATGTCACAAAATTTTTATTTTATTTTTTTTACTTTGTTTGAATCTTGATCTAAGTAAGTTCTGCTCCGTGACTGGTGATATGTCTTTTTCTTTTAAATATCTGTTTCCTTCTCATATCTCTTTTTTTTTTCCCCTTACAACTTACTTGTTTAAGAAACTAGATCATTTATCCTACAGAGATTCCCACAATATAGATTTTACTGATTGCAACTCCAGGGTGTCTTTTAATATTTTCTTCTGTCCTCTGTACTTTCTGTAAATTGTTACTTGAATCTAGATTTCGGTTGGATTTTTTTGGCAAGAATACTTCACAGGAGCCATGTGATAGCTTATTATTTGTCATATTAGCAGATGTTGCTGATCCAATGTCACTATCCATTAATTAATTAGCAGTTGCCAAATGGTGATATTCCAATTTTATCACTCCTTCTTCATTTATGAACTGAATTACTTCTATAAAGAGAAACTTTCCCTCATCAACTATTTGGTTACCCAGTAGTACAGTTTGTATAGGAAAGACAAATGCTCAATTATATGTTTTTATCAATTTTCAAAATAATGGATTTTCTCATGAGCACACTCCAAAGGTGACCAATTAGATTTGTTTTAGTAACATCATAAACTCGTGGAGTCGAAAACATTTGATGTGTTTCAATCCATTGCAGTTTTACTTTATTGATGTTAAATTCCTTAAATGATGTTAAATCTTTGGCCAGAGGGAGCCTCTTCAAGCCGACTCCTGAGTCCGTTTGACACCACCCTACCAGTTGTTGAGGACTTCCTTCCCGTCTGGTGTGACAGATGTTCCAGGCTCCCCTTGGTCATTTCCTGTCCCAGGCCTGAAATCAACCATCTTTTCATGAAGCCCTGGTCTTTTATTGGGAAATGAAATTTGAAGACAACAATCTGGGCACTGGGGGTGCTCACTGCTACTGAACTGATTATTACTCCCAGGTCTTTTCAGAGATCAGAGCTACGGAGTTAGTCTTGAAGATAAAACACATAAGTTCATACTGATACTTCCGATTCAAATTCAGGTTTGCATAACCTCTTATTTCTTCCACCTGCATCTCCTTTCTTCCATGCTAAGATTCTCATTTCTCAAAGATGCCAAGAAATATAGAATTAGAATTTCACATAATTTCTCATCGGCTTCCTCCCACATTGCACATACAGCAGTCTCAGAATACCAACACCGGTTCTCCCACTGGCCAAATGATTGCTGGAAACAATGTAAGACTGTTTGCTTGTTTACAGGTCTTTTTGTCCTTAGGTTATATTTCTCTATAGATGTACCATCACATCACTGGGTTTGGAAAAAGTTCCCGTGTATTTACCCCACTAGCCACATGCACACTTACGCTCATTTATTTCACTTTATTTTTTTACTTTTAGGAATTCCTTTCTCACTTGTTTTTTATGTAAAATATTTTCTTGGTTCCAAAGTCAAATACACAAAACACAGTTTATTCAAATAAGTCCAGCTTCTATCCCTGTCTCCTCCCTCCCCCATAGGTAGCCACTTTTCATTGGTTTATCCACAGCTTGTCTGTTTTATATAAACATATAAATATATCTATATATTTGTATCCCTGCCTTTCTTAGATAAGTATCATACACACATTCCTTTTTTACTCAATAATTTACTCAATAAGGAGAAACTCCTTATTCGTCTTTGCAACTGCCTAGTCCTTTATTCAACCAGCCTATTGACAGACATGTAGGCAGTTTCCCATCACAGATAGTCCTGCAATTAATTGCTTTTTGTATTTTGGTCTGAGGTTATTTGAATGCAAATCCTAGGCATTGTATCATTTCACAGAGGAGTCTTTCTGATGTACAGATGTGGTCAGGATTCTCCCCTGCTTAAAACCCATCGATGGCTCCTCCTCATGCGGAGGATAAAGTCCAAACCCCCTAGCTCAGCAGACAGTGCCCTACCAGATCTTATGTCGTCCAGCTCACCAAGCCACCTGCTGCCCTCCTCTCTCCCCAGCACATCTCCTGCTCTTCTCCATGCGGGGGGACAGGTCCACACTTCTGTAACTGAGCAAAAAGGCTTGTGTGCCCGCGGTGCAGAAAGCCAAACTTTGACAGCAGGTGTTTGCGGCAAAGTAAGGGTTTATTGCAGGGCGCCAAGCAAGGGAGTGAGAGACAAGCCCCAGATCCACTCCAACTAGGTCTTTGTGAGTTAGAGGTTTTTTTTTTAAAAGGGGAAGAACAAAGAAGCTGGGGCTAATCATAGTCTTGTGACATTTCTCAGTCTTACCTTCAGGAGTCAGGATGTCTCTGGTTTATGATCCTCTGGCCAGGTGGCCCATGGCTTGGGGTCTGTTAGCTCATCTTGCCCTGGAGAAACAACCTGAGCTTGCAGGTTAACAATGTTCTCAACAACAGCAATCTGGTTGATTAGTGTTCAGTTAGCACAGGACTGAGGTCAGAGGGAATAAAGTTTTGGACAGAGAGGTTAATCATGAGCTCGGCAGGGGAGCTCAGTTTTAGGGGGACTCGGTTTCTCTACCCTGACTTCATGCTGCCTACACATTCTCTGTTCTCTGCCTGGAAGGCTTTCCATCCTTCTCTCATTCACCTGGCTGACTATGTAGCAGCCTGTTTAAACCAACTGCCTTCAATACATGGATGCCTGGACCATGATTTTCCCATTTATCCTGTCAACTCATGGCTCCTCCAGAGCTGGGGCTGACTTAATATCCCCAACGCCCAACAGGAGCCCAGCAGCTCTGTTCAGTAAATGTTTGTTGAGTGAATGAACAATTGTCTTTCCTTTCAAATAAACAAAATCAGGTCACAGCTGTGACTCTTGCCAACCAGAGAAGAAGCTGTAGTAAGAGGGATGAAATCTCCTTGGCGTTTTCTTTTCATTGCTCTTCTGAGGGAAAAACATTTTCTGCCCTTTAGGTGTTTATAAGCGAGACTAGAGCTATCATCACTGTGAAAAAAAATAAAGGCATTACAATCCAGAAACTCAAGTAGTCCAAGAATTTTATGACAAAAATTCTGGTTCTGTTGGGAGAAAAACAGACTAAGAGCCAGCAATGCTGGGCAGAGAAGGGAGGGCCCTGGCTGCCAGCCCTGCCCACAGCAGGGCCATCTTGCATTTGGCCCTTCAGAGTAGAGGGAGTCCCCCCTCTTCACCTCTGAGACCCCCACCAGGGCAGGCCCACACAGCATCCTGGGCTTCCTTCAAGGCAGGTCTCTCACAGAATGGAAAACCAGTTCCACTTAAGTCTACCTGTTGGCTCAGGCTTTAGATCTGCCTGCCGTTTTCCCGTTCTGCACGAAGGTGACTAAAGACAGGCGTGTCCTGCTCGGGGGAACTCAAATCACAGTCTGCCCTGGCCTGCCACTCGATCCCGGCTCAGCACGGAAAGCGCCCCCAGAGCGCCGTCCCCGGGGAGGGCCACGTATAGTCCAGCTTTCCCTACCCCCTGTGACCACTGCTACTTTGGTGACATCACATCCAAGGAAGGCCGTGGGCAACTCAAGAGAAGCCTGGAGAGAAGAGAGAAAAGTTCTGGTTTGAAAAGAGGTTAAAGAACCACAGGATAAGAGGAGCTCACATTGAAAGGGGCCTCGGTGCTCACCTAGGATATTCCAAGGAGGATGTGTCCCGGGATCACCGAATTGGCCCCTCTTTGATTTGTTTTATAAATTTAAGTATCATGGCGTACTATCTCGCTTGAAGAAAGAGTTCTGATTTTTTTTTTTTTTTGAGTCTGCAAAACCTTGACCCTAATGCAGCTCTTGCCTGCTATAAGAATTCCCTTTACTATGGCGATTCTGTCACATGGCCATCCAGGCTTACCTGTTCCTGGAGCCAGGGGGCTCCCTTTTGCTCCTAAGGTGCCATCCCATTGTCAGGTGGCTCTAAGGATCAAAGGGAGCTCCCAGATGCCGCTCCGTGATTCTCTGCACTGGTCCTGCTCCTGGTCTTCGTCCCCAGCTGAAGGCAGAGCTCACATCCTCCCCCTCTTCCTACCTCACCTCTTCTCCCTGTTAAATGTCTTCAGGTCCTTGGTCTGCTCTTCTGGTATTTAACAGATCATTACCTGCCCTAAAGGGGCTCTCTTGTCAGAAGTGAAATGCTTTACAGCTGTCACTTCAATTTGCTAAGGTACTGACTCAAATAGCTGTTGTTTTTCACTTTCGGGTTTTTTCCCCCCCTAGTTATGAAGTCTTTCCTTTTTTTTAAAAAAAAATATTTTATTTATTTTGTTCTTTCAGGGGGAGAGGTAATTAGGGTCATTTATTTACTTAATTTAGTGGCGCTACTGGGGACTGAACCCAGGAGCTTGTGTATGCTAAGCATGAGCTCTATCCTCCCCTGTTCAGGTCTCTCCCTTTTAAAGGTGGAAGGTTCAAAGCAGACCCAAGCAGGTCTGAGATTTCCTCCGGCGGCGTTTCGCAGCACTCATCCCCCTCATTGCCTCCCGCCAACCAGGTCATTGCCGTCAGGGTAACAGCAGCCTTACAATGAGGTGACTTCAGATGCACAGAATCACAAAGCAAAGACTTGCTAAACTACGAGCAAAGCAATTTGATGGCCCACACCAGCAGAATATCAGGTCAAATCGAAGATTCTCGGACTTGACCCCTAGAGGGTTTGTTAAAAACACAGACTCCGAGGTTTCTGGTTCAGAAGATGTGGGTGGAGCCTGAGGATTTACATTTCTCACCTGTTCCCAGGTGGTGCTGATGCTATGGGTCTCAGAACTACCCTTTGGAAACTACTGGATGAAATGGAGAAACACCCCCGAAGACAGCAGAGTTTCACAGAGGAAGCAGTAGGAAAGCACGCGGCTGCACCTGCACACCCCGCAGGTGTGAGTTCAGTTCTTTTCCTTCCGCAGGTGCCTCCTCTCGTCCGCAGCATCACGCTGCTCCCACCACAGCCCAAGCGGAGGCTGGAAGCAGGGCATCTGACACATTAGCCTTGCTCTGATGACCATTTCATCTCAGAGACCAAAGGAAACCTCTCCTCTACACCCAGTTTTGGCCGTGAAGAAAAAATTGGCAAGAAAATCGCCATTTAGTCTTGGAGGTGGCAAAAATCAAGAGAATGACCCTCAACAAGCTCTTAAACCAACACCTCTGTGTGTGCCTAAGGGCCCTGCAGACCTGGCCTAGGGACATGAACAAGGCAAATTTCAAACTTCTGAGAAATATGGTTCCCAGGAGATGGTGAGTGTTGAGAGACACTCTGAAATAACAATAATGGTGACCTGACTTTGCAGTCCTAGAGGATGCGGGGGAAAAAACTGAGCAGGAACACAAAGCAGGAGGCTGAGCTGTCATCAGGGCAAAGAGGTGTTAGAGTCTGGGGGTTTTTTTTGGTTGGGTTTTAAAATGTTTAACACCGCCTGAGCATCAAAGACTGACAATAGACTGTGAAATTCCCTAGTCCCAGGGAGAGTGGGCAATTAAGTTTAAAGGTCAGGAGCTGTCAATTGGTGGCCAATAGATGTAAAAAAGGAGCCTTCATCTCTCGCATCTTAACTTCAGCTGTGGAATTCATCGCACCTGGCAGCTTTATCAAAGGTCTGCCCTTCTGTTGGTTCGTCCGCTTTATTGAGATCTTGAAATGCCAAAGTTTTCAAACCAGCAGCAGCAGCTTTCAGAACTTAGACGAGCTCTCATCAGAATGTGTATTTCCTGTTTTAACTTCTGAGAGAAGCCGCTACAGCACTCACTGAGGTTTGACAAGAACAGTTTTATGGGGGTTGGGTTCCAGAGCTTTCCTTCACACTGTATGTTGGCCATGCTTGCTTCATCTCTCTATTATTACCTAGCAAGGTAAGAATTTCCTTTTCTTCCCCCCTAGTCTAAACATTCCCCATGAGAAAAACAGTCTACTTCTCTATTGACTAATAGGCCAAAAAGCCTGTTGATAAAAATTAAAGTCCATTTAGAAATTAAGGACAGGTCAGAATCACATCATTCATGTTCATCGCATTTTGCTACCTGACAGAGCCTAAATAGCAGACTCCTGCCTGAGCTTGCTTTGGAGGAGCTGATCTTGGCCTCCCAAATGTCTCCGCCACCTGTTCCAACCACAGTTGTCTTACCCAAGGGCTCATTACTCCTTCCTAGATGAGCCGACCCCTTCCTAACTGGGCTCCCCACGCCATCTCCTTCCCTTTTCATCTTGCTAATGATCATTCTCTACACATGCCCCCAAACACATCCTCTCCTGTGGCCCACGGATCAGGCCCACACACCTCTGGGGAACTGGGGTGAGGGCGCAGGGCAGCACCGGGCTACCTTCAGGGGGGTTCCCCACACCATCCCCTGCCTGTCCAGCTCCCCCTCACCCAGCCTTATAGTCCAGTGCCTCCTTGTTAGTCATGTAGCCAGGTGCGCATTCGTTCACTCAGGACACACAGTACCTAATTATGATCCTGGGTAACAGTTCTCATAATGACAGTAAGAACATCTCATGTTTACTGAAGACGCGGTATGCCAGGCACTCACAGTGCTCAGATCCCCCAGGTGAGAACTCCGAACCACACAATGACTCTATCAGATAAACGCACCAACTCATCAACCTCATTTAACAGTAATGAGACAGAGACTCAGAGGTGCTAAGCAGCTTGTCCAAGGTCAGATTTCACAGCTCATAGTTCATTCCTTTATTCATTCATTCCACTGGCCTTTGGAGCGGCTATTACATTCTGGGCATTGCTCTAGGTGCTTGGAAAACATGAGAGATGAAAACAAAGAACTCTGCCCTCATGGAGCTTATGTTCTGGTGGAGGGAAATGGACAAGAGAACAAGAGGTTATAAGTACATTATATAGTATGTTTGAAGGTTCTAAGTTCTATGGGAACAAAAGAAGGGTAGAGCTTAGGGGATGCGGAGTCATACGTGGGCAGCAGGTTGCAGTATTAAATGGGGTGGCTGCATTAAGCAGGTGACATTTTACCAAGACCTGAAGGAAGTAAAGGAGTTACCTTATGGCTACCTGGAGGAAGAGCATCCTCAGGAGAGGGAAGATGGAAGAGCTAGTGCAAAAGTTCTGAGACAGGAACATGCCAAGGACCTGGTGTGTTTGTGGAATTCTAACAGTGCACAGTGTGGAGGGAGAGGTGTGAATAAGGGAAAACAGGGGATGAGGTCAGAGAGGAGAGGGACGGGAAGCCAGATCCTGTGGAACCCTATTAGAGCTAGTCAGTTTTTACTCTGAAAAAACGGCAAAGTGGTTGTGGGGGTTCATTCTCTTCTCTGGTGCCCAGTAGGGAAGAGATTATGGAGAAGGGGTGGAAGGTAGGGGGAGGGGAGTCAAAGATGGAAGCAAGAAGTAAGAGGCAGTTACACTAATCCAGACAGCAGTAGTGGAGGGGTGAGAAGCAGCTGGATGGGACTCTAAATTTTGGCTTGGGAGAGTGCGGCAGGCTTCATGGAGCCCTCCCCCTACCTTCCTCCAACTCCACTCTGCCCCCTCTGCAGGTCTCTTTCAAATGATCACAGATCCACTGGAAATCACACACCCCAAACTGGAAACAGTTCATTTAAATTCCTCTAAGTACCAGCATTACAAGTTTAAAATGTGGATGTTGTTTTTTAAAATTTCCTACAGACATTTTTTGAAAGTAACATTGTGAAATCCATCATCTCCATTTTTAAATTCCTCTCATAAAAACGCAGTGTTTCTTCCTGTCTGTTTAAATCATATTCCACTCTGAAATCAGTTATGTAACTGAGGAATGAAAACAATGTCACGCCTTACTCTTCATCCATCTCCGGGGAGGCTGCTACAGGAAACTTACTGAGGTGGCGTGGGGAATCCGTCAAGTCATGACCGTAAAGCAATTTCATCTCCTTTTTCTTAATTAAATGGGAAATATAAAATTTTTTCAATACACGTATCAAATACAAAAAGCACACTCCAATTCCAACTGGTCGCTAGGTAAAGCAGGCAGTGTCAGGGCTGGAAGGAAATGTAAGGATCCACCGGTGTGAGCTCTTCTGTAGCACTCGGATGGGGAACAGGACCCGGGGGGGAAGAGAGCTGCTCGAACTGCACTGATGTTAAGTGGCTGGAGCCCAGGTCCAGCCTCTGACACCAGCCTAGTGCTTTCCCAGACACAGGCAGGCAGCTTCTGGTCAGAACAGACACAGAAAACAAAATTATGGGCTTTCCAAACTAGGCTCTTAAAGCAACAGACAGAGCAACTAGACCCGTGTTTCTAAACGGGGCGATTTTTGCCCCCTGGGGGACTTTTTGGCAATGTCTGGAGACGTTTTTTTTAATCTGTTACAACTGGAGGGAGGGTGCTACTGGCATCTCACAAACAGAAGCCAAAGATGATGCTAAAAACCTACTATGCGCAGGACAGCCCTTCCCTGTCCCCAGCAAAGAATTATCCAGTCCCAACAGTCCACAGTGCCAAGGTGGAGAAACTCTGAACTAGACCAAGCTTGTCAGCCCTAAGCTGCCAATGAGAACCAGCTGGGTATCCACAGACCACTTGAGTCAGAATCTCCAGAGATGGGGCGCCAGCGTCCGTGTTTTTGAAGAGCTCTCCAGGTGATGGTAATGTACCCAAAGTTTGAAAATCACTGGTTCAATCCCTGGAAAATGCATCAACCAGCTGAAGAAGACATTTGGCCCTTCCTCCATGTCTACCAGAAACTGAAGGAAAAATAGAGGAGCTCACCGCTTCATGCAGGGTACATTAAAATAGTGTTAAAAAAAAAAAAAGTCCCTGCCTCAGGAAGTTCCCAACGTGGATGAGGAGTGACCAGCAAACACTGTCATTTGTCGTGGGTTATTTAAGTGAAGAGCAAATAGGTTATTTGAAGAGAAAAGTGAGGAAGGGTTTTTAGCAAAGCGAAGGCAACAAAGAGCCATGAGAAATCAGAGGGCTCCGGGGGCTGTCGCCAAAGGTGAGTTTATTGGTGGAGACTTTCATTCATTTTGCACCTCTGTATACAGTTACTTCAATGATCGGAAAAAACCTTTATTGTTTTGGTCTCGTAGAATTGAGTTAGTCTCTTCAGATACGTTTTCTTCCTGCCAAAATATACATGATTTCTTAATATTAAATATAACGTATATGTGTTATTACCTCCAGAGAGACTATTTTATTGCTTTTTAAAAAAATTATACAAGCAAAATAGTGTCACTGATACATTAAGAAAATAACGGTCCCCTGACAGTGGGCTAACAAAACCGATCTTTCCCTTTGGGAACTGGTTTCCTTAAGGATATCTTGTTCACATTCCTTAACTTGCCTGTCATTTTTGTGGTTACAACGCCCTCACTTCACAGGATGGGAAGCAGTACTTAAGACATAGCCTTTTTCATTTTTAAACTAGTGTTTATTCAAAGCCTGTTTCCCCTCCTCCTGGAGGCACTGGCGGCTACAGGCAGTGGCTTTCAATGCTGAAGAGACCCAACGCCTCCCTGTACTAACAGTTACGTTGTAACAGCTGTTCTGCTATCTTGAAATAAAATTCATACGCAGTATAACTTATCTACCCATAAAATTAAAAAAAATCAATATATACTGATTGCCTCCCCTCTTCCATGTATTCTCCACATTCTAGGCCCAGAAAGGCTGACCTCTCCAGACTGCATCACCCAGGCTCCCTGCTGCATTAGACCAAAGGGAGGCACTGACAGGAAAGGCCAGAGCAGGAGAGAGGGGAGGGCATTTATTCCCTGCCCCACTGAGGTTCCAACATCAGTGCTAACATCTCTCTGTAGACACACAGTCACAGCTCATGTGTGTACGGGCTGGGGGGTATATTAGCCGGCTAAGGCTGCCATAACCACAGACTGAGTGGGTTCAACAATAGACATTGATTTTCTCACAGTTCTGGAGGCTGGAAGTCCAAGGTCAAGGTGCCTGCAGGGTTGGTTTCTGATAAGGCCTCTCTCCTTGGCTTGCAGACAGTTGCCTTCCCTCTTGTGTCCTCACACAGCCTTTCCTCAGTGCACACGCATCCCTGGTGTCTCCTCCTCTTCTTATATGGACATCAGTCCTGTCGGATTAAAGCCCCATCCTTAGACCTCATTTAATCATAGTGACTTCTTCAAAGGTCTTATCTCCAAGTACAGTCACATCCTGAGGTCCTTAGGACTTCAACGTGTGAATTTGCTGGGGGAGGGACTGGGCTACACTAACATCATACCTTTCCAGGCCCCTCAGGCCAGGGGTACCCGCCCCAGGGTGCATCACCCACCCCTGTGGGTTCCCTTGACCTTTAGCGTGTGACCTGCTTCCTGAGGGGCTCTGACTAATACACAGTGTAATGAATGCCCTGTCATAGGAAGGAGAAACAAAAAGGAAGTAACTTATAGTAAAAGTATTATCCCAGGGGGGTGGGAGTGGAGGGATAAGTTGGGATTTCAGGATTTGCAGATACTAACTACTATATATAAAATAGGTAAACAACAAGGTCCTACTGTATAGTGCAAGGAACGATATGCAATATTTTGTAATAGCCTTAAATGAAGAATATGAAAAGGAATATATATATATGTAACTGAATCGCCATGCTGTGCACCAGAAATTAACACATGGTAAACCGACTATATTTCAGCTAAAAAAGATCAGGGACTCCTTGGCAGTCACTGTTCACACCTCCACCCCCAGCCCTAGGCAACCAGTAACCCACTTTCTGTCTCTGAAGATTTTGGAATCCCACAACACGTGATCTTTTGTGACTGGCTTCCTTCACTTAGCATGTTTCCAGGGTCATCCGTGTTGTGGTTTGTGTCAGTGCTTCATTCCCTTCCACGGCCAGACAATATTCCATTACATGTGTATACCACCTTGCACTTATCCATTCCTCAGCTGATGCACATCTGGAATGATCCCATGGTTTTGGCTGTTATGAATAACGCTGCTATGAACGTTCTTGTACAGGTTTTTGTGTGGATATACATTTTCATTTCCTCTGGGTATACACCTAGGGGTGGAATTGCTGGGCCATATGGTAACTTTATAGTTAGTCTTTTGAAGAACTGCCAGACTGTTTTCCAAAGCAGCTCCATGATTTTCCATTCCCACCAGCAGTGTATAAGGATTCAAATTTCCCCACCTCTGCACCAATGCTTGTTATTATCTGCCTTTTTGATTATACACGTACCTGGTGGGTGTGATGTGGCATCTCACTGTGGTTTTGGTTTGCATTTTCCTAATGATTAGTGATGTTGAGCATCTTTTCATGTGCTTATTGGCCATTTGTATATATATTTTTGGATAAATGTTTATTCAGATAATTTGTCTGTATTTTAATTGGATAGTTTATTGTTCTGGTTATTTTATATTTTACAAATGGAACTGCAAGAGTCCTTTGTATATCCAAGATATAAGTCATTTATCAGGTACAATTTGGAGATATTTTCTCTTATTCTGTGTGTTCTTTCACTTTCTGAATGGTGTCTTTAAAACACAAAAGTTAAATTCTGACGAAATTCAGTTTATCTATTTTTCCTTTTGCTACATGTGTTTGGTGTCATATCTAAGAAGGCTTTGCCCAAACCGAGGTCACAAAGATTCACTCATACAACTTCTTCTAAGAGTTTTATAGTTTCAGCTCTTATATCCAGGCCCAGGATCCATTTTGAGTTAATTTTTGAATATGGTTTGAGGAAAGGTTCCAACACCATTCTTTGGCATCCATTTGCTATCCAGTTGTCCCAGCACCATTTGTTGAAGAGACTATTCAGTACTCACTGAATTGTCTTGGCACTCTTGTCTATCAACATGGTTTTATTTCTGGACTCTTAATTCTATTCACTGATCTACAAGCCTGTTCTTACATCAGCGCCACACTGCTTGATTACTGTACCCATATGGGTTCTTAAATGGACCTTCCAAGGGCCTCCCCCATTCATACTCCCCCTGATAGGAGACGTCCAGCTCCCATTCCACGTCTCTCATTCTCTCCATTGCAACACCGCAGGGGTTTACCCCACAGCCTCTTGCTGCTGGCCCACAAAGCAGGCAGTCCTCACAGGGGACAAGAGCCCATTTGCAGGGACTTCTCAACTCCAGTTGAAAAAGCTCAAGTCCATCCACGTATGTGAAAAGATGGACGGGGAGGGTCCTGCAACACTGAGATATGGATTTGGGCATCTCATCTTAGAGAAGTTCTCCAGGACGTAGGCATAGTGCAAACAGTCTGGACAAAGTGTTTAAAGAGAGAAAGCCACGGATAAAACCCCAGATGCAGGAAAAAAAAGCCCACTGAAGAGTCTGAGAAGCAGTCATCAAACAGGAAGGAGAAAAATCAGAAGAGCATGCCATTATGGAAACCAAAAGAAAAAAAGACATTTTCCAGGAAGCTGCAGTCAGAGACGTGCGCTCAAGAAAGATTATGTTGACTCCACAGCTGAGTTTCTGTTTGGACTATGTTGCCACAGGGACGCCAGCCCAGGTGAGCAAGCAGGTGAGGGGACCCATGAGACCACACCTAGAACTACCAGAATAATCTCAAAGATTCTTAAACATAAATATATTTAAACATCCTAAGAAATTAAAATTAAAAAAAAAAAAAAAGAGAGACCACAAGGCAAGACCAGGCTTAGAGGCATTAAAAAAAAAATACAGTCACTGAAACAAACTGACATTATATCCACTTTCTCTCGTCCTGTACCATTAGTACATTCATTCAGCAAAGACCTACCATGTGCTAATTCTTTCCTGGGCACTGGAGACACATGATCAAGCTACAGCTGCAGCTCTCTTTCAGGAAGGATAACACATTGATGCCTAGATAAACTGTTATACTTTTTCTTTTTGTCACACAGAAAATTTTATAAGTGTTTATCATGTCTCTAAATTGAGCAGGAGGGTGGCATTAATACCCAAGTCACCGTCATTTGTCCTAAGCTCACAGTATTTGCTGCTTTGCTTGGCTGGGTTGTGTGGGAGGTAGTTTTGCTGAGGTGTTGGGTATAAAAGGTGGAAGGGCTGCAGGAGCACGGACGGGAGGCCACGACGTAGGACATGTCGCCGTATGGCGGGGAGGGAAGTACCTGTCAACAGCTCAGTCAGAGCGCAGCCTCAGTCAGCCCCGCCCCCTTCCTTACCACCACGCAGGCAGTCCACAATCCACGTGAGTAAGTGCATTACACAGTCCTCTTGCCACATCAATCACTGGGTGAGGTCATTTGTTGTTAGATGCAACAACAAAGCATCCATTCACACAGGCCAGCAGCTGGCACCAGAACCGCCTTTTTGTCATCCTTGTCATGGGACGGTCTCTCTACCTGTGCTACCAACCACTGCTAATGGTACAACAACCGAGCAAGAGTGATGATGCCTTCTCTTCACTGGGACCTGGTCTCAGAAGAGAAGAAAAATACCTTTGTAGAAAAGAGAATGAAACTAGGGTGTTTTGGTTTTTTTTTTTTAAGAGTACATAAAACCAAGATTAAAGGCTATGTGATTTTTGTAAATCTCCGTAACCATTTTTTAAGTTCTATAAATCAAATCATTTACTTTCTACAGTTCATGCATTGTCTTAGGTTGATTTGAAAGAAAGATACGGCGAATTCTAGGCATTTTACAGGACTTGTTTTCCTTTGTCCTTGAATTGAGGCTTTTTTTTCCAAATAAGCCCTTGAGTAGTTGAGCTACTCACTGATATCAGTTGTAAAAAATTTCATAGCAGCCAGGAAATCTGGCCAAATATTTATTTGACAAAAACTCAATGTTGAAATGAAGCAAATTAGTTGTTACACTGACTTAAAAGATTTGACTCTAATGAGCTTTCCCAAACCAGCCATTTTCCAAAGTGGAAAAGACCTCATAGAAATTTAAGCAGAAAATTTCTCACTTAAAAGAAAATGTGGTAACACAAAAACCTTAGAGAAACAATGGCATAAATTTACTCTTACATTAAAAACTGCAAAGGAATCTGAAAAGGCTACACGCTGTATAATTCCAACTATATGATGTTCTGGAAAAGGCAAAACTAGGGACACAGTAAGTTTAGTGGTTTCCAGGGGTTGGATGGAGGAGGAATAAAGGCAGAGCACGGAGGATTTTTAGGGCAAACTATGCTGTGTACTCTAATGGCAGACACATGTCATTATACATTTGTCCAAACCCAGAGAACGTACAATGCCCAGAGTGAACCCTAATGTAAACTGCGGTCTTTGGCTGATAATAGTATGTCAGTGTAGGTTCACTAATTGTAACAAATATACCACTCCAGTGTAGGGTTTTGACTGGAGGTAGGGGGTAGGCAGAGAAATTGTGAGGAACAAAGTATATGGGAAACCACTGTACGTTTTGCTTACTTTTGCTGTGAATCCAAAATTACTCAAAAAAAGTCTATTAAAGAAAAAAAAACTGCAATGGAAAGAACTAAGTAAGGCAAACATCACATCACGGCTTTTACTCTGAATGTCCTGGCTTCCTTTAAGTTCGTATCACAAACTGGAGAGTCATTTTCTGCCCTGTATATTTGCCCAGCAGAGCCACATATGAACTGATTTGTGCAAATACTGTCAACTTTTCCATTCTGAAGTAGCACCTGAGGTCAAACAATGGATGTGATTAAGTCCTTCAGCCAGAACCAGCTAATTCAGAAAGCCTCATTCTATTTTTACTCTCATGCTATAAGGATAAATTCAAATTACTCTAATTCTATTAAAATCAAAATAATAGCTTTATTTTTAAAGAGGCTTATTTAAATTTATAATCCAAATAAAAGCCTTAAAAATAATCCCTTCTATTTTGACTTAGCAGAAGATACAGAAACTCTGTTCAGGCAAATGATTATTTTTCTCTGTTGCTTATAAAAGCCAATTATTTAATACTAAATCTTCACTCAGGAAGGACAGGCTGGGCTCAGCTGTGGTTTAAAAAGCAAACAAGGTCTCAGTGGCTTAACATAATAAAAGCTTATTTTTTGATCATGCAAAGTCCACTGAGGGTCCATCCGACCGCCATTTGGTCACTCAGAAATCAAGACTACTTTGATCCTGTGGCTTCACCATTCCAAGTGAGGCCCCCTCTACAACACCATGGCAAAAGTTTGCCACTGGCCTGGTCTGGGAGTGACACATTCTACTTCCATTCATGTTTAACTGGTCAGAAACTGCTTACCCACGTGGGGGCTAGAAAGTGTAATTTTCTATACGCCAGGAACTAACAGAGTACAGATATTAGTGACCACTAATGATGTCACCAAAATTCTTATATCTGCATGAAATTACGGCCAAATGTAGAATGCTAACTCTTAACTTATTAAAATTAATATAAAAGCCCTATCTGATGACCTAATAATTCTGGTATACATTTTGGAGAATCTAGTAAGAAAAACAAATGATTAGCATGCTAATCAGACTGGTTATTCCAAAGAGCCCAACTTCAGTAAGGCTGACGAGTGACAGATGAGTGATGCCTGTTAAAGACAATGGTATCTCTTTAATTCTTCAAAGGCCAGACAGGTGTTGTAAGTTAAAATGAAAGCCATGTACTTTGGATACCAGGGCAGGTGAGCTGTCATTAAAGTGGGAGAGGTTAGTCTGCATTCACAACTCGGCGTCAGCAGAGGAGGGAGCAGCAGAGAGGTACACAGATGCGGTTCATTCTACCAGAAAAGAGCTTCAGGTTTTCCCTCACACCCCTACAGGGCTTGTGGAGCCCCTTGAATGCTGTGTGTGAAAGACAACTTTAGATTGGAAAAAGGTTAATAAAATGCATAGCTGACCTCTTCACCCATAAATAAAAGTAATTTAAGAAAAACCATCTGTGAGTCAGAGCTAGGAAAAAATGAATTTCTCACCTTCTCACTTTTCTTACTCCCTACAAAGGTAATAAGTTGACTGACTCCAGAAAGAAAAATATCACATGATATCACTCATATGTGGATCTAAAAAAAAAAAAAAGGAAAAATAAGGACACTATGAACTCATCCACAAAACAGACACAGACTCACAGACATAGTAAACAATCTTATGGTTACCAGGCAAAGGAGGTGGGAAGGGATAAATTTGGGAGTTTGAGATTTACAAATGTTAGCCAGTATATATAAAAATAGATTTAAAAAAAGTTTCTTCTGTATAGCACAGGGAACTAAGTTCAATATCTTGTAACAACTTTTAATGGAAAAGAATACGAAAATGAATATATGTATGTACATGCATGACTGGGACATGGTGCTGTACACCAGAAATCAACACATTGTAACTGACTGTACTTCAATTAAAAAAAATTAAAACTGACCATTTAGGTGTGGACAAATGCTTGTCAAGTATGATTTTCATTTCAGTATAACTGATGTTGAGTACTACTGGTGATAACTAACCGACTCTACTGGTGATTTCAACCTAACTCTGATAATTATTTTTAGCCACAAATAGCAAGACCACATTTGCTACAACAGCAACTGACATGTGTCAAATGTACATTCAATTGTAATATTCTTTTATCAAAAAAAAGCAAAGAATATGCAGCAAGAACGTCATTTAACAGTGTTTTGGTAACATTCACTCCCCAAATATAGGAATGGATGAGGCAAGATAAAGTGTAATACAACAAAACCTCTGCTAAACTCAAAGTTTACCTGAAAGATTAAAGAAAAACAAACATATAGAAAGATAGGACATTTTGTTTTTAATCAGTCAAAAAAGAAAAGAATTCTGGACAATGTCAAATTCCACACACCATAATGCTATAGTTACACATTAAATATAATTACTATCTATACATATGCAAAAATATAAAGTTCTATTTCATACAGTAAAACCCTTTATAGAAACCATTTTAAAATTAAGCAGAACTTCTCAACATTAACATGTGAGGTATAAGTCCTTCTAAGGTTCCTTTAAAGGTTTTAAAACAAAATGCTAAATCTAAGAACAATGTCCTTCTGTCAGTTCCCAAATTAAATCTACTTAAAACAAAACAAAAATTGATAACTCAGTCACATACTACTTAAATAATATTGTTCAGGCATCTCTAAAATCCTCCATTTTTTCAAGTATGGAAACAGAACGCAAATATTCCACAATACAGGACTAAACAGATTGAATACTTTGTCATACGGCACAATATTGTTTCATTTCTTCAATATATTTTGAAATAAATATCAGGTTTTTGTTTTACTTTTCTTTAGAAGGCCAAAACCATAATGTACATTAAGATAATTCTGACTGTGGTAAGACTTAAGAGTGTAAAATAACATCAATACTTCATCACAAAAGTAAAGCTGGTAACAAACTATAAAAGGAGCTAATACTCTACTCAGATATACCCAGGGATTAAAGCTCATCGTGATAGAAATATTCATCATGAAGCTGTCTGCCATAATCCGTGGCTTCACTGGTAAGAAACAAGTCCTGGTTCTCCAGAATCTCTGCTTCAGAGAGCTTTCTGTCACTATTCAAATCCATTTCATCAATTAGATGAAGAGCCTTTAAAACAAAACAAGCAGGTGTCAAGTGTAATTAAGTATTTCAGGAAGATGGTCACATTTTAGTGCGGTTTGATTTGTCAGAACCATTGAGGTATGCCCAGTACTCATTACTGTCTAAGTATCTGAAAATATTAAACATTGTGACTGGGTCTGTCTACAGTGTTTCTGTAGTGTTACCTACAGAAAGCGTTACCTCCTTTCTTAATTTCTGCTGAGTTCTGCCTCCTTCCAACTCAAATCCAATGCAGGATATCTCAAAAGTTGAGCAAAATCAATATAATCCATTTTGAGCCCCTATACGTAAACACAAACTTTTTATCTGTTCACTGTACTATCAAATTAATACATGATGCAATCTTAACTTCCTTGTCTTCTTGACAACCTGAAACAATCTAAAGCAGATCATGTATTTAGATCAAGAAATAGCAATCTATTGATCCTAAATAAATAACTCCATTCTTTCTTTCTTTGGCTTAAAATTCTGACTTTCCTTTATTATCAATAGCACTAAGTTGGGGGTGAGACAGTTATTCCGCAACACTCACCTCTTCTTGTGCAATGCCCTGATTATTGGGTACCACCCAAGACAACAGCTCTTGGGGATCAAGCCTGCCATCGGCGTCTTTGTCATAATCATTCAGGAATCTATCTTTCTCAACAAGTATCCACTCTGGATCTTCATTTGCTGCTTAATATATTAAAAAACAAACAAACAACAACAACAAACAACAGCCCAAATATGCACACACAAGAATATCGCATTAATCCACTAAGAAGGCTGGTATAGCTCTAGAATAAAGGAAATTAATTTACAGCTTATCACATAAAGGAAGCCCAAAGAATTAGAACTACTTAACTGAAAAGTCCTGAAAGAAGTACCAACTCTATAGTAATTTTCAAAAGTGATACGTAAGTCTAAAGGACTCAGAGTTTTAAAATTATTGCATATTATCACAAACTAGTAACTTCGTTAACTGCAGCTACTTGTTCTGATACAGTTTTCCCAAGTATGAGCTGGGTAATGTTTTTATGTACATCATGTGACTAAAAGTTCCTGTGTGTTCTTATAAGGTAATGCCACCTATAATTTTAAAGTGACATTTACATTAAGTGACGCTTTTAAGCAACAATTTTGAAAAGACAGCTGCTTATAGGAAAGCTGCACATACACACTCCTCCAATTTCACTCAGTAAGCCACCTTCCAGTCTACACCAGTATTTACAGTATTTTATATTTTCTTCTCTTTTAAGATCTACACACAAAGGTGCAGAAGCCTGTTTAAAAATAACCTTTACTTCCTCACCCATTTGAATAGATAATTAAATTATATTTGTTTGAAAAGGAGGAAAAATGCTTGGATTTAGATGTGGAACTAAAAGCGAGCAAAGCGGCATTCTCAGGTAAGATATAAGGCCCTTTGCATCATTTGTATTTTATTTCACTTGGCAGAACAAGTAGGAATCAGGTCCAGTTCCTCCTGCTCCATTTTCCTCTGTCAAACAGAGCTCTCAATGGGCAAGACTGTCTTTCAATTTCTTTTTTTCTCCCCCTCCTTCCACACATCCCTAGGCTACTTACTCGGATCCCGTCTGTAGTCACCAAGAAATTCTTCCAAACTCACAAATCCATCACCATTTTTGTCGTGTTCTTCTAAAGCCTCTTGAATGACAAACTCCTATTGCATGTTCACACACAAAAAATTAGTCACAAAAAGTTCAATCCCACCACCTGAATCAACCCTACTACAGAACTTCTTTAGGAACAATCATCTTGGTTGTGCATACTGGCAAGATGATCTTTCAAGACATTGGAATTTAAAAGTAAGAATAAACCCCCAAATATTAAGCAGCTTTAAATTCAACACCCTTAAGCTTCTGCTACTGAAAACTCCTCTTCACCCTCCTGAACAACCTCAGTACTAACTCACACTCCTGTTTTCTGCGTATTACCTTCCTTCTGAAGAATGACGTATCTTAATACCTTTGTCTTTAATTCCCTTTCCCACCAATCTATCAACAACCCCAAAAGGACCCTTATATTAGATGTCTTTGCTTAGAACTGTTGTTCTACCCCCAGGCCTGGAATGGGTTAGTCCCCTGTAAAATCGCAACCTCCTTGCTTCCTCTTCTATCAAATCTAACCCCATCTACCCCAAACTGCCCCCAAATCTGTTCCTCACTCTTATTAAGGCTTCTTATCAACCAATCCTCTCTGACCCAAAGATCACACCTTTTCTAGTTATGCTTGACCCAAGATGACTGGTTTAATGGCCAGCTGCTTCAGTACTTCCCTTATTAATTCCTATATCCCTTTGTACCCTTTTCTTATGCCAATCCCCACCCTGTACATCAGGCCTGAATCACCTTCTCCTTTATTTCAGAATCATAAAGTCTAAATAAGAAAGATTAAAAAATAGAAACCTAGTCCTTGTAAATGAATTTTTTGCCATTTCAATGGGCTCACTACAACTAGGAAGTCTCTCTCTGCCTCGGTTTCCCTAACACAGACTGTACAGCTGTTTTTTGAAAACTCCACTTTCTTTGCGCCTTACCCCAACTCTCTCCAACATTCTCTTGGCAAAGACCCTCCTATTCTTCTAAACGTGGTACGGGTGTTCTGAAATGCTGCCTTGTTTTCCAGCATTGAATCCTCCGACCTTTACCTTTATTTTTATGCCTCTTCCTCTCATCCTTCTCCTTGATCTCAGGAGTTAAAGCTCCTTCTCCCTCTTCTCCAGGGTGAAGCCCTCAGCTGTCTTCCTAGATCTCTTACTCTCCCATTTCCTGAGTGCTTTATTTCACTCTTAACTCCAGCCTTTCCCAAGGCTGCAGTCTCTTCTCTAACGGCTCCTTCTTCTATGCCTTTAAATACATTCAAGTCCCCACGACTTTGCTGCACTCTCTAACTACATCCTGGTTTCTTCTCCTCCATAGGTTACTTCTACTGCTCTCATTTCTTCATACCTGCTACCGCCCAAATATCTTTCAATCTGGATTCCAGCATCACAACTAGAATGAAATATATTCTCAAAAGTCTCCAAATCTAATCAAGTCCAGGGGCTTTATCTACACCTGTATGAAATAATACTTAATCTCCTGAAATTACAATCTGGTATTTCATGTGTATGAGCATGTGTGTATATAGGATTCTTCTGGAAAAGAGCACATTGTTTGCATCACATTTTCAAAGAACTCTGTGCTCCAATAAAAGAATCACTGATCAAAATGATTATGCCTCCATTCAAGTAATCCTCTTGGAAAACAACAGACTTATTTCAATAATGTTGCCTTGGTTAAAATAATTTTTGTAACTACATGAATGAAAATGTCTTTGTAGAATCACATAGTTGATCTTGTACCCCTGCCTTTTCCTATATCAAATACAACATTAAAGGAAAAAGAAATACACAAAAACAACTGAGGAAAACAGGAATTAGTGAAGCTGCTCTGAATGAGATGCCACTTTATGATCACACATCTCATACGCTGCCATCAACTCCAAATCAGCGTGAAGAGCATTGCTCCCCGTCCTGACATACCCCATTCTGCAATGGCACCACCTCTGCATCACTGCTACCCAAGCCCCAAACTTCACAGTCATCTCTGACTCTTGCCCCTTCCCTTCTTGTGCTTCGTCAGTCAACATTCCTGTTTATGCTTTCTTCAAAATATTGCTCAAGGCTATTTAATTCCAATGCCAACCTTGCATTCCAGGGCCGTAACCACAATGCCTAAATCACCTCATTGCTTTCACTGGTCATCTCCCTCCTTGCTTTTCAGTTCTTCCTTATTCCTCAGAGAATCAAGATCCAACATCCTCTGCCCACCATGCTAGGGCCCAATTAACTTGTCTTAACTTAGTTTTGGCACTTATAACAAATTGTGCCCAGCAATGTTCTTGAACTAGGTCATGTATTTCATGCCAAGTGAGAAATCAGAACCCTCACAATCAGAAGCAAGAGAAGTGGTACTAATGTTGGCGTCGTGCCACTGAGCTATAGAGAAAAACCAACCTGCAGCCTTGCCGTCAAGGCAGCAGCATCTGGCGGACCCATTAAACAAAAAACTCCTTCTTTCCTCCCTGAAATATCCAGGGAACCAGGCCACACAGCTGGAGGCTGATGCCAGGCAACAGACCTCACCATAAATGTTCAGTCTATTTCTTAAAAGCTATTTTTTATATTAATCTTTACCCTCCAATATGATAGTTTCTGCTCTCAAGAAGCTTAACAAGTCATAGCAGGGACTTAATGTTGAGTTAAACCTAGAGCACAACAAAATTTTGAAGAGCTGATACTTCTGTTAAGTACTAAACAGAAGAGAGGACTCGTTATGCGTAAAGTTGCAAAAACATTATTAGTCGTTAGCAGCTGGACCCTCCGTCCCACCCCCTACGCCTCATGAAAAGTGATCCAAGTGGGATACGTTTTCCCAGAACAAAAGTTTTTACAAGCGATTTTGTAAACTAAATAGGAAGTTCTGTTACTAATATTGAAAAACCAGTGAAATGTCTGAAAGCTACAAAAGGACAAGGAAGGCACTGAAGATAATGTGGTTTATGAAAGAGAAGCTAACATGCTGCAGAGATTAAAAAAACGTTCCTTACCTTCTACTTCCCATAAGCACCCCCGCCTCACCAGAACAACTCCTGCTTCCCACTCCTGATCTTAAGCCGGGAAAAGTTTGGGTCTTCCTTTCTCACCAAATTCTGTTTGCTATACAATTCATTTTCATTACTTTGTAAAAGCAAGTTTTAAAGTTCTGGTCACTCAATAATGATCTGGAAATTTTTCTTCCTTACCGTCATATAATCGACTTCTTCAGGGTGCTCAAAAGCAATGAACTCTTCGAGATTCAAACCAGGATCTGAATCCTGGTTAGCTTTTTCAAATCGCTTCTTGTCCTTTAAATGAAGCTTTGAAAATTAAATATTGAACATGTTTAAAGGTCTCATCCATACCATAACATCATTAAAATATTTTTTAAAATTCAAATTACGTGAAATCTAAAGTACATTTACATCCATGATCATATTTTATCTTCACATCATGCCTCTGAAGGTAAGCTGGGCAAATAACAACATTTATTAGAAGCCAGATAGAGACATAGACTCTAGAGTCAGCGAGACGCAGATCTGAATTCCAGCAGTGCCACTTACTGGCTTGTTATTTAGGGCAAATTTTTTAACCTCTCTGTAGCCCAACTATACAATTGGGATAATCTGACACCAAAAGCAACAGAAGCAAAAGTAAACAAGTTAGGCTACATCAAAACTAAAAGGCTTCTGCTCAACAAAGGAAACAATCAACAGAATGAGAGCCACTGAATGGGAGAAAATATTTGCAAATCATGTATCTGATAAGAAATTAATATCCCCAAAATATACAGAACTCAAACAACTCAGTAGCAAAAAAAAATAAAAAACAAATAGTCTGACTAAAAAAATGGGCAGATCTGAATAGACATTTTCCAAAGAAGACATACAGATGGCCAACAGTTATATGAAAAGATGCTGAACATCATAAACCATCAGGGGAATGCATATTAAAATTACAATGAGCTATCATCTGACACCTGGCTGTTTGAAAAAAGAGACAAGAAATAATGAGTGTTGGTAAGGACATGGAGAAAAGGAAACCTTTGTACAATTTTGGTATGTACATTGTAAATTGTACATACCAAATGTACATTGATGCAGCCACTATGGAAGACAGTATGGAGATTCCTCCAAAATTAAAAATGGAGCTATCATCTCATCAAGCAATCCCACTTCTGGGTATTTATCCAAAGAAAATGAAAACACTAACTCAACTAACCCAAAAGATATATGAACTATATATGTTCACTGCAGCACTATTTAAAATAGCCAACACATGGAAACGACCTATATCCACTGATGGATAAACGGATAAAGAAATTATGGTATATATAAAGTGGAATATTATTCAGCCATAAAGAGTAAAATCTTGCCATTTGAGACAACATGAAGGAAACTCAAGGGCATTGTGCTAAGTGAAATAAGTCAGAGAAATACAAATATTGTATGATCTCTTATATGTGGAATTTAAAAACAAACGAACAAACCAGCCCCCAAATAAAGCTCAAGGAAACAGAGAACAGACTGGTGGTTGCCAAAGGTTTGGGGGGGTGGGGTGGGGAGGTGAAAGAAATGGGTTAACTTTTTTTTTTAGTTCAAATAAATTGAATAATTTATAATAAAATAAATAAGAAAAAATTTCTATTAAGCAATTGGGATGAGAATTCCTATCAAGCAATGAGTAAACCTTAAGTGTTAGGAATTTAATAAATGACATACTATTATTGACAGAAAAATTGAGATTAAAATGATTTATTGAAAGAGATGTCAGAAATATAGCTAAAATATGTACTAGCTTCTTTTAACAACCTCAATACTTTTTTGAATGCTCCAAAAGCAATACATTTAGAGTATGTATTAATTCTTGGTATATCTATTTCTAATTGTTTCTGGTCTTCAAAGTTACTTTTCAAAAATATATTAACAGGTTTCAAAAAGTAGTCTTCTTATAGAATACTTTTGGTAAATGTACATATTTGGAAGTCTACTCTTTGTAGGATCTTTATAGTGCTAATTTTATATGTCCAGATAAAATGCATCAAAGGCCGAAGTTAAACACTCCCCTTTCTGCTTCCTCAAGCCCATCTTCCTAATTCCTCCCCCCAAGTACATTCTAGCAGGAAATCAAGAAGTAGCAGCTATTAGGGACAAAGCAGCTTTTAATGAATTTCTCAAAGGTAATTCTGTAATCAAGAGCCTTGGAAGCCAATAGTGGCATATTGCTAGTCCTACATAAATTCTATTTTGAAAATTTCTGGGAATAACTTTCCTTTCCATAAACTGATGTGTATTAAATTGCACATTAAAAAAACATAATTTCATATATTTTAGAAGCTTTTAATTGATGTGTTTCACTGTTGAAAAGAAATGCTCTTTTTAGATTTTTAGAATAATAGAGGTTAGACAGCAATCATTTGCCAAAACACTAGTTCTTTTACGACGATGACTGGTTTACACTGGAGAGGCTCCCTTCCTTCCCCAACGAATCTGTCTTTCAAACATCCAGATTCCACTAGCCAGTTATGGTCACTGAAATCATGACAGGGAAAAAAACCCCAAAACAAAAAACAACTTGTTTCCAAATAGCTGCTTTTAACTTAATGTTTCATAATTTTAAGTACACCAAATAATTAAATAGATGAAATAATTTACATGTTGTATTCAGGTTTAACGGGGGGAGGGGGTGATGAGGAGTAGAAAAACAAGAACTTGAGATACTTTGTCAAGTCAATCAAGCTCTTTCTGAATAAATCACTATTCAAAATACTAAGTACTTAGATCTCCTTATGAAAGAACCCTTCAATTTGGAGCAAAAAGGTCCATGTTTCAGCAGAGGGAGCTGAATTTGGCCAAATTTGCCTATGGAAAGAAAGGATCTCTTTCAACAGCTGAGATTTCTTAAAAAAAAAAAATTCTGGTTTACATTTCTAAGATTTTTTTTAAATAAAATGAAATAAAGTGATTTTCAAAAGTGGTTTTATTCATGGTCATTTGAAGAACACAATTTAAGAGCGACTCATATTAAAGAAGCCAAGACACAGAAAGACTGTTTTTCCAAAGTGGCAAATTTCTAAAAGATAACAACAAAAAAGACTGTTCGTTTCATAAAACCTCAACAATTTTTTTCCTTCTGTATAAAAACCTTGTGTGCTAGTGGAGGGTAGACAGTGCTACACACAGTAAGTAAAAAGACAGAAACTATCAGAATCATTTATTTTTGTATTGTAATAGAAGCTTGTGAAGAACAAAACTGCCATCTTTTGGTAGACTAAAGATTTTACATGAGAAAATATATAACCCGTGATACCAGAACAAAAGTCTAGGTCTTAAAAATTCTGATTAGCTACACGCAAGATTGTATCTTACATAAATAAACATTGCTTGCACATGCACATTTAGCAGCTGGCTTTAGAAGTTAGAGCAATTGAGCTTTTGCCAGGTAGGTCCTCAAACTTTAATTATACTACTTATAAGTGCTGACTGTACTTGTTCATTAGATCATAAAGAAACACTTTTTCAGGCATTTCACAGCCTGAGAGGGTCATTATTCCAGGTCATCACTATTCTCTCTATGAAAACGTTAAACATAAGATAAAATTCAGGTATCAAATTGATTTTTGTTTTTTCATGGGCTTCCATAGAGGAACATTTTATTTTATTTAGATATCCAGTTACTTTGTATGATTCTTTCATTTATGGTAAAATGTTTAATCTGTAACTTTGATTAAGACTGATTGATTCTTCATCCTTGATTTTTTATTTTGAAGAATAATGCAACTGCTTCTGGGTTCATCTTTACACTCCACACCCACCTTTAGTGGGTTTTATATATATATAATTCTAATCAAGTATTATTAATAGAGCTTCACGCAGAGACATATTCCTGTGTTGTCAAAGAATAACCAATTGGACTTCCATTGAGAAGTGTTCATTTTAGGGAGCCATCAATTCCTTTAGGCTATCAAGGTCCATATAATTCATTTTTTAAAAGTAGAGTCTTATAATCAACATGTACTGAGTACTTGGATGGGGAACATAGCATTAGAACCAGACATCTTTTCAAAGAAAAACTGTTTATAAACAGTTTGTATTAAATGAGTCATGTATGTCTTCAAAGTGAAGATTTTCTTCTCAACACCATCATGCATTATTACACCACAACCCCCACCCCTACCCCTGGAAGAATATAGATTTCAAAAACCACACACACGTTTATTATTTTTTGATGGGATCGTAATTATATCTTTTGAGTGCCAAAAGGGAAAAAAAAATTCTAGTAAGATTTTAAAGGACTGTATTTAGCTTCTGTGTTGTTCACTGGCAGGGAAGTCAGAACATCATACCACGGTTTGTTTTTAGAAAAGTCTCAAAATTCATATGATGCTCTTAAGGTGAGTTAATTCCTATAGTATAGGAGAATAACTAGTAGACAGACAAATCCTAAATCTCATTATCATCATTTGTTTTCTTTTTAGCACTAAACAGTGAAAAGACTGATTTATATTCTTTTCAGTCTGCTTTAAGACCCAATAAGGAGAAAAAAAGGAAAACAAGGTATGTTTTTTCCCTATAAATTAAATACCAACTAATCTAAAGCTGATATAGTTATCAAATGCCTAAACAACTTTTAAAAGCTGAACGTATGTAAATTTTAAACGTATGTGAAGTTTGCAACAAAGTGTTTGGTTTCATTTTTCCACATATATAAAACTCTTTTTAAAAAAAGTCTTAAAGAGTTCCTACTGGGGTGGTGGGTGGGAAGAGATAGACTGGGATTTCAAAATTGTAGAATAGATAAACAAGATTATACTGTATAGCACAGGGAAATATATACAAGATCTTATGGTAGCTCACAGAGAAAAGAATGTGACAATGAATGTATATATGTTCATGTATAATTGAAAGATTGTGCTCTATACTGGGATGACACAACACTGTAAAATTATTATAAATCAATAAAAAAAGTTAAAAAAAAGAGTTCCTACTAATTACTAAATACAAAGTCTTTAGAAGTTCCTATTAATTCCTAAATACCATTTTCCTCAACTCTGCTTAAGAAATATACTTCAAAAAATTAAACCATGAGCTACAACAGAACTCATAGTGATACTGAATCCTCAAAAATAAATTATTTTGAACAGTGCAGCCACTAAGGTAGACAGTATTGCCATTCTTCAAAAAGTTAAAAACAGAATCACTATATGATCTAGCAATTCCATTTCCAAAGAATTAAAGGCAAGGTATCTAAGAGACATGTGTGCACCCATGTTCATAGCAGCATTACGCACAACAGCCAAAAAGCTGCAACCCACTGTCCACTGATCGATGAGTGGATAAACAAAATGTGATACAAAATACAATGGAATTTTATTGTCTTTAAAAGGAAATTCTGACACATACTACAACATGGATGAACACTGAGAACGGTAAGTGAAATAAGCTAGTCACAAGAAAACAAATACTATATGGTTCCACTTATATGAGGTACCCAGAGTAGCTGAATTCAGAGACAGAGAAAGTAGAGCAGTGGTTGCCAGGGGCTGGGTCAAGGGGAAATGAGGTGTTGTTTAATGGGTTTAGTTTCAGTTTTGCAAAAGGAAAGGAATTCTGGAGACTGGTTGCCTAACAATGTGAATGTACTAGACAATATTGAACTGTACACTTAAAAATGGTCAAAATGGTAAATTTTGTTAGGTGTATTTCACCACAACTTAAAAAAAACTCTGAAGTGTTATTTTATATAAAATTCTGTGCTTAAAAATGGGATTGGGCCTCTATAGTCTTAATAAATGATATAAAATCGATTGTTCAGTAATATAAAAAATAAAATATTGATACATATTCAACATGCACTAAAAAAGCAACTCTGGAAAGGAGGACAAATGATGCAGCCGAGAAACACAGATGCAAGGATAACTGAGGCGGTCCACAGCAAGAGTCCTAAATCTGGCCAGAAAGGAAACCATCAAGATGACCACTGGAGTGGAACTGGTGATTGCCCAGAGAACAAGGCAATCCAGTCTATGACCTCAGACCCTCTTGTGCTCATTCATAAAGGCAGGTAAAGCAAACTGATGTGATCAAAAGGAACAGCTGGTGCACGGTACTCACCTGCCTAAAAGACTCCTCCTCTGCATCATCCAGGGCAGTGTTCTCATCAAAGTCGATCACACGGTCGTACATCTGAATGTTGTATTCATCCCATGACACACTACCATCACTGTTTTTATCATATTCGACAAATTGCTGTTTCGCTTCTTGCATAGCATAATGTTTAAAAGACATTTGAATCCATGAACTGAGTTCACCTATGAGAATTTCCCAGAACACAATGAATGTGACAGTAACTGTGATACCTAAGAGGAGTGAGGATTTCTAAGCTTTCTCTAAAAGAAAAAAAAAAAAAACTTTAGTGTTTACAAATAGTGAGTGAGAACTGGCCTAGCTGTATTCAAAGACATAGGAGACGATGGGGAGGGCTTTCTGGAGTCTAAGAATGTTAGAGTATGTGATTATACAGAATGTAGTATGTTTTGTTTACTGAGGTATTCCAAATGCCTAGAAAACACCTGGATCAACAAGTATTTATTAAATAAACTACCAATTGGCCAAAATAGCACTTGATTTTTTAAAAATGTTACCCCAAAAATTGTAGATAACTTTTGCTATCACAGACCTCTCAGGAAGCAAGAATATTTTAATAACAACCCATTTACTTTAATATGTATTGGAAAAAATAATGTTCTTCATTTATGAAAGTAATATAAAGTTTACCTTTAAAATACATTTTACATGGAGTTGAATCAAGACTGTGTTAAGGAAATAACAGATACATAAGTATTGCCTAAATTGTGAAAAGTATTCAAGTGACTGAAGTTTGAGAAACATTGTTACAGTACATTTCTTTCAACGATGTCATAAAACATGTGTAGGAAATTTTAACAAAGTTATGGTTAGCAATTATGATTTATGCCCTTCTTGTAACACCTATCTGTCTTAACTGGGTGAAGACATAGGGTAAAAATTTCTAAACCTCAAATGTCCACTTTCAGGTCAACTTTTAAAAGTCTATTCATAGAGATATTTACTGTACTGCATTATAGAAAAAAGGGGGTAGGGGAGGAAAAATATGAATATTTGCAAGGATAGCAAGAATATACCGTTTGGTTTAAAGATAATACACCATTTGGTTTAAAGAGTGTTACTCCTCTGTTGGTTTGGGGGAGGTAAGGTGAATAGAAAAGTAAAGACACATTGTCTTGAAACGACAGAAATAAGGACAGAGTAATTATGGGAACCAGGTGTTGAACACTTACTATATATCAAATCCTCTACGTACGTTGTCCCTACTCTTTAAAACAAGGCAATTATAATCACTGTTTTACAGTTCAGGAAGGAAATTGAGGCTTGAAATTGAGGACTCACAGCTAGTAAGTAGCAGAGTCCAGATTCAAACCTATGTTTGGCTTCAAAGCCCAAACTCCTTCCACGGAACTTTGCTATCTCTTAAGAACCTGAGTCAAGTCCTGGTCCTCAAAGTGCAAACAAGCAAAATTCCCTGAGAATCCTCAAGCAGAATGATCATCATGGCATAAGGGAATACCAGAAACAGGCGTTCACACTTCAGCTCCAGAAACCAGACCAGGAAACAGGGGTTCACACCTCAGCTCTGCCATAAAGGGTAAGTTTACCCTCTCAAGGTTTTGTTTTCTCATCTGTAAAATGAAGATTTGGACTAAGTTCCTCCTACATTTTTTAAAATGTACACTATTAAATATTTGAACATATGTAGGCCCTTACAGACAGGTACCATCAAGCCTTCCAAATCAACTTGTTTTGTATGCTTTCTAGTGTAACCAAAGATGGACCTATTCTTACAGGGTAATTAGTCTAAAGGTTCTATTGTTTAAGTAGAAGGAACAAAACCTCAATATTCCTGAGGACATCAATGTGAATACTTTATTGACAATACATTCAAAATTTACCAATCAGCTTGTAATTCTCTCTACAGCAACTTCATTCTTTAGATGCCAAGCAGCATTTAATTAAGAGTTATAGCAAAACAGCTTCTGAATTTTTGTTGAGGTTCAACTTGGAAAGTTGATGAATTCATCACATGAATTAAGAGATGAGGAGAGGTAGCTGCAGCAATTAATTTAGAATACTGTTTTAATAATCTGTGTATTTCATTTCTGACTCTAGAACCTACCTCAGAGCACTCAGATTTTTTATTTTAAGTGAAGGATATTAAAGACTGAATTAAGAGCAGAAAATATAGATTCTAGTCCTGGCTTTGCCACTATCTGAGCAAGGAACTTATGCCTCTGAGCTTCAGTTTCTTAACTGCTATAAAGAGAGGTGGATATAATGATTCTAAGGCCCCTGTCAGCTATAATCATTTGTGATAAACATAATTCACATGCAACAGGTCTTTTTCTACTTGCTTATAAAAAGAAACAAGTTCTTAAGATTCTAATGAAGTATGTATCAAAAGAGTAATACACCGCTTAATGCCTTAAGATTTTTAGCATGTTTCTCTAAAATGAATCACATTGTTGACACCGATAAAAAGGCGTTGTGAGGAACAGGGCGCTTGCTCCAGGTATGACTTGCACATACCGTATAGGTCAATGATCTCTATATATTACGGAGAAAGCACTGAATGTTACTTGGTATCCCATGTCTGAAGATTTCCAGGTATAAAACCTACTCGTCATGTCCTTTTTTCCCTCTCCAGAGTACCTCTAATTGGCTGGAATACGAGCAATCTACACTCAACAGACACCCTGCTTAAATGTTTGTATTTCTGTCTCCTACAAAGAGATGTCTCTATTGTTAGTTGTGTAGGACGTCCTTACTTTCGGTGAGAAAGCCATCTGAGTCCAAGTCAATTTTCTTTATGATTGACTTCAGTCTTTTGTGTTGCTCTTCGGGGGTGAGTTTAACATATTCATCGACTTCTTCCTTTGGGGGATAAGCGATACACAGGGGGGTCAAGCATTACTATCAGGAGGGCAAAATGGTGGAGAAAAATAGAGCTACCAGAAGCCTCTCTTGCCGAGGAGTTTTGGGGTGACCCACACCTGCTCTCTAAGGCCCCTGCCCCCTATACACCGTCAGTGATTCTACCCCTTTCAGGGCTGGTAGAAGGGATCCAGCTTCCGGGCCGCGCTATTTTCTCAGGCTTAGAGCCCCTGGGGTCCCCCAAAGAGTGAGCGGCGCCCCGCCCGGCCCCCATTGTCAGGCTGCCCCGGCCAGGCCTCGCCCGGCCGCCCCCTTTGTCCCGGGACAAAGCCCGCGGCAGCCGCTGTGCAGGCCTGGCCGTCCCAGCCCCCGGCCTGGCCGCCTCACCTGGCCGCCCAGCAGCGCCTCCCGGTCGAAGTCAGCGCGGTGCTCGCCCGGCGGGTAGTGCAGCTCCTCGGCCTCCCCGGCGCCAGCTACCGCGGCGCACAGCAGCAGCAGCCCCAGCGTGGCGGGCCTCGGGCCCAGCCGCATCGCGCCGGCCGGCCGCGGACACACAGAGCGGAGAGGAGGGAGGCGGGCGGGGGCCCGGGCCGGCTACACGCTCCGGGGGCGGCTGCAGAGAGGCGGCGCGGCGCACGAGGGGAGGGGGAAACGGAACGCGGAGGGGGCGGTGGCTGCCGTTCCGGCGCGCTAATAGGACGAGGCCCGAGCAACAACTGCGGCGGTGCAGAAAGCCGGGCCGAGGCCTATATAGCCCCGTAGGAGGTGGGGGGAGGGGCTCCAGGCCGCGCCGCTGATTGGGCCGCGCGGCTCTGGGGGCGGGCCGCGGTGATGTGGTCTGCTGCTCGCCCGGAGGCTCCGGGAGGCTGGTGGTGGCGGCCGGGAGCGGAGACCCCTGCGGACGCCTTTCCTAGCGCCACGACACCCTCCCAAAAACACGCCCCCGCCTTACTGCCGCCCTGTCTCTTTCCGTCAGCCTCGTTCCTGCCAGAAGCTCCCTGTCCACTGCATGTGTCCGTCCCGGCTTCCATCCATGAGAAAGGCTGGAGATTTGGGTGAAGATACTCCAGTACCCAGGAAAACTTTGCCTTGAGAAACCAACCAACAGTATCCATTTCCCAGTCTTCAATGGATCGCTACTTATTTATTTCACCAGAGCAGGACGAACGGACCCAGGTACCAAAGCCAGATATTTGTATCTGATGCTCAATTTCGTGACTTACAAATTTTATGACCTTCACCAAGTTACTTAGCCTTCGAAAACCTGTTTGCTCACTTATAAAATGGACATAGTAATAAGACTACCTTAAAGAATCGTGAGGATTAAATTTAATATACATCTAGAACAGTAGCTGCCACATGTGGTAAAGTGTTCAGTAAATGTAAACTTACATGAAAGTAGAAAAGCAAAAGATAATTGCCCAGAAGGAATAGCTTAGTAAGTACCTAGGAAAACTTCTGCAGTTCCTATTCCCTGTCTGTCTACAAGTCTGTGTGATTTCTGCACCTCATCCCGAGCACACTAAACTTAAAGAAATTTGTAGGCTGCTACTTGAGCCCTGTTCTGTCGTTGATTGCTCCACTTAGTTTCAGGCCTCTTCACACAGAGGAAGAGGCTTTCTGGGTCCTCTTTCACTTCTCACAGCTAATATTTGGCTTGGGTGCAAGAATTCTGTTCCAAACTGAAAAAACTGAGTGGGCTCAAATCCGACAAAATTCCTGGGTCAGGTTGGAATTTTATTTTATTTTTTAAAATCAGAGACCATTGAAAACTTTACAAAGAGTATGTTCAATAGAAACTTTCCAGTGTTACAAAGATCAACACAGACTGAAGTTTTAAGTTTCAGAGTATAAGTATAGGTAGCAATTCAGGGTTGATTTCTCTAAAACAAACAATTAAAAACAAAAAAAAAAAGAAAAGAAAAAACTTTTATCAATTTTGATCACTTTCATCACATTTTAATTTTAACTTCAGTTCTGTGTTTTGAGGCAGTCTGTGAAAAAATAAAGACTCATGTCCCCAACTCAGTTTGCACGTATTATTCTCCAATAAGTACAAAGTAAAATTTGACCAGTTCCTGAAGTGATTCCAATTAATAGGGTGGGATACAAGATATTACGGAAGTTCTTCTGAACTCAAAGTCTCCACAGATGGAGATTTGGGGCCAAAGGAAATCTAATGATATCTAAAGAGGTGATGGGGTGAATAAATGTCTGAGTATCAGAAGATCGGGGTTCTGTTTTCCCTCAGCCCCTAAACAGGCTCCTTTCCATCCTTGGGCCTTTTTTTTTTTTTTCATCTAGGAAAAGGATTAGGTTAACTCAGAGGATCTTAATTTGAGATCTTTGGCTGCTTAGGTGGGTCCTAAGTGGTGTGATAATCTCAAAATCTTATGCAAAATTTTGTGCATAGTACACATCTGGGGTGGAGAGCAATAGTTTTGCTTTCATCAGGGTCTTAAAAAGATCCATCTGACAGTCCCTGTAGAAGTCTTTCAGTAACTCTTCATCTCTTAAATTCTACAATTTTTATGATTTTGGCAGTTAGGATTGTTAGGAAGCAGATTATAGTAAAGACTATCCTGATCTCTCTCATCATAGTTAAGTTTTGCCTGTTCTAGAAGTTTATATGGATGGCAACATACAGAATTTAAAACTACCTTCATATGTTCTTCTGCCCTGCTGGAGTCAGTTTGGTGCCACAGAAAGAACACAGACAATTTCGGAATCAGATACACAGGGTTTGAATCATCGACTTCCATAGCTCACTCCTAAGTAACCTTGAACAAATGACTTAGTCTTTTTTAACTCTATAAAAATTATAATAATAAAAACCTGATAAGTCTTATGTGAGTAAGTATATTAAATACTCGGTGTAAGGTATTGGACCCAGAAAAGGGGCTCAACATTTTCAGATTTTTCTTTCTTACCCTCTGGAAAATTCCTATCCTACTCAACCTTCCAGACCCAGCACAAGTATTTCCTACAGGAGGTCTTTTCTAACTTCCTACCAACCAAAATCGTTGGTCTCTTAAGTCTCTTAGTTCCATCATTGTGTTTTGAATGTTCCTCTGCTACAGCATTTAGCACAGTCTACTTTGACCAGTTGTTGATGTTACTAAAAGAACTTGAGCGCCTTGAGGTCAGGAACTGTGTGGTTTCACCTGTATTTCACCAGTGTCCCTACTAATAAGAGGAACTCAATACATTTTTGTGCAATGAATGAATTCTGCTATATTGGCATTCTTTTACAAGGATGTACTATAGATAGCAGAGTTAGCTTTGAAACTATTAAAAGAGGGAATATATATTTTTGAGTTTGTTAAAATGTGTGCTGTAATGAACAGTGGCTTAAAAAACAAAGCAATAATTACTTAACATATATGGTATAGATAGTGTTATAGGCCCATGTCCACGAGAATTAATGAGATTTGGCACAATAAACAACATATGTGGAAAGATCAACAAACTAAATGAATCTGTAGCTTTTCCAAAGTTGGAAAACAGAAGGCAAAGGAACAGTGTACAGGGCAGTAAATGAAGGAGCAATTAGACTGTATGATCACACAATTAGAGGGATTTTGTTTGCTGTTTAATCTTTCATTATTAGTCTTTTTAGGAGAGAAGATGTGAAGATTCCAGGGTTATAGTGGGGTCTTAGAAAATGACAGAAATATGTAGGTAGGTGGGTGTGTTATAATACCTATAAAATACTTTCATTTCTAAAGAGTATTCAAAAGTATGTAAGTAGTCATACAATTATAATAACCAATTAGAAGTCATTCCAACAAATTCACTTTACTTGTTCTTTACCAAATGAGATTTCCCTAAATTATACATGGATCTGTCCCAATGATCAAATGATCAGATGTAATGAGAGCTCCATCCTCAAATAGAAGCTATCCTCTCCATCCGGCAATTCACATTTATGGCCCTAAGCCAGTCACACCCATCTGTGGCCCTAAAGGCAGCGGAAGTGGACAGATATTAGTCAAGAGTGCCTTCCCTGACTTGCTCCCTATACTCATACGGTGACTACATCCTGATTGACCTGGCATAATTATTAATCATGTCCCCTTTCACACTCAAACGTACCCCAGACTAGGGTGAAAAACTATATAATGTCACCTTACACTCAGACTGTCCAGCCCTGTCCCAGCTCCCCTCACCAAGTCCCAGGCTTTGTTAAACCTCAGTACCCTTTCCCACACTTTTTTCCCTGGGTTCTTAACAATAGGTCCTTGAAGTCTTAATCAAACACATTGGCAGTAAAAATAAAGAATACAAAGAAGGAAGGGATGCAGCTTAGCTAAAGAAGGCAGTGAAAGAACGAGTAAGACTGTTTTCTATGAGTTTCTTACAAATTATAATGAAACTGATTTTCTTTTAGCATTGCTAAACTAGCTCTGAAGATAGCGTTGCGAGAGGAAATCCAAAATTGATATAAGAAGAGTAACTTCATGAACAGACACCACTTCCTGAACTTAGAAGTTTGGGAGTGTTTGTAGGAACAAAACTCAGGATTGCTTTATAGTCACACCACGCATTCAAGCCTTATGTGTTGTTAGATCCGACTGACAAAACATTTCTATGATCGCAACTCCATCACAAGATGGTGTTCAGGGACTTGTGAGTGATTTGTGCTTCGGGTTTTTTGGATTTAGGATCAACCTCAGGTCTGTGGGCTTTTAAGGTTGATTTCCGTTAAAAAAAAAAAAGAGATTTGTACTACAATGTACTGCAGAAACAAAGGAGTTACATAAGTAATGCATGCTTACTTGTTTATTTTAGGAAAATCAGTATACACAAATAAGCAAAAAGAAAAAATGATCATAAATTCCATTCTTATAAATGACTGCTGTGAACATTGGTGTTGAACTTTCCACAGTTTTTTGTTATATGTACTTTTAAAGGCAGATATGCCTTATGCAAAAGTAGGATACAAAGGACGCTACTACTATCAATGAAATAGCTCAAGAAAATAGAGGAGCATAGCCCAGAATGACCTACAAGGTCTGAGTACCCCTTAAAAATCCTCAGCAAATACCCACATTCCATCCTGAGAGTTCCTCTGTATCAGTTCACTTTTGCCTGCTTTGCTTTTCCTTGTCTTCCACCTCCCTGGTTGCACGCCTTCACCTCCCACCATAAATGCTGTTTTGCCAGGTCCAGCTCACCTCTGGGAACATATAATCTATTCTGGAATTGAGAATAACAACTAGATATTTGAGTCTCCCCCAAAGTATGACTCCTGGTCTCTACTCTCACATTTTACTTGTAATACCCAAAGTGAGACATGTCTCACCTGCTCTGGCCAAACTCCCGGCTGGCACTCACTTAGTAGGAGAGTGAAATTAAAACACAAGTCTACTGGGTGGAAAGGCAGACATGATTGTATCTGTTATTTATTCTACTAGAAAGGCCAGGTCTCAGATTCCTGCTGCTGCCCATGTCTCCTTCTAAAGTGTTCCCACCCATGTACACTGGGGGAAAAAAAATCTGTATTCTGAAGTTGTTGATTGCAATTTTCTATGTATGTTAATTGATCAATGTCATATGGTATTTTTCTGGCTTACTTCACTTAGAATGATGTTCTCCAAGTCCATCCATGTTGCTGCAAATGGCATTATTTTATTCTTTTTTATGGATGAGTAGTATTCCATTGTATATATATACATCACGTCTTCTTTATCCCTTCATCTGTTGATGGACATTTAGGTGGATTCCATGTTGTGGCTAATTAATGCTGCTGTGAAACTTGGGGTGCGTATGTCTTTTCGAACTATAGTTTTCTCTGGATATATGCCCAAGAGTGGGATGGCTGCATCATATAGTAAGTCTATTTTTAGTTTGTTAAGGAACCTCCATACTGTCCTCCACAGTAGCTGCACCAATTTACATTCCCATCAACAGTGTAGGAGGGTTTCTGTTTCTCCACACCCTCTCCATTTATTATTTGTAGACTTTTTAATGATAGCCATTCTGATTGGTGTGAGGTGGTTCCTCACTGTAGTTTTGATTTGCATTTCTCTAATAATGACCAATGTCTAGCATCTTTTCATGTGCCTGTTAGCCATCTAGACTTCCTACGTCTTTGAAGCCAGCAGCATAGCATGTTGCTTCAGTTCTCACCTAACTATATCAAATCACCCTCTCCTCTACTTGTGATTTACAGTTAGGCCTACTTGCATAATCCAGAACCAAGACCTCTAAACCAGGAGGGTCTAAGTTTGGGGAGAAGGAACAGTAAATTTTGTGGGTCCTTAGGTGTAATAGTTTTGGAAACCTGGGTGTTTTGGCTGTAAGAGAAACAGCACCCTCTGTTGGTCACTGGCACAAAGCATGAACTCCATCCTGTAGGACAGCACTGGATCTCACTTGTCCCACAAGCAGTTCTGTAATTATGACTTTGGTAGGGCATTCCATCAATCTACCAGTTTAGATGTTTTCAGATGATGGAGTATGTGATATATTAGTGAAATACAAGAGCACGAGTTCATTTCTCTTGCTTTCAAATGAGATCCTTGGTGAGAAGCTTTAGGAGCCCAGTGGAGGGAGCAATGAAGTTTGCTGCAGCAGTGCAGGAAGGGATACCTGAGGCTCTAGAGGTGAGTGCCAGTTTGCTAGGTGGCAGAGAGGAGCAGAAGCGTTCAGGAGGGACTAGTGTGTCACACGATGAAAGGACAGGGCAGCTGAAGGGAAGGGGACAGTTATATAATAATACCTTCCTCATATATTTATTGTGAGGCTAGATGAGAAAATAAACACTATAGCTGGTATAATCTGAGCTCTAACTGTATACTAAGCTATTCCAAGTGCTTTCTAAAAATTGATTCATTTAATACTCACAAAAATCCATCGGAGGGGTATATCTTACTGCTCCATTTTACAGATGAGGAAAATGAAGTTTAGAGAGGCTTAGGTATTTTCTCAAGGTCATACAATTAATACGATCTGATCCCAAAGTCAGTCTTAACTGCTATGGAATACACTATTCTGTATTTTTATTGCATGTGGCTTCTTTACCTGGATTAAATTTAATCCATGCAAAGTGCTTCAGGGTAATGCCTACCACATGGTAAATGCTCAATAAAAGCTAAATACCTCTAGCTATCATTGTAGCACAATGATTCAAAGAGGAGTTTTGGAGTTAAACAGACCTGAGTTCAAATCCTGGCTTGGCCCCTCTCTAGCTGTTTGCTCCAAGAACAGTAATTCTAGGGCCTTTGTTGATTTGTAAAATGGGATAAATTAGCTAATTCTCAGGGTTGCTGTCAGACAAAATGAGACTATACATGTATATGTGTATATATATGTGTGTATATAGTCTTGCACATAGAAAATACTCAGGCAAATATAGCTATTATTACGATTCCAGTAGTAAGGAACATCTTGGGCAAAGGTCCAGGATGGGGAGAGAAAGAAGCAGAAGTGAATTCCAGGGTCTCAATATATTTTATTTTGTCTGGAGCATAGGGTAGCTGAGGAATAGCCTGGAAATGAGGCCGGTGAGGTCAGTAGGCCAGATCTTCAGGGCCTTGTAAGCCATGTTGAAGAGCCTGGAGGAATAGTCGAGCCAGTGCCACAGCACCTAGGACACAACCTATGTGCTAGGTTATGCTGCAGTAACAAGTGTCCCCACACATCTGAGTGGCTTACAAAAACAAATGCTACAAGTCCTTTGGGGATCAGCTGTGGTTCTGTTCCATGTCATCTTCACTCTGGAACACAGGCTAGTGGTACAACTTTTCTCTGAAACAAATTGCTAGTCTTGTGGCATACAGAAAGGAGACATGGTGAACCCACCAGCTAGCACTTAAAGCTTCTGCGTGGAGTTGATCCTTCTCAAATTTTAATGGCCAAAGTAAGTCACATAGTCAAGCCTGCCATCAGTGAGGCTGAAGAAGGGGCATTTCATGAGGGAGGTCCAGAAAAAAATAATAGGAACAGATTTTGTGGCAAAAGATAATGAATGCTAACCCAATTAAAAAATGGGCTAAAGATTTGAATAGACATTTTGCCACAGACATGCACAAATGGCCAAAAAACACATGAAAAGATGTTGAACATCATTAGTCATTAGAGAAATACAAATGACCACCAGAGTGAGATACCACTTCATACCACTAGGATGGCTATAATAAAAAAGACAGACAATACAAATTTTGGAGAGGATGTCAAGAAATAGTAACTTTCATGCACTGCTGGTGGGAATGTAAAAATGGTGCAGCTGGTTTTGTAAATAGTCTGGCAGTTTCCCAAAAAGTTAAACATAGAGTTACCATAGACCTGGCAATTCCACTCCTAGGTATATACCCAAGAGAAATAAAAACATATACCCACACAAAAACCTGTACACCAATGTTCATAGCAGCATTATTCTTAATAGCCTCGAAGTGGAGATAACCTAAACGTCTATCAACTGATGAATGTATTAATAAAATGTGGTATATCCATACAACGGAATATTATTAAGCCATAGAAGGATTGAAGTACTGATATATGCTACAATGTGGTTGTACCTGGAAAACATTATGCTAAGTGAAAGAAGCCAGCCACAAAGTACCACATATTTCATGATTCCTTTTGCATAAAATGTCAACAATAGGCAAATCTATATATAGAGAAAGTAGATTAGTGATTGCTTATGGCTGAGGGAAATGAGCAAGTGACTGTTAATGAGTAGGGGATTCCTTTTTGGGGTAATGAAAATGTACTAAAAACCACTGAATTGAACACTTTGGATGAACTGTGTGGTAAGTAACACAGCTCAATAAAATTGTTTAATATGTGTATAAAAAAAGATAATCAGTGGTTTTTATTTTGCATTCTTGATTTTGAGAGGTTAAGTAGAGATGACCAGGTAGCTAACCAAGTGGATCTGGAACTTGCAGCAGAAATCAGGGCTGTTTATCTATTTTAACAAAGGGAACCATATTCAGTTTCTTATAATAAGCTATAATGGAGAAGAATCTGAAAATAAATGTAATATATGTATGTATATGTATAACTGAATCAGCTTTGTTATACACTTCAAACTAACATTGTAAATCAACTACACTTTAATAAAAAATAAATTTGTATTTTAAAAAAGAAATCAGGGCTGGAGATGTATATTGGGAAATCTAGAGGACAAAGATCTGAACTGAATTTATGTAAAAACAAGTAATCATCAGAGACACTGTGTCCAGCAGGAAAAGAGGTAAGTGCAAGCACTTATCCCTGAGGGATACCAACATTTAAGGGATGGGAGAAATAAGGGGAGACTACAAAAGAAATAGAGGGAGCAGTTAGAGATGGAGTAGTGAGATGGAGAAAGTAAACGTGGAAGTCAAGTAAAGAATCTTTCCAGAAGGAAGGGGTGTCAACTGATGCAGAGAAATTAAGTTAGGTCATAATGGTAATGTCTGTATGATCTGCAGTAGGGAGATCCCTCGTGACTTTGGAAAGAATGGTTTCCATTAGGCAGAAACTTGAGGGCAGTAACATGAATTTTTAGACGTGAGTAGTAGTTGAGGAATTGGAGACATCCTTGTGTAGATGACTGGAGAAATGTATCTGTGAAGGGCAGATCTATAAAGGGGAGAAAGAAAGTAGAGGCTGAGTGGGGTTTGGTGGATTGAGTGGGAGATTTCAAGATGGCAGAGACTGTTTAAACGCTTGTGGGAATGAACGGAAGAGGAGTAAGGGGACAATTGATAGGAGCAATCAGGCCCTGATCAGCTTTTATGAAATAGCAATTCGTGTTTCCTCCTTATCCTCCTCATTTTGTTTTCTATACTGCTTATCCCCTCCTTAATACCATGGAACTTGTTAACTATGTTCACTGTTTATTGTTTCTCTGCCCTGCTCCAGGAAGGCATGGGTTTTTAATCTATTTTGTTTATTAACTCCAAGCATCTAGAATAACATCTGACATATAGTACGTGCTCAGTAAACATTTGTTCAATAGATGAAAGAAAGAGGAAGTTTTCTAAGAAGGCAAGAGAGGAGAGGAGTCAGAACAGCCAACCATATGGTTCCTACCTTCACAGCGCTTATAATCTAATTGTGAGGTAGACTCCATTGGATTCTGCGACTCCCTGCTTATTGTAACAATGGGCAGGGAAGGGTAAAGAGTTTCCCAGCTGGAAGAAAAGTGAGGGAGAAATATTCATTTGATAATTATGGTCTGCGTCGTTCAGAGCTGTGACTTAAATTACTTAATTCGTGTGTTTATTTTATCTTTGAAGTTGAGAAAACACACTGGTTAGGTCTTTGTCCTTGGAGCCTTTCAAGCCTGGCACACAAGAGGGGCCGAATAAAGCCTGCGGCATCGGGTAGGCTGTGTTCGGCTTAGGGGTGCACGCTTTTCTGAGGCGCTTTCCCAGTTGCAGATTTTTGAGGCGGACTTCTAGCTCCCTTATCTACGGGACTGACTGCGGTGATAAGGCAGCCAGAGGGAAGGGACTGAATCCGAGAGCGAGGAAAGCGGCGGTGCGAGAGCAGCCTCGTGAAGGGAACAGCTCCCGAGACGCGGCCGCGCCGGGACCACCGCGGCGACCCACTGCCGGCCTCCCGCCTTGGCAGCGGAGCGGCGCGAACCTGGCTGCGCCTGCGCGCGGCCGGCCGGCGCTGGAGCCCGGAGCGCGGCGGCCGCTGCTGGGCGTCACGTGGGGCGCCGGGCAGCCGTCCCACCCCTCCGCGCCGCCCCGCCCCGCCCCGCCCCGCCCCTTGCCCGGCGGGACGCTCGGAGCCGCCCCGAACTGCGTAGGGCGGCCAGGGGTGAGTGTCCGCGAGGGGCGCGCGTCGCGCAGTCCCGGGCGGGCCTGGGCTGGGGCGCGGGCCGGGGGACTGCTTTGCGGGGGCCACGGGGACAAAATGGCGGCGGGGTACGCCCTTTCACCCCCTCCCCTCACCTGGGAGAGCGGGCGGAGAGGGTCAGGGAACGCTGCTGGGGGAGGGGAGCCGAGGCCGCGCGGGAGGGCCGGGGGTCCTCTGAGGAGGTCTGGGGGCGGGGGTGGGCAGGCTCTGGGCCTGCACCGCGGGCTCAGCTGGGGGTGTGAGAGGCATGGGACCCCGCGCACCCCGCGAGTCGAGAGGTGGGCGAGAGTCTGCCTTACCCCCTCGGGGGGCGGCCCTGGCGGCGGGGGTGGAGGCTTCTGGAAAGTCCAAACTGCTAGGGGCTGGCAGAGGAGCCGCCGTCCCAGCTTTTCGTTTGACAGGTGATCGTCATCATCATTCTCGGTGGGGTTTACCACGTCTTCCCCGCACGTTGACTCGGGTATTAGCTCTGCCCAGGAAGCTGGGTGGGAAAGGTCTCTCCATCCTAACAAATGCGTTAAAATGAGGCCTGGAGGGGCATAGAGTACCGAGGCCTCACACCTGGGAGCAGTAGAACCCAGCCTTCTGCCTCTGTTAGTGCTCCATTCGCGCCTTCTTCCCCACCCTCGCCGGTGAGGGACGGGATTGTTTGAAAGCGGGCACAAAACTGGTCCTCCAAGCAGCACCTGCTGCTGTCAAGTGGCTCCGCAGAGATGGGGCGCCCGCCTGAGAGCAGCTTCCTGTTGCTGGTGAACTATATTCCTCGTTCTATTTGTGCCAAGTTATTTTCCACGAAAATAGCTGTTCAGTATAGTCATCTTACTGAATAAATAGTAATATTTATTATATATAATATATTTAATATTATAGTTTGTTACAGCTTACGTATTTATTTCGCCATCATTAATAGCTTCATCCTCAAAAACAATCCAGGGTGGAAGGCTGGGCTAAGCGTTATAACCCATTTTACCAGAGGGGAAACTGAGGTCATTACTTGTCCCAGATCACCTGCTGCTGAATGTTTGATCTGGGATTAAGTTTTCAGGCCTAAGGTTGGTAGTCTGACCAGTGTCCCACTGTGATTTACCTGGGTGCTCTGGTCCTTGTAACTTTTTCTGTTAACTATGACTTTTCCTGTGAATGCGTTGGTGCAGACTTATGCTGCATACTGAAATGGTCTGAATAATATACACTGAGGAATTAATATTTTAATTAATCAAATAATCAACTTTTAATATGATTTGGAAAGTTGTTTTTGTGGAATGAAGTGTGATATGATGGCTTTGAAGGCAGACTGATCCGAGTTTGAATCTCAGCTCTCCTACTTGTCCTTTGACAGATTAGTTTTTCTGAGCCTTCTTTTCCCATTTGTAAAATACGGATATTATTATCCACTCATAAATTTGTTGGTAGTAAGTAAACGTTTAGAACTGCTCCTGGCTTGTAGTAAGCACTCAACAAATGCTTGTTCCTTACCATCTTTTCCCTCACTTCCTTGAGCTGCAATTTTTTATTCTCTCAAATTCTCTAAACCCTGGTGTTTTTGGTTAATTTACTTGCTGTATTATGCATTGAAACATAATCAGTGCTGCTATACAAATGCATTTGTGAGTAATTTTGGTAATTGGGCTCCAAAGGATCTAGTGTTTTAAACACAGACCATAAAAATGTTTGTCTTTACCGTTTATAGATATTTAAGAATCAGTAACAGGTTGATTTGATGTTAATTTAATTTACACCTTCATTTAACCACTTTACAGGAATGTTTTAAAGATAAGATGAAAGGACATTAGATTGTCTTTTTTCTTTCACCTTCATACCCAACCACAACCCAATCTAGTTTAAAGAAGCAAAAATTCTTTGGGAATCACATGGGAACTTTCTTTAAACACTTAGAAAGAGGTGGTATTTTAGTAGAAAGTCAAATAGAATTCTCTCTGATGATGCAATCTGATATCCATTGTGAAATTGGCATTTCTGAAATTGTAGAAGTGAAAACAGCAAATAACTTATATAACAAATGAAAATAAGTAATAAAAATCTGTTTCCACTTTTATGTTGGGATGGCAACCTTTTTCACAAATGTGTTTGGCTTTGGCAGTAGGTCTTATGGAACGTAAGTGAGAAGATCTACAGTCCATTGGTGGAGATAACCTTAAAAAATTATTAGAAGGAGGTGATTTATGAACAGGTTTTTCCGTTTGACACGAAACACTAACGATTCCATGAAGCTTTGCTAAAATAATTAGTTTTTAATGATAACTTCTTAAACTAGTAAGTTTATTATATATTTTGAAAACATACGTGAAGTGGAGAGAATAGTAAAATTAATTGCTATGTACCAATCTATTTCAGCAATTACCTGTGCACAGATAGTCTTGTCCCATAAAATCTACCTCCCCCCATTGCTTAGAAGCAGATCTCAGACATCATATTTCATTTGTGAAGATTTCACTGTGTCTGGCCCATTTTTAATATATTATTGGAAGAGAGGTAGTTTTATATTTTCAAAGAGTCATGTCAGGTTCATAGGAGAAAATAAATACCTTTTAGTTGACATATTCACAGTAGTATATATAGGAGTGATCAGAAATGAAAACCTCATTAAACAGCTTAGAGTTATAAATGTCTATATTGCTCTTCAAAATACTTATTTTGCTGTAACACACTTATTTTCCATTTAGCAAACTCATGACAAGTTACTGATAGTTTTTGAGCATGCTGACAACAGCATTATTTGTTTGAGTACCAGACTCAGAAAGGTAAATACTCAGATTCTCTTTCATATTTTTCAGAAAATGCAATAACATGGATGATAGATTTTATGAATCTTAGGAAGGAGTTGTGATTGAAACCCCAATTTTTCTAGCATTTATTGGCAAACAGACAATGTATAGATGCACTGTCCTGGCTTTCACTTAGATGATCTGTGTTTTTTAGAGGAGTGCTACTAGCAGGCTTCTCACTGTTTTGGGCCTGCCATCTGATTTTTGCCTTTTTGGAACCTGTGAACCCAAACTGAGATAGAGAAGAGAGAGGCCTTTCCTGGCACTTGAGCCAGTCTTCACATTTCCATCTCTAGAACTCTCAGGTGTCTCCACGGACATTCTGGGACTGCAGGGCAGGGTAGGACAGGTGAGACTTCAGTTCATCACAGGCAGCAGCTTGTTCAGAAACCTTGGACCCAGTTAGTCCTAGTGTTCATTCCCTGTTTACTGACTTGTTTTGTATTTTTGTGCTCCATTTTCTGCATGACCATTGTTTTACTGTGGCCTAGAGTTCTCAAATTTATTTGAGTAGCATTGCCAACATTTTGCCATATCCATTTTTTAATATTAGCTGAATTTTCCTTTATGGTACTTCCTTCTTGAATTTTCCTTTATAAATTTTCTTTTAAAATTTAGGTTTAAATGTAGTTCTTTTTAAAGAATAATGTTATGTAGATAATAGTATGGGTGGTAGTTATGGCAAATATCAAAGTAGTAACTGAAATTTTGGAAATTCTAAGCTTTTTTTTTATAACTTTACTGAGATATTTCATATACTATAAAATTCAACCATTTAAGTTATACTTCAGTGGTTTTTAGTGTGTTTGTGGAATTGTGCAACCATCACCACACTCAATTTTAGAACATTACACTATCCCAGTATGGAACCCTGTAAGTATTAGCATTCATTCCCTATTCTTGGCTTCCTTCCCCTCTTTCTCATCTTGCTCCCTACCCCCGCCCCAGGTAAACACTGATCTACTTTCTTTCTCTATGAATTTGCCTATTTTGGCATTTCACATTAATAGAATCATGCAATATGTGATCTTTTGTGTCTAACTTCTTCCATTTAACATAATGTTTGTAAGATTCATCATGTCAGCATGTACCAGCACTTTATTCCTTTTTTTAAAAAATAATAAGTTTCAGGTGTACAGTGTATAATTCAGCATGTGTATACACTACAGAGTGATCACTACCACAACTCCAGTTACCACCCATCATCATATAGTTGCCCCCTCTTTCATCCATTTCGGTGCTTCACCTGCCCCCTGCCTCAGTCCCCCATCCTTCTGGTAACCATGATCTGTTCTCTGCATCTATGAGTTTGTCATTGTTTTATTTATATATTTTATTTTTTTATTCCACATATGAGTGAAATCATACAGTACTTTTCTTTCTCCTTCTGACTTAGTATACCTAGCATAGTATCTTCTTGGTCCATCCATGTTGTTGAAACTGGCAGGATTTCATTCTTTTTTGTTACTGAGTAGTAGTCCATTGTATATGTATGTGTATATCTTTATGTATTCATCCATCCATGGAGACTTAGATTGTTTCCTTATCTTGGCTGTTGTAAATAACACTGCAGTGAATATAGAGGTGCATATATCTTTTTGAATTAGTGTAGGGTGAAATGGGTAAAGGGGATTAACTGTGGGTTGACAGATGAAATCTAAATTTTTGGTGGTGAGCACTCTGTAGGTTATACAAAGGTAGAAATATATTGTACACATGAGGTTATGTGATGCCATCAACCAAGGTTACCTCAATAAAAATAAATAAATTAAAAAAAGGCTTCTGCCAATGTCTCAGTCCCTGGGGAGTGTTCTAATTGGATCCTGCCTCTGTGGCAGATGCTTCAAGATTAAGTGGGTCCTCATCATGTATGACCCATGCACTTTTTAATCAGGTGTTTTTGCACTGATTTTTGGGTTGTCTGCCTTTGAGATCTTTAAGAGTGGGTTGTTCATTCCCTGCCATTCTGTAGGTTTCCTGGTTATATTTTCTGTTGGTATTTAAAGCCACTTGCTTTGGGGGCTCATCTTTCTTATGCACAGTCTAGGAGTTGGAGTGCTTGAGGTGAAGCTCAAATCCCTCACTTTTCAGGGAAAAGATCCATGCTTTGTGATCCCTCCTGACTGAGAATTAACACACGTGGTGTGTGGGTTTTCCTTGGTGACACTGTATCTCTGCCTCTCTTATCCATCTTGATGCTGTGCTTTTACCCTTTGTTGTGGAGGCTCTGTTTACCCAGTTTTCATATCCCTTTCCAAGTAATTATTCCGTATGTAGTTTTAGCTTAATTGTGCCCATGGGAGGAGGTGAGTTCAGGATCTTCTTTTGGCACCATTTGAACCCTCCCCCTCCTTTTTTTAAATAGACTTTTAAAAAAAGCATTTTTAGGGTTGCAGTGAAAATAGGACGAACGTACAGAGACTTCCCATTTACTCCCTGCCTCCACTCATGCATAGTCCCCTCATCGTCAACATCCCCTCCTGGAGTGGTACAGTTGTTAGAACTGATGAACCTACTTTGACAAACTATTGTCACGTCCATAGTTTACATTAGTGTTACTCTTGGTGGTGTGCATTTTATGGGTTAGAACAAGTGTATAATGACATGTGCCCATATCATAGAGTACTTTGACCTAGAAGTTCTCTATGCTCTGCCTGTTCATTCCTCCTTCCCACCTAATCCCTGGCAACCATTGATGTTGTTCCTGTCTGGTAGTTTTGTCTTGCGATTGCTGCTTGCTTTTCTTTGTTCAGTAGCTGTTAAAGGGTTGGGCCATTCTTTGTAGCAGTTTCTCTTTATATTTTATCTAGTTTCCCAGCTTTGGATTTCTTTGAAGGTGTGACCAACATTAAATAAGTTTCTTGAAAAGTAGGGTCTGTTCCATGTAGAGCCTTATGTAATTTGTAATTAAGGTATTCTGATAAAATCTCAGTTTTTGAAAGTTCTTCAGGAGAGCTTACACTGTGTTTGTGTACTGTGTTGAGATTTATTAGTGGGTCATAGCTGTTTTTCAGATAGGCATGTGTGTGTGAACTTAGTCATGATATAAGGTGTGTGTTTGTAGATTGTAGTAAGAAAGAGTTTGAAGTCTCTGGATTGGGATATCATAGACTATTTATGTAGTTAATACTCTTTCATTTAGTTTTTTTTGGAGAGCATTGAGGTGTTGTTCAGCATAGAATATTTAAAACATGCTATATTATCTCCAAGCAAAATATAAAGAGGTGATTTTTGTTGTTTAATGAGAAACTTGTGTGTTTGAGATATCTTTTTATGAATAAATATAATTTTCTAACAATGTTTTGACTAATAGTATATACTGTATATTTTTTATTATAGGAGTCACATCCCATGATTTTATGAGATAAATGAACTTCTTGACATAGAAGGGAATTAAAAAATGATGGTAAGTGATCAGGCTACTCTAAGCACTAACCTTAGTGTTTTTTAGCCTCCTACCTCCTTTCCTTTCTTCTGTTTTTCATTTATAATCTTTTTTGGTGTAATATTTGTTATCTACAAGATACTCTGTGGAACACACGTGTTAGAAAACACAGCAATAAAGTAACTAACTGTGAATAAACTATTCAACCTGAGAGCCATAGCTAGACTCACTCCTAACATTTGTACGAACCAAGGCAAGAATACAAATGGAAGTCAACTTCTTTGATGTCTTAATGTTAAAAAGTTATAAATCAATTTATGCCAATAGCTTGACTTTCCTACCCAGGGCCCAGCAAGCTCTTAAAGGAGCCATGCTCTCCCTGGGGTTGGCAGGGTGGAAGTTGGGCCAGGGTAGTCTCTGAATCTTAGGTAGGGACTGATGGTGAAACTTCCTAGAGAGTCTGGGCAGATAGGTTCCCCTTCCCCGTAGTCCACTTTCGTAACTCAAGATTTATAGGCAGTTCTAAGTATCTTCTTAAACTGTCCCACTCAAACCCAGGAGGAGGAGGGGATGCAGTTTATGGGGGAACCCAGTCTGCCTAGACACCTCCTTTGGGAGATTTGGAGTGGCCATTCTTAAATAAAATTACATGTTTTTGCCCTGGAGGAGTTTCTTATTCAGAATCATAGTAGTACGGTTCCTATGATTCTGACAAAGAAGAATTGACAGCTGATAGCTTGATAGGAAAGAAGAGAAAATAATTACAAATTAAGCTTTTGTGTTCTGCAAAAATATTAGGAAGCAGAGAATTAAAAAAATCTAAAAACACTTTGGGCTGGGCCCATTTGTTTTAAGACAGTCATCCACTGCACATTTATAGCTCCTAAGGGCTATATATTAAAATATACAAAAATTGGTGTTCATAGTGATAACCTGAAAGTATCAAGAAAAGAGGAAGTTGCTTCAGTAGCTTGTTTTAGAAGTCAGGGAAGTGTGATTTAGAGATTTTCTTCTAACATGGTAAAACCAAAAAGAATTTGTGCTTAACAGGGCAAACGTTAGTTAGGATTTATGTTGAATACCTTATTTCCCAATGATATTGTTAATTTGTTCATGATATATTTATTACGTCAATCATTTGTTAATGATTTCTTTATCATGCCAGTTATTCATGATTTATGATGTATTTATTTATGGGCTGGGCACGTGCTAGCAGTGGTAATAGAGGGATGAGCAAAACCCAGCCCTCCAGAAACTTACAGTCTAATGGGGAAGACAGATCATAAACACATAATTATATAATTCAAAATATAATTGTGAGATGTCCTGCAAAGGTCTACGAGTTGGTTCGAGTAATATAAAAGGGGTCCTGGCCAAGTCTGGGAGTTGAAGATACCTCATTCTGAGAAAGTTACTGTACTTAATTTGAAGCATTAGGCCTGGACTGAGCTAAGAGGAACACTGTCTGAGGATGCTTTCAGTAACAAGTAGAGACAAGATTTGATCCAGTGGCTCAACAGTGTCAGCAGGGATTTGATTGCTTTTCTTCCTTTGGTTCTGCCTTCTGTTTTGTTGTCATAATCTTAGGGCTTGCTGTCTTTATGGTCCCCGGTTGGTTAGCAATAGTGTTCAGAGCTATGAGCTATGTATTCCCTCATATATGGCCAGTAGGAAAGTGAGTCTTTTCTCCAACATTACAGGAAAAGAGCTGAAGTCCACTGTGTATTGATCACCTTAGGTTACACGCTCACACCAGAAACTTGTTATGGCTCGGGGAGTGGAATGTGTTGATTGACTTAGGCAAGGTCATGTGTTGCCTGGAGTTAGGGATGAAGTCTGCTCCTCTAGAACCACATGGGACCCCAACAAAAGGTGAGCTATTAGGAAAAGAAGATGGAGGGGATGAATGCATGGGGGGAAGCCAATAAGTGTACATTGTAGAGCAGCAGAGCATTCTAGATAAAAGAAAAAAATTCTATAATGCCCTGAATTAGGAGGGAGTTTGGTGCTTATAGGGAACTGAGTAGAAGTCAGTGGGGTTGGAGCATGGTCAGAAAGAAGAATAGTGGAAGATGAGGCTGGAGAGGTGAACAGAGGCCAGTGTGTGCGTTGGTAGATAATGCCGGATTTCTATAGTGGTTGTACCAGTTTAGCCTCCTGCTGGCAGTGGATAAAAAGACTTGCCCTCTTCTTATGTGATGCTGCTCCTCACCAACATACAGTATAGTTATTTATTTTAAAAAAATTTTTAGTATTTCTAAGGACTGCTTTTGAGTACCTTTCCATATGGTAATGGGCTGTTTATATGTCTTGTGAGGTGTCTGCTCAAGTTTCATTTTCCTGTTAGGTTGTCTTCCGTACTGACTGAAGGAATTCTTTCTGTATCCTGGATACAAGACCTTTTTACTTTTATGTATGTATCTTCTTTGTGGCTTGGTTTTTCATTCTTTTAATGATGACTTTTTAATAGAATCTGTTCTTAATTTTAATGAAGTTCAGCTTATCAGTTTTTTTCCTTTATAATTTGTGCTTTCATTTTGCTATAATTTCAAATTCAAGAAAGGTTACAAGAGTACAAGGAATTCTCATATTCTTTCACTAGGTTTACCAACTGCTAATTTTGCCTCTTTTCCTCTCATTGTCTCTTTCTCTGTGTGTATGTGTGTATATATAAAATACTTGTAATAATATTTACAAAATAATTGTACCAGTTTCTCAGGTAAGTTTCATGGTTTGTGAAAATAGATGTAAGTGCTACCATTACTAGAGTTTTAATGTACTCCTGGTGTTCACTGACTGGTAATATATTGTCTTTGTACTACTAAAAATATGAAGGGCTTTAGTAGTGGAAGTTTAAGAAAGGTTCTTTCCTAAATTATTTGGAAAACTGAAAAAACCATTTGAAAAAAGAAGGGAATTTCATTTTATGGGCAAGCAGTGTTACGGATGGATTTTGAAGAACTTCTGTAAAGTAGAAACTATTATGGAGGTACAAACATAAGAATTTAATAAATGATGCTTGAAACCATTTGAGGATTATGAGCAAAATTGTTGAAAGTAGAAATTATTTACATTTTTTTTAACCTAGATGAAAGATAAGTTAAAAATTTCTTTTGCCAGTCTAGGAACAAGTCTTAGAAATACATCCACCCTTTGGTAAATGTTCTGAACACTTACTGTTTTAGATTATATGCTCTAAGAGTTAAACATAAAAACTTTTAACTCAAAACTGACATTTATGCTTTTATTGAAACATTTAGTATTTGAACAAGCCTTTGTAAAATCTCCACATGGCACTAGGTGGCACACTGTGACTTCAGATGAAAATACATGTATTTTGTTTAAATCTTCTGGAAGAAAAGAACCTAGGTGAAAATACTGTTTGAAATAGACGTCTATAATGTTATGAAGTATTTGAGACTCATTTATTGCATTTCAAACCCTCATGCTTAAAATAAAATGTCCAAAATTTTATTAAGTTACTACTGACACTTTTATAAGAATAGGATTATTAAAAATCATTAGAATATATGCGTTTTTACTGAAATGAGTCTGTTCAGCATATATTGCAGGAAGCACCTGTACTTTAAATTGAAAAATGGTTTTCAGTCATGTGTTGTGGTAAGATGCTTGTTACAATGTTTTTCCATATGAAGAATTGGAATTGAGAATGAAAACAGTCTTGAGCTGGTAGCTTTTTCTTTGAATGTGTGCTAAGTATAAAAGAACTAATTGCAAAATTTAAGGTAGAACTGAATTGTTTATAGAAGAAGAGAATAATAGATTTCAAATTTTCTGATCTAGCAATACTACAGCATTGGTATTTTGTGGTCATTTTAGTTCCGAGAAACTTACTGCTTTATGGAGACTCTTGAGTTATAAACTATAGAATATTTTACAATCTGCTATATATCTATGTATATCTACCTGTATGATTTTCTGTGGTTGCATGAGAGAATTATCTGAAAAAGAGGTCAAAAAGCAGGCCACCTGTTTAAATGTATTCATCTGGCCTGAAAAGAATAGTGGTACTTCTTGGTTAAAACAGTGCTTAGGTAACCGAAATGATAGATGCCAGCGTAAGTTACATGGTGCTCATAGTCATTGGGAGATGTGTTTAAGCAAAAGGAGGAGATTATATGATGTTACATTGGTTGGTAAGTATGGGAATAGAAAAGGGACAATTCACATACTTTACGCAGTAAGGAGCTGGAACAGTGGTCGTGGACTAATGAGTTTTAATGAAAGCTTACGAGTCAGGTAGGTCGATGCTATGTGGATATCCAGTGTAAGGTCAGAGAAATAAAGGAATGTAGATGTCGGTATTTGTTTTAAAGGTGTAAAAAGTTAAATTCTGGAGAGGAAAATTTGGGTTAACTTCATAGCATAAAGTATTAGAGTGGAAAACAGCAAGCTTATAGTTTTCCTTATAGTTTGGGCTGGTTGGTTCATTCATTCGTGTGCACTGAAATTCAGTTCTTATTACTCAGAGATTTAACTCCTTCAGTAATTCCATCTTTCCCTACACACGCAATTTCTCTTTCTACAGATCATTTTCATCAGTATAAAGATATACTATCATTCATCTTAAAAACTTCTCTGTTCATTTCGATTTTCTTCCTTCTCTGTTCTCCTTCATGACAAAACTCAAAAGTTTTTTTTTTATACTCATTGTATAAAATGAGTTTTCTCACTCAACATTTTCTCACTCAACATTCTCTTGAACTCTCTTGAGTCAGGATTTTGACCCTAGTATTCTACTGAATAGGCAGTAATAAGGTATTGATTTGTATATTATAAATTATCTTACCACTTCTTGGACAATGCAGAACGGTCAGTCTTACTGTTCTGTTGCTTCTTTAAAGGTGAGCTTTTCTTCCCCTTCCTGTTTGCTTTAAGATTTTTCCCTATGTTTCAGGTTATCATCAGTTTTTCTGTGATAAGTTCGGACATGCTTTTCTTTGTATTTATATTTATCTTGCTTAGAGTTTGTAGAGCTTCTGGAATAATTGAGCTTATATCTGTTGTCAGCTTTATACCATCAAAGGCATTAGTGGAACAGTTGGTGAAATTTAAGTAGTTACTGTAATTTAGCTAATAATTTAGATCAGTGATAATTTCCTGATTTTGATAGTTGTAGTGTATTCTAGAGGGGAATATCTTTGGATATATGAAATACACATTGGAGTACTTAAGGGAAAAAGGTGTCATGACTGCAGTTTATTCTCAAATCTTTTAGGAAAAAAAGATACAAAGGTATTTTGAAGATTCTTTGTGCTAATTTTAACTTTTCTGTAATTTGAATTTATTTCAAACTATATAGTAATATGTATCTCCCAGCTGGCTTCTCATCACACAACCACACCCATTTGTTTACATGTTGTCTGTGGCTGTTGTCACACAAAGTGGCATGACTGAGTAGTTGTCACAGAGACTGTATGACCTGTGAAGCCTAAAGTAAAAATTATTATCTGGCCTTTCTTTCAGATACTTCCCAAATAAGTAATTAAAATTAACCAGTAGGTGAGGTGAACCCAAAATGGTATATAAAGAGTAACGTATTATAATTATATATTGTGTAACCACACTGAAAGGGTGGGACAAGAAGAACCAACAAGTAATTTTGGAAAGCAGAATCCAGTACTTTGGATTCTGTAAGACTAAAGACAAGAACTTTTTAGAAATGTAATCTTGTTAATAAATGTGTTTCTCACAGAGATACGAGTTAGCAGTTCTGAAACTTCTTTATGTGTATATTAGAATTGAACAGATAGGTAAATATATTTTAGATAATGAGAGCTGGGTTTTCTTACTGATGAAGAAGTTACAAATAAGGAAAAGGGAGGGCTTAAATGAACCCTGTGATATAGGATTGAAATCAGGTATCAGTATAAACTCATGATTTTTAATATCGCTGTACAGATAGATAAGAAATGCAGGTGTGTATATGGTGGATTAGTGTCTATACATACAGTTCCCTTTATCTGTCATAATTCTGTGGGTTGACTGGGTGGTTCTTCTACTGTGCTGGATGATGGCAGTCATCTGGGGGCTTGACTGGGCTTGAACATCCCAGATGGCTCGGTGGATGGTGTCTGTCAGCTGGGAGTTCAGCTGGGGCTGTCCAGCTGCCTTTACATGGTCTCTCTGCTGGTGGTTTGGGCTTCTCATGGCATGATGGCTGGGTTTCAAGAGTGCGTATCCCAAGAGGGAGCATTGCAAGAGACCCAGGTGGAGACTGCAAGGCTGCTTATGGCCTAGTTTCAGAAGTTACGCAGCGTCACTCCCGCCTCATTTTTTAGGTCAAAAAGCAGGTCACAGAGCCAGATTCAAGGGGAGGAAATTACACAAGAGCATAAACAAAAGTGGTTTATTGAAGGGGAACATCTTTGGAGACTAGTTACCGTAATGATTAATTCATATGCTGTTTTTTGCTCTTATGTGTTTGGTTCATTCATTTGGATTGTTGATTCTTTGAAGACAAGTGCATATACTATCTCATAGTTTTTGTATTCTTCTCAATGTCTTACACGGTGTTTTGCACATAGTAATTGCCCAGTAAATATATTGTTGCCTGAGGATTCCAGGGATGCTAAGAGCTTAGGCTGACAAGAACTAGGAGAGAAGATGAAGGCACCTATTAATTGGACTGAGATTTTGGGCTGGGCCCAGTAGTGAACTTTTTTCAGGAAGAGGTAGATTGCCCACATGGAGTTAAGAGTTAGACAAGGAGGCTGCATCCTTGTGCTCACAGAGATGCTTTAGAGCCCTTTTCTTTTCATGGATACTTGGCTTATAAAAACAGACTGTTTTCAAATAGGCTTCATTAGTGGGAAGGTTCTTTCCTTTACATTTGGGCCTGGCTTCCATTGGACCAGGGTCTTGGTGGGGCTGAACCTGTAGGCTAGTGTTGCTTTCAGCTATGTAGTACTAGAGAAAGCAAGAAATTTTATACACACACACACACACACACACATATATACATACACACATTGTGTGCAGTAGTGCAGAGTTTTAAATTTTGCAACTTCAATATATTAGTTTATAGGGATTATTATTTGGATCCCAATAACTTGGAGATAAAATTATGCGGTGGAAATCTATAACCAAGTGAAAATTTACTTTGACATTATCTCTAGGGGAAAAAATAGAAGTCTTGAAAACATTGTACGCTGCGGAGAGCTTTCAGAGGGAACATGCACCATGTTCGTAAGAATTGCCCTCTTTGACCCGTCGATCTGTGAGCAGTTGTGGTGCTGAAATGGGAACACAGCAGTGTTCGTGCTCCTTAGGACACTTTTTCAAACCTTAGATTGCGTTTATTCTTGATAATTTTTTTATTCTTAAAGTTGTGAAATTCAGTTTTTTTTAGAACTTAAAGACCTGTGACTTACTCTTTTTTCTATGTAACCACCTTTCCAATCCAAAATTAGTTAGAAGTGTTCCCTTTCTGAGAAAGTAAGAGAAATAATGAATTTTCCTGCCAATTTTATATGTTGACTAATTCCATAAACTAGTAAATTTTCTCTTTTCTGTGCTTAGGCTTCATTCCAGCGCTCCAACAGTCACGACAAAGTAAGGAGAATAGTTGCAGAGGAGGGTCGTACAGCAAGAAACCTGATAGCTTGGAGTGTTCCGCTGGAAAGCAAAGATGATGATGGTGTGTATTAAGAAAAGTTTCATTTTTGTTGTAGATTAGAAGAATGTATTTAGTCTTGAACAGTTAGACAGAAAATTGTTTATAATTAGAACTCTTGGGCAAATTAGTATGTATTAAGTAAGAAATAGTTTTCAATTGCTTTTTTACACAAATGAAAATGTTATTGTTAGTTTCACTACTTCACATAGGAATGAAATTGGGGTGTTATTATGACTCACAGATTAGTTTTTTAAAACTTATTAAAGATTTAGATTTTTTTTCTTTTATTAAATTCTTATAAAAATAAACAGTGTTTAACAAATTCAGTGTATTTACCATGATTAGGTACAATTTAATGTAATGATTTGCATGAGAAAAGGTAAGTATATTTCTTTAGTTCTCATGATTATTATTTGAACTAGGAAACGTATCTTTTCTCTTCAGTCTCTTCATTTTGATGGCGGGGAGCGCTGTGAGCACTGCCTAGATCCTGGGGATCTAGAAGGCTGAATAGGGATGCAGAAAGCAGGAGGTGGGAGTGTGCCGAAGAAGTCCATCCTACTTTGAAATTTTCTGAGGGCTTGTAGAGTATTCCTCACATTGGATTTTTGATAATTGATAATTCTGAATTTAATAAGTTACTGCTCTGGTGGTTACAGAATGGTGACGTGCTAATTTCGTTGTTCATTCTGTGTTTATTAACATTCTGATACGAGGAAGAGCTTTCCCTATTCCTCTTTGAATTTATGTCTGAATATATGTATTTTTTAAAGCTTTTATGGACTCATGGCTTCTTATTTGATAAGTTATAATCCCTTACTCCTGTTTTGATGCTTAAATTTTTCTAGAGTTATCTAATTGTTGCCCTGTTAAGCTGGCTCCTGTTTCCTCTTGACATGGTCTTATTCGCTGAGAATATCCTTACACAGTGGGATGTTTCAAGCTATACAAGAATTTGCCCAAGTTTTATTGTTATTTTATGTTTACATTTTTTTTAGTTTTTTCGATTTTAATTTTATTTAAAATTTTATTTTTTATTTATTTTATTTTATATTTTTACATTTTAACTCTGATCCATATGTAGTTTATTCTTACATATAGTGTGACGTATACATCTAATTTTATCCTTTTCCATATGGGTAACAAGTTGCCCCTGAATCACTTACTACAAAGTCTATCTTTGCCTCAGTTATTTGAGATGCCACCTTTATTGTAGATTGAATTTTCATATGAACTTATATTCTCTTCCACATATTTGTTTATCTAATTCATGTATGAGTGCCGTATTGTTTTAACTGTAGAGGCATTATAGTATTTTAAAGTATCTGCTTGGACCAGTCCTCCCTCGGCAGCTTTTCTTTGTCAGTCTTCCTGGGTGTTTTTAGAGGGCAGTTGTTTTGAATCACAAAAACTGTTAAATAGAGGGGAAATTAAATTTGTCAAAAATTTGTTCTCAGAAAGCCTGTCAATAAAAGCAGTCTCTGGGACCTTGGAAATTTGTTTTTTATTACATCTTTAGTTCATGTTGACCATGTATAGGTAATACTGTTCTGTGATCTCTGGAAGGAGATTATGTGTTAGTATGCCTGGATGATTTGCATAGTTCAGTTTTATATTACCTATTTGTTGATCTATATATTTATCTTTTTTTGCCTTGAAGGAAAATCTAAATGTCAAACTGGTGGAAAATCAAAGAGGGCAATTCAAGGCACTCATAAGACTACAAAACAGGTACAGGAGATACAGCTTTTTACTTTTTGGCTTTTAATTTCAATTATAAAATCTGATTTTTCAGGATTTGAATATTGTATATTTTATCTTCATGTAAAAATTTAATGTAACATTCTTTATTTAACAAACGTGTATATAGTATTATGTGCCTAGCTTGTATTAAATGCAGATACTAATTTATTTGCTTTTTATAAGAACCCTTTGATGTAGGCATTATTTTTACCTTCATTTACAAATGAGGATACTGAGATAGAGGTTATGTAACTTACTAATAAGTAACCCAGCCAAAGCTTGAACTCATGCCATCAGTTTCTACAGGTGATGCTTTTAACTCCTCTGCTACACATTCCATATTTGTGAGTTCTTCTATGATTTACTTTCTTGGTAAAATGATGCTTTTTGGCTGTGGGATAATAAAGATATTTCAACAATAAAATTTTTCAAATAGCTCTACTAAAATTTTAGAGAGCATAAGCCTACCTTATTTTTAAAAAATATATTAGCATAATTATAGTTAGCTTTGTAATCTATATTTTCTCTGAAATTTTCATATATATCACTTTAGTTTGATGTTATTAAGTATGCCAGTATCTATTATGTAAACCAAAAACTACACACTGGGAAAACATGGACTTCTAATCAAGATGACATTGTGAGTTCATAAAATATCCCCTTCTCACACACAGAGGCATCAACGATACAATATTTTTAAAAAATTAAAGAGACAAAGGATTTTCAAAACTAAAATAAAAATCCCCGTGGGTCAGAATACATATATTCATAGTTAAGCAGAGTTGAGGATGCAAGCTTACTAGATAAGTCCTAAGGAAAAAGAGAGGCGGAAATGCCCTGATTGTAGTGGAGAAACAGATCCATCAAAGACCTAGAATTGCCAAAGCATTACTGAAGAGAAAGAAAGAGGCTGGAGGAATAACTCTCCCAGACTTCAGACAATACTATAGAGCTACAGTCATCAAGACAGCATGGTATTGGTACCAAAACAGAAATACGGACCAATGGAACAGAATAGAGAGCCCAGAAATGAACCCACAAACCTTTGGTCAACTCATCTTCGACAAAGGAGGCAAGAATATACAATGGAATAAAGACAGTCTCTTCAGCAAATGGTGTTGGGAAAACTGGACAGCAGCATGTAAAACAATGAAGCTAGAACACACCCTTACACCATATACAAAAATCAACTCAAAATGGATTAAAGACTTAAACATAAGACAAGATACAATAAACCTCCTAGAGGAAAACATAGGCAAAACATTATCTGACATACATTTCAAAAATTTTCTCCTAGAAGAAATAAAAGCAAGAATAAACAAATGGGACCTAATGAAACTTACAAGCTTCTGCACAGCAAAGGAAACCAGAAATAAAACAAGAAGAAAACCTACGGAATGGGAGAAAATTTTTGCAAGTGAAACCGACAAAGGCTTGATCTCCAAAATATATAAGCAGCTCATACGACTCAATAAGGAAAAAAATAAACAACCCAATCCAAAAATGGGCAGAAGACCTAAACAAGCAACTCTCCAAGGAAGACATACAAATGATCAAAAAGCACATGAAAAAATGTTCAATATCGCTAATTATCAGAGAAATGCAAATCAAAACTACAATGAGGTATCACCTCACACCAGTCAGAATGGCCGTCATTCAAAAATCCAAAAATGACAAATGCTGGAGAGGCTGTGGAGAAAGGGGAACCCTCCTACACTGCTGGTGGGAATGCAGTTTGGTGCAGCCACTATGGAAAACAGTGTGGAGATTCCTCAAAAGACTAGGAATAGACTTACCATATGACCCAGGAATCCCACTCCTGGGCTTGTACCCAGAAGAAAATCTACTTCAGGATGACACCTGCACCCCAATGTTCATAGCAGCACTATTTACAATAGCCAAAACATGGAAACAACCTAAATGTCCATCAACAGGTGACTGGATAAAGAAGATGTGGTATATTTATACAATGGAATACTACTCAGCCACAAAACCCGACAACATAATGCCATTTGCAGCAACATGGATGATCCTAGAGAATGTCATTCTAAGTGAAGTAAGCCAGAAAGAGAAAGAAAAATACCATATGAGATCGCTCATATGTGGAATCTAAAAAACAAAAACAAACAAAAACAAAGCATAAATACAGGACAGAAATAGACTCATGGACAGAGAATACAGACTTGTGGTTATGGGGGGGTAGAGGGTGGGAAGGGATAGACTGGGATTTCAAAATTGTAGAATAGATAAACAAGATTACACTATATAGCACAGGGAAATATACACAAAATGTTATGATAAATCACAGAGAAAAAAATGTGACAATGAGTGTGTATATGTCCATGAATGACTGAAAAATTGTGCTGAACATGCTGAACACTGGAATTTGACACAACACTGTAAAATGATTATGAATCAATAAAAAAATGTAAAAAAAAAACCTGCAGTTAGTAAGAATAAATGATAAAATGGACAAAGAGATTAGTTAAAGAGAGAATTTGTGAATTGGAAGACACTACTTAGGAGGATTTAGAATGTAGCTCTGAGAACTAAAGAGATGGGAAATAAAGAAATTAAAATTGAGAAATTCTAACATGTCTTTTAGAACTTTTGAAATAGAGAATAAATGGTGGGCCTGTAATATTTGAAGGGATAATGTTGAGCATTTTCCTTTGAGTTTTCAGGAGATTCAGAGCATAACTGTGAAGCTGATCAGGATAAATAAAAATAGACTCATACCTAGATACACTCTAGAGAATCTGCAGAGTGTTAAGGGTAAGAGTAAAACTCTTAAAACATCAGAAAGTAAACAAAACCACAGAGGAATAACATTAATAGCCTTGTTTTGAACAAGATAACAGTGGAGCAGTATCTTCAAAGTTATAAGGCAAAATAACTTTAAGCCAGAATTCTGTGCCCAAATGATTATTCAAGTGCGAGAGTGAAATGAAGCCATTTTCAGATAACAAAGGCTAATGGTCTGCCACCTACAGACCCTTAATGAAGGAGCTATTAAAGACATACTTCAGCAAGAAGAAAAGGTAACCGGGAGGAAGGAGCTTGATAAAAAGGTATTTGTAAAATATGTTAGTAAATCTCATTAACTGTTGATAGATTTTTAAAAATAATACTCACACAATTAAATTTAGAAAAGTGAAGCTTGAATCTTAGACAGTATTAACATAGAAAATGGATTGTAGGGAGTTTGGTGGGGAGTGGACGTGATAAAATCCTTGTCTTATTTTGGAAGAAGTCTTTGTTAAAGGCTGGCTACTAAAAGAATAAAACAAATGGCCATGATTTCCAAATAGAGGAAAAGAGGAAGTGAATAAACCAAAGCTTTTCAACTTAAATAGAAGGCAAGAAAATGAAAAAAAGAAGAAAAATCATAGTAAGTGAAAACATGAAAGATAGTGGTAGATACTAAGTATAAATATTTCAGCAAACATAATACATGTAAACTGATTAAATTCAGCTCTTAAAAGTTAATGATTGAATTTTTTTTTTATTTGAGCTATATGCTGATTGTAAGAGACATTTAAAAGGAAAGATTTGAAACAAAGAGAAAGAAAAAACTTCAGGCAGGTACTTGATATTCTAGATGTATTCTGACGCTAGAATAGCAATATTCATATCAAATTAGATAGAATTCAGCATAAAAAGCATTGAAAGCAGAAAGATGGAAATTATATAATGGTAAAAGAATAATCATCCAAGAAGTATAAAAGTACAAAACTTTTAGGTACCCAACAGCACAGACTTGAAATATTTAAAGCCCAAGCTAACAGAATTACAAGGGGAAAATATAAAGTGCATTATGATCATGGTGGTAATCAATATCCTTTACTCAGAAACTGATCAAGCAGGAGAAAATAGTAAGGCTGTAGAATTAAGATACAATTACACTTGATCTCATTTAAATGTATGTGTGTATGTATATGTGCATGTATTTATTGGCACTCAAATAGTATATACAAAGCATATGCAAAAATTGATCACATCCTGGGTTATAAAGAAGCCTCAGTAAACAGAAGTCAGGCAAGAGGGTAGAAGTCAGACACAGCATGTTCTCTGACTGTAATACAATTAAATTACAAATCAAATACAAGGATATTTTCAAATAATTTTTATACTAAAAAAACTCTGTTAAGCAAAGTTAAAGATGAAACTGACTGGGAGAAGATACCATACATTAAGAATTTATAAAGAGCTAGAATTAATCAGAAAAAAGACAACTCAGTAGAAAATGGGGGAAACATGAGTAGCCTGTAAACCTGTGAAAAGATGCTCCATCTCAGTAGTGATAAGGGAGATGCCTCTGGATTACTTGTGGAATCCTGCAACTTTACCCTCTAGAACAAGGTTCACCATCAACAAAATCTTCTGTGTTCCTGTTTTCTCTGAACACTCCCTTTACCTTCTTGTTCTGGCTAAGTCCCAGCTCACGTGTGGAGATACTGCTTCCTCCACAGTCTTTTTAAGTAGTAGTAGCTTTTTCCCCACAGCACTCCTACCTCTGATCCTGAAGGTGGATTCCTGCTTGCTCCTCCTGGCATTTCAGGCAGTTCTCCCTCCCATTTCCTAAAACTCCCCAGATTTGAAGGACATGCCATCAGTTTGTACCACCTACTCCACCTTCTTGTTGTAGTCACCTACAGACTTCCAGGTCACTTCTCCTTACTCCCTGAAGGTACAATTTTCAGGCTCACTGTGTGCTCTCCACCATTACTGCTGTCCTCTCGATTTCTTGCATTTCTCTCCTCCAGCAGTTTTGTCTTCTACTCATTCCTCTGGTTAGACTCTTGTTTTTACTAATAGCTTCTCTCCCTCCAAGATCTCAGTCTCAGGCATTCCCTTCTACCTGTAACCTCTCTTTCCGCTTTACTCTCTCTGATCACGTGACTCTAATAATTCTTCAACCCCATGCAATCTATAGTTTACTGATCCTGCCCTCCTTTCACTGCCCCTCATCCTCCATATGTCCACACTTTCCTGAAATCTACCTGTGGTTTGGCTGCCATAATTACTTCCTTGCAGTCTAGCTACCTACCCTGCCTCTTAGCTTAGAAACAGAGCCACGTAATTAATCAACTAATGTTTGACAAAGGAGCAAAGGCGATACAATGGAGCAGAGATAGTCTTTTCAACACATGGTGCTGGAACAATTGGACAAGAAATTCAACCTTCCTGAGCCTTAGTTTTGTCATCTACAAAACAGGAATAACAATATTTGTCCTTACAGTTTGTTGTGATGATTAAATTAATAGATACTATATTTTCAAAAGCTCTTCATAAAATATAAACAAACTTGCAAACATAAAGTGTTACTATTTTTGTTAAACTTAAATGCCAAATTTGCATAGTTCATTGCCTTTTTGATGAAATTACCCAGCTGTAATTTCTGCCTTTCTGGAGAGTCTTTCTTAGTTAAAAACCTCACATAGAGCAGTTACGAAGAATAGAAACATGTTAAGCTGAAAGCAGTTTTCTACATTTTAAGAAAGGATGTTTAAAGTATTTGAGTCCTATACATATGGATGCATAATAGCATAAACACATACATGGGTGAAGATGAGTAAAAGTATTTTTGAGAATTTTGTAAGATTAGTGTCTGAATTCACAGGAAGCTACTAGTGCTTTGCTGTTCAATGTAGAAAAAGTTAGGGAAGGAGGTATAGTTGAGGAAACCTCAAGTTAATTTTAACTTCAGATGGTGTATAAGAAGGGAAATTCGGTGGTCTGGGATATCTGGTGAAGGGCTGTTGGTTCAGGGCCTTGAGGTGCTGTGTAGTGGGGAGTCAGTGGTTTACTTGCAGAGCTCTGACTGGAAGATAGTGTCCTGTGGCTCTGTGATCCTGGACAGATCAGCCTCTAAGTCTCAGTTTTCTAAGCTGTAAAGTAGAGCTAATAATACATACCTTAAAATTTGTGTAAGGGGATATTTGCCATCATAATTAAATCATTTACTATTAGGGCTGGAAAGTACTTAGAGAGCAGTTGAGGCAAAGGTTTTGTGGGTTGTTGACGATTACTTTAAATTTTATTACTTGAGTGTTAAGAATTTGGGCCTGGACTAGGGCTGTCAGATAAAATATTTGCGAAGTCTGGCAACCTTAGTCTGTATGGGGGACTGTGGAAGAAGGATGAGCAGCTCCATCTCAGCCTCCTAAGTGTGTGTCTTTGTGTGTATGTTTTGTTTGCTTGCCTTTTGGTAGTGAAGATTCTATATAAACTAAATATTGACCATAAAAATTTTTTTGAAGTATAGGAATCACTGTTACATTGAAGGCCAATGCCTAAAATAGAACAGGGAGATTATTAGCTTCTATTTTGGATTTTCTTCACTCTGGAGCTCTTTTATGAAAAAGAAAAAAACCAAACAGGCTAACAGGAATGATATACATACATACAAAACAACCCAGAGAAACTTTGGACTGTTTGTTGCTCTAACCTGTAGCACAAGGTTAGTATTTATTTATCAGTTTAAGTAGCCACAGAGAGATAAGCAACTCCTTTGTACTCCTGGTGAGAAGCTTCAGGTTTGCGTTTGGAAATTAGGTCTCTGTGTAAACTACATGCTCATGTTTGTGAGGGAATGATTCTGTGGTACAGTCTGTAAGACTACAGAATATAATCTTACGTTTTCAAAGTCTGCCTGTGCAGCGGAGGATCATCTGAGCACAGCAGTAATGTTATTTGGTGAGTCTGCTCTGTAGCTGGTGCTTGGTTCAATTCATCGATATTCTCTTCTAGTAAATTGTTCTGTATTTACACAATAATTTTGACTTTTAGTGGAAAAAATGGTTTAAGATAAAATTAAGTAACTGAATATAACCATGTCATTTCTAAATGAAAAGAATATATTCAAGCGATTTCAAAATGTTGAAATTGATATTAATTATTTGTTAATGTATGTAAATGTGCCATACAGGTATTCTAGTAAATCAGGAGCCACTTTAGAGCTCCTTTTTGATTAAGGGTCTGTTCACCATTAAAATCATCCTAATCTTCAATAAAATATGTAACTGACCTTACAAACCTGCCACTTTTAGTTACAATGAGCAGCTTTGTTTTGATGAATTCAGTGTGATATAAGCTGAAAAGAAGAATGTCATGTTTTTAAGTATTTATGTTGAAAATGGTCTTTATACAAAAATCTAGTCCCTGGAGGCTTATAAGAAATATTTTTTCATGTTTTGTTTTATTTCACCAGAACAGTACAGTAGACTGTAAAATAACATCATCTACAACTGGAGACAAACACTTTGATAAAAGCCCCACTAAGACAAGGCACCCTCGGAAAGTTGATCTAAGAGCGCGATACTGGGCATTTCTTTTTGACAATCTTCGCCGGGCAGTAGACGAAATCTATGTGACTTGTGAATCAGATCAGAGTGTGGTGGAATGTAAGGTAAGGTTTGCTTTAAGGCTCTGTAATCCATTTGAAGCCAGTTTCTCCCATTTTTGACTCGATAATTTACCTCAATATGCAATACTTTAGTGTTAACTGTAGTTTCCATGCTATACACTGTATTGTCAGAACTTATCCATCTTACAACTGAAAGTTTGTACCCTCTGACCCCTATCCCCTGCAACCACTGTTTCACTCTTTTGCTTCTGTGAGTGCTTCAGGCTTTGCTTTGCTTTGATTTTTCAAGAGTACCCTTGTTGTTTGCATTACTTAATTATGTACTTCTACATTCTGTGCAAGATTTGGTAGACAGTTGTCTTGATACCTAGTCCTAGGCAAGAAATTACAGCAATGAGTATACATACACAAACAATTTATTTAAAAAAAAAACTTATCTCCATTCCCCATTGGTATTGTAGGTAGCACTAGTGAGATTTTCACATTCTTTGGTTTCATGGAGTTACTTATCACTTTCCTAATTCACTCTGATCAGGGAAAAGTGAGATTGATGGCTAACCATAAACAATCCTGTGCTTATGCTTTGGTTGTCACAATTAATATTGTTACTATAAGCATGTAAAACTTTTTATGTTTTAAGAGAAATACTTTTAAGCAACATCATATTGTTGGGGTTTAATGAATCAACATGTTGTGATATAAAACTCTATTGGAGTTAATTTTGGGTTATAGTTTCTTATATAAAACAAGCATATGGGCCTTTGACCATATATGTGACGATTTATTTCTAGATTCTATTCCATTCATGTCTATGTCTGTAATTATGTCAGTACCACATTGTTTTGATTATGCTAGCTGTGTAATAGGTTTTGAAATTGGGAGGTGTTAGTCTGCCAGCTTTGTTGGTCTTTTTCAAGATTGTTTTGAGTATTTAGGGTCCTTTGAGATTCCATATGAATTTTAGTATGGGTTTTTCTATTTCTGCAAACTTGGGATTTTGATACGGATTGCATTGAGTCTGTACATTGCTTTGGGAGTAGTATTGATATTTTAATAATGCTAAGTCTTCCATTATATGAAGATGGGATGTTTTCATTTATGTCTTTAATTTCTTTTAGTGATGTTTTTATTATACAAGTATTTCACCTTCTTGGTTAATTCCTAAATATTTTAATTCTTTTTGGTGATGTTGCAAATGGCATTGTTTCTGCATTTCTTTTTGTGTTCTTCATTGTCAGTATATTAAACATGCAAGTGACTTTTGCGTGTTGACTTTGTATTCTGCTACTTTGCTTATTCATGTATTATTTTAAATTTTTTTGGTGGATTCTTTAGTGTTTTCTACTTAAAAGATTATGATATCTGCAACCAGAGATAATTTTACTTCTTCCTTCCAATTTGAGTATCTTTGTTTCTTTTTCTTGCCTAATTACTTTGGCTCAAACTTCTAGTACTTTGTTGAAAAAAAGTTGTGAAACATCCTAGCCTCGTTACTGTTCTTAGAGGAAAAGCAGTCTTTCACCATTGGGTATGATGTTTGCTGTGCATTTTTCATATGGGGATTTTGTTATGTTTCAGTAATTTGCTTTTACTCCTAGTTTGTTCAGTGGTTTTTTTTTTTTAATCATGAAAAGTGCTGATTTTTGTCATATTTTTTCTACTTCAATCGAGACGATCATGTGGTTTTTTACCTTCATTTTGTTGGCACAGTATATTACACTGATTGATTTTTACATTTTGAACTATCTTTGCATTCCAGGAAAAAATTTCACTTGGTCATGATGTTTATTCCTTTTAGTATGCTGCTTAATTGTTTGCTAGTATTTTTTGAGGATTTTTGCATCAGTGTTTATAAGTGATACTGATCTGTAGTTTTCTTGTAGTGTCTCTGTCTGGCTTCGGTATCAGGATTTTGCTCAGTTTTCATAATTGGAAATACTGTAAGAGAAAAGCATCTATTCAAGCAAACTTGCAAATGAGTTAAAGGAAAAATTAGCCCCTGCAGTAAAATATTTCTATCACTACCCAGGCAACTGCAAATTTTATGTATCCAAAAGATTCTGGTAAGGATTAAATTTTAAGAGAATGGTTTCTATTAGCAGATTTTCATTTATAAATTTTCATTTGTTTAATATATTATGTATTCTTTTTCCAGATTGCTTATATTAAAAATTAAGGGGAGATATTTGAAAGAAGTGAATGATAAAGGATTGAAGATAACTGTGAATGATATTATTAGATAGTTTTGAAAGTGGTTTACTTGCCATTTTGCTTTCAGATGATTTCTCTTTTGAGCTGTTTATTTCATTAGTAGCTTTTTAAAAAATAGATTAGCTATTCTTAAAAAAATAATGTCTTTTAAAACTTGTTTCACTTTCTGTAAAGCTCTTTCTTTCATAAGATTCCCTTTATCACTGACTTCTCATGTGATGCTTGTTTCTACGCCTTCATCACCTCAGAGGTGCACTGCTGTGCTCATTCCTGAAGCTGAATTGGAGGGCTGTATTGATGTCCTGGGCCCAAGGGCCTGTGCACTAGTATTGTGTGTCAGGAGCACAAAGGGATGGCGCCAACCATCCTGCTCTGTGCGCCAGTAACTAGAATTAGTTACAAACCAATCGAATCCGTTGCAGCCAATTGGTAAACTAATTGGTAATTTTAGCTGTACATCTATATGTAGTTATCTGAATACCTATAACATTACTTTCAGAGCCACTTTTGTTCTGTTTCATTCTGCTTGACAAAATGGCCTTCATAGCTGTAAGGAGAAAGATGTGCATCAGCGACTATGAGGCTGCTCCAGCTGCTTGTCTTGTTTGTATTCTCTTGTTAGTAAAACATGACTCAGATTACAACTGCATGGTACCACTCTGATCATTTCTGATAACGTGGAGCTAAACGTTCCTTAAAATAGGTTGTTTAAGCCACCAAATGTACTTTGTGCCAGCTTGTATCAGAAGTCTAGCTGCATATATTCTTGCCTTTTAGAGGGTTTCTTCTTTTTTTCAGCAAAAATAGAGATCAGTAGAAAACTTCTGAGATAAATTATTCTGAATCAAATATTTCTGTGCCCTAAAGTAGGTGATTTAAGTTGAATGAATTTAATTAAACAATTTGAATTATATTAGTAGAATTGAGAAAAGGAAGCCAACTAAATTTAAAATTTTTTCCTTTTCCTGATTATAGAAGACTTTTATTACCAGTGATTTATCACTAAAGATTACCTTTGAAAGAAAATCAACAATACTTCTCTGTTCAGAAGAGTCTTAAAATAGAATATAACTTTTGTGACTAAAGTGAAGTTGATGCTGTATTTCATTTATGAATAATTTGGCGTATATTTATTACTAGTCTTGGGTCTGGTTTCCACAGTGTACTTGTATTTTTTAAAACATAAGTAAAAAGTGTTTTCAAGGTCTTTGACTGCCATTGATACTAAAATGTCAGTCTAAGATTTTGTTATAGGAAAGTAATGTATTTATAAAACAAATTAGCATTTTTATAGCTGGTTGGCATTTTCTGATAGTTATCTTCTGGGGATATTGAAAAGTTGCATTTTATAATAAAGTCAAGTGAGACTGGTGTATCTTTTTTTTTTTATTAAACTATAGTTGATTTACAATGTTGTGTTAGTTTCTGGTGTACAGAATAGTGTTTCAGTTGTAAACATATATTCATGATCTTTTTCATTGTAGGTTATTACACAGTATTGAATATAGTTCCTTGTGCTATACCATAGGACTTTGCTGTTTTGTAAATAAGTTTGTCTCATTTTTTAGATTCCACATATAAGTGATATCATGTGATATTTGTCTTTATCTGTCTGACTTACTTGACTTGACATCAAGTAAGATAATCTCTAGATCCATCCCTATTGTTACAAATGGCATTATTTCATTCTTTTTTGTGGCTGAGTACTATTCTATTGTGTGTGTGTGTGTGTGTGTGTGTGTGTGTGTGTGTGTGTGTGTGTGTGTATACACCATAATTTCTTTATCCAGTCACCTGTTGATGGACATTTAGGTTGTTTCCATGCATTGGCTATTATCAATAATGCTGGTATGAACATTGAAGTGCATGTATCTTCGAATTGGAGTTTTCTCTGGATATGTGCCCTGGAATGAGATTGCTAGATCATATAGTAACTCTATTTTTAATTTTTTAGGACATCTCCATACTGTTTTCCTTAGTGGCTAGACCTAATTACATACCCACTGACAATATAGGAGGGTTCTCTTTTTCTCCACACCCTCTCCAGGATTTATCATTTGTGGACTTCTTAATGATGGCCATTCTGACTGGTGTGAAGTGATACCTCATTGTGATTTTGAGTAGCATTTCTCTATTAGCAATATTGAGCATCTTTTCATGTACCTTGGCCGTATGTATGAGACTGATATGTCTGTATGGTCTTTTCAGTAAGATGAGAAATGGTATAATACTGGTAAAGTGAATAAACTTTAAAGTTCTTTGTCTTACCCTTTTAAATGAAATCTTTGGCCAATTAACCAATATCTACACATAGTTAAGCTTGAGATCAGTTCCTCTTTCAGAGCAATGGAGTAGATCTCAGTCACCTGTGGTTTTACACTCAAGTGATTATCATTTTGAACAGTGCAGATTTATTTATTTTTTGAATTCTGTTGTCTCCTGTAAGTTTATTTCATCTGTAAATTGGATGAACATACCTTGTATATCTTTATCAGAATCAGTGGTGAAAATGTTTGGTTGAGGGGCTTCACTGAGATGGAATAGAAAATTCAGGCCTACTGTCTCTCTGAGGACAAATAGAAGAGCTAGGTGATAAATAACAGATCTACAGAAAGCTTAGGAGAGTGAAGAATTCTTCAGCAGGGAAGAATTATAGGGGCATGATCCAGGAAAAGATAGAAATCCTAAGAGGGAAGCCACAGCAAAACATTTCTAAATAATCCATTGTCAACGAAGAAATTAATAGAAATTAGAAAATATTTTGAACTGAATGATAACAAAACAATATATGTGAGCTGGAGCCTAAGTCATGCTTGAAGGAAACTTTATATTGACAAAATGCATATATTTGAAATGAAATAAAGGCTGAAAGCGAGTGATCTAAGTATCTAGCTCAGGAAAGTAGAGGAAAAAAGTGAACTAAACCCAAAGAAATCAGAAGGAAGAAAATGATAAAGAAAAGAGCAGAAATTAATAAAATAGAACTGTCATACATCAGAGAAGATCATCAAAGTCAGAAGCTGTTGTTACGGCTAATCAAGAAAAGAAAGCTATGAATATAATCAATATCAGTGATGAAAAAGGTAACATTACTACCAACACTGCTATCAGGGATGAAAGAGGTAACATTACTACAGGTCCTACAAGACTTTAATAATACAAGTTTTTAAATTTATACATTAAAAATACATTAAAATATGTATTAGAAGTGGCTGGCAGGTTTGGATTGGTTGCATAAAAGATATTAAGAAAATAAGTCATATTTTGAAGATAAAAGGAGGAAGGGTTCTCTTCTTCAGAGAAAGGATTTACAGATATGGAAAGGGGCAAGTTTAGAATGAACTCTAGGTGACTGGTTGGAATTTGGAAGCATCAATATGAACTCATGGGTTTCTTAAATACCTACACATACCTGGATATAGAAATCGGTGCAGGTGTGTGTGTACGTATAGATTTCTACTGTCTACTTGAGCACCTAGAATTGACACACCAATGGCAGTGAGCACATTAAATACCTAATCTTGGTCAAGATACCATTTTCCAATAAAGGAACCAGAGCTGCTTACAGAAATGGCTGATTCCAGGACAAGGGCAGGTAGTTGATGGGTCTTTGCTTTGAAATAATTTAGCTGTACGTTTATGTTTTGTGCACTTTCTGGCTTAACAATAAAAAAGTTTAAAAGAATGGTCAGTTGAGAAGTCTTGAGAGGGAGTATCTACCATCTCTTGGTCTTTAGACTGTCAGCTTCACTAATTTCTTACCAAACCGTGAGAGTGAAAAATAAAACAAAACCTAGAAAACTAGGTCAGTAGGTTTTGCTGCTTCCTCAACAAGGAGTATAATGTAAAAATCATTAATTCCTAAGTCTTTTACTCTAAAATTTTTTCTTTAGACTCTTTAGTTTCAGAATGGAATTTAATGTTTGTTGTTTGTTTTTAATTAGGAGGTGCTAATGATGCTCGATAACTATGTAAGAGATTTTAAAGCATTGATTGACTGGATTCAACTTCAGGAAAAGCTAGAGAAGACAGATGCTCAAAGCAGGTAATGAATTCTGGTCTTTATATTTATAGCAGCCAACAGATTTGAAAGCAATTATTGAAATTGACAATGACCTTGACCTCAATTTACCTTGAAACATAAAATTATAAAAGTTGGGAGCTGTATTTCTCATTCAGTTAAGTAACAAATATTTATCCTGTACAAGGCACTTTTATCCAGTGTAGAAATTTAATTGCAGAATACGATACCTTTACCACTTTCATGAATTTGTAGTCTAAGGTGGGCTAAAATAGAACTTATTACTATGAGAAAATATTATAGGTGTTCAGAGAAGGACAGGGTCATATCTCTTTTGGGGGATAGATCAGGAAAGATTTCATGGAGGGTGCATAAGTGTTTAAAGGATGTGATGGATTTTAACAAGTGACTGGCCTTTCAGATGAAGGAATAAAGACAGCTGTAGGAGGGCAGAGCGTGTGTGATGTGAACATAATGTAGGGAGAGGTGTAATATTTCTTCTTCATGTAGTAGGCAGTGAGGAAAATTGATGCAGTTAGGGAAATAATGAGAGATCAGAGCTATTTTAGAAACCTTCATTTGAAATGAACACACAACATCTGAGTGCTGTGTGCCAGGATCTGGGACTGTTGTGGTGAAGAAAACAGACACCGTCCCCGCCCAATGAAGTGTAGAGTGCAATTGCAGGAAACACTGAAGCTAAATACTTACCAGTGTACAAAGTATCATTAAAAAGAAATGTAGTATACTTTGGGAGTATAAGCAAAGGCATCATCAACCAGTAAAATCTAGGAGGGCTTCCCCAGGGAGGTTATATTTAAGTGAGTCAGAAATGCCAAGAAGCGAAGGAGAGAGGAGAGAAGAAAAAGAGTAATCCTAAGTGGAGGGGATGGTATATGTGATACCCTGGAGGTGAACGAGAGCGCAGTCTAGTCAAGGAATTTAGAGTTTAGCAGGGCTGGGGTGAAGAGGACAGGGGAAGGGTAGCATGAGATGAGCCTGGAGAGGTAGACGGAGACCCAATTATGCAGGGCTCTGTAGGCATGATAAAAACTTTAGACTTTATTTTGAGCCATAAAGGTTTCTAAGCAAGGAAACAACATCAGATTTGTGTTTTAAAAAAATCTTTTTGGTACAGTGTGGGATGGTTGAGCAGTATAGTTCATAGATGATGGCTACTCAGACTAGAGTAAATGCAGTAGAGAGAGTTGAGATGGTCTGGAAATAGGTAATCCAACTGGACTTAGTATTATTTTAGTTATGTACAAAAACGAAAGAAAAATTTATTATTTATTTTGGACTTCTAAGTGAAACCTGAGCCTTGTGAACTGGGTCAGTCTGTGTGGCTACAGTGATGCCTTTTTACCCAGAGAAAACAGGCCTCAGCTGCCTCTTTCCCTTGAATTTAACCTTGATTCAATCTCAGTGAGTGGAACCATCCTTTACAGAACACATCTTTTACCCCGTCCTAGTGTATCAGCCCTGTGGGGAGACCAAGAGAGTTAAGAAATCCCAAGAGACAAATGCAGGAAATCTTCATTCCCAGGAAGTCAAATTCAAGGAATCCATGATGTGTTGAATATCTTAACCATTGGTAGGTCAAGCCAAGTTGTCTTTGTACCAAGCAGTTTCACCCTTACCGCTTGGTAATAGATGATTAGATCAGGTTGTGTGTGTGGTGGGGTACATTCCTTCATTGGATTGAACCGAGGTAAGAGATCATCATGTTGATTTGCAATTGGTGACCATTTTGCCCTTGTGAAGATAAGCAAAGAAAAGCAGGTTCAAAGAAAATGGAATAGAGGTACAGAGAGAGGCAGAAAGGAGAAAAATCTTATGGTCTTTGAGAGTTTAAGAGTGTTGCCTTAAAACTTGTCTCTTCCAAGCCTAATCCCCCTGAGCCCTGATTCTAGTTTTTTTCCCCACCTTGGATGTCCTTGACCTTGTACAGTTTATATCCTTAAACTAAATCTTTATTTTCTTCTTCTTTTAATTTAACTTTATTGAGTTTCTGTTTCTTGTGTTCAAAAAGGGCCTGTAATATAACCATCAGCGCATTTAAAAAGCTAACTAGATTTTTTTTCTTGCTTGCAAACTCCACGCTAATAGAGGCTGTGTTGAAGATTATATTGAGAAAGATTCTGAGGCGAAGTCCAAGCTTAATGGCCATCCCTGTCTTGGCATCATGGTTCAAAAATATACCTGAGGCAACTCTTTTACCTTAACTACTTATCAGCATTTCTCTTCTCTGTCTCCTAAGGTAGCTCCCAAATACAGAAAGCAACCTTAAATTTCCTGTAGATGGCATTATCCGTCTTTCATTACTCAAATCATGCATCAAAATTCATTTCACCTAGACTTGAGATTTAAATGTAAAAACTGACGTTGCACATATTTACAGAAGAAAATTAGATGAATATTTATATATATTTGTTGTGTGAAAGGACTTCGTAAGACAAAGGCAGAAACCACAAAAGAAGATGTCAATAGATTTGATTTAATAGGAAGAAAATATGCCTTCTTTCATAAAAATTGAAAAGTGTTATTTACATAAGTGAAATTTCATTTATCAAAGATTTGTAGCTATAGTAGTAATAGTAGAAAAGGATTTCAAATCAGTTAGAAAATGGTGCAAATCCCAGTGGACAAAATGGGCAATAGATCCTAATGTACGAATCCCAAAAGAAGAAATTCAAATGGCTGGTAAAAAGATTCAGCCTCACTTACAATGATCATAAATGTATATAATTTAAAAAATAAAAACATACTACTTTGCCAATAAATTTTTTTTCAATTAAACACTTTTATTGAAATCCTTGTAGGAGAAAGAACTTGTCAAAGGCTGAAACTCTAGAGCAGGAGTCAGCAAACTTTTTCTCTAAACTGCCATATAGTAAATATTTTAGACTTTGCAGGTAATACTGTCTCCTTCACAATCCAGTGAAATTTTTAAAACAAGATACCAACTGTTGACAAGGTAAACGGAAATGGGAATTTTTTATCTGATGGAAATATAATTTTTACAACCTTTCTGAAAAGTGATTTGGCAATAAATTGTCAGAAGCTTTATACTTTATTTGGATAGTCATCTATCTGAATCTTCTTGTTTTCTAACAATAAATCTCACTTTTTAACGAGAGGAAAAATCACAATCACTAGATTGAGGCAAGGAGATTGTGGGGAGTTTTGGAGGTTTGATTGAGACACAGGGATAGAGAAGATGTTGCTTGAGAAAAACATTTTAGTGAAGTGTGCATCCCGTCAGCTGATTGGTTGTGGGGCCAGTGACGGAGAAGGAGTAGTTAGCTTTTCTTTATGACCTTTATGATCACACTCTCATGGGTGATTAGGAGGTAGACAAAGAAGAATTCATATTTTCCTGTGTATTCTTCATTTTACCCCTCACCACTGTCTTTTTATCTTGATCCCTGTTCTACACACACAGCTGTCCAAGGGCACCAGACAAAGTAGACGGAGTTAGTATCATTGCCTTTTTAATGTGTTTTTAGCTGGGTATGTGGAGGCTTTTAAGTTTATCTCATGTCTTTGTAACTCCATAACCCTTTTTAGATAATTAGGGTTATGTTGCTGTGCTGCAGTGGGTGGAAGATCCTGGACCATGCATCATCTGGGATTACTAAGTGGTAACATGGTAACTTTCTGGTAAATAGTGCTCCAAGGGAAAATTGTGACCTGCTTAGATTCTCACCCACTAATAACCAAGAGAAAAGATTAGATTCCTTCCCCTGCTCCCCCGCCTCCTCCCCCACCCCCGGCCTTTTGTCTGTTAATCTGCTGTATGTCTTGAATTGGCAGACCAACTTCATTGGCATGGGAAGTAAAGAAGATGTCTCCAGGACGTCATGTGATTCCAAGTCCATCAACAGATAGAATAAGTGTAACATCAAATGCTCGAAGAAGCTTAAATTTTGGGTGAGACGAAGTAGAAAAAAGCCTACTAAGACTTATATTACAGTAAATAATTTTTTTGTGAATAATACAGTATTATAAAACTGGTATTTCACTATGAATATATCCATGTATATGTTATTGTTTATGTTTGAAATTGTTTGAATAAAAGGTTTAAAAAAATCCAGGAAAGGAAAATTTAACTTTTAGGAAATGTTGTATATTTAAACATAATTAGGATCCAAAAATGAAACTTATAAACATATTTCATGCTAAATGACTTCTAACGTGAACTGGCAATTTCTTTTACAACAGAGGATCTAAATATATATCATACACTATGTTGTCATATAAATTACGTCTTTATACATTGTAATTTATCAACACAGTTTTATAATCATTGTTTTATACAGTTGTCTTTTATATCACACAGGAAAAGAAAAGAATTATGAGAAAAAATACATTTGTATTGTCTTTCACATTTACCTATGTAGTTACTTTTAGTGATCCTCTTCACATAGATTCAAGTTACTGTCTAGTGTCCTATCATTTCAGTTGGAAGAACTCTCTTTAGTATATCTTTATCTTATTGGACAGGTCTGCTAGTGACAGTTTTTCTTAATTTTTGTTTATCTGAGAATATCTTAATTTATCCATTAGTTTTTGAAGTATAGTTTTGCAGTGCATGGAATTCTTGGTTGAGAGTCTTTTTCTTCTAGCACTTTGAACATGTCCTCTCACCACCTTCTGGCTTCCATGGCTCCTGGTGAGATATAAGCTGTTATTCCTACTGGGGACCCTTTCATGAGATGCCTCACTTTTCTCTTGCTGCTCTCAGGATTCAATCTTTGTCTTTGATTGTCAGTAATTTGACTATGATGTATCTAGGAATGGATCTCTGAGTTTATTCTACTTCAAGTTTGTTGAGCCTTTTGGATTTGTAGATGAATGTTTTCATCAAATTTGGGAAATATTTGTCCATTATTTCTGCAGATACTCTTTCTGTCCCTTTCTCTGTCTTTGGGAATCCCACTTGATCTGTGTTGGTACTCGTGATGGTGTTCCACAGATCTTCAAGACTCTGTTCAGTGTTCTATACTTCTTTTTCCTGTTTCTCAGATTAGGTAGTTTGAATTTACCTCTCCTCAAATTTACTGATTCTTTATTTTGCTAGCTCAGTTCTGCTGTTGAGCCCTTCTGGTGAATTTTTTATTTTCATTTTTTTGCTTTTCAAGTCCAGAACATCTACGTAGTTCTTTTTTATTTTTAATTTCTCTTCACTGATATTCTGTATTTGATGAAACTTTGTTTTCATACTTTAGTTTTTAATACGATTTCCTTTTGTTTTTGATATTCTTTGAGCACAGTTATAGTAGCTTATTTAAAGTCTTGGTCTAGTAAGTCCAATGTTCATGCTGCCTTGGGAACTCATTTCAGTTACTTTTCTTTTGTGTGTCTGTGAGTAGGCCATACTTTCCTGTTTATTTGCATGTCTTATAGTTTTTTGTTAAAAACTGGATATTTTAAATAATGTGACAACTCTGGAGATCAGATTGCTACCCCTTTCCAGGATTTGTGGTTGTGGCTGTTTGGTGGTGGTGGTTTTGTTACTATTTGTTTGTTTGACTTCTTGAACTAGTTTTATGAAATCTGTTCTTTGCATGTGTATCCACTCAGGCTCTGCTCAGTTATCTTAGTTGTCAACTAATGATTTGATAGAGGTTTGTTTAGATGCCTTGAACCAATAAATCTCCGGCTCTTGTCTAGTTTTATATATGATAAGTATGTCTTCAGTGCCCTGGAGTTTACAGTTGTCTTTGCTGCCAGTTCCTGCTTCCTCAGAGCCTCAGGGTCAGTCAGAGGTGAGAGATTAGGGCCTTCTCAGATCTTTCCTGGGCTTGCAAACAACCCTGCACCTGTGCATGGCCTCTTGATTTCCAGGGGTATATTGGAGCTTTTCAAAGCTCCCTATGGACGTCTCGTTCTCCAGCTTTTCCTTTTAAGTTAGCCCGTTTGCCCAAAGTGTTATTGACACCTCCGGCAGCTGTGATGTTGTTCCTCACAATCATCACTGTTGTTATCTTTTAATTTCCATGGAAGAATTTGTTTTTAAGACAAAAATTTGGATTCTGTCTAGTTCTTTAGAGTGAATCTTCACACTTGATGAATAATGTGAGGATTGGTAAGTAGTTTGCTTGGTCAATTCTCTTTCTTCTATTAAAAGCTTACCTTTCTTCAGGACTTCTCACCACTCCCTGCCCCAACTGTGTCACAGTCATTTTCATGTCTTGTTACTGCTGAACCTTGCACATACTTCATTATTTTTAGATTTGCAATGTGTTAAAATTTTTTTTTTGTACTTATACCATGACTTTCTTTAAGGCAAGATGTTTGTTGTATCTTCTATATCTCAAGCACTTAGCATTGTACCTGGCCCTTAGTAAGAGCTCATTAAGTGTTACTCAGTAGAACCAGTTCTTTGCTTTCAAATGAGATTATTAGATAGCATTGCCTTAGGTGAAGAGTGATGGACTTTGGAACCTTGTAATAATTGGATTTTTGTGAAGTGGGGGAAAGATAGATAAGCAAGCAAAACCAAATGTTTGTATATTCCAGTATCATTGTAAGGGAAATTCCCTTGTAATGCATTCCATTGGTCTGTGGTTCAGAGTATTGTATAGTACATGGTTTATTTTAACACTGAAAATCTTTAATGCATGCATACTAAACGTTCTCATACTGATCTCCATCTAATCGTATCACTGGATTAATTGACACTCTTTGTTATCATTGTAAAACATGTTTAAGATGCTGAAAAATGGTGGCTTGTAGGCTGTCTTTAGAATGTATACTCACTTCTGTTCTTCCTGGTTGAATTAAATGCTTATTTAGACTATGCAGTTAGTTACCAAACTTGTTTATTTAAGTTGTTTTCAATATTTTAACTCATAATTTAAATATTAAGTAAACCAGTGAAATGTGAGTATAAAAAGGGTCATTGTTTCTGTGAAAACTAAGATAAGTTTTTGGAAAGCTTTAATAAAGTGAACTGTTAAAAGTTTTGCTGTCAACTGAGGAGTGGATAGGACAACTGCGAAAGATTGGGGAAAATATTATTAACGTTGAGGACTGTGCACTTAGACTACTTAAGAGGTGTCACTAAATTCTCACTCCATTTTAAAGAAACCAAAATTGGCCATTGTCAATGAGGCATCATATTTGTGGCTCATGTAAGAATTACAGACACAAAATATGCCTGTTTTAATAGTGCCTATATTGATAGAATGGCAAATTAATGCACATTTATATTACTAAAAGATGCAAGTTTTAAATGAAAATAAAAAGTTTAAGGTACATATGCATATTTTTAAGAGTCCCCATTTAAGTGAAATTTTCTTTTAAACCAAATTGATGAGAGCTTTTATATTATACTTGTTCCTATATAATATGCGATATCAAATTTATGAAGCATTAGACCAAGATAAATTTATAAATATATTTGCCTTAAATTGCTATGGTAGTATGTTATTTTGTATATGTGGATACACATCCACACACATAACTCATTTAAAATTTAAATATTTAACTTTTATTTGATTTATTAAATGCAGTCATTTTCTCCATAGGGGCTCACCTGGCACGGTGGCTGCTCCACGTCTGGCTCCCACAGGTGTCAGTTGGGCTGACAAGGTAAAGGCTCATCATACAGGCTCTACTGCTTCTTCAGATGTAGCGCCTGCCCATTCTTGCCCACCAATGGCAATGCAGACACCTTCCCGCAAAAATGGCAAGTGACTTTGAATCAACCTTTTTATGTAGTAGACAGGTGGATTTACATGAAGATATTTATTTTATTTGAAATTGATGCTAATAGCATTATATATTTATCTTTTTGTGTTATTTATATGATATCAATTTACCTTTGTTAAAATTATAAAATAATCTTCAAAACTCTATGAAAGCTTATAAAGATTATTTCTAGTCTCACATTTGTCTTGTGTAAACTTTAAGGAGGATATCTTTTGTCAGTTCATGTATAAGATCTTTTATTAGTCTTTTGACTTAAAGTAGAAAAAAAATAAAGAAGTTCATCCTTTAGGTAATATACGCTTTTAAATATCATGTCAGTCCTTCATTTCACTAATATTTGAATGTTATTTTGGTACTAAAATAATATTCTGTGTTCATCTTTGCTCACATATCTATTTTCTATACCATCAGAATAATCAAGGGGAACAAATAAATAGGAGAGCTTTTATTCTGAGGACCCATCTGGAATTTATTCCATAAGAATTTCCTTCATAAATCCAGAGTGGATTTCTTTTATACATTTGTAGAGGCCAGGATTTTAGGGTGATAGTAAGTAATAATGAATTTGTGTTATGAGTTAAGGAACAACTTAAAAATACTGCTTTCTTTTCTCTTCAGTGAAAGATCCCTTTGGAGCTTTTTGGTTCAGGAAGAAATGTTTTGTAGTAACCTATAATGAAAAAGAATATGAAAAGTAATATATATGTATATGCATATATTATACTAAAACATTATGATGTACACCAGAAATTGACACATTGGAAACTGACTATACTTCAATAAAATAATTATAAATTAGAAGAGAAAAAATAGGAAAGAAATGTTTTATTGGATATAACAAAGACATGGCCCCCTTTGCATTGTGGATATTGTTGTTGTGTTATTTTTCCATTTTGGTCTCAGTAACTTGTATTGTCTTATTTCAAATAATTCCTTACTTTTATGGGATATATTGCCCTTACTTTGTCTACACAGACTGTGTGGTAGAAAACTGAGTATAGGCATGAGTCCTCTCTCTTCGATAAAAGTAGGAAAATGCACAATTTTCAAGTTTAGTTTCTGTATCTTGAAAGAGTCTGAGAGAAATGTGATAAAAAAATCAACTGCAAAAAAACTGAATAGAATCATGATATTAGCACATATCATGGTTTTGTTTAAAGCAGTACTCTCAGATTATTTCTGAGTGTGACCCATTTGGCTGAGGTAAAATGATAGATCTGATTATGACTAGGCTTAAAAATATCTTTTTAATATATCAGGTAATTTTATTTTTGACCACTTTGGCTTTCACTTTTTGGATTTTGATGCACCGTTATGTGCAGTGAATTACAGTGTATAGCTTAAGTAATTTATGCTTATAGTAGCTATAGTCCTCAAGTTTCTAATGATATGCTTTAAAATTGATTTTTGTTAAAGATGACAGATTGAGCACATGCATTTACTTTCCTTTTTCTCAAAACTCAGCTCAAATGATAATGAAAGAATTTAGAAGTAAGACTTAAGGAAAAAGAGACAGGAGAAGAGATGATGTGAACAAGTTTTTGGAAGCTGGAAGGTAGAAAGACCAGTGGTGACATTTGAATGAGCTAGCTGAGTCCTCAACTCAGGGTGGGCAAAACTGTCAAGCAATCCAATTTGCTCTGCATAACTTCCAAAAGGTTCAGAAATCAGTGGATGCAGATATCTCTGAAAGTGAGGGTAAAGGTAGGGATTATACATATAGGAATATATACGGATTTTGAATTCTCCCCAATTCTCTATAACTCTGAATAGTAGGATGAGAATAGCTGTATCTCTCGCCCTAGCAGAATATTGGACATTTATTCTCTAGAGAAGGTACTAAGATGCTATTTGACTAGAGGGATACCAAACAACATTGCAAGGTGGGAGTGTATTGTGTTGAAAACAGAGATTAAGTTGAAGACTACTGATAAAGATAATGTTGAGATGCCTCATCCTATCTTCCACTTCAAGCCCTTTTCTCCCCCTGAACTGCCAGATTTCCAGATCAAGAGAACCCATAGCTAAGGAGCACATCCAGATCTGATGTAGACCATGAGATATTGGTCTTTGAGACTGATTCTGTAGTTGGATGAATGCCTAGTAGCCTTGGAAGACTTTGGCAATCTGAAGCTAGATTGTGAACTGTGGTAGATTGTGTATGAAAATGGGTGCCCACAATTTCTCTCATCCCCGTGCATGCATGCCTCTCCCACTATCAAATGGTGAAATCTGCTTTCTCTCCTCTTGAATCTTTGGTTGGTCCTGTGACTTGACATGGTCAGTAGAATGTATCTAGAGTGATATTTGGCAAATTCCCACCCTAGCCAATAAGAGGTTCCATTTTCTCCTTGTTGGAAGCCAGCTGACGTGTAAAGAAGCCCAAGATAGGCTACTGAATATTCACAGATCACGTGAAGAGAAAGAGGCCAGGAGAAGGAGAACCTAGCTGTTTCAGCCAATAACTAGTATCAAGGCTTCAGGCATATAGTGAAGCTATCATGAACTCTCTTGACCTCAGTTGAACCAGCCTAGCTGACACCATGTGGAGATGAGATAAGCCTCCCCTTATGCCCTCTTCCCCCACAAATGAGCACTCTTCAGATTCCTGACTCAAAGAATTGTGTGGAAATAAGTAACATGGCTAGTAATTTAAGATACTAAGCTTTAGGCTTGTTATATAAAAATAGATAATGGGAATGTCTGATATTTGAACAACATGTGTTATACAAAAATAAAGGAAAGAAAGAAGTCATGAAACAGATAATTAAAGGAAATTTTGTTTAACAGGAAGACAGTAAGTTTTTAACTAAAAGGGCCCATTAAATGCCCACTATGGTAGATGAAAATAGAGTGACATCAAAACATGTTGGGAAATTCATGAATACTACAGATGATGCGAGGCTCTAAAAATTAAAGAATTAGTTTACATACAAATGACCAAGAATCAGAATGACTTTTCCAGAACTATCACTAGAAGCCACAAGAAAATTGAGCAATGTTTTCAAATTGTGGAGGAAGATAATTTCTAAGCTAAAATTCTATGTCCAGCCAAATTATCCACTAGAAGTGAGAGTAAAGATATTTTCAAGCATGCAAGTTCTCAGAAATTTTTTAACACCATGGACACTATCCCTACTAGAGGCAACCAGCACAGAGAAGAGGCAGAGGTAGTAATTCTGTGGTTGTTGATCCCAGGATGATAGCTGTGTACACGTCTAGAGAGCAGCCATTCCAGATTTTTTTTTTTTTTATGGTCGCAGTGCTCTGAAAGAAAGGAATCCGGGAAGATAAATGAAATTCTTAAAATGTCTGATGTGTTTCTATGTATTAAGAGATTTAAAATTTAACAGAGTTGGGATTGAATTAATTCTTAGTAGAAAATACTGAGGCTAAATCATGGAGAGAAAAGAGAATACAGAGAAGATCGTAAGAGGCATAGCTATGAATGGAATCTGTGAAGGGATGCGATGAATGGTGCAAAAACAACATTTGAAGAGATAATCATTGAGGATTTCCCCAGACTGTCAGAAGACATCAATTTTCATATTCAAGTAGGTCCAAGCAGGAAAAATACAAAATAAATCTCATCTAGATACAATATAATACAAATGCTAAAAGTCAAAGAAAAAAATCTTTACCAAGTTTGTAATCTTTACAGAAGTCTTATAAAAAAAAAAAGACTTTTCAAAGACGCATGAGTAAACTGATAGCTAATGGAATCCAGATGGTGGAATGAGATCTTTAAGGTGCTGAAAGAAAATAACTGACAAGATAGAATTCTGTATCCAGCAAAAATACTCTTAAAAAATGAAGGTAAAATAAAGGCAATTCTAGACAAATAAAATGGAGAGAATTTGTAAATAGCAGACCTCCACTAAAAGAAACACCACTGAGAAGTTTTCAGATGGCAGGAGAATGATCCTAGATAGAAACCTGGAAATGCATGGAAGAATGAGGAACACCAGGGGAGTAAACATGTGGATAACACGAAATGTGTATTGACTGTGTGAAACATTATGTCTTGTTGAGCTCAAGATATATGTGTGATGAAAATTTATGACAGTAAACCAAAAGAGAAGAGAAGAATAAATGGAGCTTATATTTTCTAGGTTCTGGCATTGTTTGGGAAGTTAAAGAAGTACTCATTTGTATTAGACATTGTAAGTCAAGGATGTATGTTATAAACTCAAGAAAACCACAAAGAAGAGTAAAAGAATGTTCAACTGATAATCTTTTTGATTGATACAAAAGAAGACACGAAAAGAGAAAAAAAGATACACAAAACAGTTAAAACAAATCAAAAACAAATTATAATATGATAGCAGTAAATGCAAATGTATCAATCCCTACATTAAATGTAAATGGTCTAAATATTAAATTTAAAAAAAAGATTATAAAACTACATTAAAAATAAAGCCCAACTACATTCTGCTTATAAGAGATACACCTTCTATATGGAGATATAGATAAGTCAAAACAGAACGACAGGGCAAGATATTGTATGCATATCATATTCAAATCAGTGCTAGTATTGCTCTAATACCAGACAAAATAGACAAACTAGGCAAAAAGCATTTTAAAGAGATACTTTTTTTTAATTATTAAAATGTCATTTCAACAGAGAGATAGTTCTAAATTTATATGTACATGACATCTTTAAAACATATATAAAGCAAAACTTGACAACTGCAAGGAAAATTTGAAAAATTTGTATTTATACTGGGAGATTTTAACAATTGTCTCAACTGATAATACATGTAGATAAAGATCAATAAAGATATGAAATATCTAAATAATGTGTTTAATGAACTTGACATAATTGATACATCTACAAATAGTACTTTTCCTTTTCCTTTTTTTTTTTTTGATTCTTCAATCTGGAAACTTTACAGGTATGTTTTCTAGTCCACTGAGCCTCTGTTCTTTATGTCTGATCCATGTTTTCTTGAATATTTTAATAGTCACTATTTAAAAATTCTGTGTCTGAAAAGTAAAATGTCTGAACTGCTTTAAAAAACATTTTTGGGGGATTTTCAGTTATTTGACTCTTTTTTATTAGCATGCCTCATAATATTTAATTGAATGTTAACATTGTACATTAAAAGTTATAGAGGCTCCTTCTAAATTTTTTTTTTCCCCTGGCAATAAGACAGAGAACAAGCAGATCACCTTAATCCTGTTTGGTTTGAGGTTTTATTAAAGTCGATGTGTCTTAGTTTCTCCTTACTCCTTTTGTGGTCTCAACTGAAAACGTGGGGTGTTTGCCAAGGCCACTACATTCTTGAATTCCAGCTTTTGTTTCCTCAGCACTGTACAGTTGCTACAATATCTGCTTAGCTCATTAACATCCCAGCTGCTGTTTTCTGCTTGGTGTCTTGGAGTCTTGCCCTCTATGTGCAAAGCGTAGCAGTTGTCAGATTTTTTAAGGAAAGATTGAATGCAGATTTTTTTGGCTTACTTTCCTGCGGTTCCCCTCCTTTCCCCTGAAGTCCCAGTTGCTTTAGACTAATTGAACTCTAGCATCTGTCTCAGCTAGACAGGACTGCTGATTTCTGCTAGGACTCACTTCCCCTGCACTGTGAATTCCACAGGTCTTCAGGGAAAATTCTAGGGTGAATGTGGAACTCATGTTGTTGTCTCTTTTCTCAGAAATTGTAGTTCCTCAGATATTGCCTATATTGGTTGCTTTCCAATGCCTTTAAATAATTCATTTATATATTTTGTCTAGTTCTTATGGTTGTGTTTGGCAAGAATAAGATTAATTTTGATACAGGTTATTTTGTCATGGCTATAACTGTAAGTCCAAATACGTATTCAAGCACACAAGGAATGTTTACCAAAATTGACACATGTTGAGCCATTAAACAAGTTTCAGCAACTTTCAGATGACTGAACTCATTCTGTCTGTCTGAACACAGTGGAATGAAATTAGAAATTAATTACAAAAAGATAGCCATACAATTCTCAAATTTTTGGAATTTTGGAATATATTTCTGAATAATCCATGAATCAGGGAAGAAATCACAATGAAAATTAGAAAATTTGATGTGGCTAAAAATGAACATTTAAGATTTTGTAGGATTAAGGTAAAGCTATGCTTTGAGGAAAATTTCTAGCCTCAATTACACCTATTAGAAAGGAAGGAAAACCCAAATCCAGTTGTAAGAAGGAGGACCTAGGGATGAAGGTGAGACTGCTTCATCTTGGCCAGAACTAGAAGTCTTCATATTAATTTTGACAGTCTGCATTTAGCCTATAGAATTTTTTAAATTGTGGCTATATACATTATTATATACATATATACCTCAGGCTGTGACATTTTGAAAGATTCTGATTTATTTTAGGCTTTTGACTCTGTGGTTTTGGACATAGGCCCTCATTTTCTTTTCTGTTTAGTGGAACATTGGACTAGATCCTCTAGGGTTTCTTCAGTTAACATTCTATAGTCTTATGATCATTAAAGTTGTTTTTTTTTTCCAAATCAAGTTGTGTTATAAGTACTGAGACGAAGGAGAGAACTTGGATTTTGGAGCTAGTCTATGTATGGATTCTAGAATTGGGGGGAGGCAGTTTTTATGTATCCATTGGGCCATGGACATCAGAACCAGTTTGCCTGGACTTGCGTCTTGGCTTTACCTTTGCTAGATGTGTGACCTTGGGTAAATCATTTAACCTCTCTTTGTCTCAGTTTCCTCATCCATAAAGTGAGAATGATAGTACTGATCTTAACAGTGTTATTATAAAGATTAAAAGAGTTATATGTAAAGCACCTACAGCAGTGTTAGCACATAGTGTACACTATGTAAATATTATTACTTTATGACTGTGCGGCCTCAGGTCAGTGTTAGTGTGAATCTCAGTTTTCTCATTTATAAGAGCAGAATAATTGTACCTGCCTTACAGTGTCGTTTAGGTATTAGAGAATGCACACACATGCATGCATGCACAATACACCTTGCATAGTAGTTAGTGTCATGTTTGTGTCTTAGTTACATTTAATGGGAATTAGATTGGAAAATATTTTTATTTTACAGATTTTTGAAAATTTTTATCATCTAAAGAAATTTTGATTTCTTTTCTTCCCTCAATTGCATAGAACGGAAAGATGCTGAAGGATGGGAAACTGTTCAGAGAGGAAGGCCTGTCCGTTCACGATCAACAGCAGTGATGCCAAAAGTTTCATCAGCCACAGAAGCATTAAGATCAAAGGATGACAGTGATAAAGAGAATATACGTCTTTTACCTGATGGAAGCATACAGAAAAGTGACTTTGTTGGAGATGGACCTTCTAGTACTATGGAATCTCGGCCCAAAGACTCAGTACACTCTTGTGATCATCCTCTTGCTGAAAGAACCCAGGTAGTACATTCTGAAAATCCTTTTACTGCTTTTTTATAAGGAATATATGTATACTGGAATGTCTTAATTTTTCTACTTCATTTTAAACTTATTATAGTGAAAAATTTCAGATCTCTAGAAAAGTTGTAAGAATGGAATAATGAGCCCTCCGATGCCCTTTACCTGGATTCACAGATTAACGTTTTGCCACGTGTTTTTCTTTCCTCTCTATTTACACGTCACACACACATGGTATGTTAAACATTTGGGAGTAACACGCAAACATCATACCCGTTCACCTTTAAATGCTATAGCATGTATCTCCAAAGAACAAAGAAAGTCTTCTGTATAACCACATTATAATTATAAAATCTGGGGAATTTAACATTTATATAGTTTGTTAACTAATCTGTAGTTAATATTCAAACTTTTCCAGTTGTCCCAATAATTTCTCCATAGATTTTTTTTTTCCTTGATCCAAGACCCAGTCTAGAATCACACTTTGTATTTGACTTTGTTTCTTTAATGTCTTTCACCACAGGCAGTTTCACCAGAGCCTGTCTTTGTCTTTTATGACATCAATATTTTTGAAGAATACATTTCAGGGTTTTTTGTACAATGTCCTTTGTTCATTCTTCAGTTTAGCTTATGCATTTTGAAAGAAGTAAAGTGATTGTCCTTAGCCTCACATCTAAAGGTGTATCCTATCATTTTGCCACTTGTTGTTAGCTTTGATTATTTGGTTAAAGTGGTGTCCTCCTGCTTCATTTGAAGTGTTATTTAAAATGGTGATGAAAGTAAGAATCATTTTTCAGTTGCTCTACTTTTACTTCCTGCAGTTTGAGTATAGAGTAATTTCCTAATATTGAAAATGATTCTTTGATGTTAATATTCCCAGTACTTCTTCTCTTAGTCCACTTGAAGTTTATTTTACTTATTTGGTTAAGGAATGCATTTTAAAAAGATATTTCTTTATAGAAAGACTTATGTTCAATTAGTATAATTTTATATAAAATGGCTAATGAAATAGAAGGTATATTCTTTGATATAGTCCAGGGACTAAGTTAAAAAGTTGTAAAATAGTTAAAATATTTCTCAGTCTAGAATAGTATTTGCTTTTAAAAATTTTCTCCTTTTATACTTACAGGATATTTATTTTTATTGGAAACTGTATTAAGCTTCCATGTTTTTTTTTTCTTAATGATATTAATGACTCTTAATCTTACATTGCTACTGATGTTTTTACCTATAGGATATTTAGATATAAACATAATACATGCACATACATATAAAGATATAATTCTTTAATGTCTATATGTTTTATGCCCACATGATATTGAAAGTTCCTTGTGGACAATATCTTTTATATTACTTTAAATTTCCGATAATATGGAGCAGAGTCCTAGACACATAGGAAGTAATCAGTACATAGTTGTTAGATGAAACTTTAAGAAAAATTTAAATGTAGGTAAATTTGATATAGAAATCACTTTTTATATTACTTAACCAACCTCTAGCATTTTTGCTAACATGTATTTTAACTATAAAATTTAACATAAAAATTATGCTGGCTTTGTGTAATGAATAAACATGTCATTTTGAGATTTTAGAAATAATCCATACATAGAACTTTTGAGTAATTATTGTGAAATTGTTCCAGTGTAAAATTACACTGCTGATGGTAACCAAGCTAATGGTAATAATTGTTTTCTCCACTGTCATTTTGAAAGTGGAATTAGCATATTTATATATTTTTCAACATTATAGTTTAACTTTGATTTTGTTATTTAAATTGATACTGATTTTTTAGTAAACAGGGTTGACTATATTATAAAGATCAGTAATGCTAATGTAAATATTGCCAAGAAGATTATAAACTGTGGTGACTGATGTATGGATAATGTTGATAGCAATATAAACATTGTGATGCAATTTAAATAATGCTTATGCTAAAATCAACACTTTGGGATACTTTAAAGTTCTAACCAATAGTAGAATTTTTGAAGTAGTTTATAAGGCTTGGTCAAGTTTAATATTTATATAAATAATTAGTCAAACTGGAGGTTTTATGAACACTGCAGTGTTTATCTAATGTTTATTTAAGTAGTGATGTGAATGAGTTTTAAAGTCACAATTTTAGATTTTAGTTCTTCTACTTGGAGTTCATTACTCTGAGTATAATAGGGAAAACAGCATCGTTCTTTCTGTACTTTGTTAGAAGGTGAAAATAAGGACTTGTTCTTAGTCACCAAACTGGAAAGTTTTTAGAAAATGGATATGTATTTGGGCTAAGCAAATATTGTATTTGTTTTAGATGGTTTTCACATTTCTGTTATGTGTTAAATATTCCTAAAGGGGAACAGGAAGGCTGTTGAAGTCTAGAGTATGAATTACATAATGAGACTGCATGCTGAGATATACTGTACTTTTTAATGGTGTATTTCTCTTTTAGATCTGAGAATTGGTATTATGGGCCATGTGGGTCTTCATGAAAGATACTCTGAGTTTTTGTTACTGTTATCTAGAGAGAGCAAGTTTAATGTTTTTGAGTAAAATGCAATTGAAGTATGTATTTTGGTGAAAAGTGCTTTCATTTAATATTAGACAGTCTTCACTAAAACCATGTAAATACCTTTAGTTATTAGAATATTGGACAAAGTATTATACTTGTGATTAGATTCCTTTTGTGAGGCATAGAGTACTCATCAAGAATCAGCCTACTAAAATAAAACATAATTACAATATATATTGCTTAATTTCTTAAAGCACTTCAGACAGTGTCCTGTACATAGTAGATATGCAAATAAAATTTGTAGCTGCTTAATGGTTTCTTTTTTTTACACTTGAAACATGCGAAAAAGATGAGTGAATTGTATGTCAGCCAGTCAACTGCTGCTTCACAGTTGATAGGTTAAGCAGAATCAGCTTTTCTAGAGTGGAATAGTTGGTGAGTATTTTTTGTTATCTCTCATTCATTTCATAATGTATTTTGTTAGTTCACAGTGAGTACAGTGGATGATGTCAAGAACTCTGGCAGTACTTTCTCACAAGACAATTCTGTGCAAACTTCTGAAATACCTGCTGTTCACATTGATACAGAGTGTGTTTTAGTTACTCAGCAAGCGGGTACACCTCCTTTGCAAGCAACTGAAGACAAATTTTCAGCAGAGAAAGCAAGAATAGAAAGTGAAATGGACCCTTCAGATATTTCAAATGTGAGTGCTGCTAACTTGGTAAGAACAACTTATTAGAATTCTGAATAAATATATTAAAGAAGCATAAACCTCAGTAATACAAAGTTGTATTGTCTCTTTTTTACTTTACAAAGCATTTTTTTATAAAACATTTTATATATGTTATTTCATTTTAATATTTTATTCTTGTAGCAACCTTTTAATATAGTTAAGATTCTTCTTGTTTTGTAGAGGAAGGAAATGAGTCTGGGATTAAATAACTTGCTCAGAATCATTTAGTTTGTCTGTGATTTGATCAAATGTTCTTCAGTCGAGCATTAAGACACGATAACAATAATGTCTTCTATGCAACGTCTACCACTCTGATAGATAGGAAATGGTGCTTAATGGACTTAGTTTTTAAAAATTCTCTTTACAGTGTAATTTAGACCGTTACTATCATTTCCTTGGAATTAGTCTTTAAGATGAAATTTATTTACCATCTCTATTGCAGAATCTTTAAAAATGCATTGACTTGAGATTATTTATAGGTTTATGGTTTTGCATGACTACTTATTTCTGCCCATGTATTTGTATTTCCCATTTTTGTATTAAGACACTTGGCCTGAAGATAATCCAGAATAGGTCATGCTGGCTTTGTTTAAAAAGTAGCTTTCAAAAGGAATAGGCATGTATAAAAAGTTGTTGAGAAAAGTAATTGAAATTTTAGTTTTTAAATGGCCATCATATACTATAGTTTTATTTTATTTTTTAACTTATTTTTATTTTTTTGTAGGGGGAGGTAATTACATCTATTTATTTACTTATTTTTAGAGGAGGTACTGGGGATTGAACCCAGGACCTCATGCATGCTAAGCATGTGCTCTACCACTTGAGCTATACCCTCCCTGCTATAATTTCTTTTTAAACTTAATGCTTTGTCATGCTGAAAGATGGTATCAGCAGATGGTATTAGGCCAATCGTACATCTTACAGAAAGAATACTATTAGATATAGATGAAACTTGATAGAGATTGTTTAAGGGAAAAATAAGGGTTATTGTAATACGAAAACAAATACTTGTATTCCTTTAAAAAAGAATAAACGGCAGTTTGTTCTTTAACTTAGGTCTTTTAGTGTGAATATTTTTAAAGGTTAAACATAATTATGGTCATGTAAGTAGTGGGTTTAATGTATGGTAGAAATTGGTCATATTTATCTTTTTGTTTTCATGGCTAGATATCATTAAAGTATTTATTTTACAGATGGATTCTGTGAGAATCAAATTTCAGAAGAAGAAAAAATCCTATACTTAAGCATAAAATAATTATTTAAAAGTCTGTTTCTCATTTTAATTTTGATCACATATGTAAAATAAGCTTGTGGTAGAATATTCAAAACCCTTGTTATTTTGAGAGTGAAATTTTCATACTTGAGAAAATAAGTTCTGCTTTAAATATGAATATTAGTGTATTCTTAGAGGTCTTAGAGGAATTTTAACTGAACCAAGATCTTTTAAACTTTTTTTTTTGTTTTCCTGACAGAGATGCTTCTATCAGTTGCTCTAGATTATCACCTCATTGTTGAGGTTCTAAGTGGAGGTTATAGAAAATTGCTGCACTGATAGGACACTGTTTTCTTTTTTTTTTTTTCTCAATACAGTATTGTCACATAGCTAGTTAAAAAAAAAAATCTGTAGTTCTCTTATTTAACAGAAACCTAAGCCAAAAATAACTGTGAGAACCTTTGTGTTTATGGTCCACTTTTGACAACATTGTAAAAATGTGCTGATAAAAATCCTAGCTACCATGGATCTGTTTTTTAGATTCACTAAAATCCCAAATTTTAATGAAAATTTAGAAATTTAAAAAATAATGATGCATGTAGATATTTATTTGAATTTCACAGTATGAAAATATGAAAGTGTATATGGATAATTTAATCATTATTTCATCATAAGCCCTGTTACTATGTTAAAATCTTTTCAGGTCTTTAGAGACGAAATAGAAATGTTCTCTGGGGAAGATAAAATTGAGAAGGAAATAGGCTCATGTGAAAACTTACTTTCTGCAAAGTTAAATATATTCAGCTTTAATATTTTGATTTTAATTGTTAGTTGTGACATTTGTGTGGCACCTTAACAACAGTTAGTTTCTATAATATTATAGAGTTTACATAGAAAAAGCTTATGATGCAAAGAAATGGTCTGTCATCTAAACTGTCTGAACCCCATCCTATTCCTCAGGGATAATCTTGAGTGTTTTGAGGGGACAGAGTATGGAGATGGGGGATAAAGTGGGGGAGGGGAAGCTTTCAAAAAGATACCTCTGCCTGGGCTCCACCCCAGATCAATTTAGTAAAAAGCTGAAGCTCAAGCATTTGCATTTTTAATGCCTTTATTGAGTTGTTATTGATTTTCAATAAACCACACAGTTCTAAGATATACAAAAATTGATGAATTTTGACATGTGTTTATACCTATGAAATCATCACTACTATCAAGATAATGAATATCAATTGCCTCCAAAAGTTTTCGCATTCCCCTTTGTCATCCCTCCTTTCTGCTCTTCCCTGTGTCTCTTTCTCAGGCTATTGCTGTCCTGCTGTCACTGGGTATTAATTGGCATTTTCAGAACTTTCTGTAAATGGAGTAATGTAATCTTTGTTTGGCTTCTTTCACTCAGCATAATTACTTTGAGATTCATCCAAGTAGTTGTGTGTATTAACGGTTCCTCCTTTTTATTGTCTTTAGGAGTATTCTATTGTATGCATGTAACACGATATGGTCCATTCAGATGTCTGAATTGTTTTCAGTTTCTCTGTTATGAATAAAGGCACAGTGAACGTTTGCCTTTGTTTTGAACATATGTTTTAATTTCTCTTGGGAACATACGGTCCGTTTTGTTGATACTGTTCAGGTCTCCTATGCCAGTTTTCCATACTTGTTCTCAGTTGAGGGAGGGGTATTGAAATCTCTGCATGTATCTGTGGAACTTTTTTTTTTTAAGTAACTTTATTGAGATATAGTTTACAAAACATACAATGTATGAATTTAAGGTGTATAATTCAGTGTTTTTAGTATATTCACAGAGTTGTGCAGCCATTACCATAATTAATTTCTGAGCACTTGCAGTAATACAAAAAGAAATCCTGTCCCCATTAGCAGTCACTCCCTTTCACCCCACTCTCCCATCCCTGCACAGCCCCACATCTGCCTGCTGTGTCTATAGATTTACCTGTTCTGGACTATTCATAGAAATGAAATATAATCTGTGGTCTTTCTGACTGGCTTCTTTCACTTAGTGTAATGTTTTCAAGATTCATTTGTGTTTTAGTTTGTATTAGTATTTCATTCCTTTTTTCACCCAAGTACTATTCCATTATTTGGAAAATGCGGAATACACATTTTATCCATTCATCAGTTGATAGACATTTAGGTTTTCCCTACTGTTTGGCTATCATGAATAATGCTGTTTTAAATATTTGTATGCAAGTTTTTGTGTGGACATACGATTTCATTTCTCCTGGGTATACATTTGGGAGTGGAATTGTTGGGTCCCTATTGGTAACTTTCCTTTTTTTTTTTTTTAATTGAAGTACAGTGAGTTACAGTGTGTCAGTTTCTGGTGTACAACACAATGTCCCAGTCCACATATACACACATATACCCATTTCCACATTAGGTTAACTTTCCTTTTTGAGAAATTATTAGACTGTTTTCCAAAGTGGCTGCAACATTTCACATTCCTAGTGAGTTTATTTTCTTTTGCGATTCTATTAGTTTTGCCTCCTGTATTTTAAAGCTCTGTTAATAATTTCATAAATATTTAGGATTTTGTTTTGATGAATTAACTCTTACCATTTTGAAATGACCTTCTTTATCCCTCATGATATTTTGGTTTGAAATCTACTGTGTCTGATATTAATACTTAAGCTTGCTTTTGATTAGTGTTAGTATGGTAGCTCTTTTACTTGTAATCTATTTATATTCTCATTTAAATTAGGTTTCTTATGGGCAGTAGGTGGTTTGAGGTCTTGCTTTTTATCCAATTTGACAATCTCTATTAATTGAGTTGTTTAGACTATTTTCATGTAAAGTTATTATTGATATGTTTCCTTTAATTGTACCATCTGTTTGTTTTCTCTTAGATTCATCTGTTTTTCATCCGTTTTTCTTCCTTTTCTTCCATCTTTTTAATTATACTTTATAATTTACTTTATCTCCTTTGTTGACTTTGTAGCCATAAATCTTTGTTTTGTTATTTCAGTGTTTGCTTTAGAGTTTATAGTGTATATATTTAGCTTACCATAGGGATTTATTAATTAATGACTCTGATGCATTTTATTTATATTACATACTTCTAACACATAATTTTAAGTTAGGGATATACGTTCAGCAAGTATCATCACCATTACAGCATAAATTTTTTTAATGTTCCCTTTAAAGTATAGTGTTTTTCTTTTGTTTTTTGGTTTTTTTTTTTGAGATAATTATGACTTTTGAACTTTGGTGCTCAAATGAAATTTCACACTTTGTCATGAATAACAATACCTATTATTTATATAACTTCACAGTTTCTCATACACAGCAGTCTGGTAAAGAAGGTAAGTAACAGATTATTGTACCATTTTATGGACTCAAAATAGGCTCTTTTAAGAAATTTCAAAGTCACACAGTTGAACCCCAAGTTTTATAATTATCGAGATCAAGGCTATTTTATGTGTACTGTTGAGTATGTGATTAGGACATAAAGAAAGAAATGATTACTTAACTTCCCAGTCAACTGATAATTCTTCTTTTTGTTTGTTTTTAACTTCGTAGTCTATGGCAGAAGTTCTTGCTAAAAAAGAAGAGCTAGCAGATCGTCTTGAAAAGGCCAATGAAGAAGCCATTGCTAGTGCTATTGCTGAAGAGGAACAGTTAACCAGAGAAATTGAGGCTGAAGAAAACAATGATATTAACATTGAAACTGACAACGACAGTGATTTTTCTGTGAGCTTTTAGAATTTTTTATTTTCTATTTGAGACTTACACAGTAAACAGTAGCAAGTCTTTTTTAAGCACTTTACCATTACTACGTCTTTTTGTATATAATGCAGTTGATAAGCTGGAAGTTGTTTTCTCACTTTACAAATCAAGAAATTGAATCTCAAAGTAAGTGAATACTCAGTATTTCTCAGATTGTCATTGTAGAGATTGAAGCAGAATCTAAGGTATCTTTTTCTATTCTACTGACAAAAAGCAAATGATACATTGCCTTGCTGTCACTAAGTGCTCAGGATATGTGTTGATGAGAGGGATTTCTTAAAAAATAAAAGTAATCAAATGTTTCAAATGTTTTTCGTTTAATTTTAATGCCCAACAAATACTCTTTAACTTTTCTGATGTGTCTTCCGAGTATGTCAGAGCTTATGTAGTAGTAGTATAAGGCCAGGGCTTTTCTTTTAAATTTATTTTCTTTGCCTCTGCTGTTAATAGCAGATAGGTTAGTCTTCCTCTTAAAATGCATAGGCTGTGGTATTTTTAACTTGGTGATTATTGTGACTGTAGGAGGTATGTAGCTTTTTTCTGGTTTTGGACTGTTTGCTAAATGAAATGCAGGAGCAATAGGTAAAGAAATTTCATATGTAGTTCACTTTATAAGGTTATAATTGTGTTCAAATATTTGTTTTTCAATTTTCCTTTATTACATTTTAGGCCAGCATGGGCAGTGGGAGTGTATCTTTCTGTGGTATGTCTATGGACTGGAATGATGTCCTTGCAGACTATGAAGGTATTATGTGTGTGTGTTTCTGTGTGTTGTGTGTACAGGTAGAGGGGTATCAAATAGGTTATCTTAGTACATGGGGTTTCTGTGTAAAATAAATAGGGGGGGTGCCTTTTAAAAGTCTGTTCTCAGATGTTGGCTTTATAGAATTATGTGGTTAAACAGTAACAGTGGTTTTCTTTTTTCTGAGCAGCTCGTGAATCTTGGCGCCAAAATACATCCTGGGGGGATATTGTAGAGGAGGAACCTGCTAGACCTCCAGGGCATGGAATTCACATGCACGAGAAACTTTCCTCACCATCTCGTAAAAGGTCTGGCGTTTGAAAATTAATTTGAAATATTTCACAGGAGGGAAACTAGTCACTCGTGACTATTAAATAGAGTTGTGCATAATATTTTAAGGCACATTATTCAGGACAGTTCCAGATCCATTGAAAAGTGACGGTGTTTTCCTGAAATGTTAGGTTAAAATTAGTTTTGTATATTTTTTGTATTTATTTTAAGAACTTTGAAGACTAAAGAAAATATTTTTGGCTTTATCATGTAAACATTCATGTCTCTTGTCTTGTATTTGTCTGTATTAATAGAACAATTGCAGAATCTAAGAAGAAACATGAAGAAAAACAAATGAAAGCACAGCAGCTAAGGGAAAAGTTACGGGAAGAGAAAACATTGAAGCTTCAGAAATTGTTAGAGAGGGTGAGTTTTTAATTTTCAGGAAATTATGATAGGCTTAAATTGATGGGCTTTTTCCACCTGACTTTTTCTTCTGGTTTGAGAGAAGCTAAAAGAATTATAAAAATACATTTTGTTGGAAACAAAAGCATTTCTATTAAATTACAAAAGGTTACTAGTTAAAAGAAAGAAAGAAAATGTATCATTCCTAAAAAAGTTAGCAAATTGATGTTTTATGGAATTGGCATGGGTTGAAGCTTCACTTTGTCTTTTGCCATTTTCATTGAGGGTTTCATTGGAGTATCCTGTGCAAAGTGTACAATGAATTGGTAGGACAGTTTTGAGCTTGAGATTATCAAGTTTGAGTAAGTGGGACACTAGTTAGATTTATAGAAGAGATTCTTGGAGTATTTAGAGCAGTGTAACTTCTGGTTAGCATGGTGTAGTGGAAAGAACACGGGCTCTGGAGATGACCAATCAGGTGAAATTCTGGTGTTACCACGTAATGAGACATGATGCCCTGGGCAAGGTACCTAACAGTATTGCATTTTAATTTGTTTAGCTATAAAATGACAATTATAATTATTAGCCTGTCATGATGATAAATGTGTCAAGCATGTAAAGCAGTAGTATAGTGCTAGGGTGGCTTTTGCTCGGTGTATGGTCGTTCTTGTTAGGGACACATGGCAGACATAGGTAAGTATTGTGTTAGTTATGTGTGCTACTATGTATCAAAGGACCCCAAAACTTAGCAGCTTAAAACAACACACATTTCTTAGCTCACAATTACTATAGGCATGGAAAGCAAGAGAGACTTGCTTGGTGAGTTTTGCTCGAAGTCTTTCCTGAGGTTGCAGTCAAGCTGTTGGCTGGGGCAGCAGTCATTTGGAGCTAAGAAATCCATATGCAAACTCACTCATGTGATTATTGGCAGGCCTTGGGTCCTCTTTAGCAGTTGGTTATGGACCTCAGTTTCTTGCCATATGGGTCTTTCCACAGCCCACTGTCCTCACGTCATGGCTGCTGGCTTCCCCACAGAAAGTATTCTAAGAGAGAGAGAGAGAATGAACAAGTGAGCTGGCAAAGTGGAAGCTACACTGTCTTTTATAACCTAATCTCAGAAGTGATAGACCAACACTTTTGCTGAATTATGTTGGTCACAATCCTGACACAACATGGGAAATACACCAGGGTCTGAATACCAGGTGACTGGGGTCATTTGGAGCCATCTGGGAGACTTTGTACAACAAACAACACAGCATGACAAGATACGTGACAGTGTAGTATAGGTGAATTCCTTTGTTACCTTCCCATGCTGGAAAGGAGGACTCATGTGCATAAGTTAAAAAGACTTGCATTCCTTAATGTGTGTTTTAAAATTGGAAGAGATAATTGGACCAAATAATTTGAATGTTTATAAAAATGAGGTAGCCTAATGTTCTCTTTAGTAAAGTAGAAAAGTAGACTGGGAAAGGAAGAAAATCTGTAATTTTTCTTTTTATCTGAATCTCCAGAATTTATCATTGTGTTTATTTTAATCATTTAGATTGAGTGGATCAAATATGAAAACCAGTCTCCATGTCATGGAGTTCTACGAGAGTTAATATATTATTTCATTTTCAGCTTTGAAAAAATGTTCTAACACAATTATAATTTCCCTTCTTAGTGTGTTTTTAATACAAATAAAAGTATATAGTTTATTTTCTCACTATGTAATACAATTTCCAGGTATTCATGGAAACAAAATAATAAATTCTTGAAATTGTACAAGGCATTAGAGGTTCTCTGGTTTAATTTCTTCATCAGTGTAGGTATCCCTTTAATTAATGAAAAATTCCACCTACCATTTAAAATGAGTTATTGTTTCAACCCTGTTTTGCGTATGTGGTCTCATCTAATCACCACAGTAACTCTGTGAGGGACACAAAGTTGAACAAATACTGAATCCCTTTTTGTAGATGTGAAAACTGAATCTAGGAGGGGCTAAGGGCTGTTTTCAGTGTCACATGATCAGTAATTCACATGGCTAGGGTTTTAAGGACCTGTTTTTAGCTTCTAATCTAGTGCTGTTTCTGCATCATACTTTTTTAGATGGTTAAACACGCTATTTATTATGTTGCTAAAATTAAACTGAAATATTAGTTTTTTTTCCAAGTCATGTTGAGCCAGCATTGATTTTCTATAGTTCTTACTGGGGCTGGTTCTAATTTCCTGGAGCACAGGACAGGTCTTTACTTCTGCTTGATATTGTTTTAAGGAGTTAAAGGCAACTATCATAATTATCTTTATTCTTCTATGGGCAAAACTCTTTGTTACTTCAGAGAATGTTTCTTATGCAAATAATTGTGATTTTTCAGACTTGTCACTATTTTCCAACCTCTAGGATAAAATTATTTGTCTTGAATTTGGATTATAGAGACATTAAAGTTTATAAGGGTAAGGAATGTACACTGTCTTCATTTTAAGTTGCTCACAGTGCAGTATGATAATAACAGAAGATATTTCTGTTGAACAATTTGTAATGTACTCTTCTAAGAGTTTTATATATATTGACTCAATCTTGAAAACCTATGAGTTAGGTGCTACTGTTGTCCTCTATAGATAAGGAAACAGGCAGGGGCCAAAAAAGTTGTCTAGTTTACATATCTGGCAAGTGACCAGGGTAGATTATGAACTCAGTCAGTCTGGCTTCATAGTATGTGTTGCTAATCATTAGTCATGATCCTTTAGGTCTTTCCAGGTTCTAGACTTTCTAATTCCTAAGCTGCTCATCTGTTTGTACTTGTGTTAAGTGACTGTGTATGCTGAAGTTAATGACAAGCTAATTCATTGTGTATAGGAGAAAGATGTCCGAAAGTGGAAAGAAGAGTTACTAGATCAACGACGTAGAATGATGGAAGAGAAATTACTTCATGCTGAATTTAAACGAGAGGTGCAGTTACAAGCAATTGTTAAAAAAGCACAAGAGGAAGAAGCTAAGGTATGTCTTAGATGCTTTGAACATTGAATTAGTTACCCGAGTACTTTTTCAGTTGTTACATAAGCTGATGTTTATTCTGTGCCAAATAACAGAGCATTTTTACAGCCTCATTTAGAACTTAAATGCAGTATCTTATTCTTAAAATTATCCTGTGAGATGTATATTTTTTACAGCTTTATTGAAATATAATTCACAGACAATAAATAGCTCGTATGTAAAGCATCAGTTTGATGAGTTTTGACATAAATATTCCTGAAGCCATTGGTACAATGAAAATAATAAACAATTCCATCACCCTCAAAAGTTTCTTCACGCATCTTTGTAATTCATTACTTCCTCTAACTCTGTTACCACGCAACTGCGGATCTGCTTTTTGTCACTATACATGTTGGCATTTTTTAGAATTTTACATGAATGGAATCACAGAGTATGTACTCTTTCTCTGGCGTCTTTCACTCAGCACAGTTACTTTGAATTTTATCCATGCTGTTGTGTATATCGTTTCCTTTCCATTGCTGAGAAGGTCACCATTGTGTAGGAATAACCACATTTATTAATCCAGTCATTTGTTGATGGACACTGGTTTTCATTCCAGTTTTTGGCTGTTATAGGTATAGCTGTTGTGTGAATTCATGTACAAGTCTTTGTGCAGATGTGTGCTTTCATTTTCTCAGGTAAATACCCAAGAGTGGATTAGCAGAGTCTTGCAAGAGGTTTAACTTTTAAAGAAACAGTTTTTTACCAGCAGTGGATGAGAGTTCTGGTTAGCCACATTCTCACCAACACTTAACATGTTTACACATTGTAGTTCTAACCATTTCATATTAGACTGTATTGTATTTCTGTGGTGTTGGTTGTAATTTGAATTCAGGCTCTTGTTAACTTTTTTTCATTAAAAAGTTTGCTTAGGAAATTTTATGCTGTTATTTTTCCTTCTAGTTAATTTCCAGGAAATAATCCTATTCATCTGTCTTTCTATCTGTTTATTTCCAGTTTTTTTGAGATATTGTTGACATATCAAAACTGTATATATTAAGGTGTATAATGATGCTTTGATAAACATATACATTGTGGGTGATCACTGCAATCCAGCTAATTAAAATATGTGTCTCCTTTATTTCGTTACCGTGTGTGCGTTTGTCTGTGTCTGTGGTGAGAAGATTTAAGATCTATCTTCTTAGCAAATTTCAAGTATGCAATACAGTGTGGTTAACTGTTACCTCCTAAACATACTCACCTTGCATAACTGAAACTTCGTACATTTGACCAATATCACAGATTGGATTTTTTTTTTTACCCTACTGTTGCACATTTTTCCCTCTGAGTTTTATTTTATTTTATTTATTTTGTCTGGAGAATCAGGTTCCATTCCCTTTTCTTGAATTTTGATTATGCTTAACATGTGAACCTTGACATAGTATGATTAATTTTCCTGGAGCATGTATGTTTGCCTTATGCTTTCAGTACAGTTTGAAAAACAATTATTAATTTACTTGTAAAATTGGCTACATGGCATGGAGATTGGGAAGTCTTGGTTAGAACTGTATTCAGACTTTCTTGTTTGAGATTTCTAGCATATCTAGTGATAGATTTTATTTCATCCAGGTTGGATTCCTAGAGTCTATGCTTATGTCAGAGAGAGTCAGCTCCAGTGTTTACTTCTCTGTTTCATTCTACCTTTTTCACTGTAGCATGCCCTCCTTCTGGCTTTCAAGAAAGAAATCTGACCCCAACTGATATGTTCTAGCTTTTTATAATTAAGTATACTTTACTCTTAAAAGCTGTACTCTCTAGCAAAACGTGGCTGTTAGGAATCAATGAACGTGAGCTTTAGGATGCAGGTATAGTTCAGTCCCTTGTACCCAATTGTCACTCATTTGGTGTATGTTGAAGAAAAATGATTTGTTGTTTACTTAGGTTTGTCGTCCCAAACTCATTAAAATATTGTAGATGCCTATTTAAATCTTAATATAATTTGTATAATTGCAAATTACAGTGATATTAAGTAGAACATAATAAAGTGATTTCTATAAAATTTTTCATTTGTCTCGACTTAAAAATATTTCAATGGCAGACCTTTATTTAGTCTAAGTCAGTTCTTATGAAGGCCTGTGTATTTGTTATATACACTGGGTTATTATCCATTTTGGAGATAAATATTGAAAAAAATGACTGTAAGTCATTCAGGGTTTGTTCTGTGTCTTATCACTGATTTATATTATTATATAAAGATTGTTAAGTTTCTTATTTTTGTGATATACCTTAGAATTAAACTGATTTGAAACACACTTTTGTTTTTTTATTGTTTTTTTATTGTTTTTTATTTATATATAGGTAAATGAAATTGCCTTTATAAATACCCTTGAAGCCCAGAACAAACGCCATGATGTTTTATCAAAGTTGAAGGAATATGAGCAGAGGCTTAATGAGTTACAGGAAGAGCGTCAACGAAGACAGGAAGAGAAGCAAGCACGTGATGAAGCTGTTCAGGTAGGACTTTATTCAGAAAGCATTTATTGAGCACCTGCCATATCCTAGGCTCTGAGCTAGGTGTTCAGGATACAAAAAGGAGTAAAAGCTAGTCTCTGTTCCCAAGGGTGCATGGTTTAGTATAGCACAATTTTGAAACATCAAGTCTGATTGCCAGGACTGTGTGTTAATTCACATAAGGTTATCAGGGTTTTTGTCAGTTTGAATCTCTAGTCTCAACCAGATGAAGGTCTAAATTGCTCTTGACAGGTTATTATCTAGTCTTTTCTAACTGAGTTGAGTAAGAATAAGTTCCTTTCTTCCATTAAAAATGGAGTGTGTTTAAACTAGTGTATATAACCTTAAAGAACTGGGCAAACTATGCTTATGGCAAGGAGCAGTGTCATCAGGTAGTTTACCCTCTGTAGTTTACCCTAAGTTAGCTACTGTTTTCAGGATGGGAAAAAAGGTTAACACATGAATGTTTTTAAAGTATTTTAGGTCTTCCTCGGAAGAAACTATTTTAGATATGCCTTGCCCCTAAGATAAGACTCTCTTGGACCTGACATTTTTATTGGAGAGAACAAATTTTATAGTATTCAAATATAAATGCAGACATTATTTATTATGACTAATATTTATTTGTTTACTCATTCTATGATTATTTATTGAGTTACTACTGTAATCCATATTCTGTGCTTTGCTCAAGGGCATGAAAAAGATATATATCCTTGTTCTCAGTGGAGAGACATGTATGTAAACAAGTCTTAACGTATTAGGGTAAGTGTAATAGTAAAGTTATTTTTGGAAGCACAAAGGAGAACACCTTACTCAAATTAAGAGTGGCAAAGACATGAGAAAGTCAGGAAAAGCTTCCTCGAGGAGGTGATGACTCAACTAAGTTTTGAAAAATGAGACATGCAGATGGTGAGAATTAGGCATTGCCTGCAGAGGCAGATATGAGCGAGCACTGCGTTAGAGTTTGGGACCTGATCATGGAGAGCCTTGTTTTATTAACAATTAGGGATGTTATTCATATTTCATGCTTCTTCATGTCACTGGTAATTTTAGGAGATTAAAATATCAATACATTTTTTAAGTTTATTGGTTACTTTCTGCTGTTTGTTTGCACTAGCTGACTGTCCCATATTCACCCCAGTCTTTATTTTATTTTAACTTTTTTTTATTGAGTTATAGTCGTTTTGCAATGTTGTGTCAAATTCCAGTGTAGAGCACAATTTTTCAGTTATACATGAACATACATATATTCATTGTCACATTTTTTTCACTGTGAGTTACCACAAGATCTTGTATATATTTCTCTGTGCTGTACAGTATAATCTTGTTTATCTATTCTGCATATGTCTGTCAGTATCTACAAATTTTGAATTCCCAGTCTCTGTTTGATTTGAGTTCAGAGTGTTATTTTAATGAGTGCCATGCTAACTTAGGTTTGAAAATGTAGAATGCTACTATTAGAGACACTTCAGCTTTTCCTCTTGAAGGAGCAGCAGAAAATTTCACTTACATCATTTAGAAGTTACTTATCCATTAACTAATACTTTTAAATGAGTAAATGAAATAGAATATTTGAATTTTTTACTTGAACAATCCCTTCAGCTTTGTTGTTTCTGTTTCTACAGTGGGACCATTTTATAAAAATAATTATGTTTTGAATATTTTGTGTTACTTTTGAGCAACCATTAGATACTAATAATTCAGAGATAACTAAGGCATGATCTTTGCCTTTATGGCAAATAATGCGACACAATGTGAAAGTGTAATAGAAGTCTGAATAAGCTACAGAGGTGTCACAGAGCGGGGAATAGTTAGTTCTGTCGGAGAGGAGAATATCAGAGAAAGTTCTCTGGGAGAGATGTCTTCTTACCTGGGTTTTGGGGGGAAATCCATGAGTAATACTGTATATTTTTGAAAAGACATCTTTGGTTATTTTTTTCTGCATTTATTTTGCAGATTTGAAGATTTTTGAAATATAATAATTATCTTCTGTTTTAAAATGATGACTTATTTCATAATTTGGAACTTTTATTAAGGCTTAAAGGGAAGCAATTCTTTTCTGAAAGTGGAAAGGAATTTTCTGTACTAACACTTAAAAAATTATTTTAACGACTTAAATTATTTTTCTTTTTAAAAATGTAGAAATTTCCTATGGATTTAAATTTTCAATGAAAAATTTAAAACCTGAATACATAAGTTTAATTGCGACATACGGATATTAGAAAAATTTGTTAGTAATATATAATACATATAAAATTTTTAAAAATTTACATGTATATTTATTACTAGACATGCAAGGCACTAATGCCAAGCATTCTGTGAACACACTAATAGTAGTGTTCCAACTTTAAATAAAGAATTCTGAGTCTTACTACTTTAAAAAGGTTACCATCCCCTGAGGGTGTAGCTAGGGCTTGTTGTAGGTACGAAGTTACCATTATGAGCTTACTAAGTATTAGAAATGTTTGAGTCTCTTCTCAGTGTTCTCTAAAAAGAAACTACTTTAGAATTTTTTTTCTGCTCCCATTTACTGAGTACTTTAGTAATTAGTACATTAGTAATTGAGATCTCACAACAAATTTGGTCTCTTTAAGGTGAAGTGATTTGCCCAAGATTATGTGAGTAACAGTTGCTAGAACCCAGATCAGTGTTCTTCATTTATGGTAAAGAGGAGGGGCCAGGGAGAGATTGTGTTAAGTACCTGGGCAATGGGGATGAATTAAAAGAAATGTATCAGTACAGCTAGTAATGTGGTAAAGATTAGCTAAGTACTTCTAATAGGCAAAAACATACATAGGAAGTATATCATGATGTTTTGATGAAGTATTTTTTATCTTAATGATGATGGTGATGGTACATAATTATTGAGAATTTACTATATGCCAAACTCCTTGATGAGCGCTTTTCATGTATTATCTCTTGTATCAATCTTGACAATACCCTAAGAAATAGATAATATTGTTGTTTGTCTTCTGGAAAACCAAGGCTCATGTAGAATATAACTAGACCAGGGTCACCTCGCCGGTAAATAATGGGGTCAGGATACACTGTGAAGGAAAAGCTGGGTTGGTCTAACAAGATAACTCACAAGTCTAAGAATGTGAAAGAAAAGCTGGGCTGGGCTAACAAGATAACACACGAATATAAGTATTGGAATACTGATCTGAGTTCTGCTGGACTAACTTGTAAATCTAAGTTAATTAGTGTTGGTTTGCTGTTCATGTTTTTTTTGCTAGCCAGCTGGATTTTCAAAGAGATATATCTGGCTTTGGAATGTTGGTTTGCTGCCTCCCTGCCTCCACTTTTGTGATAATGATGCTGCTAAAGCTGTTGCATGCTTATTGGCCGAATACCCCAAGCTTGTACTTTACCCTATAAAACCTCATGTGCACGTCTTGGAGGTGCTCAGACCTTCGGAGCAGAAGCCCCTCTGAGCCCGCTGGCGTAATACATCTAAGTACTCCGACCCTCCGAGTGGTGCTTGTTTCTTGGCTGGCCTGTCGTTTCCGTAACAACATGATCGGGGATCTAATGCAGTGTCCGCTCTCTTACACATTATGCTGTATTATAGTGCCTCTGTCTCCTTGCCTCATGCTTTACTTCACTTAATTCCTGTATGAAAGCTTACTTCAGAAGTAAAATCTGTTAATTACACATTCTTCATCATGTTCTTTTATTTCTACACCCATTTCTAAACACAAGGCTTCAGAAGTGATTAACCACAAAATATATATCAGGTTCTCACAGAATACAAATTACATAATGTCTGCTTAAAGTAGCATATCTTCTTACAATTATTTGTAACACTGATAAATGACATGTGAAAACCAGATGTTGTTAATACTTGATTTTTGTTTGAACTGAGAAGCATACCTAATGACAGACCAGGGATCTACTTGGCTTGAGTACATAAGTTTATGTCAAAGCTGTGTCACCTTTAGTCATGTTCATCTTACACATAATTCTAGCAGCTTTTAAAATGTTTTTTGACATTAGGAACGTAAGAGAGCTCTAGAAGCAGAACGGCAGGCCCGTGTAGAAGAACTGTTAATGAAGAGGAAAGAACAAGAAGCCCGAATTGAACAACAGAGGCAAGAAAAGGAAAAAGCCCGTGAAGATGCAGCCCGGGAAAGAGCCAGGTACTTCACTTGCTACCTTGAGTTTGATCCTGACGAACATTTTGCAGTGAGTGCATGTTCAAATCAAATCTTTGCTACCAAGTAGACTTCTTTTTTAAAATAGTCACATACACAGAAATGTTGTACTGAATTTTTATTTCCAGGAATTAAGACATTGTACTCAATGGAAACCTTTTGAACATTTCTCTTGGGTGGGAAACTTGATATTTCAAGATATTTTTGGTTGCAAGAAATAGAATTTGATTCTGGCTAGCTTAAGCAAATGAATTTTTAGGAAAATGTTGGGATCAAAAGTGACAGGAGGTTAGAAGACCAGCTTGGGCGTAGTCAGGCAATCAAAGGCTAGGACCCAAAAGCCCCAGCAGTGGTATTTTGATGGAAACAGTCTGGTCAACATGTTGCACTTTGATTATAATAAGTGACACTCACCCATCCCTACATTTAAAATCACTTGTTTAAGATTCAGAGACTCAGGAAAAAGCATTTAATTGGTCAACCTTAAGTCCCTTTTGGTTGATGTACTCCTTGCTGGCATGTGATGTTTTCTGACCTCTTAACTGTGGCAAATTTGGTGGATGTGAAAAGATAGCTCTTCGTAGTTTTACTTTGCTTTTCTACTTGTCCAAGATTAATAATAAGGCTAAGCAACTTCCGCGTACTCACCAGCTACTCAGGCGTTTTTCATGTAAAGTGCCTATTCAAGTTTCTGTTGCTGTTGTTCATTTCTCTATTGGGGTCTTTTTTATGTTTAAAAATTACTTTTTACTAAATACTAATCCTTTATCAGATAAATATATTTCAGATGTTTTTGTAGGTTATGGCTTCACTCTCTTTGTGACCTGTTTTCACTAACATAACTCTTGCAGTGTAGTAAAATTGAATAAACTCTGTGATTTGTGCTTTTTGAGCTTATTTATGAAATCTTTTTATATCTTGTCTTGTAAGATATTCTTCAAAATGTTATAGTTTTTCTTTAGTAGTAAAGTCTTTATCTACCTTGAATTGATTTTATTGTATGATTGGAGGTAGGAATCCAATTTCATTTTTTTCCCATGTGCTTACCCTATTGTTCTAATACACTTTATTGAAAAATGTTTTTTCCCCTACCAATTTACAAAGCTTTCTAATATAAATCAAGTTTCCATGTATGTGTGGATCTGTTTATAGGCTCTATCTTCTGGCCCAATGGTCTCTTTTTCTATCTTGTGCCTTATTTACCAAAGTTTTACAGTAATTCTTGGTGTCTGTTACTATGCCTCACTTTATTTTTCATTAGGACTTTCTTGGCCCTTTTGCATTTCTCTGTTAGTTTTAGGATCAGCTTGTTCAATTTTATATAAAAAAGAAACCATCAAAATTTTGCTTGGCATTGCATTGAATCTATACTGTAGGGAGATTGGTATTTTTGAAATTGAGTCTTCCATTTTGTGAACATATGACTAAATGTTGTTTCTACTTATTTAGTTCTTTAAAAATGTCTTTATGTAAAGTTTGTAACTTTTTTCTGTAAACAGCTTTTGTATATTTCTTTTTATTGTGGTAAAATACACATAACATAAAAGTTACGATTTTAACCTGAAGTCCATTAACTTTGTTGTACCACCATTAACACTATCCAAATCCAGAACTCTTTTTATCTTGTAAAACTGAAACCCCATATCCATTAATAACTCCACATTCCCTTCTCTTCCCCCTCTGGCAACCACCATTCTGTCTATGAATTTGATTACTCTTGATACCTCATTTAAGTGGAATCATGCACTATTTGCCTTTTGTGACTGGCTTGTTTCACTTAACATAGTGTCTTTAAGGGTCATCCATGTTGTAGCATATGTTGGAATCTCCTTTTCAGGACTGAATAGTATTTCATCATATGTATATAGTATATTTTGTTTATTCATCTGTTGATGGACATGTAGATTGCTTCCACCTTTTGGCTATTGTAAATAATGCTGCTTTTGGAAACACATGTATACAAATACCTACTTAAGTCCCTGCTTCTAATTCTTTTGGGTATATAGATAGCCAGAAGTAGAGTTGCTAGATCACATGGTAAATTTATTTTTAATCTTTTGAGAGATGCCATACTTTTTTCCATAGACACTGCTCAATTTTAGATTCCCACTAGCAGTGCACAAGTTCCAGTTTTCCACATTCTCAACAGTGCTTGTTTTTTTTAATTTAATATGTAATAGCCATCCTAATGGGTATGAAGTACCATCTTACTATGGTTTTGATTTGTATTTCTTTAATGATTAGTGATATTGAGCATCTTTTCTTGTGCTGCTGGCCATTTGTATATCTTCTTTGGAGAAATGTCTGCACCAAATCCTTTGCTCATTTTTTAATGGGATTTTTTTTCTTATTTTTAGGTGTAGGAGTTTCTTTATGTATTTTAAATATGACTCTTACAGATACTTGATTTGCAAATATTTATGCCCAGTCTGTGGATTGCCTTTTGACTTTCTGGATAGTAAACAGAAGTTTGTAGTTTTGATGTAGTCCAACAGTCTATTTTTTTCTTTTGTTGCCTGTTCTTTTTGTGTCATATCCAAGAAATTATTGCCAAATCCAATGTTATCAAAGTTTCTCCTTATGTTTTCTTCTAAGAGTTTTAGTTTTAGGTTTTAGGTTTAGGTCTTGGATCCATTTTGAGTTAATTTTTGTGTATTTTATAAGGTAAAGGTCCGCTTCATTCTTTTGTGTGTAAATATCCAATTGTCCTAGTTCCATTTGTTGAAAAGACTGTTTTTTCCCCATTCAGTGGTCTCAGCACCCTTGTCAAGAGTTATTTGACCATATGTATGAGGGTTTATCTCTTGGCTCTGTATTCTATTCTGTTGTTCTACATGTATGTCTTTATACTAGCACCACAGTGTTTTGATTACTATAAGTTTGTAGTAAGTTTTGAAATCAGGAGTCTTCCAGCTTTATTCATTTCCAGGATTATTTTGGCTATTCGGGGTCTCTTAATATTCTGTGTGAATTTCGGGGTAGATTTTTTTTTTCCATTTCAGAAAAAAAAAATCATTGGGACTTTAATGGAGATTGCATTGAATCTGTAGCTTACTTTAGGTGGTATTGACGTCTTAACAATACCAAGTCTTCCTATTCATGAACATTGGATATTTTTTCTTTTTTTGTGTGTCTTGTTCAGCTTTTTTCAGCAAAGATTTGTAGTTTTCAGTTTACAAGACTTTTGCCTCCTTAGTTAATTTTATTTCTAATTATTTTATTTTGACACATTTTATGAAACTTATTTTTAGTTATTATTTTATATTTGTTATGCTATTGCAAATAGAATCTCTTTAAAAGTTTCTTTTAATCTGTTTGTTGCTAGTCTTTAGAAATACCATTGATTTTGTTTCAAGCAACCTTGATAAACTCTACTAAAAATTCCAATATTTAATCTGTAGATTCTTCAAGATTTTCTGCATAAGTAACCATATCATCTACCAATAACAATAGTTTGTGTTTTTTTCTCTAGTCTATATTCCTTTTGTTTCTTTAGGATACCTTATTAGGAATACTTTCAGCAATTAACCATGTAGTATATTTAGGTTTTATACATGTTTTTTGTTAGGTTAAAAAAGCTGCCTTTTATTCTTAGGCTGTAAATTTTTTAAAGTCATAAATTAGAGTTGAGTTTTATCAAAGGCTTTTTCTACTTATATAGAATAGATCATATAAAATTTCTCCTTTAATCTGATCTGTTAATGTGATAATTAATTGATTTTCTAATATTTGGTCAAGCTTGAATTCTTGGGAGGAACCTAGCTTGGTTTTGATGTATTATTGAAATATATAAATCATCACTGGATTTGGTTAACTAATTCTTAAGAGTTTTAACCTGGGGAGTGAGATAACCATATATTTTTAAAATTGATAAACATTTTTACAAACTATAGCATAAACAGAATAATGCACAAATGAATACGCCTGCAGGCTGGTGAATTATCACCATACTCATGTAACCACTAACCTGGTCAAGATATAGAACATTACTCCCACCTCAAAAGCCCCATGTACCTTCCAAGTCACTACCCCTCTTTCCACCTCCGCAGTCATCATTATCAACACTTTAAGCTCTGTAGCCTAGTTATAGGGTTTGTGCCTAGAAATTGAATTGCTGGTCCCTAGAATATGCAAATGTTCAATTTTAGAAGACCTGCCAAACTGTTTAGCAACTTAATTGTATCCGCTTACATTTTCAGTAGCATTTTGAGTATTCTAGATGTCTGTATCCCTGTCTAAAATTGGAATTGACAGTCTTAAAAATTTTTTTCACAATTTTGTTGTGGTATAATTGACATAGAAAAGATTGCAGTTATTCAGGTGTGCAAGTTCATGAGTTTTCACATATGTAGTCTCTGTGACACCATCAAGCTAATGAACATATTTTTCACCCCCTAATCTTGTGCTGCTTGATAATTCATCTCTGCATTCCTTTATCGTCATCTCCTGGCAGTAACTGATTTACTTTCTCTTTTGTCTTTTACTTTTTTTAACTCAGTATAATTATTTTGAGATTCTTTCTTCAGATATTTACTTGTCAGTTCCCTTTAGGCTCTTCTGAGTTGTGACAGTTTTTCAGACTTCCCATGGTTTTGATGACCTTGACAGTTCTGAGTAGTAGTCAGGTATTTTGTAGACTTCTCTTCACTTAGAATTTGTCTGATATTTTTCCTCATGGTTAAATTGAGTGACTTATCACTGATTTTTGTTAACCTTGATCACCTGGCTTAGGTAGTTTTTTTTTCAGATTTCTCTACCGTACAGTTTAAAATTTTCCCTATGCTGTCCTTAGAAGCAAGACACTGAGCATAGCCAACACTGAAGCGATGGGGAGTTATTTGCCACCTCCTTGAGAGAAGAATTCCTACATAAATTATTTGCAATTCTCCGTACAGGATATTTGTTCTCTCTCATTTATGTTTATTAAATTCCTTTTTTTATGTCAATGTGGACTCATTTATATTTGTTTTATACTTTGGGTTATAAACCAGTATTGTTATTTATTTTGTTGCTCAGATTGTTTCAACTTTGGGCATTGGGTCCTTTTTCATTTAACCCATTTCCCTTTGACAAACTTTATCATTTTGTGTTTTTGAGTATTTCCTTACTTTCTGACACTGCAGGGTGCTTCAGATTCATCTTATATTTTCCCTGCTCCATACCTAGAATCAATCATTTGTTTAAAGATTCCTAGTTCCTTTTGTTGGAAAGTTTTTAAAAAACTTTCTCTTTTTCTGTTGAGATTCCCTGTTTGTTGAATCATTGTCTTGGTATTTTCCCTTATTTTGGCATACTTTCTTTTAGTTCTTTTAATATATTTATAATAGCTGTTTTGTAGTCCTTGTCTACTAAATCCAACTTAGGACCTCATTCAGAGACAGTTTTCATTTGACTGCTTTTTTCCTAAGCATATCGTACTTCTTTGTATTTCTCATAATTTGTTTGTGATTATTTCCTCTCCCATTCTCTGTCTTTATGCATTTTGCCTTTTCTATTACTTCATGTTGTTTTATAGTATTTTGGAAGGGAAAAGAGATAAATGTGTTTTCAACATGTTCTATTTAAATGACAGTCCCAGAGCCAGTATTTAAACCCATTCCTGGGTCCAGAAACCAATTTTTATATTTTTTAAATAGTAATGTCTGTTGCTTCCCAAATGTTTAATGACCAGTAGTATATCTGAGACTTAATTGGCACTCAGAAGAAATAATTTTAAAAATGTTTTAGAATATATAAGCCTGTGTGTCCTAAATGTATTTTTTTAACCTCATAAAATTTGATACTCCAAGCAGTTGAGTTTATAATTTTTCCTGCCTTCTTCCAGAGATAGGGAAGAACGACTGGCAGCACTCACAGCTGCTCAGCAAGAGGCTATGGAAGAGCTGCAGAAGAAAATTCAGCTCAAGGTAGGGATTTTGTATATTTTAATTTGAAATTTTAGAGGTATTTTAATTTAGCATGAGATTTAAATTTTATCTATTTAATTGTATAAAAATTGAATTAATTTGTATTTGTAATCTTTAGATAATAAGACATACGGTTTTGCTATGATCATTTCTAACTCAACTACCTGAAAACTAAACTTATTTTAATAAGATAAAACAATTGAGAAGAAAAATGTGAAGGAATTTTAGCATTTCTTGATTTTACTAAGCAATTTTTTAGTAACTTGAAGATATTACTGTTAGGCTTCTGATATTCATGGACTTTTAATTCTTTAGAATAAACGAAAAGATGATTATTCCAGTGCTTATGAATTACATAATTGTTGCTTGAGAGATTAGGATAAACTGATATTTTCTTGGAACTCTTTACCTTTAGTGCTTTAGTTTCTAGCAGTGTAAATATTTTGCATGGTTTCACAGTTATTTACACTTGGGCTTTTCATAGAGACTAAGTTCCATAGGATAGAGGGACCATATTTTACTACTTGTTTAGTCCTGGAACTTTATCATTTATTTAAATTTAATGCACCAAATATTTATTGAGCTTTGTGGTAGGCATGGGGATACAGAGATGAGTAAGACATGGTTCTAAGTTTCAAGAAATTCATAATCTAGTGTGAGATTCAGATGCTAAGGAGATAATTTCCATATGGAGAGAGGTATACGTGGAGTGCTATGGAGGTACAGAGGAGGGTACTAAGTTTAACAGGAAGAGTTTCAGGAGTCAGGAAAGTAATTTTCTAGAATAATATCTGAGCTGAATCTTGAAAGAAAAATGAATTGAATAGGTAGATGAGTGGAATGGTATCTAGCTGTATGAAATGGTATAAGCACAAGTCAAGAAGTCTAAAATAGTGGTTTATTTTGGTTGGTTTATTTTTTTGTTTTCTGGGAAGTCACTGGAGTTGATGTGGGTAGAGGTCTGTGTCATGAGGGGTCTTGTCTGCTATGAGAATAAACTTGGTCTTTATCTATTGGTCACCATATCCCATAGTCCAGGAAGTGCTTTTCAAAAATATGTTGTGGTCAAATAAATGTGTAAAATGTTGCTTAGTATAAGCTCGGTTTATTGAGTCATAGTGTACAGTGACAGGCAAGAGTCTTTGTAAATGTCTCTGTTAAAAATTTGTTTAATGTTAACTATTTTCTAAATTTATTTGACCATAGAACCTCTTCCACAAAACACTTAATAATATCCCACAGTGTAATCCCATGGAGCACACTTTAGGAAATATTACTCTGTATGCAGGAGATATTAGAGGGCTTTTTGCCAGTTCTTGTCCTCAGTGTCCAAGTTAACATTGAATTAAAATATTCTATTATGTTAGAAAGTTTAATGGAAATATTACTTTTTCAAGTTGTCAGTATAACTTGAATACGTTTCTGTATTCTCACACTTTGACTTCATTTACAGCATGATGAAAGCATTCGAAGGCACATGGAACAGATTGAACAAAGAAAAGAAAAAGCTGCTGAGTTAAGCAGTGGACGACATGCAAATACTGATTATGCCCCCAAATTGACCCCTTATGAAAGAAAGAAGCAGTGTTCTCTCTGCAATGTCCTGGTAGGTTGTCAGTATCAATATTCTGATGATACATTATAATTTATTATTAAAATTTATTAAGCTATGGAAATATATTCTCACAGTCTCTTAAAAGTCATGCTAAGGTATCTGCTGAGTACTGTGGATTTCTTTCACGATTTTTTTGCCAACTAGGTAGTACAAAAATAGAATTAGCATTTAGGAGTAGCAGTGCAGAGGGCCAGAGCATGCAGTTGCTGCTAAAATGGATGTATACCTGCTCTATTATAGCCCAACTCAATATATTGGGGTATTAGGAGCAGAAAAGAAAAGGAACATTTTCAGTGCTGAAATTTAAACCTTGATTCTTAGAAGAAATGGTACCCTGTTAAGGTTGACTATGATGGCATGCCAGTTTTTTTGACCATGGATCTTCTAGAGGATTCTCAGAATTGCATTCTAAAGAAAATATTTTTAAGCCTATTATGTTAAGGCTAGAATGCAATTTCCGTATAGTATACTGGATAGAATGTGTAATATTTAAAATTAGATATAATTATATACTCATTACATTGTTTGGCTTTATGCTTTTAGATCTCGTCAGAGGTGTATCTTTTTAGCCACATTAAAGGAAGAAAACACCAGCAAGCTGTGAGAGAGAATAGCAGCATCCAAGGGCGTGAGCTGTCAGATGAAGAAGTGGTAAGCTTTACTTCTGGTCATCTACATGTGTTTATTGAGTATCTACTGTATTCTCTTTTGTTATGAAGAAATCTGTGTTCATATGTATTTCCGTGATTATTTAAAACTATATTTAATTAGTAACTACTACAATATAGTGTACAAATGTCATTATTTTAGAATATATATTTAATAAGAAACAGAAATAAGTATTCAGTACTGTTATTTATATACTTTCAGTGTGAAGAAAGTTTGTGACATTTTTATATTTTTATAATTCAAGAATTACTTAGTGATGCTCTACGTTTCCTGGGAAACAGTTAAAATAAAAATCATTTAAATTAGTAATTTTGTATCAGTACAGTACATTGAAGTTTTTGGAAATGTGTTATTTATCTACCTATAATTACTGTTTACATGAAATTTAGATTTGTATAAATATTTTTATAAATATTTTTCTTTCAGCTGTTATTGAGATATGGTTGACATTACAAATCTATGAATTTGTTGGTCCTGTTTGTAATGGCAAATTTCTAAAGGTACACAAAGATGAGAAATTCACGTTTGTCAAGCATCTCTTAAGATGTCCAGGAAAGGTTACTGTGGTTCTTTGAGGGCAGTACTTGTGTGTAGGTGCACATGTACTTTTAACTTTTTTTTTGAAGTATAGCATACATTAATAGAATACACAAATGTATATAGCTTGATGAATTTTTACATATGTTCCACTCATATCAGGATATAGATCATTTCTTGTACCCCAGACAGCTCCCTTATGTTCTGTTTTAGTCATGCCCCCAAAAGATAACTAGTCTGACTACTAGGCACTGTCAGTTAGTCATGCCTGCTCTTGAACTTCATACAAATGACATCATACGGTATGTACTTTTCGTGTCTGGCTTCTTTCACTAATCCTTAAGTCAGTGAGATTGATCCCTAATGTTTATGTGAAGCTATAGTTCATTCTTTTTCTTAACTTTTTGTCAGTGCTCTCCAGGCAGAGACCATCGGGGCACAACTACAGTTGAATAAAATGAGATTTATTAATTTATTAAAAGAAGGGAAAATGCACACTATGGGGAGTTACGGGATTTTCTCAATAAGGTGTTAAAAAGGACTTATAAGATTTGGGCCTTTGCTAGGTGATTTTGGCAGGGGATGTTCAGGAACACAGGACTTTGCTCTGGATTGGATGCTATCAGGTAATTCTGTGGTTGGTTCTTAATAACTTACCTATGTAGGAGGAACAAAGCTGCCATTATCTCCTAAGTTTCTGGATCTGACCAGTGCTTCAGGGGAAATTGCACATAGTTCATTTGGCTTCTTCTTTATGATTTTGTCCATTTTAGAATTTTTGCCCCTCAAGTTACAGGTACTTTGACAACTCTAAACTAAATTCTATCTCTTCAGCTTGGTAAGACTGCCACTTTCAGCTTGCACTATTCTCCCATGCCCAAAATCAGCATAATTCCTTAGGGAAAAATCCAGAGTGAATGTGGAGCTCACCTCATGTGCTTCCCTCCTTTTAGGGATCATGGTCTCTCAAGTTCTGGTTGTGTTGGCTGTTCTTTAATGCTTTCAAGCAGATGTTCTGTATATTTTGTGCAAATTTTGGAGTTGGAAGATTAGTCCGGTGTAAGCCATTTCACTGTGGCTGGAATTGAAAGTCTTCAGTTATTTAATTGCTGTATATCCATTGTTTGACATAATGCTTGACACCTAGTAAGGTAGTTAATAAAACCTCATTGAGTAAAGTTGAACTGAAAGGTTATACAGAATAGCTTTAGGTAACATTAATAAAAGTGAAAGAAAAAGTGAAACTAATCATCTTTTTACCTGAAGTAATTGTCTTTTGCTCAAATTGTATGAGTATTTTAAGAGACAGTAGTATGGAATTTTTATTTTTTTACTTGAATCATTCCTGTGATTATCCCCATTCTCAACTTGCTGTTTAGAACTATAGCCATGTGTATGTGTGCTCTACTTTGAAAAGAATCCTAAATTGCTTCGTAATTAGAATTTAATTATCCCCATTATAAAGGAAATTCTTCTACTTTTAAAAATTATTTTAACTAAGTTCTCTTAAGAAACAAATATATTATTTAATTTGTGAAAAATTATTTAAAATTTTGTGGAGCACTGCTATTCTGTAAACTGAAATCTAAATTTTATGTTTTTATCTGAATGAGAAAAGCAGAGGAGAGAATATTTAATTCATGCACTTTGGAAGAAAAATGTGTAATATTTAATTTTTGTAGCTGTCAAAGCATAGTTTGATGTTTAGCTGTCGTGCTTTGAGATTTGATTGATGTATTCATTTTGTGTACTGTTTCAGTTTAAAAGTATTAAATTTTCTTTAAGTTCTCACTTAATTCATGTAGTTATTCATGGTTATAGCACCTTCTTGAAAATAAGTGTGCAGTATAGTGTATGAGTTGTGTGATGTAGAAAGGCTATTTTATATTTACTCACACAGACATTTCATTTTTAATCAGTGAAGGTACCTATAGTAAACATACTTGTTCTACTTAAAGTTATTACTTGTCATCTGTGATGTCTTTATATTATATACACCTTATCTGTGACCCTTCTTCTTGGACATATAAGACTTTATTTATACCACCTCTGACCTAATAAAATTGGACCTTTGACCTTATGCACTCGACATATCAGATAACTTACTCTTGATCTCTTGACACATTTTGTTTTAAGCCTGTTAAACATAATAGGTAGCTGCCCGGCAAGAAAGGTTTAATGTTTAGTGTTTTTATTGTAATTTGACCGGGAAATTTTTCTTGTGTTTTTTTGAGGCTTCGCAAAAAGAACTGCTGTAATGTTTGATTTTATTTTCTCTTTCATCATCTTAGAATCCAAATGATAAAAGTATGTGATTTTTAAAGGTCAAAAGAAACTGGTGTTAGTTTAAACACATGCCAAAATTTAATTTTTTTTAGCACATTAGAGAAATAGTGATGTATTAGTTTTAATTAAAACTGTGACTTCTTTTGTGGTCCTGTTTTCACACTATCCAGTGATACCCCTTTTTCACACTTTTTATATTCCATGAACATTGTGCTTTCTCTTTTCTGTATTGGTTTTCTTTTACTAAACATATAGTTTTGGAGATGATCATTAATCAGTGATTCAGGACCAGAACCTAAAGAACTACACTTTTCTCATGTGTTTTGCAGTGTCTGTGTTGTTGGGTCAATAAATTACAACTACATCAATTTTTTTCCCATGAGTCTTTGCCTTTAAACAGTTGCTTTATTGTAAAAAGCAATTTTAAATAAGTAACAAATACCTGCATTTTAGGAACTTAAACTATTTCATTTTTGATAAAACTTTATTCTGTGACTCCTAGATAGATCTCAAAATACTGTTAACCCATATAAACATGAAAAAGCCATTTCAACCATATTTCCGTGCATGAGTCCTTGGAGCATATATACAGTAACATGCTATTTTTCATTTGCATCATTGTGGTTGCCTACTGTATTTTTAATTTTATTTTTTATTGAAGTGTAGTTGATTTACAATGTTAGTTTCAGGTGTACAACAAAGTGATTCAGCTACACACACACGTGCACACACACACGCACACAGATTATTTCCCATTATAGCTTATTATAAGAAATTGAATATAGTTCCCTGTGCTATATAGTATGACCTTGTTGTTTATCTATTTTATATATAGTAATGTATATCTGTTAATCCCCAAACCCTAATTTATCCTTCCCCACCCTTTCCCCTCTGGTAACCATAGTTTGTGTTCTGTGTCAGTGAGTCTTTTTTTTTGGTAAGTAAAATCTATATAATTATTTATAAGATTCCACATATAGGTGATGTCATATGATATTTGTCTATCTCTGACTTACTTCACTTAATATGATAATCTCTAGGTCCATCCATGTTGCTGCAAATGGCATTATTCCATTCTTTTTTTATGGCTGGATACTATTCCATTGTGTATATGTACCACATCTTCTTTATCCATTCATTTGTCAATGGATGTTCATCCAGAAGTGGATTTTTGGATCATACTGTAATTCTGTTTTTAATTTTTTGAGGTATATGACAGTAGCTGCACTATTTTACTTTCCCACCAACTGTTTAGGGGTACAGGTATCTCCACATCATGCCAACATTGTTATTTTATGGGGTTTGTTTTTTTTGTTTTTGATAGTAGCCATCCTAATGAGTTGGTCATATTTTAAAGTAGAAATTATTTGAGTGTATTTCTATGATTTACTACATCTATTTTGGTAAATTTTCATTTACTTGGAAATTGTGTTTTCTCAAGTTTTCAAAAATCTTGACAAAACATTTTTCATAGTATTCTTTGTGATGTTTTAAAAGAAATCTTCAGCTGTGTCTTCTCTTTCATTTTAACATTTTAAATTTGTGCCTGTAGTTTTTCTCTTGATTATTCTTGCCATAAGTTTGTCTATTAGTATTTCCAAAGATTTGGTTTTTGATTTTGATCATATCTGCTGCTTCTTTGTTTTTTGTTCATTAATGTCATTTCTTGGTTTTATTATTTCCTTTTCACTTTTTTCTCTGAGATTATATAGCCATTCTTTTTCTAACTCCTTAAGGTGAATGCTTGGTTTGTTAATTTTTAGCCGTTTTCCTGATGTGTTCATAAAGATATTAATTTCTAAGACTTGCTTTGATATAAAGTATTTTCATTATTACTCACTTCTAAATACTTTTTAATTGCCTTCAGAATTTTTTCTTTTATCTATCAGTTGTTTAGAAGGTTGGCTTGAAATTTTCAAACATAGAAATTTTGTCTGATTTCTACCTTAACTGCAATAAGATCAGAGACTGTAATCTTTGAAATCTGGCAGAGCGTGAAACATGGTAAGATTTAGTAAACGTTCTGTGCTTGAAGAGAAAGTATGTTTTCTAGTTACCTATTCCATCAAGTATATTAATCATGATATTACAATATTCTATATCTATATAGACTTTTGTCTACTTCTTTCAAATACTGATTGAGGAGATTAAAATCTTTCACTGTGATGATAAATTTATTCCTGTTTTATCAGTTTTTGCTCCATATATTTTGAGGCTAGATTATTAAGAACATACAAGTTTAGAGTTGTCTTTCTAATGAATTCAGCCTTTTGCTATGTGAAATGGCTCTGAGCTTGAGTAATGCTATAGGTGAGTAGTTTTCCCTTTTTCTGCAGGTGCTTTCTGATTTTAACATCAAGTTTATGATGGAATTACAAAATAAATTGGGATTTTTTTTTAACTCTAAAGAATTTTTTTTACTTCATCTTATTTTGACAGTAATATAGATTAGATATACTAGATTTCATTTATTTAGTATTTGCTTGGTGTATCTTTTTCTGCTTTGAAATATTTTGGTGAAATTCATTATATTCTAAGATGTGTGTATACTGTTTGTGGAATAATAAAACAACTATCTTTGTGCCTACCACTCAGGTTAGTGAGAATCTACTAGTAGGAAATCTTGTTTGTCTGTATGCGCTTTTGTTTATGAAATATATTTTCACCGGGTAGAGATTTGCAGCTTTACAGTTATTTTCTCCAAGAATTGAGTAGATATTATTTGCTGTCTTCTTGCTTTTACTCCTAATTGGGTTGCCTTGGCTATTCCTCTGCTTTTTAATTTCTGTGTAACCTTTGCAATTAACTTGTTAAGCCAAGAAAATCCTGTTTGAGTTTTGATTGAGATTGCATTGAAGTAAGAGTAGACATCTACATTTTCCTTCCATCCTGCCACGTTTGTCTACTCATGTATTGCATTTGGGTGTGATGTCATTCAGTAAAGTGTATAGTTTTCTTCATTTAAATCTTGAACATTTCTTCCTGGGCTTATTTTGGTTCTAAATAATTAATGGATTTTACTAGTACTTTGAATTTCAATTTTTATTTTCTTTTAAACAAAGGAAATATTTCCAGGATTATAGATTAGAGTGGTGGCAATGCCTTTTTAAAATTTTATGAGTATCAGTGTATGGGTATGTTTAAAAGTGTGAATTGATTTATGGATTTGACTTTCAGATATTTTGCATATAGGCCAGGCTAATCATCTGTGTATTGCTTTAATTTTAAAATATGTGATGCCAAAATGAGCACTATTCTTTTTTTTAATTTCAGCTTTTATACATTATGGTCATAGATTATGGCTTATATAGGTAATACCTTGAGGATTTAATTGATTTTCTTTATAGCACTTTCTTTGGCACTTTTATACACTCATGAAACCATCACCAAGATCAAGTTAAGAACATAATCATCACCTCAAAAAGTTGCCTCATCTGCCATATCCTTGCTGATTTTCTGCTTGCTTTTGTTCTGTCAATTTTTGAGAGAGGGATATTGAATTTTTTAATTTTATTGTTAATTTTTTCTGTTTCTTTTGGCAGTTCAGTTTTTGTCTTCATGTAGTCCAAACCTTTGTTATTAGATTCATAAATGCTAATTAGTGTACATCCTTTTGATTGACTCATTTTTATTATTAAGTGACCTTTATTCCTAATAATATTCTTTGCTACCTTGTCTAATACTAACATTGCCACTCGAGCTTTCTTTTATCCAGTGTTAGAGTAGTATATCCTTTTCTATCCTTTCACTTTTAACCTATGGATTTGAATTTTTGCATGCATCCTTTTCTTAGACATTTGAAAATTCATAAACTTAAAGGGAATGTTTATTCTGATGCCATTGACTGTGATGTGAACCTGCTGGCTCACAAACCCTTGTCGCCCAGGGCTGTAAGGTGCTGTCTCTGAGCTTTGTTGTCTCTTTGATTTTGTATTGAAAGGGTGACGTTATTCGTGGTCTATGGTAATATTGTTACTGGGATATTATTGAAATGATTTCTAATGATGAAGCCTGATATTAATCTAACTTGCTATATTTGAAATCTGAGAATTCTGCAAAGATACCTTTCATTACAAGGCTTGGTTCAATACAGCTGAACCATTCCCTGTTGCAGGACTGAGCTCAGACCTTTCTCTGTCTTCACAGCATGATAAATTAATAAGCTTGTTGAACTCTGGACTTCTGTTTGAGTCATCTGTTAAACCTCAGATTAGATCAGAAAGGAACATCAGAATCTGCAGAAGAAGTCTTTACCTCGTTTATCATCTCCTCCTACCAGAAATCTGATGGAGTATTTGTAATTGTCACTGAGTGGTGGGGGGACAGATGGTGGACTATCATTTTATCAGAAGATGGCCTTTTCTCTTACATGGTATCTGTTTCACAGTATTTCATTAGCTTCATTTTTCGCATCTGTCCCTTCAAACAATGTAATACATAGATTATAATAGATAAAAACACAAGTGTGTCCTACACCTGTAGAAAGGGACTTTGGCAGAGTTGAATCTTTTGTATAATTAAAATAGCCTATCAAGTTTTAAAAGTTGTCATTGTCTTGTGTTTAATTTTTCAAAGTGATACTATCACAGAAGGTACTGTTTTGATAAAAGGCACTACATTTTATATTTTCTTAAATTTACTGTTTAACTAAATTTAAAATTTTGTTTAAATATAATGGAACTCTGAGAGTTTTTATTTTTTTAAACCTTCCTTCCACACCTGCTTGTGCAACTCTGCACTGGCCCAGGTGCCAGGGAAGCACAGATAAATAATGTCACATAAGCCTTTCTCTTCATTTTATGCTACTCTGACAAAACACGCTGATTTAAGTGAAAATGAACTAATTTTTTTGTATATGGTGCTTTCGCTTTTGAATAGTGTTTGGATGATAGTATCTGTAGATCCTTTATTTGCTATGAGGAATGCCGTCTAGCAGATCAGTAATTACAAATCAGTTTTCCTCTGAAATATTTCTGGGAGATAATCTGCTGGAGTAGTTTTATGGAAGAGTGATATCAATCAAAATAAAAGTCTGCTACAGATTCTTTCGGTCTTATTCTAAGTAAAACTCTGACCGTTTACCTTAAAACAGTTATCTTATAAGCCCTTGGCACTTTGGCATTAAATTAAATGTTAATGAGCTAACGTGTTATTATTTTCAGTATAGTATGTCTAGGAGGGAGTGATACTTGAAATATATACCAAAATACTGCCTAAAAATGCCATGGTGTTTGTAGTTGAATATTTCATTTCTTCCCTTTTTTCATCTCTAATTTTCTCCTAATTTTCCTTCTTCCCTTCCCAGACACCGTCATCTCTCCACTCTCCCACTTCTTCCTCACCCATCTGCTCTCTTACCATCATCATCCAGGGAAACAAGAGAAACAAGTTCAAACCCTACAGGCCTTCACCCTCTCCCAGTTTTTGCAGAGGACTGTGAGGAGATACCGTAAACTGCCTGCTAGGTATCTTATTTGTTGTTGTGCCAGGCAGGCTTGGAAGAGTGGAATGCCTCAAAATATTTTCAAGAATTTAAGAGAAAAGATTATTTGGTTCTGGAATAGATTAATATCAATGGATTTTAGTTTCCAAAGTTGAGAAAGTACAGGATGAGATTGAGAGAAAAATGTTGTTTTTCCAAACAAAATGTGAAAACTCTTGCATTAATTTCTCGTCTATTTAAATTAGTAACTTGGCATCTACTCTGCTCTTGAAAATAAACTTATGGCTCCAGAAAAATATGCCTCTTGAGCATGACATTGGATTTTTATTTTTAAAAAAACACTTAATTTTTAAGTAAAAATTAAGTAAATTAAAATTAAAAAAAAATTAAGTAAAAATTGTATTATTGTAGTGAAACTTTGGTCCTTTTTATTCAAAGGAGACATATTCAAGTACTTTTGAGCTAGAAAGAATAACATCCTTAAAAATTCTCAGTTCTGTATTACAATATTTTTAAATAATGGGAAGCAGATTATTTTCTTTGATGTAACATATTTTGTGAAATGTATGTATTCTGAGGTAACACTTGAGAGCTCTGAAAATTATAGTTTAATATCATTTATATTTTCCTGCTTATCAGCTATTTTTAGAATATTTACATTCTTTCCCAAAGATCGTGAACCTATCTATAGCTTAAACTTTTTCCTGTCTCTTTTAAAAAATAAAGAACTATGAGACCCTTTAGGAGGAGTCTGGTAGAATATCAAGGTCGTATACTTCAGTATGAGTTATTTTGTTGAATATAGTAAATTATGTTAGAAAGGCCAGAGCTTTGGTCTGGTGTGCCATGAAAGGTAATTACAAGAGTAAGAAGGGTGTAAACTTTGATGAGATCATCTGTGTAGGTATTAGTTTCCTTGTATGCATTACCAGTGTTTCATGTTGTTCCAGTGTTGTTTAAGTAAGAAGTCACAAATGTGACTTAACCACTAGGCTTAAATTTTTGGACGTGTGGATGTATGGCGTTAGCCATAATTAATTAGCTTTTGAGCTTGATAACGCTGATTTTTAGAATGTTAGAAAATGGACAACTTTACAATTTATTATCTAATCCTTTTATTTTAGTAGTGAGGAGCCTGAGGCCCAGAGAAGTCACTCAGTCATGAGTTGCAGAATTTATCCTGGTATGGTTGTCTTGATGCACAGTTCAGTGCTGTTTCTACTGCATCAATTTGCGTTTCTATTCCTAAGGAAAAACAGTGTCTCCTATGAATGCATGTCTAGAATTAACATTGTCAAGCAGAAAGAATGGCCAATGAAGACTCATTCCCAGCTTGTTAGTGGTAGAGTAGTCCTGGCACTGAGCATGAGTCCATAAGGGTAGGGGTTGTATTTTTTCAATTCTTTTAGGAATGGAGGAGATCCAGGTGCCCTCGTATGGATTTTGGTCCTGACTGGTTCGTATTTTGAAAATGAGTCAGTAAGTCATAGACGCTGTGTCTCAAAGAGTACACTTTGCTTTTCTTTGTGCCTAATAATAATTAGGATTGTGAATAGATATTAAAAAAGCATGTATTTTTATGTAGTTACATTCATTCTCAACAGTCATCTGTGCTGTTTTTTTCCTGCACTTACATACTTATGACAAAGTTTGATTTATAAATTAGGTACGATAAGAGAACATCTGAATTGCTAGCATCACTACTCTTGTTCTTTTGGACCAATATTAAGTGAAATAGAGTTACTTGAACACAAGCACTGCCATACCACAATCCATCTGGTGACCTAGACTAAGTGACTGACAGGTGGGTATACAGTGTGGAAACACTGGACAAAAGGATGAGTCACATGCAGGCTGGGATGTAGTGGGACAGTGTAAGATTTCATCACACTACACAGATATACAATTTAAAATTTATGAATTGTTTACTTCTGGAATTTTCTATTTAGTATTTTTAGACCACAGGTAGCTGAAACCACAGAAGGTGCAAATGAGGATAAGGGGGGACTACTGCACTTCATTTTTTTCTTGCATAAAATATGCTGTCAAAAGGACTGATGATAATTAATTTTTTTTCAAAATTGTCCTTTTGGAAGTTGTATGATATATCTTGGTATTAGCCACTCTGGGTCATTATTGTCAGATATATGGTGTACTCTTTCAATATTTAATTATATTATTTTTCAGGAAAATTTTCTTAATTATAATTTTTAGTGTTTGATTTGTTCCCTTGTTTTGGCTTCCTTTTTCAGGCACTCCTGATTGCTGCATCTTTGCCTACCTTCCATATTTCCACTTACTCCCAAATCATTTTTATTTCTTTTTTTCTAAAATATTTTCTCCTTTATCCTGTGAGGCATTATTTATTGTGTTTATTCACTCTTTTGTCTTTTTATCTTTATTTTTTCATTATTTTCATTTTGTCTTCTTTATCTTCATTTCTTAAATGATTTTCATTTGCGGTCTTTTGTATGAGTTATGACCTAAATTTTGAGTTTTTTTCAAGATGGTGATTTGTGTTAGAACATTTTCTGTATTTGTCTTAGCTTGTTTTGAAGTAGAAGGTTACGTTTTGGTCTTTTCTCTGTATGACCCTTTTGGTGTGTTTTTATTGTTCATAGTGTTGCTATTCTACCTATTTTCTTTTTCTTTTAATAACTGTGGCATTTGACCTTGATAGTTTTGTGTTGCTTGTTTTTATGTGGAATCGGTTTTTATAAGACTTGCAGAATGAGTTGTGATTCAGGGTAACCATTCTAACTTCGTGGAGCTCCCTCTTCCATTGTTTTTGTGAAAAATACGGTAACTTGCTTTCTAAAATTTCCTAATTCTGTTTCCCTGCTATGCTTTTATCCAGGTGTTTTCCCCCTTTGCCTCTATTATCCCTAGTTTTCTTCATTACATTCATTTTTCTTTTTTTAGCAGTTTCTCTGTGGCTCAGTTTTGAGAATTCATTGGGCTTAGTCTTCACCAGACTGTTGAGACCTTCTTAATGCAGGCACCTTTCACTCACTTGCCACTGGAGTGGGCAGACCCCTCATTTTAGCTGAGACCATGCAAATGCCTGGAGAAAAATATTCTTGGCTAAGGGAACAAGAGTCCTGAGGCAGTTCTGTTCCTGATAAATGTGAGGAACAACAGCATCCACTCCACTGTGGACAGAGTGGGGCAAACAAGGGAGAGTGGTACAGGGTCAGGTCAGAGAGGTTGATGGTTCTGGGCTTAGGAGGCCATGATGAGGACTTTGGATTTTACCCTGAATGTGGTGAGAAGGCAAGATTTTGGTAAGAGGAGTGATGTAATGTGATTTGTGTTTTTAAAAATCACTGCTTCTGTAAAGAGAAGATCTGGCGATCATAGAAGCTGGAAGACCATGTAGAGGCTGTTGTGGTAAGATGAGAGCTGATGATGCCTTAGACTAGCTGATGGTGGTGGGGAAAGTAATTGGATTTGGGGTGAATAAGGGGTATATTTGAAAGTAGAGCTGATGGTATTTACTGATACATTGGATGCGAGTAGTTGTGCAAATAGTGGTACCATTTATGAACACTCTTAAGAGCAATTTTTATGTATATTGGGAGCATAAGAGTTTTGTTATAGAGTGTTGTTTTGGAAATGCTTATGGTGGAAATACTCCAGCTAAGTGGAGATTTCCAGGAGACAGTTTGATATAGGAGTGGAATTCAGGAGAGAAGTCTGAACTATAGATAAAAATTTAGGAATTGCCTTTGTGAATAATATTTCAAGTCACTGCACTGATGCATAAGTCTGGATAGAGAAGAGGGAGTATCTGAGTATAGGTCTGTTTTAACACTTACCAGTCAAGAAGAGGAGAAAGAGCCGGCAAAGAAGACTCAGAAGGTGCAGCTAGAGTTAGGAGGACAGTGTGATGTGTGAAAGCCTAGCGAAGAGAGTGTCAGGGAGGGAGAAGTGATCTACAGGGCTAACGATGGAGGAAATTTGAGAAGAGGGTCTAAAATAATTTCTAGGGAAGAGAATGTGGATAAAGTAGACAGAAGTTGCTTCACTGCCTGGCAATATTAGAACCCATTTGAGGTGCAATGTCATAAATTTACAGTGAGGGTAGTTAACATCGTTTGTAATTACAGCCATATTAATCTGCTCAGTTATGGGCACAGAGTAGGGAGAGAGTTGGATTTAGGATTAGGATTTTGCCATGCACGTACGAAAGAACAGAGGGACAAGGGAGTTGTGTGCGTGCAAGGGAGCGAGTCTAGTGATGGGCTGTAAAATCCACCATGGATGAGGAGGAAAGTGAGGCCGACCTCTGTGTGCTCCTGCCAGACCAAATCTCTGTTGCCAGCGACCACACTGCACTTTCCATCTCTGCCTGGTTTCCGGGATGCCCTTTTTCTTTCTCCTTCCTGCCGTCTTACCCAACTACCAGCCTAAACAAATGCACCCCCACCCCAATATCCATATGTTCAAATTCAATCCATCATTCAAGGAATAGCAGACATGATGCTTCCTTCTACAGCACTGCACTACAGCACTCTAACTGCTACAGCACTCAGACTCTCAAGCTTGGAATTACAGATTTGTGTATGTATTTTACCTCTCCTACTTGAGTGTGGGGTTGCAAGGCACCAGGGATGTGTCCCTGTATCCTTAGCATTTAGCACAACTGATGTGTAGCAAAGGTTTGATGAGTCAGTGAAAAATCTCAAGTAAAACAATTTCTTCCTTGTTTTCCAAAGCAGTTGTTGAAACCAGCATTTCATGGAGATTACTTTTATTTTCATCTGTATAGTCTTTTATGCTCACTGCAGTCTGTAGCAGTGCTGTGTTGTTTTTTGATAGTCATCACCTTTGTCATTTCATCATTTGTCTTGCAGGAGCACCTTTCCTTAAAGAAGTATATTGTTGACATTGTGGTTGAAAGTGCAGTTCCACCAGAGCCTTTGAAAGATGGAGAAGAGCGGCAAAAAAACAAAAAAAAGGCCAAAAAGATAAAAGCCCGGATGAACTTCAGGTACTATAAATATCCTTAAAAACAAAACAAAGAAAAGCTCTTTTAGTGATATATCCTTTCTGTTGTTAAGTCCAAGGAAGACCCTCTGCCTCCCAAAAAAGTTAAAACTTGTTTGCTTCAAGGTAGCCTTAAAAATAACACTGATGAGCCTAATTTATAGCCACTTTCTCTGATTGAGAAAGAAAACTGCGTATCGATCTAAAGCCCTTGCTTTCACCTGTTAAGAGCTCTTCTGATAATTGAATGCCAGAGCCCTGCCAAACTTGTGCCTCCTTCAGCACACAATAGTACATTTAAGTATATGTAAACCAAGCCTATTTTTCTTTCCAACTATTGATTTTTAAATGAAGTATCAAAGAAAATCAATAGCAATCAACAAATAGAAGTCGGCTGGCTGTAGTGTCAAATCCCATGGCTGGGGTTAATCAATTTGGTTGCCTGTCACAACAAGGAAAAGTTCAAGAAATATCTTGAAATAGAAAGTGAATTGTCAGACCCGTAGTTTATCATCAGCCTCCGAAGTGACATCTGAGGATCAGACACTGTGTAGTACATCACTACCTCAGGACTCTGAGCGTCAGCTCGTTACTGATGAGTCTTGTTCGAGGACTCAAATGTAGTTCCTCCTTACGAGATGATTCTTTGCTATTTGAGGAAGGTAGTTTGAATACGTTGTTATACCTTTATCCCCGAATGTTTCGTAAGATAGAGAAGCTTGACAGTGGTTACATCTCTGTAGTTTCCAATTTCAGGTTGTAATTAGAGAAGGTGTCCATTTCATCTTACAGAATCAATAGAAAAGGCTTTTTTGATTGTGTTTTGTGAAGTTCCTCCAAATTTCTAAAAACAGTTTCACAGTATGTACTTCAGAGTGTTACTGACATTTATTTCTAGTTTATGCTAAGAGCTTGTTGACCTTGTGACTGTGAAATGCTGTAGAGTCGATTCTTTGGACCTTTCTCCTCTGTGTGCACAGTCCCTTGGTGAGTTCACCCAGTCCTGTGGCTTTAAATATTTTCTAGTTGCTGATGACTACGAATTTTATATCTTCAGTTTTACTCAGACTCAGTATGTCCAAAACAATCTCCTGCTTTCTCTTCCACACCACCCTACCCCTGCAAAAAAAGCCCTCCTTTACCCATAGTCTTCTCTATCTCAGTAACCAGATACTCTGTTCTCATTGTGAATGCCAAAGCCGTGAAGTTATCCTTGACCTTTTTCTTTCTCACACCTCTCATTCAGTCTAACTACAAATAATGTTAGCTTTGCTTTAAAATACATTCAGAATTTGACTGTCTTTCTCTAACTTTACTACTTCTCCCCTCAACTAAACCTCCATCATCTCTCACCTGAATCATTGCAGTGCTCCTCTGACCAGTCTCTCTGCTTCCGTGCTTGTCTCCTGGCAGTCTTCTAAACACTCTAGCCAGAGTGAACCTGTTAAAATGTCAGATCATGCCACTTTTCTTCTCAAAACTTCAGGGCTTTTGCACTTCGGATTTCCTCTTCTTGGCTGACTCTTCCCACATATATCCATAGAGCTTAGCTCCCTTACCTCCTTCAGGTCTTTGCTCAAATGTCTCCTCTTCAGTGAGGCTGTCCTTCAGGGCCTGATGTTTATAGTAATGCTATAATATATATAGTAGCAATGCTAGTTTATTAAAAAAAACTCTAAGTTATAGGAAAAATGACCTATAATTCTGATGCTACTAATATTTTGGCATGTATGTTCTTTTAATGCACACATACATGTATCTATAGACTTTTTTTCATTGCAGCATAATTTAAGTGAAATGTAGAGATCTCTAATGTACTATTTGTTGAGCAAACCTAGATACTCATGTACTCCACACCCCTATCAAATTTTAGAACATTTCCATTGCTCCACAAAGTTTCTTTGTGCCTCTTTGCAGTCCGTCTTCCACCACCCCTGGTGCTTGGTAATCACTGATCTGCTTTCTATCATTATAGATTAGTTTTTCCTGTCCTAGAAATATATACAAATGAAATCAAATTTCTTTGTGGCTGGCTTCTTTATTGAGTATTGTTGACTCTTTAACAATGAGGGGATTGGGGCCCTGACTCTCCATACAGTCAAAAATCCATGCATAACTAACAGTTGGCCCTGTATACCGGCAGTTCCTCTATGTCTGTGAGTCCTTTCTGGTTGGTAAGTAAGTTCATTTGTGACATATTTTTTAGAATCCACATAGATGAAATCATAATATTTGTCTCTGTCTTACTTTACTTTGTATGATAATCTCTTGTTCTAGTTTATTCCTAAATATTTTTTTTTTGGATGTGATTTTTAAAGGGATTTTTTTTCACTTCCCTTTTCTGATATTTCATTGTTCGTGTAAAGAAATGCAACAGATTTCTGTAAGTTAATCTTGTATTTGCTACCTTGCTCAATTCACTTACTAGTTCTGATAGCGTTTGTGTTGAGTCTTTAGGGTCTTCTACACAGAGGATCACATCATCTGCAAATGGAGTCAGTTTTACCTCTTCTCTTCCAGTGTGGATGCCTGTTGTTTCCTTTTCATGTCTGACTGCTGTGACTAGGACTTCCACCACTGTGTTGAGTAGAAGCAGTGAGAGTGGGCATCCTTGTCTTGATCCTGAATTTAACAAGAAGGCTTTCAGTTTTAACCATTAAGTATGTGGATTTGTCATAAATGGCCTTTATTATGTTAAGATATGTTCTCTCTATGTCCACTTGGTGAGAGTTTTTATCATGAATGGTTGTTGAATTTTGTCATATGCTTTTTCTGCATCTGTTGAGATGGTCTTGTGGTTTTTGTCTTTCCTTTCGTTAATGTGGTGTATCACTTTGATTGATTTGTGTATGTTGAACCATCCTTTTGACCCTGCAATGAATGCATCTTGATCATGGTGTGTGATCCTTTTGATGAATTGTTGGATTCAGTTTGCTGATATTTTGTTGAGGATTTTTGCATCTATCATCATCAAAGATAATGGCCTGTAATTTTCTTTTTTTTTTTTTTGTAGTGTCTTTGGTTTTCGTATCAGCATAATGGAGGCCTCATAGAATGAATTTGGAAACCTTCCTTCCTCTTCAGTTTTTTGGAACAGTTTGAGAAGGATAGGTGTAAGTTCTTCTGTATGTGTTTGGTAGAATTCCCCAGTGAAGCTGTCCAGTCCTGGGTTTTTGTTTGCAGGGCATATTTTTTTTTTATTACAGATTCTGTTTCACTTCTAGTTATCAGTCTGTTCATATAATCTATTTCCTCTTGACTCAATCTTGGCAGACTGTATGTGTCTAAAAACTTGTCCATTTCTTCTTGGTTGTCCAGGTTGTTGGCATAAAACTGTTCATCGTATTTTCTTAAGGTTTTTTATGTTTCTCTGATAGCAATTTTTATTCTTCCCTTTCATTTTTTTTTTACTTTGTTTATTTGGATTCTTTCTCTTCTTGGTGAGCCAGGCTAGAGGTTTGTTGATTTTGTTTATCTTTTCAAAAAGCTAGCTCTTGGGGTTTTTAAAAATCTTTTCTATTTTTTTAAATCTCTGAATTCTTTTCAGTCTTTTTTTTTTAAACATTTTTATTGAGTTATAGTCATTTTACAATGTTGTGTCAAATTCCAGTGTAGAGCACAATTTTTCATGTTCATGTATAACTGAAAAATTCTTTTCAATCTTCTCTCTCACTGTTCCTGTATTTTAATCTTTTGCTCCAGCAAATGGGGTCTGTACACTGTTCCCTAAGTATAGCTTATATTTTCTTGCATATCTAGAATTATTTGCTCACTTTTCTCTCTTATTAATGCTATTTTCTTTTTGTGTATTCAGATGCCACCTATCTTTCAAGCAGGTGCACATTGCATTTCCTTGAGGAAATGTCCCTTAGTGCCTTGAGTGGAAATGATCACTTGTGACAGTACTCATCTGTCACTTAACTCAACTTTGCAAAATTATGTATCTTTTAATGCTGTATCTTCCTCCTCCTTATGGAGGATAAAGCCTTGACTATTCCCACTGTGTATGTACCTCATGTGTGCCATGTATTGAACTTTTATTATCCTCCGTAGTCTAGGTTAGTTCATGTAGAGTAGGGACTATGGAAATAAATACTTAATTGCTGGAAATTAATCAAGACAAAGTTCAAGTTAAAAAATGGGTAACTACCATTTCAGGTACAGTTAGAATTTTTTTGGATAGTAATTTTCTAGTTAGGTGTGCATGAATGGAAGAATGTGTTCAGTCCTTTCCACTTGAAGCCCTAGATAAATGTGTGTTTTGATATAGTAGGCATCTTCCTAAGCCTCAACTTCTTTGTAAAATGAGGATAATACCATACTGAGTTTTTAAGACTGTGTGAGACAGTGAGTATATAACTCCTGGCACAGTGCTTGGAACATACTCAACCCTGCATGGTTGTTACTTTTTCCACCTTTCATGTGAGGCTACAATACTTGGAACTACAAAGTGATTATTTCTCCATCTTGATATGCTTTAATATTTTGGCTGATAATGAAAAGCACATAGAGATTGAAACAATACATAGTTTAATGTGTGATCCTAATTTAGTTACTTCTTCATTCCCAAGCATAGTCTGTGCTAGGTTGCTTTTTTTCTCATTAGACCTGTTGTGATTTGCATCTTCAGGTTTTTTTCTGAAGCAGTTTTTATTTTTCACTGTCATTGCTGTCTGAATTGGTATACATTGTGACTAATTCTTCCACAGGTCATTGGACTAGTTCTGTGAGACTAGAACCCTTTGGGTGAATGGTTAAAATTTAAATTAGCATTTTTCTGTTTTTCCTTCAAAAAGAGAAATTGACAAATTATATCATTGTTAGTGAATTGCTATAGTGATGTCTGCTTAGATTGAGGACCTGTTGATGGCTGTCACCTACTGGTACAGGCAAACTGGAGCCTAGGTGGACTGTGGCAAAGAAGTGTTACCTCATATTTTTGCAGACTTTCGGTGTTTAGTTAATATAAATAACAAAAGCAAGATAAGACAAATCTTTGAGTATCTGGTCAAGCCTTTTCCATTACCTTTTAAAGTTATTTCTAGAGTTAAAGGACTTTGCTTCACCCGTATTTAATTTTGCATTATATACTTCTTGAGGTACATAGATAATCAGCCACTTCAGCCACCTCGTAGAAACTTAATATGGTTTCAAATTTAATTATCATGATTTTAACATTCCTGAAAAATAAGCACCATTGTGTAAAAGGTCTATAAACTCAAAAATGTTTTTAATGAATCTGTTCTCTATCCTATGAGGATGTATGTATCTTTTTAACCTTTTTTGATAGCATTTTTAGTATTTTAAAGAGGCAATGTCAGAAATCAAAGTGTTAAAGCTAATGTAGTAATGTTCCTCATACTGGGAGAGGAAAAATGCAGCCAGCATTTTAATTTGTTATGAAAATTAGCAGCAAAATAACTAACAGTGATCAAACTCTTTTCTCTTTAGGGCCAAAGAATATGAGAGTTTAATGGAAACAAAAAATTCTGGCTCTGACTCACCCTATAAAGCAAAGTGAGTATTTTATCCTATATTTAGTGCTTTGTCTCTTCAGTCTCAGCCTATAATAACAAAGGTTTATCTGAACCATCATTTTATGCCTGTGACCATGGACTTTGTACCTGATGCCTAGAGTTTTCTAACAGTGGTATCTAACTGGGGACAATTTTGCCAGGGGACATTGTGTGTCTGGGGATATGTGATATTTTGGTTATCATTACTTGGGAAGATGGTGCTGCTGCCATCAAGTGCATAGAGACCACAGGTGCTGTTAAGCATTCTTCAGTGCTCGAGACAGCTTTCCACAGCAAGGTATTATCTCATCCGTATCATCAGTTGTGTCAAGGTAGAGGAACCCTGTTCTGACAGAACAGGATCTGTCAAGGCTGTGCTGGTTTTTGCTCTGAGGAGATCTCATTCAGGATTGTTGTGTGGGCCCCTTGACAGACAAGGATTTAGAGTCCACCATTGGGTCTAAGTTTAATTACAGAATAGCTAAGTAAACAAAAACACCATCGTTTTGCTTCTGTGAAGCCTGCTGCCAATGAAGTACAGTGAGAAAGACACTTACATAACACTGCTGATGGGCATGCAAACCGGAGTAGTCTTACTGAAAGGCAGTGTGAATCCAGAGCTTAGGGATCCGCTTTAGATTTCAGGAAACGTGCCCAAATGTTTATATACAAAGATGACTATTTTAATAATATTTTCAGTAGTGAAAAAGTCAAGAAACAACTTAAATGCCACAGACTGAGGAGTATCTGTAACCAGTTGTTGGTGTAGATATGCTGTAGCTTTTTACTATAGCTGCTATTTACGTTTGTCGTAGAAATTTTCTTGCCTGTCAGAAATAAGACGCCCATCGGGTAATTACTTTCATTTATTATTGTACTGGAACTATTAACCATTGCCATTCTAAAAGAAAAAAAGAAATATAAAATATTAAAGAAGGTGACAACATTACCAACATTATGGTGATACTGTGTATCTGGAAAACCCCAGAGAATCAAGTGAAAAGCTAGTAGAAACAAAAGAATCAGTTCAGTAGGATGGCTGATTACCAAATTAATGTGACAGTGTTAATAACGGGCAGTGTTTGCTGAGCCTTTACCTCATGCCAGGCTCGTTACGTGTGTTGACTCATTTATTACTCATATCAACACAGTGAATTTCATTAGGAAGCTAAGTCCTAAAGAGAGTAAGTAACTTGCCTATGTTGTGCAACAACATATCCAGGATGCAAAAATTAATAGCTTTTTGTTCTGATAATCAGAAAATATAAATACCATTTACAATAGCAATAAAAAAGTAAACCAAGAATAAACTCAACAAAAAATATGAAGGCTTTATAAAAACAAAACGTTAAAATGCTAACAAGGGATATAAAAGATGGCTTGTATAAATGGGAAGACAAATTATACCCTTGGATACAAGACACAGTATAGTAAATTCTCTGTAAATTCTTCTATAAATATACTGTAACCCCAATAAAATAACAATCTTCTTAAAAATAGAGATAGAATAATTTTAAAGAACATATGGAAAAATAAATGAGAATTTTGAGGAAGAAGATTTATTAAAGACAGAGAAGGAGGTAGAACTGAGCTAACAGATACGTAGCTGAAATAGTTTTGTATTGGCACATGAATAGTAATACAAATTAACGGAAGAGATTTTTTGAAACAATCTAGAAATAGATCCAAAATTTGAGGAAATTTAATGTATGATATGGTGTAGTGTTTGCAGAGATGGCCAGAAATTGTTGAGCTATTCCTGGAGGCATGTCTCTTTGCAGTATAACTTTGCCACTTCTCTGTCAAGAGGTAGACTCTGTTTCCCTTATTCCTAAATTTGTTCCGGTCATTTGTTCTGACCCACAGTCTACTGCAGAAGCAGTATGTGACTCCTGAACCTTGGCCTCAGAAGTCTTGAGGCTTCTGCTCACAGCCTTGCTTTCTTGTTCCCCTGTGGCTGCCCTATAAGGAAGCCTGGGTCAGCCGCCTTGAGGATGACAGATCACTTGGTCTTGGGATGTAATCCTTTTGATATACTGTTAAATTCGTTTTGCCTGTTTTGTTGAGAGTGTTTGCATCAGGGTTCATACAGGAAACCAAGCCTACCCAGCCTCTGCTTGTGTCACATCTGCTCATGTCCCAGTGGCAAGAAATTTTGCCAAGTCTGTAGTCACTGTATGAGGAGTCTGTGCAAGTCACGGCTAGCAAGGTGTAATTCAAGGCGATCCTGTAATGTAACCGTCTGCTACACAACTTGCTGTAGATTCTCCTCTTACTTGACTGGCTGTTCTTTTTCAGTATCTTTTACCTGGTTCTTTCTTGTCTCCTTGATCTCTAATATTAGCGTGCCTTTGTCCTGAGAGTCCAAATAGAGAATTATTCCCTTGATAATCTCATTTAGTTTCATGACTTTAAACTAATCTAGTAACTGGATGGATTTTCAATTTATATCTCCAATCCAGACCTGTCTCCAGAACTCCAGAAAACTATATCCAACTTCCCATTAAGCATTTCCACTTGGATGTCTCTCTGTTTACTCTTGGACCCCTCAAGCGAACATGTGCAAAATTCACGTCCTGAAATTTGCTCCCAAATCTTATCCCTCATATTTTTGTTGATCTTTGAAATTGCAAGTCCATCTTTAAGTTGAGTCTTCTAAAAACTTTAGAGTCATCCTTTTTCTCACATTCCACTTCCAGTTCATCAAAAAATTCTGTTGGCTCTGTCTTTAAAATATATTCCAAATCAGACCACTTTTCATTACCTCCCTGGTAACTAATCCACCATTTCTCATCTGGATTATTGTAGCAGCCTCCTTACTAGTTCTGCACTGCTTCTACCCTTGGTTACTACATACAGTCTATTGGCCACAGGCAACCAGGATATTCTTTTAAATTACGAGTCTAGAAAAAATGGCACTAGCAGTAGAAGCATAATATTTTAGTATCTTCAGATTCACATAGAAACCAGATAACTAATAAAAAAAAAAACCCAAAAACCCATGGCACAATTTACAACAAAACCCATGTTGTCAGATATCTATATGAAATCCCAATTACAAGTGGGTGGAAACAGATAGCCACAAGCCCTGCATGATAATGACATGTGTGAAGGAAATCAGAGAGAAGCAACAGAGAAGATAGCTGACGTAAGGAAAGGATAACCCGCAAATCACTAACAACAGGCTTTCACTGGAAGCTTCAGGGAACCAGTTTGAGAGAAGCACCTGAACCTCTTCTTAAACAGGTTCCTCAGGAAGGGCTTGTGTGAACAGTGTTGCCTTAGCTCTTGCTCTTTCTTATTGACCATTTTATGCCCTCAAAAATCAGTTTTGCCAGTTACCAAATCCTTGACCCACATTTTTTTTTCCTTGAGTATCTTAAATACTAATAGAGAATGAACCCTGGACACTCAAAATTATTAGACATCAATGTAAAGACTATTGATGAATATTAAAGTTACAGTTTTTATAGAACTAAGACTGATGGCCAGAAGAAAAAGAATATTGTAATAGCTGTATCTCAGATGTATTCATGATATAACTATAAGAAAAAGACTAGGGAAAAAAGAAAGAAAAATACCATATGATATCACTCATATGTGGAATCTAAAGAAAAAAGAAAGGACAAATGAACTTAAATATAAAACAGAAACAGACTCACAGACAGACATAGAATACAAACTTCTGGTTGCCGGGGAGAGGTGGGTGGAAAGGGATAGACTGGGAGTTTGAGATTGGTAGATACTGACAGGTATATATAGAATAGATAAACAAGTTTATACTGTATAGCACAGGGCAGTATACACAAGATCTTGTGGTAGCTCACAGGGAAAAAGAATACGAAAGTGAATATATGCATGTTCATGTATGACTGAAAAACTGTGCTGTACGCCAGAAACTGACTCAGCATTGTAAACCGACTGTAACTCAAGAAAAAGACTAGGGAGAATGGGGAAAACATACGTTAAAAAAACCTATTCTCTAATTGCTAGTGGTATTATTAGTAATGTTATTTGGAGTCTGTGTGCCTGTAATATGGGATAAAGTAAAGGAGATTATGGAGACTAGCATTCTTTTGTCCCCTGTGTCCCCGAGAACATGAATTCTCAGTCTGAATGAAAGATGATAAGTGTAATATAGTAGAGATCAGGTAAAAGCTCTGTAGGACTGAATTGGAGTTATATGAATTTATAGGGTTTTATGTTTTAAAAAGTGTTTTGTGTATTGTGTGTATACTTATTAGCATGTGTACATACATAGACACACATGTATTATGTATGTGTGTATTCACACATTTATTGATTTCCTAGCTCTGTCCCTTAAGAGGCCCAGAAACAAGGACCAATGCAGTAGCAGTGAGCATCCCTTGTGCTCACTGATTTGGGACCTGAAATACCATTTCGGACTAAAATAACCAAGAACTTCTTGGAAAAATGCCTAATTCTAGATCTGAACGCTCTCTGATACTGGTTGGCAAGGAAGCTCTCAAAGGCTGCTGGTATTTTGTGAAAGGACTCAGGAGCTGACTTGAAGAGTTTACTACTAGCCAAATTAGGACAATTTGAGTATCACAAAGGATAATTATTGTAACTGATTGAAATTGGTAACCAAATAGCAGATGAAATCTCCTCATAAAATTATTCTATCTAATAAATTAAAATGACTCCTCCTCCAGTCACCACCCTGACTTCCTGAAAAATTCAGTCATGAAGCCGTTAGATGAGGGAGCACCAAGCAGCCGTGGGCACTGGCCGGTTGGCTGGAGGCAGCACTGGCACATGGTGCATGTCAAAGCCTAAGTGGGCTGCGGAGGGTGGCTGGGTGTGAGGCTCAGAGCCCAAGTAGAATGCAGGGAGCTTCCACGTGGGATAGGGCACCATGGCCTGATACGAGGAATCAGAGCAGAGTAGGGAGGGCATATCCATGGAATGGCATCCTGGCACAGTCTGTCAGGGGAGCCTTGCAAAGAGTGTTAAACACAAGCAGGGTGATAAGGGCAGAAGAGCCCAGAATGGGGCGTCAGAGGCCAAGCAGGGAGATAATAGTATACATAAACAAAGGTGGATGATGTATTACATGTAGGGGCTTATTCAAATAAGTAAATATATTAAGGATGATGGAAGGCAGGTTGGAGAAGGGAGTTAAAAATATACTCGGAGAATAGAAAATTCCTGTGGTGATTAATTAGAATTGTAGGTATCAGTTTTAACTCGTATTTTCCAATATATATAAATAGAAATGAATGTAGATGTAAATGGGTAGGGACACACACACACCCACGCAACCCTTGAGCAGTGGTGGAGGTGGGAGGTGGTTGGGGCGCCAGCCCTCCAAGAAGTCCAGAATCTGGCTGCAGTTTTTATAGTCTGCCCTTTCTCTCAGAGGTTTTGCATCCATGGAGTCAACCACCTGTGAATCCTGTGGGAAGTATATGGTGAAAAAATCTACATGTTACTGGATCCCCTCACAGCTCAAACCCCTGTTGTTCAAACGTCAGCTGTGTGTGTGTGTTTTTATATATATATATATATATATATATATATATATATATATATATATATATATATAAATGTTATATGTAGTTTATTTATAAAGCAAAATACACACTTTTCCTAGATCTTTCCACTAAGAGTGAAGGCCTGGGAGCAGCAGCACCCTGGTAGCACTGAGAACATCTGTTACACCCATGTAAGTGTGAGGGCAAGGTAGTTCCCTAAAAGGGAAGAATGGGTTTTCTCCACAAGAAAGGACGCTGACAGGCAAACGTGAAAGGTGTTCAGTGTAGGAGGCAATATATGCATGCTGATTTTTTTCATATCATATGGGGATTTCTTAAACTCTTACATTTAGAAATACAAGCTTAAGCATATTATTTAAAGATAGAAGGGGAACCAGTGGCCCTAAATTGAGACTATGTACCTTTCAAATAGAGGAGGTGAAAGAAAAAAGATAATTAATATATTTATATCTTCCTGCCTTCACACTAAAGAACGTTATTTCCTAACGTGAGCCCAGTCTCCTTTCTTTCACTTTTATAAATCTTCCCAATGATCCTAATGAACCTCCCAGAAATTCACTCTGATAGAATTTAAAGCTCCTCACAGAGAAGCCATTCATTACACCGTACATTTACCAGTGACAGGTTTGAACTTAGAGTTGTTAGAATTTGTTAAGTTTTGTTAGAATTTGTCAAGTTTTGAGAAGAAAATATCTGGCCTTACAGCATTCTCCACAAAGCCACTTACCTGACAGATACTTCTCACATTCTGCGCTGGGAGTTACGAAGCCTTCACTTTTTCTTTTTGTGCTAGGAAAATTATCTGCCAGAAGTAACTCAGGTAACAATTTCCAAATTCAAAAACTGTACCCTCCAAACAGCTCCTGTTCTTGCCCTGTAGGGAAACTACAGCTTTCAGGGCTTGATTCCTGTGACATTCTATAATTATTGATAGTATGAATCAAAGTCTAAAGGTCTTTTCTAGAGAGGGGCTGTGTTATTTGTGGTGCTTCTGTGGAGGGAGGCAGGGAATGAAACAGGTTTAGCTCATGTTTCCAAAGCATCCCCTGGATTTGGCATTCTTCCTTGAAGGGCAGGTTCACATGAATCCCAGATTTGATTTACCTCAGGGTGAAATACAAGCCTCTTGTATTCTGCGAATTAAAATGGTCCTTGTGCCTCCCAAAATACCCCTTGTTTTCAGTGGAATGTGAGCATTCTTGGTAAGAATACTGCTAGATTCGTGTGCATCTGTTGCTATGGCTGGATATTCGGTTACATGGTGTGCAGACTTTATTCAGCCAAAAGCTGAAGTGGCTACTTATCTATCACACAATGAAGTTTGCTGCCAATATTCGTCCACATGATAAGGTCAGTAACTTTAATCGGATGGGACTCTAGCCCATATTCGATTAGAAGGAAAAGAAGTATGTTGCTCTTATTCTATTTTTGTATTTTTTTATATTCCCTTTTTCTTTTTGCTAGATTGAGACCTTCTGTCAGTGAGTAGTAATAATAGTTGATCACTTATTGAATGTCTACCTCAGTGAATGGTCTTGGGTACATTACATTAATTGTCTCTAATCTTCAGCAGCTCTGAAAGGACACACACACACACACTTTCCACTTTTAAGTTGAAGAAACTGAGATTGAGAGTAGTTAAATAGCCTCCTCAGGGTTTACACATGTGGTATGTGCTGGAGCACATTTAAAGCATAGGTATTTCTGATTTTAGACTTTGTATTCATTCTTTGACTTACCAGGTAAACCTCATATGGATAGCCTAGGTTTAAACTGGAGTTCACTAGTGCCCTTTTGAGCTGTATTTGCTGTTGTATTCTTTGAAAAATTAAAAAAAATTCCATAAATACATTTTTAAATGAAATTATATTCTAGGATATTATTCATTTGTGAATAAAATTTCCTTATTTGAATTGACTAATATGGTATGGAACAAAGCATGAAATTTGAAGATTACAGTCGTACATTTACGAGTTGTGAGGCCTTGGGAAAGTTACCTAATTTGCCTGAGCCTTAATTGCTCCATTTTTCAAACATGGATAATACTAGCGGATGGTGTTTTTCAGAGGACTAAATAAGATCATGTATGTGAAAGTATTTTATAACCTATGACGTTATGGACATTATTAAGATTAACATAAAGAAGAAATTTCTTCTTAGATAGACCATTCATCATTAAATATCTACTGAGTGTACTTATTAGGTGCTATGGATAAGGCAGTGAATGGGTCGACAAGAACCCTCTCATGTAATTAATATTGTGCTTCTGCAGTGTCCAGTATGGTAGCTTCTGGCCACATGTGGCTGTGTAAACTTAAGATATTAAAATTAAATTAAAGTTCAGTCCTTCAGTCACACTAACTAGCTAGCAGCCACCATGTTGGACAGTACAGATACAAAACATTCCCATCATTGGCCAAAAGTTCTGTTGTAAATCTCTTCATGGGAGAGACTTGTGATAAGTGATTTGAAGGAACAGCCAAATCAGAAAAAGCAGTGTTTGAGCTAAGAACTAAGGGAAATGTACAAGTTTTCTACATAACATAGAGGTGGGGGAAGCAGTTCAGAAGCAGTGAATGAAGAGCATTTGCAAAGACACTGAAGCAGGAAGAAGAGAAGGATTTAGATGGAGAAAGTCCTCGTGAATACAGGACCTGTGTGGCCAGATAGCTCTACATGGGAGGAAAGTCTTCCTTGATCATAACAGAGAAATAAAGGAAGGTGTGGGCAAAGTGGAGATAGGCTGGTAGATTTTGTGGCAGAAAGTGAGGATTTTCGTGTTCCAGTAGCTTCCATTTTCTCTATGAAATGTGAGATCTTATGTGAAAGCAAGCGGGCGGAAGGAAAGGGTAGACTTGCAAGGAGATGGGCAGCGTGTGAAGCAAGTTTGTGGAAGAGTGAGCAGACTAGACAGACTTACTAGTAAGGTTCTGAGTCTATCGTCATACCAGCCTTTTGCATGGTATGACTTTTTCTCAGGCTCAGAAATGGAAAAGGCTGCCAGATGTTCACTAATCCAGGTAAATAAATTAATGCATGCAAGGCACTGAGGAGGATGCCTGGCCCACAGTAAGAACTAAACTAACATTAGTGATTTCTGTTACCACTGCTGGGGTTTAGCTGCAGGAGTAACGAACAGAAGGACAGAGTGGGAATGTAGCACGTGTTTGCAGGAAAGTGGTTCCAGTGATTCTAGGCCTGTGGAATTCATCATAGGTAAAAAAGGAGGTAAGACAAGATGGAAGTGATGTCCAGGGGGAACGTGGAGAGATCTGCGAGAATCTCTGGTGAGTATCTGTTGGGGGCGCTGCTCAAGCAAGTAAGTAGAAAGGAGAGAAGATTGCTCGAAGAGTGCGGTATATGAAACAAGAAGTAAGGGCTTCAGAGAAATACTACATACAGTCCCCTTACTACAGAACTCTACAGTCCACGTAATATATGGTGTTCTTGGTTACGAGCAAATAATTACTCTGTTGTCTAAATAAATGACTTCAGCAGTGGCAGGAAATCCCCAAACTGCCTATAAATTGGAACATGGGGAGTTTGACATTCTGAGAGTTTACAATGCTTATAACATAATATCCAGGGCTACCTTGAAGAATTAAATCAAAATACGAAAACCTGCTCATGTTCTGATTTTCATTTTCTCTGCCACCATACTCTCTCACCTTTTCTCTGTCTCCAGTTGTATTCTAGCTTAGGGGTCATGCAGAAACTTATGGCAGCAATTGCTCCAGCAAATCCTGTGGATGGGCAGTACTGTCCTCCAGTTCTCTTTTGTGTCACAAAGACAAGATTGGCATTTGTGAATATAGAGTAATACCAGCCTTAGGAAGGTTTTTTTTTCCTTCCCCTCAGGTGCTCTCTGAAGTGATTTCTAACCCAATAAAAGTAACTTGTTTCAAAATATTTAGGAAAATAAAATATTGTAGTCTAATTCATTAATGACATTCTTCTTTTTCATTTTGGATTGAAGGCTTCAGCGATTAGCCAAAGATCTTCTAAAACAACTGCAAGTACAAGACAGTGGCTCATGGGCAAGCAATAAGGTTTCTGCTTTAGATCGAACCCTTGGTGAGATCGCTAGAATACTGGAAAAAGAGGTATGTAACTTATCTCTGGCCTTAATACTTAGGGTTCTTTCTTACCATGACATCAGCGCCGTAGGGCTGTAAGGCAGACCTTCAGTATATGTGTTTCTTCTTTGTTTCCAAAAGCCGGTCAGCCACTGGTGGATGTTTTTAATTTTTGTTCTTAATGAAATCAAAGCTATTTTTAGTTGTTTTAATTGAAGTCCTCTATGGCAAAAATGTATATTTTTTGATCAAGATTTTCTGTCATATTTTCCCCCACACAAACAACATGAAATTATTTTAAATGGAATCAGAGTAATAAAGATACACAGTTCTATGGCAAAAAAAATATAAAACTTTGAATTTTACAACCCATAAATCACAGATTATCGCAAAACACCAATTTCTTTCCTGTTTCCAGTGGAAGATTTGGCAGTTTTCTTTAATGACTTAGAGTCATTAAATGTTTCAATGGCAGTTTAAAAAAATCCTTAATGATTTTAAAAGTATTTATTATTCAGTACAGAAAATTTTAAGTGTACAAAGAAGAAGTAAAATTCCCTGTAATACTCACTGTTGACGTTTTATTGTTTTTTTTCTAATCCTATTACTGTACATTTTTTATGTTATTTTATCTGGCTGATTTTATCATAAATATTTTCTCATGTCTTTCAAAGTTCTTTGTAACTTAATAAACATCACATTTTACATAGTTTATATCACTTAGGTGGTTTCTAATTTTTCTATTTAAGGTAGTGGCCGTCTTTATTAGCTGCATTTTTTGTTTTCCATGTTTAAAATGTATAATATTTGATATATACAAAAGAATGTAGTGATAAAAACAACATAAAGACAATGAACAGCTGTGACCTCGTGATCAACCCGAGAATTAGACTGTTCCCAGTACGTTTATTGTTCCCGCTGTGTTCCTTCCTCACCCCACCACCCTGCCTCCTCTCCCTCTGAGGGAAATACTGTCCAGAATTAAAGGGGTAGCCTTTCTTTGTTTTTTAAAAATAGTGTTATGCTGTCTTACATATAAATGTATATTTAAATAACATACTATTTAGCTTTGCTTGTATTTGACCTTTATGAAATATCACACAATTCAGCTGTTTTTCATTTATTTTCCCTGTTGTCTAGTGAGTACTTCATTGTGTTAATACTATGGCTTTTTAATTCATTCTTCTGACAGTGGATGTTCATTTTCGAGATTGGTTGTGTCTGTGTGAGTGTGTGTGTAAGAGAGAGAGAAAGAGAAAGAAGCAGTACTGCTCGAAACATTCTTATGTCAGAGCAAGTGAACAAGAAGTTCTCCAAAGTGTAGAGCCTCAGACTTTAGTCTGCATCAAAATCACCTAGAGGGCTTGATAAAATACCTTGCATTTCTGATTCAGTAGGTCTGGAGTGGGTCCCAAGAATTTGTATTTGTAACAAGTTCCCAAATGACACTGATGCTGCTGGTCCAAGAACTGTGATTTGACAATTAGAGCTCTAGTCTGGGGCATGTGCCTCGGGTGGAACTACTGGGTTCTCAGTCATATGAATGAACAAATTTACAAGATAGTGCTCAGCTGCAATTTGGCATCAGATGATACAATCCCCTGTAGGAACTGTGAGCAACACAATCACTGTGACATCGTGGCAGAGCCACACAGAGTCAGTTCTCTTGTATGATACATCCTTTTCAGAATATGAGAGAGTTCAGAAACTGGTAGTTGTCAGACATGTGCTGCATGGAGTTTTGGAGGTTTGACATGCTTTGGGAAAATCTCTATTTTAAAATTAGCACATACTGATTGTTTTTATGAAGGATACTTAAACTTTCATCTAAAAGGTATTTGCTTGAAGATACTATCATGTGCACCTTATCTCATGAATATTGTTTTAGATTGAAGTAATCACAGAGGTTTTGACGAAAAAGTAAAATGATCTGTATAAGAAAGGTATTCAGTATGAAAATCTAAGTAAAGTTATTTCATTCACAAAGGGCCAATTTACCGGAATACCACTGATTCCCTATAATTTGAGGGAGAAAAATGTAGTCTGGCTCCCAGTCTAAATGGTCTGTGTCAGGAACCTTGCTGTAAAGCTGTCCTCAGAGTATATACTGCAAGACCACCTAAGAGTCTAAACTTACCTACAATAAGATCCTTTTGCTACTTTTATAACTAAAATCCTTTTTACCTAGCCAAGACAGACTCACTTTATGTGGAATTCTGTTCATAGAGTTATACTGACATTTCAGTGTAATTCAGCTGATGATATTTATGATTTCAGTCTAGGAATTATAAATAACCATTCCTTTTTGTTTGGAAAACTGCCTGGAGTAACAAAATCATTAGTGCCAAAACCACGTACCCGGTGAAGGATTTGAAGACAGCCTAGAAGTGACAGGGCTAGGACTGGTAGGAGCTCGGCAGGCACTCACTAAGGAATGATGAGAGATTATTCTTGAGTCCTTTGTCCTCTTAATTTAGACCTCAGCAAACTGATGCTTTCTGTTACTGCTTTGACACAGTTTTCCTTAGATAATTTTTCTGAAGTTCTGAGAACTATTTTAGAGCTAATGGGTTGAACCTGTAATGCACGAAAATGCTCTTGTCACAAAAGAGATCAGGAAACAGGAGACTTGGGTTTTGTAGTACATACTGTGTTTCTTGGGTACCTTCTGGCTTTTTGGGGTCTCTGATTCTTTTCAGAAATAAAATCTTTGTAAGCTTTATTGCATGTGTTACACTTTTTAACAAACTTTAGCTGCTTCTATAAGAAATATGGTGATATAGGAGACTTGCACCAACTCTGCCAACAAAAAACATCTACAAATGCTGGAAAAATAAAAAAGTAATTTTCTTAAAAGCATCAAAAAGCTACAGAGAAATTAAAGAATTACCAGGCCAAAAAAAAAAAAAAAGAATTTAGTCAGTTGTGCTTATAGCTGAATGTCCCAAGAGCGTTTACTAGGCTGGCAAGTGTGAATTATGATTTTGCAATCTCATAGAGTGAGAGGACCAAGTACAAACCTAAGGGCTGCCTAAAGTATGAAGTCTAGGAAATGTGCCCTTTGCAAAGATAAAACCACCATAGCCTACCCCCTGACATAATCATGAATCCTCTCACTGGATCTCAGAGACTACAAAGGAAGTGCCTTGGAATACTGCAGAAGTTATAACCATCCAGCCCTGGAGTGGATCTGCAGCCCAAATTCATATCACCTCTATTATGTCAAATGGTGAATTGAGTTTAAAGTAGTCCTGGATTGATCAGTGGCATTCCCTAGGAACCTGACAAAGGAAATTCAAGTCTTAATGGGAAGAAGATACCTTTATTCTAGGCCTCAGGTAATTTCTGTCAAGTAATTTCACAAGAGCAAGTAACCATAGTCAAAAAACAAGGATTAAAGTAAGTCAGTGTGAGTAAGAGCAAGCAGAAACTAGAACAACAAGGCTTCCTACTAGTCACAAATCATCAAACTATGTTTTTTATGTTTTAAGGAAATAAAAGACAAGCTTGAAAATATCTACATTTATGAACTGAACAGTAGTGACTGAAGAGGTAACTCAGAATAGTCCTCTCACTGATGACAGTAAAGCTAGGCAAAATGTAAGCTGGAACTGAATTGCTAGCAGCATAGTGAAGAATTACCAGGCCAGAATCTGGGAACATGGCATTTGGGACTGGGTACATTTGGTGATCCAAGAGAGGTGGATGAGAAGCCAACTAGTACTTTTGACATTGTCGTAGAACTGCTGGGGAAAACATGTTGGAGTCTGGGACTACCAATGATAGTGGCAGAATATTAGTGACTACCTAGGATAGTGACCAAAAAACGAAGACATATTTTGAGTTGGGATCTTAAAGGACGGAAACTAGGAGAGAGTGTATAGAGAAAATGTGCCAGTCATTGCACAGGCTGCAGCTCAGCCTCCAGTCATCTGGGTGGCTGGGAAAACCCCAGTCACTGAAAATGACCATAAAGTGACTGTGAATCACTGATACCCCCAGATACCTAACAAAAGCAAACGGAAGTTCTGTTCTGGAGGAAGATAATAATCAACCTAAGTCTCAAGTTATTTCAACAAAATCATTTTCAAATATATTGTCTGACAAAGAAAGGTGATCAGTTGTACGAAGGGGCAAGACATTATGAGTGAACAGCAGCAGCAGCTGAGCCGCACGGGCCCTGGAACTGCTCACCGTGTGCAAGGGTGTGAGTTGTAAGTACTTTCCAGAAGGTGCAGCACATTTGACAGGAAACAGAAATTTGGAAACTAAGCATTTTAGTAATCAAAATTAAGAAAACTGTAGACAACAGCAGAATAAACCAACTGGAAAGAGAACTAGTGTATAAGATAAGTCATAAAAAAGAATTCACATACAACTTAGTAACAAAAAACAAACAACCCAGTCCAAAAATGGGAGAAGACCTAAACAAGCAGTTCTCCAGTGATGACATTCAAATGGACAAAGACACATGAAAACATGCTCGGTGTCACTAATAATCAGAGAAATGCAAATCAAAACTACAATGAGGTATCACCTCACACCAGTCAAAATGGCCATCATTTGAAAGTTCACAAACGACAAATGCTGGAGAGGGTGTGGAGAAAAGGGAACCTCCTGTACTGCTGGTGGGAATGCAGTTTCATGCAGCTTTTATGGGAAACAGTATGGAGATTCCTCAAAAGACTAAAAATAGACTTACCATATGATCCAGCAATCCCACTCCTGAGCATATATCCAGGGGGAAACTCTAATTCAAAAAGGTACAAGCACCCTAATGTTCATGGCAGCTCTATTTATGGTAGCCAAAACATGGAAACAACGTAAATGTCCATCGACAGATGACTGGATAAAGAAGCTGTAGTTTATTTACACCATGGAATACTGCTCAGCCATAAAAAAGAATAAAATAATGCCATTTGCAGCAACATGGTTGGACCTGGAGATCATCATTCTAAGTGAAGTAAGCCAGAAAGAGAAAGAAAAATACCCTATGATATTACTCATATGTAGAATCTTAAAAAAAAAAACTTACTTAAAAAACAGAAACAGACTCACAGACATAGAAAACTTTCAGTTATCAGGGGGAAGGGAATGGGGAGGAATAAATTGGGAGTTCAAGATTTGCAGATACTAACTACTACATATAAAATAGATAAACAACAGATTTCTTCTGTATAGCACAGGGAGTTATATTCAATATCTTGTAGTAACCTATAATGAAAAAGAATTTGAAAACGAAAAAAAAAAAAAAAGAAAGAAAGAAAGAATCCAGACTGAAACATGGAGAGAAGAAAAGGCTTTTAGGAGATAACAGAAGAATATCTTCCTGACTTTGTAGTTTTGCTTGGACAAGAAAAGGATAAAAAAAATTAAAGGGAAATGTTAATAAATGTGAATTAAAAATAGGAACTTTTATTCATCAAAAGACACCTGAAGAAAGAGTAAGAAGACAAAACAACAGAATGGCAGATCTTTAAATGTGTATCCCACAAAAAAGGGTACCCAGAGTAGGAATAAGGAATTCCTACAAACAAATGAGGAATAAAACCCAATAACAACCCAGTAGGAAAATTGTCAAGAGAACAGACATTCCAAAAGAAGAAATCTAAATAGCCAGTAAGTAAATGCAAAGATAGTCAGTCTCTTTAATAATCAGGAAAATCCAAATAAAAACTTAGTGTGATACTGATTCATCTATCAGAATGGCAAAAATTAAGCACTGAAAATACCAAGTATTGGCAAAGATCTAGAGCAGTGGGAATGCTGATACGCTGTTTGTGATAATGTAAGTTGGCACTACCACTTTAGAAAGCAGTAAATGATATTATCAACTAAAGTTGCAGGCATGTGTATTATATTTTACTTCTAGGTTTGTACCCTAGACAAACCAATGCATACATGCCCCAGGAGTCAATGTACACAAATGTTTAATGTCAGCATTGTTTCTAATTGGCAATTCCATAACCAAATAAGGAAAATGGCCGAAGTGTCCATCAACAGCTTAATATATAAATTATGTTATGTTCATATAATGGAGTATTATTCAACAGTAAAAATGAATAAACTACAGTTATGGGTAACAACATGGGTGTATCTCACAATGTGTAGTGAGTGAAACAAGTCACCAAAATATGTGTATGTACTATCACACTTCCAGCTCTATAATCTTCAGAAATAGACAAAGTTACAGTTACTGTTTTAGAGTATATTCATAGTTGGTAAAATTATAAGGAAGATGTAGAAAATATTTCTCATGAAAAGCAGGATAGTGATTTTTCAGAGAGGAGGATGGGATGTATGATCAGGTAGATTTACCTAAGTGGCTTCTTAAGTGCTTCTAGTCTTTTTTCTTGACCAGGTGGTGATGTTATGTTCAAGTTGTAATTATTCTTTAAATTGTAGAAAATGTTTTCTAATTTTTCTGCCTTTCTTTGTGTTTGTTATGTTTCACAATAAAATTAAAGTTCAAGTTAAAATAAATTGCTCCAAAGACACTTTTGATGCAGAAATGTTTAATTATTTCAAATAAGAGTTTCTAAAACATTCTTGTATGTGCAAAGGCACTTTCCTCTTCCTTGCCATTGTGATATTTGATCCAAGTAAATGCGATTTGTATTTGCATTGACTTTTCTCTTTACTCTGCCATGATGAACATTACATTTAAGTTTGGAATAATAACAGCATCCCAGAAGCTTTCTGTGGCTTATCAGTAACATGAGACATTTGTATGCTGTTACTGTAAGTAAACAGTTTAAGCAGATGGATTGGACATGGAGTTTGTCCAATTGCCTTTCCTGACTTTTTTAGAACCCTGCCAAATTTAAATAGGGACTCGGCTGTGAATCTCTTGAACCTGAATAAGTAAACCACATAGCTGACAGCATTCATAATTTAACCTATTGAGAGATGTCAAATCACAACTGATTTTGTGAGGCCTATAGCAAACCCTGCCATGCTTCAGTGTTTTTGAAATTCATCTTGCAAAATTCCACCAACACATAACTGCAAAGTAAAAAGGTAGAAATTCTTTCTCACCCCACCCTCTTTTTTTTTTTTTCCTGTTTTTTGCCAACTGAGGTTTGTGGCTATTTAACACATACCTAGATTCAGAGAAGATGAACCGCTAATCCCTAAGAGATTTTTCAACCTAATTGTGTTCAGAAAATTGTGTTCAGCGCCTGCTAGACACTGCCTGTCTTCCAAACTTCATGGTTGTATTTGGTTTTGCTTCTCTTATTTTCAGCTGGAACTCTTCAGTTGAGAGGAACTGGAAAACATTCAATTGTAGGAACCTCCTATTTTCATCCCTTCATTTACTGTGTTCTCAGTTTATGTAGTTGTTTCCTCATAGCAGCTGACAAATTAACTGTATACAGTTTGTATGACACTCATATTTTGCTGGAAGGTGGCAAGTATGCTGTATGACCCAGAGTAAAATGAAACTTTCTCATATCCTCCCTTCAGCTAACTTGTGTTAGGCAACGAGTATAAGGAATGGAATTAATTGTTATTGAAAGAATCATACAGAGATCTAATTTATATTTTGTATGATTTGTATTTTTAAAAAGGAAACAGTGAAGGAAAAGAAAGGAAGAAGTGTTTGTGCATTTTGTTTTTGGTGGTGGTCATGTAGGTGTGTCCCGTTGCCAAAATTCAGCAAACTGAATACTTAAATCTGTGCATTTTACATTAACTCTGTTTCAATAAAAAAGAGAGAGAGAGAGATAATCAAGAGTCTTAAATAGTTTATACTATTTTTCAAATGGTGAGGTTTGTCTTTATAAAAACACACTGTTTTAGTCATCTTGTCTGAAATCACTTATTGTGGCTTCTTAATGCCGGCATCTCAGAACCCTCCAGCTCACTCACACTTACATTTATTTTGCCAGTCATACCTTTCTCTTAATATTTGGTTAAATTATTACTTTGACTTTTTGGAAAGCGCTTTTTTTTTAACTTTATAGTTTTATCTCCTAAGGGTCCATCCCTAAGTAATACGCTTTAGTTTAAACATGCCTGGTTTTGAACTTTATATAAATGGAATGCTCCTCTCTGTAATTTGGTGTCTCGTTTCTATCAAGATTATGTATTTAAGGATTTATGTTGCTGTAGAAGATTTTTTTCTCCATTGCATCATACCGTGTCATTGTGTAAATTTACCACAATGGTATTTATCCATTTCACCATCGATGGACATTTGGGTTATTTTTATGAAAAATGTGCTTCTCAACATGTATCCTTGTACTAATGTGCAAAAATTTCCCTAGGGAGTGGAATTCCTGGGTCATAGGGTACAGATATCTTTAACTTTTATTCATAATGCTGTTTTCCAAAGAAAGTATATCAAGCCACGCTGCTGCCAGCAGAGTATCAAAGCCCTGCTTCTCCCTCCTTTTCTGACACTTGATATTATCAGACTTCAAAATTTTTGCTAATCTCGTGGTATATGGTAGTGTGCTTGCTCAAGTTTAACATGCATCTCTGTTGGCAGATAGGTTTGGGCATCTACTCATATTGGTTGGCCATTTGAATTCTATTCTTTTGTAACATGCCTCTTCAGATCTTTTGCTCAGTTTTCTACTGATTTGTAGGAATTCTTTTTTGTGTTCTGGATAACAGTCCTGTGCTGTTTAAATGTATTAAAGATATCCACTCCTATTACTCAGCTGTCTTTTTACTCTCTTTTGGTTCTTTTGATGAACAGAAGTTCTTTTTTTTTTTAATTGAAGTATAATTTATGTGCAGGAGTATATACATTTTAGGTATACAATATAGTGTTTCACAGTTACAAAGATTATACTCCATTTATAGTTATTATAAAATAACGGCTATATTCCCTCCGTTGTAAAACATTTCCTTACAGATTATTTTATACCGAATAGTTTGTACCTCTTAATCTCCTACCACTGTGTTGCCCCTTCCCCTTTCCTCTCCCCACTGGTAACCACTAGTTTGTTCTCTGTATCTGTGAGTCTGTTCTCTTTTGTTATATTCACTAGTTTGTTGTATTTTTTAGATTGCACATGTAAGTGATATGATATAGTATGTCAATTTTAATATGAAAATATGTATCAACATTTTATGCTTAATAGCTTTTGCTCATCTTTATAAACTGTTGTCTCATTGCTAAGTCAAGAAATCTTTTCCTATATTTTCTTGAAGTTTTACAGTTTTGCCTTTACTTTTAGTTTATTATGAACCTGGAATTAATTTTTCTGCTTATTCTGAGGTTCCATTTTTTTCCATCTAGATGCTTAATTTTTTTGATCACTATTTATTGACAAGACTGGTTTTCCCTACTGTTCTTTGGTGCCTCCTCTATCATATATCAAAGTTTTGTAAATATATGAGTTTCTTCCAGTTTTTCTGTTTCAGTTTATTCTCTCCCCAGTTGTCTCTTGATAGGCTCTTAAAACAATCCATTAAATTTTTAATTTTAACCACAGTATTTTATTTTCCATGTCTAGAAAGCATGTTTGCTCTTTCTCAAGTCTTCTACAACTTTTTTCTGTAATTACATGTTCTTTGCAGATATTTTTAAGCTTATTTTTTATTTTTACACAGAAAATATCATTCTACAACCTGTGTCTGATAATCTCTATCTCATGTCTTCGAGTGTGTGTTTTTACACGTTCTTTGTTGTGATGTCTTGTTTCCTTTTTAACCTATTAGTTTTTCATTACATGCTGATGTTTGTAATTGTGAAGAACTTTGACGTATATATTCATAAGGGGTATTGGTCTGAAATTTCTTCTGATGTCTTTGTCTAGCTGTGGTATCAGGATGATACTGGCTCCAGAATGAAATAGGAAGTGTTCCCTCTACTTCTGTGTTTTAAAAGAACTTGAAAGAGATTGCTGTTAATTCTTTAAATGTTTGGTAGAATTCACCAGTGAAGCCATCTAGTTCTGGGCTTTTCTTTGTTGAGAGGTTTTTGATTACTGATTCAGTCTCTTTACTTGTTGCAAATATATTCCAGTTTTCTATTTCTTCTTAAGTCAGTTTTAGTAGTTTGCATGTTTCTAGGAATTTGTCCGTTTCATCTAGGTTATCTAGCTTGTTCATATATGCTTGATCATACTGTGCTCTCAAAATCTTTTTTATTTCTATTGAGGTCAGTAGTAACCTCTCCACTTTCATTTCTGGTTTTAGTCATTTGGGCCTTCTTTTTCCTTAGTCTACTAGAGGTTTATCAGTTTTGTTGATCTTTTTAAAGAGCCAGCTTTGGTTTCATTGATTGTTCTCCTTTGTTTTTCTTTTCTCTGTTTTATCTCCACTCTAATCTTTATTTCCTTTAGTTTGGGGTTAGCTTTGAGGTCAGTTTGCTCTTCTTTTTCTAGTTCCTTAAAGTATAAAGTTAACTTATTGATTTGAGATCTCTGTTCTTTTTAAAACAGACATTTACATCCATAAATTTTCCTCTGAGCACTGCTTTCAGTGAATCCCACAAGTTTTGTTATGTTGTGTTTTCCTTTTCATTTATTGCAAAGTATTATCTAATTTCCCCCTTGTGATTTCTTCTTTGACCCATTGGTTGTGCAAGAATGTATTGTTTAATTTCCACATACTTGTCAATTTTCCAGGTTTTTTTCTGTTACTGATTTCTAATTTCATTCTATTGTGGTTGGAGAAGATGCTTCATATAATTTCAGTCTCTTAAAATTTATTTACATTTGTTTTGTGGTCATTGTATTAGAACCAGTTTTAAGAATAATTGGAAACCTAATATGATGGTGCCTTCCTCTGGAAATATTTCCTTATTGGGGGTTAGATGCTAAAAGTACTAATGTTTCTGGAACCTTAATTCAAGTTCAAGGCTTAGGGTTCCCTAGGCCCCTTGGGTATCCTGAACAAGCTACAAGTATGTGGATTGGCTGGCTGACTTCCATTTGGTGCTTAGTATGAGGGTGAAACTTTTCAGTCTTGTTTGGGATTGTTTTACTTGTGTCGTTTTGCAAATGCTTCTCGTGGGTCAGCAAAAGCAGCTTTGAGGGCTATGCTTCTGTCTCTTGGTTTTTCCTTTCTCCCAGCTTTCTGGCTTGCAGTTCTCTCTCTGGTAGTCTTAATCCTTTTAAGAATAATAGAACATTTTTTATTCAGTTTTTTTGGTTGTTTTCAGCAGGAGGATTTATCTTACTTGCTCAGTTTCCCATATTTGAATGAAATAGTCCTAATTTCATTTTAAATCATATTTTTTAAATAAATTACAAATGGAAGGATATTAAAATAATGTCTGTAACATGAGGATTTTAGGAAATGGCTTTTCCAGTTAAGTTAGCTAGTTGTGTAACTGAGGATCAACCTGTTTCATATCAAGACATACTGCAAATCTTGGAAAACAGCTGTATGTCATCTTCTACTTAGAAAAGTGTCACATGTAGAGGGTTTAGTTTAAAAAGAGAATGTCTGTCTTTGCTGACTGCACAGTACAGGTCCTCATTCAGAAAAGTATTCAGTTCATTGATCAGAACTGTAGAGCATTAGAGTTGTTTATAGCTAAATACTAGCTACACACTTTTTGGTGGTTATTTATTATTTCTCCATGGAAGTACAGGGATTGTGGCATGCTTAAGGAAAGCTAAGCATGAGAAATCAAAGCTAAGTTCACGACTCACCTAGGTGGGTGAGTACCAGTTCACTGTGATTAACCACACATCCCTAGAACACAGCTAAGGGAGGCTTCTGAAAGCTATTAGATACACAAGTACACTTCCCTAGAGGGTCAGTTTATGCAAACATTAGAGACAAACTATTAAAAATTTATTTTACGCTCTTAGATTTTTGTGCAAAGGACCGTTTTAGTATTACCTTTTGAAGAAAGGTAATTTATAAGATACTTTTTAGCAAGTAATTGATAAATTTTCAACAAGACATGTCAATTATTATATTGGGCAAAAAGTATCATGAAAATGATGTTTGAGAGCCAGAAATAGGAACATGAATTATTTAATCTTAATTTATTTACATTGCTAAAAATGACAGTGCTACTGATAAAATTAAGAACAAATTGTTAGAGTTTTTTTCTTCACTAATGAAGTTGTTGTTGAGTGCATTGTTGTTATGATTTAAAATAAAGAAGTGAATAGACAGTGCTGTGTAAGAGACCCTTTCAGCCCAACATATGTCATGAGTGATTTCACCTTTCGGTAAGATGTGCTTATTGAGGTTTCTGCTCACAGCGTCCTGACAGTGTTCCATCATGCTACCACTCTGGCAGTATTTTGCTCTTGGGCTCACCTTATTGATTGATTGCTGGATGCAGTGAGTAAACACTTACTGTTTTTAACCATATTTATATAAGTCTGGGTTCTCGGAAACAGTGACACTGAAAAACGAGAAATTGCCTGTTTAGAGTCCTTGATACTAGCTGTCTTCAGTTCAGCTCATTTTTTTGTTTTTTACATTAATAGACTCCATGGGAAATACCTTGTGTATGAATAAGGCAGGTAGAAGACCTTTTTCTTTCTGAATAGTATGTAATAGAAAACAGTTTTCTGGTTAAAATAAATACAGATGATGTCATTAAAAAAGAGGGTAAAAAAATTTTTTTTTGAAATGAAACACTCATGAAGTTTTTTTTGCTGTTACTAGGTATATAATTCCCATGTCTCTGGAAATTCACTTTTTTTCTGGCATTACAGATTGTTAAATGGACAGTTGGAGAAACTCTGCCTTAGAATAAATTAAATTATCTAGGTTGTCCTCTGTTCCATTCCCAGGAACTATGAAGAAACAGAGGATTATTGAAAGTTGCATGTGATGTGGGTCAAAATTGGACCATCAATGGGAAGGTATTAAGAAAGCAGATGAAAGCAATGTTAGAAGCATGGACCTAGAACCTGCTACCTCTTTATTGTGTGATCCTGGACAAACTGATTCATCTCTGGGCTTCAGTCTCCCCTATAAGTAAAATATAAGTAAAATGTATAATGTTGACATGTCCCGAAGGATTGTGTGGCTATTAAATGAAATAATTTGTGTTTAATTCCTAGCAATCAGTAAGCAGTCAGCAGATGTGGATACAATATAATGCAGTCATTAAGACCACAGGCTTTGTGGTTATGGGCCTGAATTCAAATTCCAGGTCAGCCGTGTAGTAGCTCTGTGAGTTTAGCCAGATTATTAACCTTTGTAGGAAGCTTCAGTTTCCCCCTTTGAAAAATATGGATAGGATTGCATATCTAACTCTTCAGCTGTGAGACTTAAAAGTTAGTAACAAAATAATCAACTATTACTTGTTTTAGGAATGAGAGGATCTAAAAATAAATTAATATAACATCTAAAAATAAATTAATATAGATCAATGTCAATAGGAACAGAAAAGGCATAAATTAAAATTAAATACTTATTCCTAATTTTTAAGTTTTAAATATTTAATTTTAAGAAGAGCCTAATTTAGGATGGTTACCAAAAACCTGCAAGAAACATATTTAATAATGAAACATTGATGCACTGTCCTGGAGGTCCTGCTCAATATAACAAGAAAAAGCAGTAGTGATAACTGGCTAATATGTACAGTACAACCACATGGATTGTATAATCACTGCTCTGTTTTGATCTTTTGGTACCTGTGAAGTATGTTGCTAACATATTTGAACATCATACCTAAATAAAAAATAAGCAAGCAAGAAAGTTGCATATATTTGCTGATAATTTGATTGTCTATTTTGAGAATCCAAGAAAATCCACAAATTGTTGAAACCAAAAAGATGATAAAGGTTCCTGGTTACAGGATCCATTTACCAAAATAAATTATGTTCCTAGACACTAATGACTAAAAACTAGAAAAGTAAAAAAGAAAACAAATTTAATGTCATTCTTAATAACAACAAAAACTATTATAACCTAGGAATAACCTTTGTAAAAAACATAAATAAGACTTTTATGGATAAAATTATACAACTCTACTGGAGGAGTATTTCAACAAATGGGGATGCTTGGTGTCCATGATTGGGAAGATTTATAAAGATGTCAAGTCTCTACAAATTAAACTATAAGGAAAATTCAGTTAAAACTGCTGTAAACTTTTTCATGGAATATTCCAAGGTGATTCTAGTACTTCAGAAAAATAAGTTATTTAGAAAAATAAAAGTGAGAATAACCAAACAAATTTTAAATAAGAAATAAATGAGAGTTGACGATATCATCAACATGGGGGGATAAATATTTTCTGTAGTCTTCCCCCTGCCCCAGAACACCAGCTTAGACCCAGAGTCCAACAGGGAAGCTCTAGTGCATTGTTGGGGCAAAAACTCGAAAATAGATGCATTGAAGAGGATAAGAGGAAGTCACCTTTACCAGTGTCACCCCTCCCCCAACGAGGATAGTACATGGCCACCAGAGGCCTTCTCAGTCTGTGATTTCTCCCACAGGAAAAAGTGAGAGCATGTTACTGAGAGTCTGCCTTCTCCAGCTAAATGCAGTACTGCCAAGGAGACCCACTTCTTTCTAGCCCCATCCTGAACACTGAAGTGTGCTGTGTGAGGGGGACAGGGTATGGCTGGGAGAACATCGGTAGAATGTGGATCCTACTAACCACATTGTGGACCATCAGAAAGCCTGCCCAAGAGATGCTGGGGGTGTCTTGACTGAGACTCCCCGCCCACAAATGCCCCAACACACACACGCACGCGTGCGCGCGCACACACACACACACCCTGGCTCCCAGCCTGCAGGATTGAGAGAAGTCACCTAAATGTTAACATTCAGCACCATCCTTGAAGCAAGTGTATCCATAAAAAGATGTGAGATTCCCTAATAGTTATGACCAAATTAATTTTTCTCCCAAAGCCAGTCAGTAAAGAGGAGGTGATAGCTTCTTTAAATAAGAAGACAGCAATGCAAGATATCAGGGAAACATAATGCCATCAAAGGAACACAGTTTTCCAGCAACTGACCCCAAAGAAATGGAGATCTAAGAAGGGAAAAGAGTGAAGAAAGCCTAACAAGAGCCATAGTCTGCCATTAAGAGAAACAGTCTGCATTATTGAAGTCCAGTTAGGAGAAGAGAGGAAAGAAAGGGTCTGTTGAGAAAGCTTATTTAAAGTAATAATGACAGAGAACTTTGCAAATGTGGGAATCTGGGAAGAGTTTAGAATATCCGAATTCATGAATCTCACAGGTACCCCCAAAATTTCAACCCCAAGTGATCCCCAAGACACATTATAATAGAACTGTCTAAAATCAAAGACAGAGTTTTTAAAGCAACTAGGGAAAAAAATTCTTTACATACAGGAGAACATCCCCCCTCCTCATAAGGTTCTCAGTGCATTTCTCAGCAGAATCCTTGTGGGCCAGGAGAGAGTGGGATGATATTTTCAAAGTGCTGAAGGAAAAACTGCCAACCAAGAATGTTTGACCCATCAAAGCTGTCCTTCAGAAATGAAAGCAAGGTAAAGATTTTCTCAGATAAAGAAAAGCTGGTGGAATTCATCATATTAGCCCTTCCTCATTCGAAGTGCTGAAAGTTTTTCAAGCTGAAATGAAAGGATACAAATTAGTAACATGAACATATATTGGATTCAATCCCCAGTACCCCCTCTAAAAATAAATAAGAGAATGTAATTACCCCCCAAAATAAATAGTAACATGAAAATATAAAACTAGTAAAGATAAGGTCAAATTTGTAATTACTCTAATAATGTAATGTGGTGTGTTAATTACTTAACCCTAGTATAAAAGTTAAAAAACAAAAATATCAAAAATAACTATAGCTACAGTAATTTGTTAGTTGTTACACAAGAAAAAAGTGATAATAAGTTGCAACATCAAAAATAAGATGGGGAAAGAATTAAAAACGTAGACTTTTTGTATGTGATCAAAATTAAGGTTATCAGTTTATAAGAGACTTTTATAAATTTTATGTAAGCCTCATGGTAACCAAGAAACAAAAACCAAAAAATAGTAATACCAAAAGAGGAAGAAAGGAATAAGGGAACTACAGAGGAACCAGAAAACATGAAGGTAGCTTTAGCAGTTCCTTACCCATCAATAATTACTTTAAATGTAAACACATTAAATTCTCCAATCAAAACACATATATTGGATGCATGGATTAAAAAAGAAAAAAGACCTCAGTATATGGTGCCTACAATTGATTCACTTCAGCTTTAACAACACACATAGTCTGAAAGTGAAGGAATTACCCTTTGCAGTTACCCTGACAGCAAAGCCAGATAAGGACACTACAAGAAAAAAAAAAAGTATAGGTCAACATTCTTGATGAATATAGATGCAAAGATTTTCAGCAAAATACTAGCAAACCAAATTCAACAGCGCATCAAAAGGATCATACACCATGATAAAGTGGGATTTTTTCCCCCCGGAATGCAAGGATGATTCAACATACACAGATCAATAAACGTGATACACCACATTAATAGAATTAATGTTAAAATTATGTGATTATCTCAATAGATGCAGAAAAGGCATTAAACAAAACTCACCACACTTTCACACTAAAAATTCAACAAATTGGTTATAGAAGGAACATACCACCACATAATAAAAGCCATGTATGAAAAGTTCACAGCTAACAACATACTCAACAATGAGAGATTGAAAACTTTCCCTTTACGATCAGGAACAAGAATGCCTGTTGTTACCACTTTTGTCCAACATAGTACTGGAAGTCCTAGCCAGAGCAATTAGGCAAGAAAAAGAAAGAAAAAGAATTCAAATCAAAAAGGAAGAAGTAAAATTGCCTCTATTGACAAAAGATATGATCTTATAAATAAAAAAATCCTGTAGACTCCACCAAAAAGAAAAAAAAACTATTAGAACTAATAAATGAAATCAATTAAGTTACAGGATACAAAATCAATATACAAAGGTCAGTAGTTTTTTTATACACTAACAATTTGAAAAAGAAATAAAACAATCACATTTATAATAGCATCAAAAGCAATAAATTACTTCAGAATAAATTTAACCAAGGAAATGAAACGATCTGTACATTGAAAACTAAGAAACTGAAGAAGACAAAGATAAATGGTGGCTATAGTTAACGATATTGTATTATATACTTAAAAGTTAGTAAGAGATTAAATCTTAAAGGTTCTTGCCACACACACACAAAATGGTGATTATGTGAGATGATGAAGGTGTTAATATTATTGTGGTAATCATTTCATCATATATGTGTATCAAATTAACACATGGTGTACCTTAAACTTACACAATGTTAAATATATGTCATTTATATCTCAATAAAGCTGAAAAAAATTTTTAAAAAGATGGTCACTAGAAAAAAAAGAAATGAGACTTTTTTAAAGCTGTAGTAAATGTATGATGTTGGTACAAATAATCAAATACTTTGGTGGAAAATACTAACCCAGAAACTGATCTACATATGCATGTATATATATAAAACACATACATTTACACATATACATATGTACAGAGAGAGATTCTTGATTTAAGCTGCGTATTCAACAGGGGAGAAAAAGTGGACCCTTTGGTAAATGGGACTGGGACAATTATTTTTCCATATTAATCAATGAATAAATAAATACATGTATAAGTGAGTGACGGAATAAGACCTCTATCTCACAAGCCATACATGATGATTAATTCCATAAGTTAAAGTCCTATGTGTGAAAAGGCAGGACTTTTATAATTTGGAAGAAATGTATATCCTTATGAGATTAGTTAGAAAATAACTTAAGCTCTCAAAAGCACATATAATTAAGGTAACATGATTGACCACATTAAAGTAAAAAATAAAACTCTTCAAATGATAACTCATAAAGTTATATGCTGTGAATGAAAAGAAGATATTTGCAATACATATAACCAGTAATTGGATTAGAAAAATGTTAAAATTATTCTACAAATCAGTAAGAAAAAGTCAACCCATTAGAAAATTGAGTGGAGTCATAAAAGAAAGAAATCCAGATGGCCATTAAATATTTGGAAAGATGCTCAGCCTCGTTAGTAGTCATATTTCTGTAAATTTAAACAAGATATTTCACTCCCTGTCTGGCATAAGTTGAAAATGGAAAATACCAAGTGTTCAAAAGCATATGGTGAGAGGAATCCCTCATATGGTGCTCATCGACGTATTAACTGGAATGCTACTTTTGTAGAGCAGTATGGCAGGATCTGGTGAAGTAGAAGCTGCGCACGCCCTGTTTGACCCGCAGAATTCTCTTTATAGGTTTATACCTTGGAGAAACTGCTGTACCTGTGTGCAGTGAGATCTGTACAAGGATGTGCGTTGCGCCCTCATTTTAATAGCACAAGCCTGAAAACAAGCTAAATGTCATCAGGCAGGGAATGGCAATAGGAGAATGAGTAAGTTGCAGCGCTGTCATAGAATACTGTGGAGCAGTTTATTGATTCATTTATTTAAGAAACGTTAATGAACTTGCCACTGTGTACTCAACATTTTGGGTACTGAGGATATAATGGTAAGCAACATGAAGCCTTTTAAGTCGTCATACTTAAGTTTTGGTGGTTAAAATGATGGAGGCAGAGTACCTTCACTTTGTGAAGTCATCAAGCTTTCTACTTATAATTTATGCACTCTTGTATATATTTAAATAAAACATTTATTTTTTTTACTTTTAAAAACTAGTAAATGTAGTGTCAACCAAAAAGGAAAATTGCAAAAGTCTGCATACAGTATGCTTCCATTTATGTACCATTTAAAATACTCAAAGAAATGTTATATTGCTAGAATGAGAGAGGGGGAGGTAGGGAGAAAGGGAGGGTTAGGTAAAAGTGTAGAAGCACCAAATAGGCAGACTGTGTACCAATTCAGGATAGCCATTACCTTTGAGAAAGTTAGGGGGAGATGTTAACCCTATTTGTTCTGTTTTGTTTCTTTTTAAAAAATGAAGCAAATTTGAAAAAAAATCATGTGTATTAAATGTGGGCAGTGGGCAGCTGATTTCAGCAGCATGTTACATATTCCCTTCATTGTCAGTCAGTGCATTTTTATCTGATACTTTGCTTCAAACATATATATGTAAATCATATAAACAGAAAATGCTCAGGTGAGTGAAATAGTTTTAAAGCTTCTCCCTTCTAGAATATTCAGAATTTTTCTAAATAGCTTTTATCCTATAATCACTCTCAGAAAAAAACCCATGTTCCCTTTATTTAGAAATCATATACTAATCTTACAGGATAGGAAGACGGTGATCAAAATTTGTTTTTTTATTTATTTATTTCATTAATTTAAAATATGTTACCAGCAAGTAAAAGAAAAAGCACATGAACCACAAAATTAATTATTAACTTTTCATATATGTTTCTGGGTGAATGTCTGTAATAAGAAAAGGGCACTGGGAAGATAAATTTGGCAGTGTTAATAGGCAAGCCCTCACTGGAGTATTTTTTTCTTTTTCCAAGCATTACTCTGCCACCAGTGAAGTCTCATTATTTCTAAGTGTCCTAATCAATAAGGTCATGAAAGATTGATTTCAGGAGCTGTCACTGTGTTTATGACAAGAAGCATATAGAGTCATTTATAGGAGTGGGCAGTAATTTTCCTGTTAACTAGTACGTCAGGGAATCAGTAAGCCCATCTTACACGTCTTTAGGTGGTGAGCAGACTCTCAGTGGTGTCCATCACTGACAGAAGAGGAGACTAATATTGTTAATTGAATTTCCCTAAAGAGAACAAAAATATACCATCATGTGGTGGGGAAGGGGGAGAAGGAGCAAATCCATACAAGTCTCTGATGTGTACGAGTTGGTTGCATTGATTTTCCTCTGCTAATGGTATGGGGTGGATACAGAATTGTCCTCAGAAACTAAACAGTTGATTACAACAGCTCTTTTCCACTTACGACTTTCAGAAGAAAACTACCAGTATTTCAAATAAAAATATATGTATTTTATATAATTTTAATTAAAATTTTAGTTTTATTCTATTAAAATAATACATGTTATAGAAAACATGTAACACTTACACATTTTCTCATTATTTCTTATGAACATGGTTTTAAGAACCACACAGTATTCTATCATGCGAGAGTACTATAATTTATTTGGCTAACCATCTGTTTGGGGGACCTTTAGGTTCACAAAGCCTTTCTGAAAGAAAAAAACTTTATTACTTTAATGTATGTTCATTGTTAAAAAACAGAATTAAGCAGCACAGAAGTATGTACATAGAATAAGTGAAAGCCCTCTCATTTTCCCCTCCTAGTCCCTCTCTTCAGACACAGCAGCTGCTTTCCATTTACTAGCATATTATGAATATTGTTCCATGTCAGCACATGAAGATCTACCTAATTCTCTCCTTAATTAGCTGGGTTTATTTTTTAATTAAAAAAATATTACACATGGTTTAAATAAATTAAACCATCCAAAAGGAAATACAATGAAAAGGAAATTCCTCTTTTACTATACACTAGAAATTCTTTTTAAAGACTGCATAGTATTCTACAGAATGGTTGTACTGTTAACTTATGTAACCATTTCCCTATCGATGGACTTTTGTTTGGATTTTTGGGGGGATTTTGGTTTTTCAGACAATGCTTCAGTGGGCATCCTTGTACATTTAACATTGTGGACTTGGGCTTATTTTCCAAGATAGATTTACTAAATGTGGAATTGAAATTTTAGTTAAAAAAAAAAAAGCTGATAGTACTTCAGACACATTCAAAAGTAGTAACATTCTTAGCCAATATAATTGAGATCAGTTGTAGTTGGTCAGTTGAGCCCAAAAGTCAAACCAAGGAAAACATGATAAACAAATACTTGAAGTATTTTGTTTCAGTATAAAACCTTTGAGTTTACATTTATTCACTCGTCTTCTGATGTAGGAGCAAGACCTTTCTTTGTGAATAGATCTCTTCTTTGAAATTTCATTTTACTATTCTTACGAATTACCTATAATACAGTATCTACAGCTTTTACTTTTTTTGTTTAAATGAAAACAATCTGAGTTCATCGTCAGTCCTCTAGATTTTTACATTTCCCCCCCAGTCCTTTCACTTATCTCACTTAGACCTAATTTGCTGGCAGTTTTGTATAGCAGTTGCTATTACCATATCTTTTCGAGGCATTCAACTTAGTTTTCGTAGAAACTTTCTTTCCTAATGTGTCATTAGTTTACTTGACATTTAAATTACACAATATGGTAAAGAGTCAAGTGACATAAACTTGTTTGGGAACAGATGGAAGAACAGAACCTAGGCTGTGTGATAACACTCAGAGGCAAGATGTTCACTGGGATGTAGGCACCAGTCTGCACATTTTACAGAGGAGATGGAGAGTGTCCCATAAACCATCATTCCGCTAAGTGGAGATCAGCTGAAAGAGTTTTACACAATACTAATTCATATAGCTATTCACGGTTTGAAAGTGTCCGTTTCTACTCACCCTTGCCAACACTAGGCATTATTAATCCGTAAAGCATTTTAAAGCTGGAAAATATTTGTCAGTGAACAGCAACAACAAAACTCTAGCATTTATTGAATATCTACTTTTATAACACTTCCCAGTGTGTCTCTTTAACTCATTATAGTAACACTACAGTGTTATCTAATGTTATCCTCCTTTTTTAAAATAAAAACATTGAGACAGAGAGAGATTAACTGACTTGGCCAGAATCACATAGTAAGTGGCAGAACTGAGATTGAAAACTATTTTTAAGCCTTTTTATTTGACATTGTAAGTTTATTACATTAATGAGATACTCAGTATTTCAGGGTCAAATATTTCATGGAAGAAGTTAAAACATGCTAGCAAAATACTGAGTAGTCTTTGTAGAATATAAAATTTTTAGTATATTTTCCTTTCATGAAATACCCTTTCAAAATGGTTTATAAAATTTATTCAATAAGTATATATTGAGCCTACAAGGCACTTTACTGGTTTTGCAAATTATTGGAAGAGAACCATAGAATGTTAGAAGTTAAGTAACCTTGAGAGTTATTTAGTTATTCTTTTGTTTGGGAATTTGTGAATGAAGTGTGCTGATGCTTTAAGTCTATAAAGGTCTTATCAGTATAGATTAAAATTGGAATCACCTATACTCTTAGCAAAAGAAGGTAATGTGGTCATGGCATGGGCTGTGATCCTAAATGTTAAATTCATTTCTACAAGACCTACTGAGTATGTCTGCTCTAGCATATTTTCGTTGCACAAGTTAAGGCCTGTATTTCTCTTTACGTTGAGTTTTCCCTTTTATTATAGATAGTATCCAAATGTAAACAAGGAAGACAGACAGAGACACACATCAATTTGCTAGGTCACAGTTTCTGAAAACGGTTTTGCTTGATAACCTCTTGATTATGGAATACCTTGAATTTTCACATACCGCATCCCCAAGGTGATGTTTTTGGCAATGCAATTCCAAAAGGATTCTTAGTTCTTAATTTTACCCTATGATCTTGATTTTACTCTGTGATCTTGAGTTTATTCTAGAAGGGAAAATATAGTAAGTGACAAAGTTTTTGAATACAAATGAGATACAGATCTTGCTGAGTGCTTGTGTAAGTATTTCTGTAGGACATGTTTCTAGAAGTAGAACTACAAATGGCATGTATCCAGCCTTTTGTGAGCACCTCTTCTTTCCCTGTCTTTTGAGATTCCCGGGTTAAGGTAAAGTCCTAAAGCATGTAAGGTGATGTTCAGCTGAACAGTGAAGAAAGGGCTATAGGCCCTTCCCCACTGGGAATTCTAGCCAACCCAAGAAAAGGACAGCTGAAGGAAAAGGAACTGTAGCAGTGAGCTTGGAGTGTTCGTGGTGGATCACCATTTTTTTCTGGTTAGAAATCTCTAAAGCAAAATAAAAGAAAATTCCGTTATTAGAAAACCAGCTTATGTGTCATGTCTTCCTCTGGAAGCCTCCCCTAGCAGCCTGCCCCTTCTGTACCCATGCACACACCTCTGTCTGTCATCACTCCAGATGAGCTGACTTTGCTTTATAATCCCATCCATCCGTGGTTACCTCTCATAGCACTTACTAGTCTGCTGTAATAATTCTCAACTGTGTGCCTCAAAATTACTTAGAACATTTTTTTTTTAGTAAATACAGATAATTGGGTGGCTCTCTCTTCTTTTTTGTTATGTTTGAAAATTTTTTTATCATAAAAATTAAAAAGATGCTTTTGTTCCCCCATAGTTTCACTGAATAAAAACCTCCATCAGTAATTCTGAGATACAGCTAGGGTTGAGAATCACTGCTATATCAGAATAGTTCATTTGCTTGTTTGTCTTCTTAGAAGATTGTAAAGTCCTTGAGGATCCCTAGAACCTAGCCCAGTGTTTGACATATTGCTAGATACTCAATAAAGACTTACTAAAGAAACTACAGAATTAATGAATAGATGATATTATCCAGTTAACTAGGAAAAGGATAAAGAGTAAGCTAATGGAGTTTGCATATATAATGTTTTTATAAAAAGGGCTAAGATACACTATTCCAATCTCTTTAATGATAGAACAAGAAATGGGCCAAAATGCACAACTTCATAGAGTATACATTAAGAAGACTTCATTGCCCATAAAGCATATCTACTAAGCATATCAGTAAATAGGTAACTTATGAAGGTATAGACTAACTTTCATAAGATGGTAGCTAGACATTTTGTCCTGTACCCTGAGGACTGAAGCTAAAGCCATTCATGATGTGCAGTTCTAGGCTTTGGGGCCAGGACAAAGTTGGTAGAAAAAGTTGGAATTAAATGGTCCCAGGGTGAACCAACCCAAAACTATTTACCTGAGGCTGTTCTAGTGTAGCCTAGGTCTCAGAGGTAAAAATGGGGCTGAGCACCTTGACTGATGTAAAAAGGCAAAGACAGGGCATATACGGAAGAAAACACAGCAAGGCTATACCTGGGAGGAACAGAGTCGGAGGGCAACTGGCATGCAAATTGGATCAAGAAGTCAGTCAGAAGTAGGCTGTGACTAGAGAGTATGATGGAGCTGCTCTTTTCCTGGTATTGGGTGTGTTCAGGGGACGGGCATAGTAGTTTAAAAGAAACTGTAGAGGACTTAAAATATAACTAATATTCTATAAAAAAAAATAAGACTGAGCTAACCAGTAGGTAGAAGTAGACTAAGTAAACAAATTGTCTTTTTTTTTTGTCTTTGATTTTATAATTTCATGATATACAAAGTGGATCCACTGGTTCTGGTGAAAAACATAACTAAAGGATAAATAAAGCTATGTCAGTTTTTATTTTAGCTGATATGATCAAGGTAAAATATACAGATTCTTTTGTTTTCATTTGCATAATAGGGATGTCTCCCTTCCCTAATCTGAAAAGGGATTGTTCCCTTAGTATTTGAAAGTAGAGTGGACACTAAAAGCATTGCCACGCCATCTTAATTAAAAGATAGCTCGAAGTCTTCCAAGGAGCCAGACTGGACTTGTGTAACTTTTCAGGAAGGCTGTACAAAGAAATAATAACAATTATCTCCCATAGAATTGAGGAAATGAAAGAATGGGATTTGTTACATTTTATAGAGAATTAGAATTACAAGTTTGACTCACTATTCCACTTCCACTTAAAATCACTGAAAATTAAGAAATTAAGATGAACATATTTTAAAAATCTGCTCCAATTAAAAACTATCCTTTAAAGAGAAATTTTACTCTTTTCCTGCTTTTAAAACTATCCTTTAGAGTAAAAGTAAAATTTACCCCTTTTCTCCTGGTTTCTAATTCTTTTGTCTCTCCTCTTACTTATTCTTGCCTCAACTAAGTTGTGACAGTATCTTGGGTGCACATTTTTTGAAGACTGATGACAGCACTTATGACCTCCCAAAGCTGCTCCCTTGGTGACCACTAATGGTTTATCTAGTGTCAAACAAGATCTTTGTTTTCTTGATTGTAGATAAATTTGCAGCCCACTGCTTCACCAGTCATGATGTCAGTTGTTTACATTTCAACAAAATGTTTGTCGTAACTTTCAAATACAGGGGAACTGTAGACAGACGGTGTTTATCACGTTGTAGAGACTGTCAGAAATGGTTGGCCTCAACATAACTGAGTCGAGCTCAGTGTTTACATTTTCATCTGCAAACTGTCAGGCCTGCTCACTATAGTGACCAGTTGCAGCACAAGAAGATGAATAGCACAGAATTTTTATAGTAGTTGCCATATATTGCTCTGAATTAGTCTTTTCAAAAAATGTGTTTTACAGATGATGGCCAAAGGATGAGGAGAAGCCATTCCGGCATTGGAAATGATAATATTACTATTTTGGTTAATGACCCTCTTCCAAAAGTGAAATGTGGAAACTCACATGTAGAATGTGTTTCCTGTGGTAATATTTTTTCCTGTCATCTCCAAGTTAGGTCAGAAAAATGTGCTGACAAGTACACAGAGGAGGAGTTCTTACAAAAGAGGAGTGGCCCTTTGCTGCACTGTGGTCACGTCACCTATCACAGCCCATTGAAGCCTGTTTCTCAGTTTCAGACATTCGCTCAGTCTTTTATTGAGCATGGGGGAGGGGGGTGTGTAAATAAATTTAATATTGCTTGGATGTGTCCATAAATCATATATGTGTATATAAATATTGACATACTGAATTTTTAACAGAATACCTCATTCATAACTACCTATATGACACTTCCTCCTCTGAAACACTTACTTCCTGAAGCCAACCCCTACTCATTTCGTCAGAACTGATCTCGGTGGTATCTCCCTCCAGGAGCCTTACCCCAGTTCACCGTTTGACTTTAACATGCTTATCAAGTCTTGTCATAGCTGCATAATGCAATTTGTCATTTGTACTACACAATATAATTTCTGATTTTCTTGTTTGTCTCCCCTACTAAAATTAAAAGCTTCTAAAAGATAAGGGCTGTTTTATTTAACCATGTGTCACTAGTGTAATGCAGAGTGTTTGGCATATAGTAGGTCCTAAATAAATGTTGAATTTTGTAATTTAGGACATCATCTTTCTGCTCTGGAGCTCTAGCATCCATGGCCTCCCTCACTCGTTCTTTCATTCCCACTTCTCCAAGGATATCATTCTTGTTAGTCAGGACAGCATCCTCTGCATTGTGCCTGCACCATCCTTCCTTCCTGCATTTCCCTGGGGTGCTGTTTCTGTAACAGGCCCCCGTTTCCTCTGCTTATCTGTGTGTACTTCCTTCTTCACGATCACGTTCAAGACTCATTTCCTTAGAAGACCTGTAATTAACTCAGCCCTTGGCTTCAAGAGTAAATTGAGCCGTCTAGGCCCTCAGGATACTTAATGAAAAAAATAAATGAATAATGGATAAATTGATGAATGGAAAGCGAACATTAGCCTGCAGACTTAAAAGAGGAAAAACACAGCAAACAGAAAGGAAAATAAGTGATAGGAGAAATCTTAGTAGAGGTTGAATATTAGTCATGTAGTCGTCTCGCTGCCAGTGTGATCATGTCTGTGACAAGGGAGAGCAGCGCCACAGGAATGAGAAGTCTCAGCTTCTTGCCCCAGATGTGTCATTACCTGGATGTATGGCATGGGAATGACATAATCTGTTAGCCTCAATTTCCTTGTCTGTGAAACAGCGGTTTTGAGGATTCTTCCAGTTCTCCGGTCTTGGACTTTTACATGTAAGTGGAAGTAACAAAACTGTTTTCTTGGTGGAACTATTTATAAGGCTGATTAAAATGTAATTAGTATTTGCTTCTGGAACCAGAAGCTGCTTCCCTGCCAAAGGAGTTGTATAGTCACGGCATGGGGGCGTTTTAAGTTATTATTGGACTAAAGAAGACCAGCATTATAGGATTTTCAGACAAAGGCATCATCATTCAAAGAGAATTTAAATGTTGTATTTTCCCTCTGTTTGCCTCAAAGTGCAATAGTAGAAAAGTAGAATATGAACTTGAATGTTTTCCGCAGGCAGAGCCTGAAGTTGGCAGAATCTCAGAAATGATGTACCATCTCTCCAATCCCATAGTATTAATTATAATAATGTACTTATATTTGTAGACTGCATTGTGGTTTCCAAAGAATCTTTTTCATTCCATTCGTCATATGAGCAGATCCTCTTACAGAAATTAGACCAAAGCTGATGGGCCAATTAGAGTTGGAATGAGGATAAGGAACCCAAGGGTACCTGGTAGTGGGTGGCAAGTGAGAGAAAACTTATGTTCTATCTACTCCATCAAAGAGAAGATGTGTATTGTTGCAGCGGGATGATTTTGATGATCTGTGTTTCTCTACCATGCTCTGATGCCAAAGGGACAAGGAAATCTGCTGAGTAAAAGTGCATGGACACCACCCCATCATTCAGTTCATCAACTGCTAAAGATTTGTAGATTGGCCACTAGCTCTCTGTGGAATGCTGAAGGCTACCTTTATTCAGAGCCAGAAGATACTGGGAATGTAAAAGAAAACATCCCTGGGCAATATGATTAAATAAATGCGGACTAATAATCATAATTAACACTTATTTTGTGCCACGTACCCGTCCTAAGTTTTTAACATATGTTAACACATTTAATCCTCAGCAACCCTGTTGCTTTTATTATCCCCATTTTACAAATGAGGAAGCTGAAGCACTTTTCCAAGTTTCCACAGCAAATAAGTGGTGAACCTGGAATTGAAACAAAAATCTTGCTGCCAGAGTCTGTGCTATTATTAATCACTACAATGTACTGAGTAAAGCAAGTTGGTATTTATCTTGCTGCCTCTTACTCGCTTGAGCGTATGTCTGGATGTGGCTGTCCCCAACTCTTTTGTCAGAGAACATTGGGACTGACTGCACACATTCCCATAAGCCACAGCTACGAGTCATATTTCAGTCTCTGGTATCTTTTTGGAGGGAGTGTAATTCCAGCCCAGTAAGGAAAACAGGCATCTCACCCCAAGTTGTTTGATCTTCTGATTTCCTCTGATTTCAACTTCACTAGATTCTTCTAGCGGATTTTCTTTGAGGGTTTAGGTGCCCTCAACTTTTGCTAAAATATTCATGAGAAATACCAGTATTATTGAAGGCTCACATATTCATAGTCATTTTTTAAATTCTGAGATTTATAAACTTCTAAATTTTTGCTACAGTAAACTAAATCATTGCTTTTCGCTATGTAGTTCAAAACTGATTTATAATTATATTTTTTGTGGTTTGGGTTGAACGCATACACACACACGTGTAACTTTAAAGTTCTTTGATTACAAGAAATTTGTCTTCTGGATGTTTCTTCCGTCCTTCCTTACCTCCCTCCTCCTCTCTCCCTTCCTTCCTTTTCACTTTTTCCTTCCCAGCATTGTAAGTGTTTCTGTGAACAGTGGTACATAATTAACATATGATGGTGATGATTTCCAGATATGTAACCCGTTCACAGGAAACAGATGCTCTGGTTCCCCCCTTGCAGACTTGGAAACCATGTGCAGGTACACAGACTCATCACGTTAAGCTATTTGGAAAAACCATAAGAACAAGATCTTCATAAGTAAGTTTGACTATGACGGGGCTGACACATTTGCCATGGTGTCTTTGGGACAGATCTTTCTGGACAGTGGAGTTCCATACATAACGCCTTTAACGTTTTCTCATTCTCAGACCCTATTTAGATAATGGATTTAAAAGGTTCGAAACACGGGTGGCAAGGTGGCAGTGCCTGCTCCTCTTTCAAAAGAGTACAGTGACCCAGAAGTGAATAGGATGCCTGAGACTGAGATTCTCATGGCCACTGAAACATAAACGTGAGTTACAGCACGTAGGTAATTTAGCTGATGGATGCAGACATTACTGTGACGTATCCCGCCGTTCATTTTAGAAGGATGTTTCATCTCTCCACTAAAAGGGATGTAATGTTTACTGTGCAGTATGTTCTTACGAGAGCAGGTTCCTTCATTCTTGAAAACTATGCTTAAAAACAAATCCTTGGGAAGTAGATCATTCTTTCAGCAAATAGAAATGTCCAAAGCATGTCTCAGACTCTGCCCACAAGGTGCTTCGGACTAATAGCTGACTACAGAAAAGCAGGGAGACGGTTAAGCTACAGTGCCGTCAGCTGCACAGTTACGGGCCTCCTTGCTTCCCTCCTTGCTTCTTGCAGTCTGCTTTCTGCACAGCATCCAGAATGATTTGTCAGATCACATTACTTCCCCACCCATTGCCCTCCAGTGGCTTCCCAACATATTTGAAGCAAAAGCTGAAGTATGTGTAGCGGCTTAGAAAGCTGTAGATCTGCCCCACTCTTTATGTCTCTGAGTCATCTCTTACTCCTTCATCACCTCCCTGACTCTGCTCCCGCCTCGTGGGCCCTGCTGTTCATCAAACATGCCCGCCCTCTTCTGCCTCAGGCCCTTTGCACTTACTCTTCTCTCTGCCTGAAAGAGTCTTCCTCCAGGTAGCTGCATGGCTTATTCCTCACCTCTTTCAGGTCTTTACGCAAATGTCATCTTCTTAGGGGGCCTTCTCTTACCACCTTTTGAAAATTGTGACCCTCTTTGCCGCCACAGCACCCAGCCCCTCGTCTCTACTTTTTTTCTCTGTAGTCCTTATCACCATCTGACATACTTACTTATATTGTTATGACTTTCTATGAAAGTAGGCACTTCTGTCTGTGTGTGATAAATACTTGTTGAGTAAATGAATAAAAGTTAAATACAGAGTGCTGTGAGCGCGCATAATCCAGGAACGGGTACCCGAGGAGACTTTGGAACGCTACAGCAAAGCTAGGATTTGACAGATAACCAGAAAGTTTTTAGCAGGATTTCAGGCAGGACGGACAGCACTTGCAGAGACCCAGAGAAGCACAGAGGAGTGCGTGGTGCTTTAGTCCTTTATCATAACTGGAACAGAGCAAGGATGGGGAGTGGTTAGTGGTGAGACTGGAGGGCTCGTCAGGGGCCAGACAATGAAGGGTCAGATAAAGATAAGGGGAGCCGCTGAAGGGCTTCCAACAAGGAGTGAAGTGAGTAGGTTTGCTATTTCTTTTCAAAATATCCTTCCTTCTCCAGTGTGGTAAGTAGATTGTAGAATGCCAAGCTTATAGCAGGAAAGCCTTTCAGAAGCCTATTCTGGATATTTAAGTGAGGTGGTGGCAGACCTAAAGTAAGCCGACATGTGTAGAGATGAGAAATACATGCATCTGGGAAGTATTTTAAGAGAAGAGTTAACATTGGCTGTGAGGAGTACAGGAAAGGAAGAAGCTAAAAATGAAGTGGATGATGGTGCCTTTCATTATCAGGCTCATAGGACAGAAAAAGGACATTCCATCTTGGACATGTGGATGTGCTTGTGGGATATCCAAATCGTGATACAGTATTTAGTGCAAAGTTAACTATAAAAACATGAGGTTTAGAAGAACTCCTGGGCTAGAGAGAGATTTAGGATCACCGGTTTAGATACAGTGAAGGAAACAGTAGAAATGGATAATAATCTAGAGAGTAGTGAGAGGACAGAGCAGAGGAGAGAAACCTGAAGGATGCAATTACTTTCTGCAGAGACTGGCCAACCAGGGCTCATAGACCGGAGCTGGCCCACTGCCAGTTTTTTAATGGCCCACAAACTTAAGAATGCTTTTTGCATTTATTAATGATTACATTTTACACAATAGCCTTGATTTTGCCTCCTGACCTGCAAAACTTAAAATATTACTATCTGGCCCTTCAAGAAAAAAGTTACTAACCCCCTGATTTAGGCAGAGGAAGATAAGTCTTCGAAGACCAAGAAGAATGTTGGTGAGAGTGACAGGGAAAGTCAGGAGTGAAGTAGCATGTGAGCCAAGGGGACAGACGGTGTTTTCAGTCAGGGAGACTTTGGGTCGTGTTGGCAGTGTTGGCATAGTAAGTTTACATACTGGCACATCTCTTCTGCTTCAAATACATAATAAAAATTTAAAATATTTTTTTAAAAAATTTTGAGGGGGGAAGTTTTACTTGTTTATTTTTAGAGGAGGTACTGGGGATTAAAGTCAGGACCTTGTGTTTGCTAAGCATGCACTCTACCTCTTGAGCTATATCCTCCCCCCTTAAAATGTTTTAAAAGAAAACTAAGAGGATATAGCCAGGTTAAAGCAAAATTGGAATTTCTGTGGGCTAGAAATTGAATGAATAGAAACACAAAGTATTAAAAAGGGCAGAAGTCACAGTTCTGTGGCACTCCCAGCCCAGAGACACTATGGTGACCAGAACTGGGCTCCTGTGGATTAAAAGGGGACTGAATCATGTTCACAGCCCAAGGTCAGAGCTTGGGCTAGGGACTTGTCCACTCATGAAAGGAGGTTAAATAAAAACTGTTGCTAACTGCAGCCTAGTGTATTAGCTTAGACGAGACTTCAGGCTTGGGAAGGAAGAGGACACAGCCTCACAAACAAGAATTGAACCAAGCAACCTGGCTGCTCAGTAACTGATTATGTAATACCTCCCAGATCATTGCTGAAGCTCCAGCCTCAGAACTGATGTTTTAGTGACCCGGAGCCCTCTGTGCCTTGGGGAAGCAACTGTGAACTAGATAGAGAGTATAAAGGAAAAAGTGGAATAAAACAAAACACCTCTGCTCAAAATGTGCCTACAAATCAAAATTACAGACACCAATAAGTAAAATGGTAGGAAAAATAGCCATGAAACAATTTTTTGAACAGAACAAAGATTTATAACAGGTGAAATTAATTTTATAGAGCTATTTGAAAAAGATTTTTTAAGATATTTAGTATGCTCAAGAAGATAAATGAAAGCATCTATTTAAAATCAACAGGAAAACCTGGGGAAAGTATGCAGAAATGAAATAATGAGTAATATGAAAGAGAAGTTAAAAGAAATCCAGATAATAATAATAATACAGTTTTTGAAAAAGAAATATATTTCAATAGGATTAAATCTAAACTGGAACTAGACAAGGAAAGAATCAATAGCTTGGGAGATAGTATTTTTAAATATACCTGAAACACAGAAGAAAAATAGGGTGAAAGGATGATTAGAATCATAGAATATAGCATAGTATTTATTTGGAGTTCTGGAAGGAGAGAATGGAGAGAAAAGTGGAGTTAATATGTGACACTTAACACCTGAAGAATTTTCAAAAATGGAAAAAAGGCAGAAAATCAAAGAGAAGACGAATATATTTGAGGCTACCAGAGTAGAGACAGATTATCTAAAAAGTACAGTTAGACTGATAGCAACCTCTTGTCAGCTGTGAGAGGTGTCAGAAAGCAACAGAGCGGTATCTTCAAAATGTGTAAATGGGCAAGTGAAACATTTATGCCCAGTGAAACATGCCTCAGGAATGAAGGCAGAATGAAGGCATTTTCAGACATTCAAAATCAGAGAAACAGAGTGTAGGCCTTCACTAAAAGAGCAATTAAAAGAAATTTCGGCCAGAAGAAAATGAGTTCGAGGAGGAAGAATGGGACACGTAAAACTGGTGAGCCTGGAAATTGTAAAAATGCATGTTTACTCTATTAACCATTGACAATGTTAAAAAAAAAAACTGCTTTTATTTACCAAAAAAGGAAGAAAAACTTAACCTTTTAGTTCATCTTAACAAGATAGAAAGGAAGGTGTATCCTTGGGAATTAAAGTATGCAGAGGACTTTATGACAGAAATGGTAAAATAAGAGTGGAGGAGAGTGAAGATTTTCAATATACTACTATTCTTAGGAATCAAAATTACCACGCAGGAATAATGTAATTGTAAGTTTGTGTTCTAGAACAAGGATTCAAAATCAGATAAATCATAGATGAGACCAGTGATTTCATAAGGCAAAGATAAAACTACTTGATCTAGCCTTGAAAATCAGTAACAGGGTAAAATTCTAATAGTGGTTAATGAAAATAGGTATCTGGATGGGGAGGGTATAGCTCAGTGGAAGAGCACGTGCTTAGCATGCACAGGATCCTGGGTTCAATCCCAGTACCCCCATTAAAAAAACAAATAAGTAAACTTAATTACCTCCCCCGCGAAAAAAAAAGGCATCTATATAAGGGATATCTGTATTTTCAAGAACACATAGAAAACTGAGCTTTACCAGAAAATAAATTCTACCTTACAGTCATATAATAGCTTGGTCAGTATTAATATGGACCAGTGATTATGTTTAATTCTGTTTTATAATTTAAGGGGCCCGTGATAGATTATTTGAATAGTCTAGGTCTCAGAAGATCTTCCCTTCATACAAACCTATAGTTGACAGAAGCATTTGTCTGTCTGAGATCTTTCAAAATTAGGTTACAGTTCTCATTTCATTTCATAGAAAACGCTCTCATGTATTGGTAAGTCTCTATAGGAACAATAAAATACTCTGGCATCATCTCTCAACATATCCCTCATCACATGTCACACTCTTAACTATTTTCAGTGGCTTACTGTCCCTTGAGTGGGCCGTACACCCTTTTATCTCCATATACCTCATCCCCTGGAAACTGTTAACTGTTAAACTGTCCTGTCCCCCCAAAAAAGTGCAGAAGGAACATTCCTCAAGAGAATATGGGACTGTCCTCATCTTCTCTTTCTGAGTATCATAAAAATAATATGGAGGCAAAAATAACTATGCAGTAAGATGTAAGTAATAAGCAATATGTTTTAAAATATTCACTTAGATGTATGTTGTTCTTATTTTTAATGGACTCATCCATAAAAGCCTAGTAATCCAAATGAAAGTATCTCCGGAAGAAGTCATGATTTCTCTCTTCTTTGAACTCTGAAACACTTTGTCTGCACCTCTCTTAGGACACGTACCAGTTTTTCCCTCATAGCTGCTTGTTCTGATGTTTCTCTCCTCTTCTCCAGGCCATACTATGGCGTTCTGTCCCCCGCAGGGTGGGCTAGCACAGTCTGCACACACAGCACACAAATGTTACACGAGCGGTAGTTTCGTGTATCTGAGTTTTGGCGGGGAGGGGGGGGTTCTTACTATAATAGCAAAGCATTTCATAGTAGTATGTTACTGCATGTTGTCTTAAAAAGCTATGAAAATTTCACAAATTTTCTGGTAAAGTAAGTAAAGTTTCTATTTGAATAATTGGGCCATTAAGAAAGATTTTTGAAAAGCTGATTGTGTTGATGTTTTGAAGGAACTTCAAACCATAGTTTAATATAAGAGTTTTCTTGAAGTCCTGACAGTCATTTTAGAGTTAGGAAAGTCAGGAATTGATGGCATATGTGAGGTAACTAAGGTGGGAGAGGTTAAGTGAATTTACCCTGATCACACACAACAATTGGGATTTTTTGATAGTTGATTTATGCACTTTTTTTTTTAACTAAGACACTAAAGTGGAAAGTGTATCATCCTCTCCAGCACAGATGATAACATGCTGTAATTGTTATTCTTCATATCTTAAACATGTATTTTCTGTTTAAAAAAAAAAGCAGCAATTTCTCCTCTTCCTGCTCTCAAAGCCCTGTGATTATACTTCTGTTACAGCATTTATCATGGAATTACAGTGGGTTGTTTGTCTTCCTAATACAGTTCTTCCCACCTCAGTACTGGCATTGGATGAATACACAAAAACGTTTATTGAATGAATGAATGAGATCCTGACTGTAGTTTAATTGCCTTTGGAATTCAGGTCCTTAAGGTTGTTTATATCATCACATTTGCTGAAGCACACAGATTCTGAATTTCTTTGTTGATTATTAGTTGGTTCTAACAGTTTCCCATTAAGGGTAAACAGTGACTGTCCTGGAAACCAGTCATTCAGCACTTCTGGCTTCTGTAAGAGAGAGAAGCATGTTGGTCCCTGTCAGAACCTAGGATCAGAGACTTCTGTCTGATTCCAAGTTTTCCTCATTTTGTGCAAATATGTATTTCTGATCTATTACTTAAGACTTTATAACTCCAGTCCTGTCAACTGAATCTTCTGTGAAATAGAAAATATTTTTATAAAAGTGTTGTTCTAATTTTATTTTTATGTACCATGTTTACTTAAAGCAGCGTATGACTTTTATTAAAGACATTAAGACCACATGAGAGTTAAGCTAATCAGTCTATTCTGGAATTGCTGTAAACATTTAAGACACCAGTATTTCAATAAATGGTGTTTTTATTTTTTTTTAATTGAAGTACAGTCAATTACAATGTGTTGATTTCTGGTGTATAGCATAATGTCACAGTCATGCATATATACCTTTATTCGTTTTCATATTCTAAAATGGTATTTTTAAATTAGACCATTTTATTTATATTTTAATTGCTTTATTGAGATAATTCTCATAACATACAATTCACAGATTTATTAATACAATTTACTGTTTTTTAGTATATTCACAGAGTTGAAAATAATCAATATAATCAATTTTAGAATGTTTTCATCATGCTGAAAAGAAACTCTGCACCCCTTACTCATCACTCTCCAGTCTTCTTTTATCCCCCTTAGCATTTTGTTTACATTTATACTTAATGATTGAAATATTTATTTCCTACTCTGTCTTACTGTGTGTGTGTGTGTGTGTGTGTGTGTGTGTTTTAACCATCTATTTCTCTGTAGAGTCGAGGCTTTCATATCTTACTATAAGTTATGTGTTTAGATGAGCTCAAATTTAGTAATTTGAATATTATTGTTTTACTCTTTTTCCTTCTAAGTATAAAACCTAAAAATCAGTATATTGTTTGAACAACCATTGCTTTATTGATAATTAAAATCAGCAATATTTTAACTGGCTCATTACTAGTCAATTAGTTATTATACAGTGATTAAAGAGATCTCTCTCCATCAAACTGAAACTGGAATAAGTCATAGTGGGTGAATGTATTGCTCTCTGATAGTTTGAATTATGTGTATTCAATTCACACTTCTTGACCTAAATTGTTTTTTATCATAGATTTAGACAATTATAAGAAAACTAAAATCAGTCACGAAGGCTTTTGGATTTTTCAGAATAGAAAACCTCATGTGAATGACAAGTTATGCTGTACATAATAGTCTATTTTGATTAATAGAAATGTTATGTAAATCACTTGTCAAGTACATGTGAAATGATTTTTTTATCTGTGTTATTTACGCTAAATTCTTGCTGGCACAGGGCATTTTCTGAATTAAAATCTCTGCAGACAAGCGGTAAAATGCATAATGTACTTATGAATAATACATTAACAGCCTTATAGTCAAGATCAGTGATAAACAACTTGGTAGTTCAGTGTCTGGGGACACATTAGACTGCTGAGTCCATCTGATAGAGGACTTTTTGGACTTGTCTACTGTCTTTGTATCAAGTGCCATAGGAACAAATTAAATAAATTTCTTATCTAATTCAGATGAGGATTTAGGTAAATCCATGGTGAGTCTATGCAGCTTCTCTGCTGTATTTGAATATGCTTTGTGTACCCTTTGGATATCCTTTTTGTAACCTTTGTGTACACTTTGTGTAAGTTGTATCATGTATGTGTTTTTGCCATGCCTAACTGTAGCATCAGGGACAGGAATGATTACTAAAGTACAACTTTGAAGGGTTGACTCCTCTCACTACTTTGATTTATTAACTAATAAAAATTATTTTTGTAGTTTGGTTAACTTAAACCAATAAATTTAATTTTAGAAAGCCTTTGAGTAAAGCATTTACCAGTGAGAATTGAGTAGGACTTCATGATCTTAGTTTTCCTGAGTTTATAATCCTTACATATTTGCAAGTAAAAACTAACTATGCTAGACGAGAATGCTAGACTGTGAACTCTGTAAAGATATGGATGTGTCTCCAGCACTTAATATAAGAACACAATGGTTGCTTGATAAGCATTTGTTGAGTAAATGAATGACAATATTAAGCAACAGTGGGCAGTAAGAAAGTACTGAAGCACTAGGTGATTACTGTCTTGGGCAGGATCCAGTCAGGAAAATAGTGATTGCTCTAGGTGTTTCGGAAAGAGGGCCATTTAAAACAAAGATTTCATTATAAAAATTACTGGACAAGCTGCAGGAGCAAAAAGCAGAGAGTGATGGTGCCCAGAGAGTTATAACTGCAGGAAGTTGTGCACCACCACACCCCCGGCACTGGAGGAGTGGAAAATGGGAATGGAGGATTGCCTGAAACCTGTAAATCCACATCAACCACTGGCAGTGCTGGAGCTCTACCTCTACCTTTTAAAAAGTAGTATTTCTGATTAGTTGTAATGTATGCATTGTGTGTGTATATTGTACATTGCAGCTTCACATTCTGGTGTAATGTTCATTGGGCAGAGCAATTTGTATGGAATGCGATTCTCCTGTGCAGCCTGTGCATTTTGGTGTTTCATGTGTTTAGGGACTGGAATTTTCTGATTTATTCCTTTGTAGGCTGGGAGGTGTTTTATTAGCACACACACAAAAAATGTGTATTTATTGAAGTAGCTACTTAGTGTCAGATATTAGGATTAAAAAATTAATTTTTAAAGTGAAACTTGTAATATATTAGTAAATTCACCTGACAAACTCACATCCTCATGTAAATGTATTCAGACAGTGTATATAAGGTGTTTAAGCTTGTGTAGAAACTTTTACCTTAACAGTTTTGACATCCCACTTTACCTTGAAATAGCTCTAGTTTTTCATATCAAATTGTTTTGTTCTTTAAAAGATAAAAAAGTAGCATAACTGCATACCTGGCAGTCTGCTGACTGCTAGGCAGTGCCACTCAGAGGCCGTGTGAAATGTGGTAAGTGTACTTTTTCAGCAGATTAGAGAAAAGGTGACTTGTCAGAAATAGGGTTACTTAATAAAACGCACATTCTGAGAAGACAAAATCGTGTCTGTGGGTGGCTAGTAGCCAGCTTACGAAGCTTAAGTATACGCTGCTTCGGAGCTTAGGGACATGCTGGCTGTGGCTTGGAAAACATGAGCACAAGAACATACAACAATTAGGCTCTAGTCTCCTCTTTGAGCTGTTCCACGTTCAAACTGTTCCACGCTTTCTGCTTTGGTACAAATTATAGTGGCCTGTGGTGTAGCCCCTACTGCCATGTTCAGAGAAGAGATGCCAAACCAGTCGATCCCTACAAAACCTCTAGAGAACAATGGCACCTACGTGGTGATGCCACAGGGATCCTTGTAAGTTCAGATTAAGGAGAAAGAAAGCAGGCTTTCTTGTTTAGAGTCATGGCAACGAGTATATGACTTTCATTGGAAGAAAAACTGCCTTTCCTAGGAGCAGTATATCTTCTGTTTCTCCCTCCCCCTCCTTCATGTTTTACTCCTGTATCTTTTTCTATGGAATTAATATTATTGGACTATAATGGCTAGTTAATGACAAATGGAGTTAAACTGTCCGATAATACTGAAGTCCTATATACAAATACCGAATTTGAGCAGCTGTTCCATTTACCAGGGTTGCATATTAAAAAGTTAAAATGGTTTTTAGAAGTGTTTTTCACTTGGCATGACGGAAAGAAGGCATGGGACCTCTTCCTTTCCTGCCATGCGTGACCCCTGAGTCCTGGGACCGCCACATCCTCATTTAGCACTTAGACATTACCTTGAAAATCATTAGATTCTTTTTATGCCTAGTTTACCCAACCGAATTGTACGCTTTTTCATGGAGGAGATCCTGATCCTGTGCCTGACCACTTTGTATCATTTTTGCCTTTTACATAAAAGATGACTGGTGAATTGACTCTTCTTTTTCCCTCATCCAATCAGTAGCCAAGCCTGTTGCTTTTACTTGCAAATACAGTTTTTAGGCAGCCATCTCCCCTCTCTATTTCAGTTGTCACTGATGGTGTTGAGTCCTTAATCATTTCTCCTATTTAAGTTTTTTGCTTTTTGTCTTAACCCTCTCCAATCTGTCTTCATATAGCTTCCAGACATGCTTTCAGAAAGTGAAAATCCGGGTGTGTTACTCTGCTTTAAAACCTTTTGGCAGTTTTATGTTTCTTTAGAATAAGATTCAGACTCTGTATTTTGCATACAAGGTCCCTGCAAAACTGGTTCTCTTCCTGCCCTCTGGCATCATCTCTCAACATTTCCCTCATCACATGTCACACTCTTAACTATTTTCAGTGGCTTATTGTGCCTTGAGTGGGCCGTACACCCTTTTATCTCCATATACCTCATCCCCTAGAATACCTAACTCTCTCCCACTCAATGCATTTACCTCTGTCCACCCTCCTCCACACACGCTCTTACCCCATAGACAAATATTTCACCTGGATGACTTCTTGTCTTTTGAGGCTCAACTCTGCTGTTGCCTCCTCTAGAAGGAATTCCCTGTCATTCTTCAGATTTTCACCCAAGCAGGTTAAGTGCCTCCTGTGTGAGCCCAAGACGCACCTTGTACCTCCAGCGTACATAGGGCTCCTCACACCATGTTGCACTGATCTGTTTTCGAATCTTCCTTTCTCAGTTGAATGTGAGGTCCTCGAGGGCAGGTCCTGATCCTCTGTGCTTTTGTATTCTGCCACTTAGTAAGCACCAGGCACATAGTTGGCAGGCAATAAACGTTTGTTCAAATAAACTGAATGGTTTTTTTGGCCTGTCTTCTAGTCCATTCCTTGCCTTAAGGCAAGCAGAAGCCTAAACATTCAAGACAGATGCTTGTCTGGGCCAAGTGCGTACTTAACAGAAGTGGCCAACTTGACAGATTTGGTGATACCAGCAATAGTTCTGGGAAGTACATCACGAAATCAGTTTACTCAGAGGAACAATTGGGTGTTATCTTAAAGAGTTACAACAGTTTTATTGTATTTGTTTTATTGTGTTTGCTTTCATTTACACATCCCAAGTTTATTGTACTTATATCAAGGACCAGAGAAAGCCAGAAAATATTTTTATCATTAAAAAGCCTATGCATAATTTATATCATTTATTTATTGAATCCAAAGTACAGACATTAGTTCCTTAAATTTGGTTTTTTGCTGTCCTTAGATTTGGTCTTCTAAAGCACCAACTACAGTTCCTTATATATTCTGGGTGCTAGATAGGTTGTTTGCTGAATTGATATAACAAGCTTGTACACATGTGAATCCAAGACAGTAAGTTGTAAAATATACCATGAAAATCTAGTCAGATTATAGAGCACATAACATTTGCCAGACTACCCAACATGGCTGCCTTAAAACATTCTGTAGCACATCTTTGCCTGATCTGACCTGTTAAACTTATATAAGGGAATTAGATCATTTTCAGGATCCTTCTGAATCTAAAATTCTTAGTTTCTATTATTCTTTTCTGCCTCTTACCATTTATTTTTAGCTACTTGAATAATGGCCCTTTTCAGAGCTTCAGTGGCCTTTTTCTAAGAATAAAACAGAGCCATCCTTTAGAAGTGTCTAGTTTATTGTGTCTGTGATGCTGTCTTCCTGTCCAGGGAAACCCCCCGGCACTCTGTATCGTTGCACTCACCTTACACACTTAGTAGTTCAGTGAAACAGTTTTGTTTATCAGGGCACATTGTGCAGAGAGGAAACGTAGTGTGATGGTTAAAAGCTCAGAGTCTAGAGTCAGACATACCTGGACTTGATTCCTAGACCTGCCCTTACTAGTGACATAATCTTAAACAAGTTACTTATATCTTCTCTGAGCTTTAGTTTCTCCATGTAAATGGGAATGGTAATTGTATCAACCTCATGCTGCTGTTGTGTTATATGAGACAGTGCTTGCAAGGCAACTGTTAGGAGAGTGTCTGGTGCACGTGTGCACACACTTAAAAAATGTTGGTGATTTTTTTAATATGCTAATAAGCACATGGGATAGATGTAGGACCTGCTCTTACAGACAGTTAAACAATTAATTACAGTAAAGAGTGATGGGCGGTTGAGGAAGTGATTGAGGAAATACAGAGTTGTTCATGGAAGTAGTGGGAAGACTGACTACAACCTAGAGGTCAGAGGAGACTCTCTAGAGGCAGTAACATTGAAGCTGAGACTGATGGGGTGAGATGGTAGACTCTTAGCTAAAATAAAGGTATTTATGAGAAAATCATACTTCAGTGCAATTTTGAGGTATCACCCAGATCCCAGGATGCATCCCCTCAAGAATGTTAAGGGTCTGTGTCATGGGTTTTACTTAGCATTGGATGAACTGGAAGTGACATGTGAAGTCTAGAAAAAGCAAGAGCCCTCAACGTGTAGGAACTAATACTTATTTGATGACATTATCCTGGGTACTTAGCTGAGGAAAGGGGGAGCAATATAAAGATGATGATTACTAATGTTTATGCAGATCAATTTATTTAATTCTGTCAATAACAATCCGAGGTGGGAATTATGCCCCCTCATAAGAACCCTGATGCATCAAGAGGATGAGTAACTTGCCTGATGTTATGCCTGGTAAGTGAAAGAGGATTCAAACCATGGCAGAAGTAGTCCATAGGCCATGCTAACAGTTTCTAAACAGTGAATAAAACATAGTTTGTATATAATTTACATACCATAAAATTCAGCCCTTTGAGGTGTACAGTTCAGTGGGTTTCAGTATATTAACAGGGTTGTGCAACTATCGCCACTATCTTAATTTCATAATTTATCTTTATCACCCCAAAAAAGAAACCCTACACCCATGAGTAGTTACTCCCCATCCACTCCTCCTCCAGCCCTGGCAACCACTAATCTAGTTCTAGCTCCATGGATTTGCCCATAGAATTAATTTTTATGTATTGACCTTATATCAGGAGACCTTGCTAAACTTGCTTATTATTTTTAGAGCTTTTTCTGTACATTCGCCTGGATTTTCTACATATATGTTCAGGTTGTCTGAGAGACTGAATATACAGAGAGACAGTAGCCAGCCCATGTGCAACAGTAGAACAATGACCTACAAACTCTGCACTGACCAGTCTAGGGAGTCAAACCCCAGCCTCTGAAGCAGTCAGCCCAGAATGGTCAGAAGTTGATCAGTGATTGCCAGCATCACTGTGTTTTGATCCTGCTTCTAACTCAAGACCAACCAGAAAAAGATGAATATGCTCCTCAAACCGGCACATAAGATGCCCACTCCGAATCAGCCCACCTCTAGCTTCCCCATGCCAGCAGCCTCCACACAGGGCACGCTTGAAGCCTTCCCACTTTTTATTATAAAACTTTCCATCCCCCTGCCGTATTTTGAGCCTCCCGCAAATGCAAGCGTTGATGGTTGACTCTCTGCTATATAGCAGACTCTGGATAAATAACCTGTGTTCTTAAAAACAAACCAGAACAAAACAAAAACCACAGTTTGTGCCCACAAGGAGGTCACAGTCTAAAACATAATTTCTGCCGACCTTTCTCAGATCCCTGCCTCTCCCCATCCCTGCTAAAAAGGCCCCCTAAGTGTTCTGTGCCTTTTAATGTTTACACGTGAATGTCCTGGGAGGTACAGACTCTTTTTAGGATCTTTCCATTTCTTTTCTGTGTGATAACTTTACTTCTCCATATTGGGAGGACATGGACTTGTATGCTGACTTAAAATGAAAACCTCTTTCAGACTTTTGACTAAAGACTGTGTAAATATAAATTGATCATATAATTTCTCTTCAGATGAACCTGAGTATTCCTTGTAAAGAGAAAGGGATTTATATTTGCCTTTTCGTAAAGAAATAAGATTCTGTAATGGACGGGTGTTCTCCAGACATAATGAGTCCTCTGAGTTTTGTTTGCCTTGAATAAGCAGACTTTTAGACATTTCAGTTCACCTTTAGTAAAGGTCTTATCTTACTCTCACTAGCTAAAGGCACTAGCACAGAGCATTTCTAATGTTACAATTCAGTGGGGCAGCATTAACTCTTCAGTAAACATTCGGTCATGTTTGCTTTAGCAAAATCAAGAAGAAAGACCAGATATTCTGAAAAAGACTTTCACGCTGTTCTCTACATGAAAAGGTCTTGTTTGCAACATTTTAAGGAGAACAGAAGCTGTGCATTGTTAAGCCGTTTTCATCCATGACCAAAGTATAAATTAACACGATCATCTTGAAGTCCCAAATCTGAAAGGCTGCTCACTTTTACTTCTTCCTCACCACAGTTTGAATCACAAAGTCTCTTAAGTAACAGATTTAACACTGTTTTTTGTCTCCTTTGTGTTCCCCGTACACTTTAGATGCTAGAGAACAGGAGGGCCAAAACCAGAGTGCAGACTTCAGATAATCCATCTGAGAAAACACTGCCTATCACTGGCCATTTCCCCCTTTCATTTCCTCTGGACTAAATTAAGCAGACCCAGTGCTTCCTAGCAGGATCATTTCTAAACTCAGCTGTGTCAGATTTTCCTAGTGCCCTATCGTGAGGTTTTTAACCTGGCTGCTGCTTGAAAAAAATCTTGCAGCATATACATCGTATCATGGGCATTAGAGGAGAAGACATACTCTTGAAGCAACATGGTGCCTAAGTTGGAAGCTAAGTCTATAGAGATTTCACTGACATTTAGGAAGGAAAGGATTTTGAAAGACTGCCTTAGCTGAAAAAGTGATGAAGGCAGGTAGAACTGGAGCCACAGGGGGAGCTCACCCTGGGCCACCTGGAGTCTCTTCTGACCCTGATCCCGCATTCCCTCCCTCCTCACCTCGGGTCTGCTTCACTCCTGCTGTGCACACATTTCTTCCCATTTCCTGGCAGTCTCAGGAAGTGCACCACCAGGTAAAAGAACTGCTCGTGTTTCAGCCCCTTAGAATCCAGGTAGCTTTCATTTCCTTTTACTTGTGATAGTCAAGCTTGGCATTCCTTTATATTCTCTGTGTCTGGATTACTTCAAGAATTATAAAAAAAAAATTTAGTTGCTAGTGAATGCTAATGTAAGAGAGCTCTAATGCTCTGAATGCAGTGTGGTATTCTAGATTTGATCCTGAAACAGGAAAAGTTCAGTAGAAAAACTAGAGGAAATCCAAATAATGGCCATAGCTTATTAGAAGCATAGTTTTAGTGTGATTTCTTAGTTTTAATAAATGTACCATGGTTGTGTAAGATGTTAACAGGAGAGAAGGCTCAATTAAGGCATATTCAATAAATCTAAAATTATTTCAAAACAAAATATTCTTTAAAATGTTAAAATAGTATCAAGTCCAAGATTTTAGAAAATTGGGATATTTAGTGGTAAGTGTGCCAGAAGTCAAGCACATTCTTATAGCCACACACTAGATTTTTCCACAACATTCTTGGTATAGACCCAGCATACACTGAGAAGTCAGATAAACCTAGACTCAGTCCCCAGCTCTGCCACTTGCTAGCTATAAAAATTAAAGCAAGTAACTGAGTCCTCGAAGACTAGTTTTCTTGCCTGTGCAATGGGGTGATGATCCCTCCGCTCAGGACTGTTGAAGGGCTTAGGTAGCAGCCTAGGGCCGCCACGTGGTAAGCCTGTGAGCTGGCACTCTCGGCCCTCCAGGGTGGCACTTTGGGAAAAGTAAATTGGGTTCTTGTTTCCTCCTTAAGTTTGTTTTCAGTCCTTAAAATTGCGCTCCTTCTCCCTTCTGAAGGACATTAAAGTGTCTGGGTCATTACTTTCTTTGAGAATAGGGCAAAAAAAAAAACATCAATTCCAAGATGAGTAGGACTGGACGTAAGGGAAGAAGCTGGCAGGGCCCTGCAGCTGGCCTGCACGTTTCCGGCCTCCCCTCCCTGGGCTCATCCCCATCGGGCAGGCCGACACCAGGGCTGCCTTGCCTTGTCAGCCGCAGTTTCCAGCTCACCGGTTCCCGCGTCTTGCCTTTCCCAGGCACGTGTTTCTGAGCCTTTTTTTTTTTCTTGTTGTGGATTAATGGACTTTCTTTTTTCTTAAGAGAATTTCTGATGTTAGAACCCCAGAAACCAGGCTGTACTTTTGTATTCAGCCACTATTTATTGAATAACTGCTTCTTGCTAGACTCTGTATAAACATAATCCCAGATACCAGAGAGCTCACAGTCCGCTTTGTGATTAAATAATTAGATAATCAGTATGATCTAGTTTACAATTAAATAACAGAAAAATCAGTCAAGAAGTGCACGTGTTAGGATGGAGCAAGAACAGAGCGCTCCTGGAACACTCCTCCCTGTCTCCTCGCTGTCTCGGTGGACAAGAACCTCTGAACTCTTAAGGTGCTGCCCCTTACGAGCTGTGGGACCTGAGGGACTTTGTCCTTGTTACTGAGTCTTCTCCATGTCACTCCCTTGCCCAGAACAGATTCTCCTTGGTCTCATGGTCCTGAGTTTCTCTTACCTCCCAACTTTAAAGCACCCAGGACACTTAAGATGCAGGAACAAGGGAAACAGGGGACTGCTGTGGTAAGATTTCTCGAGTTCTGCTGTAAAGCAGCGAGTGGCCTGGAAGTTGGGGAGGGTGGGGGAATAGAATAATCACACAGGGAACCTTATGGGTAGGTCCTTGACTTAGAGTTTTTTCATCTTTTAGTTTGGTAGGATGATAACTCAGAAGACTGTTCACATTGACATCCATGGTGTCCTGAAGACCTAGTCAGAGAAATCATTTCCTCTGTGTGCATACCCCTCATCATAGCCCTTATCTCGCAGTATTGTATTTTTCTGTTAAGTCTGGCTCTTGCTGTGACTGTGAATGCTGGGCCTGGCCCAGTGCCTGCCACTTGGCAGCTTTGTGGAGCTTGAGAATAAGGGAGATCAAAATAACTTTATTATGAGTTGTGTCAGATTGAAGTAGTAAACCCTGTACACTGATCTTTGGTCATCTGTCCTGTAAGAGCTTACAGGGAAGGCACAAGGGCACTCAGGTCATGGGTCCTGCTCTCATCCCTCAGCTCCTGCGCCACTCCCACCCCTCCCCCTGCCCGCATCCTGCTTAGTCCAGACAGGTCAAACCTGGCACCACTCAGCTCCCTCAGGGAGAGCCTGCCAAAGGGCCCAGGCTCTGATTAGCATCACAAAGGAATTGTTCCTCTCATCTTGAGAAAGCTTTTCCATCCCCTGTCACCCCACTTACCTTATTGCCTAACCCTTCAAACTGTAGGTTATGATTTTACTCTTTCTGGCACCACAACCCCACAAATTTACAATTTCCTTGTGATAGTCTGGACCCCAGACACTGATTCCCTCAGGTGTGAGTGCAGCTGAAAAGCCGAGCCGTAGCTTTGGATTATGGGAATATGAAGATGCCCACATTAGAAGTCTTAGAAGAAAAAAATCATAGAACAGGGAGTATTGGTTCATTATATTTGCATCTTTTAAGCTAACAATAACAAGTGAGGGTGGAGTATGAGTAGAGAGGATGTCATTTAAGTGTTAGGAAAGTTTTCCATGTGGGAAAAACAACAAAAAATTTCACTCCAGAGTCTTTTTATCTCTCTAAATTGGGCTACTGAGTTCTAAATACATGGACTTGCCAAAACCTACTTGTATTCCCTCTAAACTGGTCTTAAGGTGCCACCAGATGCTCAGAACAGATCTAGTCTATCCTGCTAATGAACGTGCAAACAGTTTTCCCCATCTGCCACCTCTGTCTAAAAGGCTGGGAAGGCCTTCCTCTCTGATCACAGAGAACATAATTACTGTCTATAGAGAAGTCAAGTACAAAGGCCACCAGCCTTTGCCGGCCACCACAGATGAACAGCTGCCTCCCCTTTAATTGGGAGAGGTAATAACAGTTACTCTAGTTAATAATTGAATGGATTCCCAGGCCATGTAATTCAGATTGAAGCTGTCATTTTTTGCTGGCCTTTAGCTAAGCTGGATTATTAGAATGGAGCCTCTAATCCTATTAGTCAGTTGTCAGTCGCACAGTGGGAGAGAGCAGAGGAAGATAGCTATTGAGGTGTTATGTCAGGTACACAAGTAAAGACATACGTTTCCTCTTTAGAGGTATTTTTTTATCCCTCAAATTAAAATCATAAAGCTCTTTATGAAAGGTCTAATTTTATAATTTGAATGCAGAGTATTTGGAAAAGGAATAAAAGGAAAAAAGAAAAGTACCTAGTTCACCTTTCTAAATGAGATATTTTCTGATGTTTAACAAACTTGCTTGGTGTCTGTGGTATGTACATCCTGCACTTGACCCTGATTGAGAATGCAGAGATAGGAGGGTTTAGGCTTCACAGTCTAGTACAGGAACATAAATAACTCTGGGATAATGTCGAAAGTGATAAGGGCTACACGAGAAATACAGTTAAATTCAAGGCCTTTGACTTTAGTTGAGGGAATCAGGAAAGGCTTTATGAGTGAAGCAACATTTGATCTGGGTCTTAAAGGATGGAGATACAGCATTTGAACGCTACACATTCAGAAGAAGGCAAGTTGGATGGAGAGAGAAGTTAGAGCTAGACATTTTTAGCATTACTTGCTTTTTTATAGACACTGAAAGGGATGGGAGCAAGTAAACGACCGTGTGTATGAGGAGTGGCCAGTCTCATCGTGACATTAAGATGTACAGGAAAGTGAAGAGACTGGTGTATAGAAGTACCACGTGATTGGCACAAGGAGCTAGCATGGTGGGAATAGAGAGGAGGAAACAGGAGGCTCTACATCGTGTGAGTCCACTTGGGTGGTTGTGTGAAAGCGATCTCCATTTTTCACACGTATATGGTGTATATAACAGTCCGTGTGCTTAAGAAGGTGGTTTTTTCCCCTTGATTTTAAAATTTGAGCAGCTCATCATTGAGCCAGTTTGATTTTCCCTTCTGTCCCCCTAAGGTGAGAAAGTCATAAAATATCCGAAGTTTCATTCACCTTGGTGCAGAGGATGGGGGAAGAGCTGCTCACCTGCACCGTGTGAGGGAATGGGCTCTGGGGGTTCTCCTTGTTAAGCTCACAGGTCCCTATGTTGTGTTAAACTGTCATAGCTCACAGGACGGTTTTGGTGTTTGAGAGAAACCTTTCCATTCGTTCACCCTTGGTTCAGTCACTCACGCATCCGGTGGTTAGCACTCCTGTTCTGTGCCGGCACTGGGGCTGCAGAGATGAGTCAGCTGCCGCTGTTGAGGAGCCTGCAGACAGAGAGGACGGGACCCTGAGGCAGGGCAGCGGTGGGGGGATGAATACAGTTATGTGGGGCATGAAGAAGAAGTTAGGAGGATACTGAGCAGTGTTTCCATTTGGCCACGCTCTTTGGAAGAGGATCCAAAAGTAGCTTGTGGGTCGCTAATCCAGAAGCGCATGTAACCACAACCCTTTCTGACTCAGGGGAGGCATTTGTGTTTCATTTCACGGTAAGTTTTGCTTTGTTTCCTTGAAAAGCTGCAAATGATAAATTAGGACTTCAGTTTTCAATAATACATTAGTAAAAATTTGGCTTTGAGTGGCCTTTGTCATCCTGAAATTGGCTTATTTTTTTCTGCTGAATGCCTATTAAAGCTACGTCTCAAGTTTCTCAGGAGGTCACATCCATGTTGTTGGCACTGCATGAAAGGCTTTGAGTTTGTTTTGTTTTGTTTTTAAGGCACGGATGTGTACATTAAAATGGTCTGCTTCCACTCAGTCCCTCTCCCCTCCACTTTTGCAGTGTTGACACAGTTCTCCCCCATCGTGGAAATGCCTACAAGAACAGCAGCGCTGTTTTGTTTCTCTGCAGACAGATTGCATCAACTGATGCATCTGCTTGGCTTAGAGTATGGTATACTTTGTTTTTGAACTGAAAAATACCAGTACATAACGGCTTTGAAACAGAGCACAAATGGAGAGTTTAGTTCCTCGGTAGTTATTAAGGATGCTCACGGCGAACATGTCTTTCCATCTGGAAAACCTGAATTTCATTCTTTGGTCATGAAGCTCAATTCCAATGAAAAACTATTCTACTAGGCACACACGGTGACAGGAATGGAGGATTTTATCCTAGGATCGTACCAGAGAAACTGACTCTCTGTGTTTCACAGTTAAAGTCATGTTAAAAGTATCTTTGTCAGCCTTCTTTATTAAACTGTCGTTCAGCAACCAGTGATTAAGCATTTACTGAGGGCATTCCCCTCTGCTAAGTGTTGGGATGTGGTGATGAAGCAGACGTGATCTCTGACTGCAGGGAGCTCTGAGTTCAGTGGGGATACAAAGATGAAGAGCTAGAGAATCATGCCTTTGGGAGAGGAACAGTTTATGCCAAAGCGCGGAGGCAGGAAGGAGCCTGGGCTGTACGGGGAACTTGGTTGATGGCGAACAGGAGCACGGCGGCAGAGGAGGCTGTTAGGGAGGGACCAGATTCTGAAGAATTGTGCTAAAGAATTTGGGCCTCATTCTGTAGGCAGCGAGGAAGAAGTCATTCAGTGTTCTATGCACAGAGTCACATAACATTGACTCTTGAGAATATTATCTTCATTGCATACTCAGGCATCCAGAGCAGGACTACTCAAAATAGAGACCACAGGCCAGTGCCAGGCTACTGTCACTAGAACATGATGGGATAAGTGTAGAAATCAAGAGTACTTTTATGTCTAATATTTTAAAATATGGGCTTAAAGGTAGTATACGTTTTTCCCTTCATTTGTTTAGTAATTCATCTGTATGATAGTTCACAAAAATATTGGTCACAATGGAATGAAAATCTGAAAAACAAAGAAACAAGCACAAATACCTGACTTTTACCTTAGAATGTTTGGGAAGCACTGCACTAGAGAATGGGCTGCTGTGAGGTAAGCCTGGACCTAGAGATGCTCACTAGGAGGTCGCCGCATGCCTTAAGCAAGAGACCATGAGAGCCTAACTGACATGGTAAGAGTAGACATGGGTAGGAAGGGCGAGGGTTACGAGCCATAGCAGAAAAGGAATAATCACAACCTGGAGCCTGAATCAGTGTGAAAGCTGAGGAAGAGGAAGGAGTCTAGAAGTGCAAATGTTCTTTTAAGAATTTGCTGAAAGTTGGACCATTGTCCTATGCATTACTCTGAGCTTTCCTGTCCCTGTTACAGAGATGTTTTACTTGTTTCTTAATGTGGTTATGTATGTTAATATTATTAAAAATTTTAATCTATAATTCCTGTTTCTTTTGAGTGTAGAAGAAAGGAGATGTACATATGTGTTTACTTCCCTGACTTGACTCGGAGCCCCTCTGCCGGTTTCCCTGGGCCTCATGTGCTTCCGTGACACCTGAGGCCTGGCCCTGGTAAAACTGCTGGCAGGATGACCGGACACTACCAAGTTAAATATTCTTAGTACAATACGATCTCATTCGTGTGAAATTCTACAGTAGACAAAACGAACTGATGGTACTATCAGCCAAATCATTGGTTGCTTCAGGGAAGAGGGATTGACTGTGACAGGGGCATAAGGGAACTTTCTAGGGTAGTGGAAATGTTCAGGTCTTGAGGAGCATTCACCAAATTTAATTGAATGGTATACTTAAGATCTGAGCCTTTCACCCTAGTGTAAAGTATACCTCAAATTAAAAAAAAATAGCCGAAAAACAGAAGGTGTTCAACCCCGTTATTTATCAGAGAAAGGTAAATACAAACCTCAGTCAAATGCCAGTACACACCCATTAGAATGGCTGGAGTTTTAAAAAGCTGATAAATCCAAGTTTGGGTGTGAATGTGGAATAACTGAAACCATCACTGCACTGCGTGTGTGCAGAAGTCGTTCTGAATATTTTAGAAAGCTGCTTGGTCGTTACTAATAATACTGAACACGTGCACACTCTGTGGCCCTGCAGTTCTACTCTTAAGCATATGCTCAACACAGCCGCATGTAACATGTACCCAAACACATGAACAAGAGCATTTAAAGCAGCATTGTCCAGAGTTTCAAAGTAGAAACAACCCAAATATCATTCAGTGGTAAAACATTTTAATAAGTCAAGGTATATAACCAAAGGAAGACTATACAGCAAGGAAAATGAAATAAATACTGCTATAGGCAACAATATGGATGAATCTAGGGGAAAAAATAATTGAGCAAGAAAAGCTAGATAATATAGAATATGTAAAGTATGATTCTACTTGTATAGAATTGAAAAGGCGAAAGGAATCTATGATTTTAAAAGTCAAGATAGCCTTCACATCTGGGAAAGAGGGAGACACAGTGAGTGGGATGGGCGCCAGGGATATTGTGGCATGCTTTAGAGCTTGATTTTTTAAATTTTGGAGTTGTTACAAGGTGTGTTCAATTCTCCGTGAACTCGCTAGCTAGCAGCCGTGGTTAGTGCAGTTGTTTCTGTGTATGCTGTGTGCTAATAGAGAGGCTATTCCTGTTTTCTAATGATACTGACGTCCTAGCGTAAGAACAGAGAATAGCAACAGCATCATGGTTCTGAATAAATTGCTGAGCACATGGGTTTTCAATATGCTGATTGTTACTTTTATTGCAAGTAAACATTTTTTATTAATAACAACAGATTATTAATTTTTAGTCTTAAAAGTGTGAGTTCTTATCTAGGATTCCCAATGAATTTATTTTATTGTGCATGAAGCACAAGTAGTTGGATGATTAAGGTATTACACTACTAAAGTCCCAACGCACGCTGGAGCCAGTACTCGGTAGTTCCCATCAGGCAGGCAGAGCATTATGCTTGGCACATCACAAGAGTTGGGCGGACATGTTTGAGAGAGCCTGTGTATAACTCATGCCCCTCCCCCAAGAAGTCCCCCCCCCAAAAAAGCCCTCAGTATTTCAAAGACATTGTAAGGCTTAATTAACTAGAATGCTATTAAAAGAAATGTAAGCTGGTGTTGTAATGGAGGGGTTGAGTATTCATTTGCTGGGGCTGATATAACAAAGAACCACAGACTGGGTGGCTTAAATAGAAATTTATTTTCTCAGCGTTCTGGAGGTTGGAAGTCCGAGATCAAAGTGTTAGTAGATTTGGTCTTTCCTGGGGCCTCTCTCCCAGGTTGTAAATGGCCGCCTTCTCACTGTCCTCACACAGCCTTTTCCTCTGTGCATCCCTGGTGTCTCTTCTTCTCTTATAATATGTGGAATCTAAAAAACAAAAACAAACAAACAAAAACAAAGCATAAATACAGGACAGAAATAGACTCATGGACAGAGAATACAGACTTGTGGTTACCAGGGGGGTAGAGGGTGGGAAGGGATAGACTGGGATTTCAAAATAGTAGAATAGATAAACAAGATTACACTGTATAGCACAGGGAAATATACACAAAATGTTATGATAAATCACAGAGAAAAAAAGGTGACAATGAGTGTGTATATGTCCATGAATGACTGAAAAATTGTGCTGAACACTGGAATTTGACACAACACTGTAAAATGATTATAAATCAGTAAAAAATGTTAAAAAAAAAAATAAGGACATCAGTAAAATTGGATTAGGGCCCCACCCTAACAGCCTCATTTTAACTTAATCAGCTCTTCAAATATCCTATCTTCAAATACAGTTACCTTCCGAGGTACTGGGGATTGGGACTTCAACATAAGAATCTGATGGGGGTGGGGGGCACAGTGCCGCCCATAGCAGGCTGCCCTCCTGTCTTTCACGTATTTGATGCAGTGAGTCTGTGTGTGCTTGAAACCCTTACACTCTCTGAGCCAGAGGAATGCAAGGAACTTAGATAAGTTCTTTCCCACAAGAACTCTATACCATTCAGAAACTGTACAGAAATAATCACAGGTTGAATTCTAAAACAGTTACTTAATATTCTCCCTAAAATAGCTGAAGTGGTTTTAAAAAAAAAAAGTATAGCTAACTGGTCAGATATTAGATTATCTTGTAATACTGAAGACAAGAGTTCTAGGAAAGGAAATCTTAGGAAGTCAGTTTGTCTTGTTAGGTGGTAATTAACATGACAAAATGATCCCGTTTTTTTAAAGTATTGCTAAAAACTTCTGTATAAAATGGTTTTTCCCTCTGCTTGCAGGGCTTCAGCCCCATCCCCTTTTCCTTTGCGTGTCTCAGAACCTCCGCTTCCTCAGAAAAGCCTATGGTGACCTTCTCCCCGATATGTAATTGGCTCCCCAACTATTCTCATAGAGCCCCTTTCCTTTTTCTTCACGATGTTTACTATAATTGAAATCATTTTATTTATAATTGTTTTATTAGTGTTGGTCTCATCCACTAAATTTTGAGCTTCATGGGGAACAGCAGCCATAATTTTGGATTCACCACTTTTGACCTATAGTTCCTCGCACTGAGTGGGCGTTCAGGATGTGTTTGTAGAATAATTGAACCAACAGAACATTTCACACTGCAAATAAATATTTCACTTGGTTATATAGTTTATGTCTGGGAAATGGGGCTAATTTCTCTTTGTATTTCTGTTTAGAATGTGGCAGATCAAATTGCATTTCAAGTTGCTGGTGGATTAACAGCCCTTGAACACATTCTTCAAGTAGTGGTCCCAGTCACAAATGTGAACACAGTTTCACGAATTCCTCCTAAGTAAGTATAGTTTTTAAATCCGTCTTTCACGTTTCATTTGTGAGTCATTTCTACCCTATGGTTTCCATATGGGAGACCACTAGAAAATTGTATGTGTATTCAGGCTTGAATAGCAAAAGCTTACACTCCCCATTAGGGAGAAAAACAGAGGTGCTCAACTTCACGTACAAAACTCAAATCGAGCCTAAAAAGCCTTATAAAAGAAATTTCTTTGGTTTGTGACCTTTTCTAATCCTAAATCAAGAAGCATTGATGGACGCCTGAGAAGTTGTACCTGCTTACAAAGTTTGAACAGAAATGAATAGTGGTAAGAGAAAGCTAACTTTTTTGCATTGCGTACAAAACGGAGGTGAATACATTCATTAACAAAGGCCTGAGCTGTGAAATTTGGAGTCTCTAACATACAGGAGGAGCAGTCTGAGGCCAAGACTGCTGTAGTCTAGAGTCCCAGCCAAGCAGGTAGGAACTAAATTGCATTTTGGTCTTCAACTGCAGATTGCTCTGTCCTAAGGATCCTGTGCAGCCTTCAGACCTAACAATCTACTTTCTTATTCTCTTAAATTACCCTTTGGTCCTTGGCTACCTAGGATGTAGTAACGGACAACGTTATCTCAGAAGTACTGTATTCCTGAGTTGTACCATGCACAATTTCTGGATATTTAATGGAGATTCTTATTTCCAAAGTTTAAATGAGAGGCTTTGATAAAAGTTAATTTATATCACTGAGAAACTTAAATATTTAATTAGTCCAGCAAAGGTAAGTGCTTCATTTGTCCACTGGCTACAACAGGAAAAAATTCCAAGAGTACGTTATCTTTGTTCCTCAGAGGCTTTTGGTAAAATAGAAATAGCACCAGCTTTGGAGTCAAACAAACTTGGATTCTAGTTTTACCTCTGCCAGTTACTAGTTGGGAGAACTGGGGCAAGAGCCTTAGACTTGTTGCATCTGTTTCCTCATTTGGTCAAACAGGGGTGACCCTAGTCACTCACCTCACAGACTCACTTGTCTGCTCTCTTTGGGACTCATGTCCTGTTAGATCTTTGCCTTTCTCTTTCTACGTGGCTGTGTATTATGCTATGTGATGTTTCCCTCAGTGGCCGTAACTTATTAAAGCAGGAATAGAGATTTGACTCAAAAGCAGCCAATCTGTAAACTAGACAGCAGTATCAGACTCAAAACCCAGCCCAGAAAGTTAAATTGGGCCAGTCAAGTTTCTCTCCCAGGAATTTTCAGTTGGAAAATTATAAAACTCCAACTCATTTTTTTGCGTGTGTGTCATTTTTTTGTGTGTCTACACAGTGTGAAAAATCGTGTAGAGTAACTTCTGGGATGGTCATTACAGGACTGTGTTCACTGCAAGTTTAGTAGGGCTAATGGATAAAGGCCAGTTGGGGGAAAAGGAGGAGACCAGAACTGCTTCAGGAGAGAAGCGGGACTGAAGCGAGAGCGGGCCAGTCCACAGAGCTGGCATTGTTCCTGCCCTGCTGAAGTCTGGTGGCTCGTTTTCCCCCGGATTCACGAGAAAGTTCCCAATAGCCTTACGATAAATGCCTCTTTTTACTTGAAATATTTTGAGTGTTTCTGTCCCTTCCAACCAAAAGAGCCTGATACTTTTAAGTACAAATATTAAAGATTTTTAAACTCTAGATTGAGTTGAAAATATTTGACTATGTTATAGATCCTTCCTTGTGACCTTACAGTTGTTTTTCTGAATTCTTTCATATCAAGAAGGAATGAATGAATGCCCACAGTTTAAAGCAGAAATAAAGAGAGGAAGCACGTTCTACAAGCTCTCTAGGGTACAGTTCCTTGTGAACATTAAATGTTTCTGCAAGCTGAGACTGGCTGAACTCTCCTTTTTTCCTACTAAACCCAGTTTGGAGAATCTACATAGAAAATTATGTACATTAAACATTTTGGTCACTGGATGTTAAGATGCAAACACTTAAGTAACATACTCTAGAGCACAGAGCTTATCTTCAGGGTCAAAGGTAGGAAAATGTATTTTGTATTGTTCTTTAATAATAATGCATAATTTCTATATGAAAAAGTAATAGTTCTACTCATATTCTTTATAGCCTTCAAGTGTTAACTTTATTGGTGACCCTTGGGTCCCTGTTGATTACTTCATTATTAGCTTTATAATTTAGGACTTAGTATGAATCCCAGTAACATTGCCTTATTTTCACAAAAACTAAAAAGCATATTTTGTTGGACTCTGTTTTCTCAGACTTGATCATAATGGACTATAGTCCAACTTTTTAATAAGAAATAAGTTTGTTCTTGATGAACTTAATGTTTTTGCTAGTTATTTTCTGAAATTAGAACCAGTTGCCTATTTTGATGATGAATTTAAGATGTTTAGAAAGTGCGAAGTCTGTAGGAGCAGTTACCTCCCCGGCTCCCACTCAGATCCCGACAGCGTGATGCAGCGCAGAGCGTTAACCCTGCACTACATGAGAAAGCTTTAGTGTGTTTTTCAGAACTGAGTATTATGCCTTTACTTTTTAGATTTAACAGTGCAGTTTCAACTGCTAAGGGAAAAATACAGCACTTATAAAAGACAACTGATGTTTTGTTAGTTCCAGTACTTAACAGAAGGAAGAAAAGCACTGGCTTATATCTGTCCAGTTCAAGCACTTTTGGAATTGCAGTTCTGTTCCTCTCAGGGAAACTAAGCGGTATCTCCCTATTGCTAAACGTCTGTCCCAAAGCACGACATACTCAAGCACCTGATGCAAGCTTCAGAGCATTGCATCACCTTATCCTGTCTCTCTCTCCCCCCACGCCCGATAAGAAATGCACAACTTTGTTGTAGAGGAGGTCGTTGTTTTACTAAAATTGTACTGGTGGATGCTGGATTCATATTTTCTGATAAAATTTGCAATTTCCAAACTTTTTTCTTAGCCCAGACTACATTAAGGCATTTGCTTTTCCGTGTAGAAAGTCCTCAAGTAACATTTTGTTGCTTGAACATTTTTGGTTGCCTGTCTACTTAAGAAAAGCTTTAACTTGGACTGTCATTGTTAAATCACTCCTGGGACATTACTCACCACTTATTTGAGGTTCTAACTTGGTTGCTATTTCCTTTGCACGAACGCCTTCTCTGGGGAATCATTTCCATCAAGCCTAGCTATTGATTCAGAGATCGGGTTATTGCCTTATTGAAAATCAAAATTCATATGACTAGTTCTCAGCATTGGTATTTGAATTAATGTAAATACAAATATCTAAGTTTTTCAAATTGATGCATTCCAGCAAAAATGATTGTAAAGCTAATTTCTATTAAGTGAACGCAATTTTCTTATGAATTTCCTTCAACAAATCGGCACTTTCTATGGGGAGAGTGTCAGTGCATTGAACAGTTGATGGATGTAGAGTTTGTGGCCAGTTCTTTGGTGTTCTAGACATTGTAGCACACCAGTCTTACTGAAAATACTCTGTAGCACTTTCAGAATTATGAACGATGTGGCACTTTGTTAACTTCATAACCTCTCTTGTCACCTTCTGAGACCTGGATTCTTGAGCAACACCTACAGAGATGAAGATTATATTGTCATATTTACAAATATGTACCGTAGTCTAACATATAATTTATTTTAGACTAAAGTTTACCTCTGTAAACATATTCACTTTCCCACTTGATTAGTCCTAGAACTCAAGCGGGGAATACCTGTATTTAGAATTAGGGAAAAGGGACTATGATGCACGAATGGATTAAACTCAGCTGGGATTTAAGAGTCAGAGCATTAGAGTTCAGATACCAGCTTTGCCAGTATTTGATGTGAGTCTTACCTCTTAAGACCTTATTGTGCTATAGTATTTTTCATCTGAGAAGTGGGGAAGAGATTTCTGTCTCGCAGGGTTGTTATGAAAATGAAATGCTAATACGTGTGAAGGGGCTTTGTGAATCATCATACTCTAGCACGGGAGGCCAGTGGCGTTTGGGTCAGAATGCAGGATTGCCCTGCACGCTGCAAGGTGTTTAACATCCCTTGGCCCATTAAATACCATTTAACACCCATTAAATATCTCTGCCCCCAATCATTGGGACAACCAAGTATGTCATTACACATCTCTACATGCCACCTAGGGGGATGGCACAATTCTGACTGAGAAATGTGTGATGAGCAGTAGAGTTGTGGAAATAAACGAAACACCGTGCATGTCCTCGGTGGGCTCCTTCATGAAGAGGTGAGCCCAACTGGGAAAGAGGTAATTTAGTGCGACACACTAAGTGTAACTGTCCAAGTACGCACCAAGCACCAAGATAGCGCAGAGGATGGAGCAGTTGGTGTCAGAGGAGGACACAGAATCTTTCCTGTAGGACATAAACGTCTGAACTGGGCTTGAAAAAGTCGGTTCCAAGGAGCACAGCATGTGCAGGACCGTGGAGGCCTGAAATAACAGGGCGCCCTTGGGGAGCCGGGAGCACTTAGGTATTATTAGGGCACAGATGTTCTAATAAGAAAAAATATTAGAACACTATGGAACGGTATCAAAAATAATTAGGTATGAGCGAATTGGGCAAAATGGCTAATTCAGGGAAAAGTAAAAGGTATTTATTCCTCATTTATGTCACATTTTGGGGAGAAAAGTTCATCTCTGTTTCATTCACTCATCTTTCTATGAGGTAGCTGCCACTACCTTAATTGAAACCCTTACTGCTTATGCTGTTTTAACCAAAGAGGAATTCAGTCATTTAATGTACTTTTATTGCCATGTACCCAGCACTTTATTTAATATCGTGGGTAAAAGATGAGTGAGATAACTTTTGCAAAGAAGTTCTGAATCCCGGCAAAACATTTGGCATTATCAGAAGTACGACAGTGGTAAAACTGCTTTATAAACAGATTGCATTTACTTAGCAGAGTCTTTGCCATGTCTTCACCAATTTATCACATTATGTAAATGAAGAAACTAAGGCTTAGAAAGACTGAATGATTTACCGTCAGTTACCAGGCGGGCAGCATCCTATCCTGGTGTCCTTCCTTCTCTACCTTACTGCCTGCTGGTGGTACCAAAGAGAGAGATTATCGGTCTGTAGGTATCTGTTAAATTTCTTCTGTGCTATGTGTGATTTTTGTCTTTGAAGAGCTTACATCATGACTGGAAAGATAAGACTAATCAGTAAGTTTTTCTATGTTACACACAAAAAATTAAATTATTGACGGTTAAGAAGGTAAGTGTTATTTAGTTCAAATTCGAGTCTGTGAGGGTCCTTAGTAGATCTCTTGCAAAGCTGGTATTTACACAGTGATGGTGGCTATACTTTTGCTCCTGATATGTGAACATTAAACTTTTAATATTTTAATAAAAATAAAATATTTCATTGATGTCTTATAAAAATTACTGTCATCCTTGTGAGTTTGTTGGTTTTTTTTGTTATTTTGTTTGTTTAGTTTTTTAGTTTATGGTAGAGGCAGTATTGTTTAGTCTGAATGGTTTGGAGTTTTTAGTTTAGGTTTTATTGTGGTGGTTTATTGGTATGATGTGGAAAATGCTTGTGGGATTATTTTTCCCACCTAACAGGTTAGGGACCAAAGAGAAATGATCTAACAGAAATTGGGAGAAATGAACTCAAACCGCTTGTAACTATTTGCATGTGTGAGACAGAATGTTCAGGGAAGATCTAGCAATGAAGTCTAGAAAAGCAGGACACTTCTCTGTTACCTTAGAGCCTTTTCATAACTTAAATCAGGTGGCAAATAAGGAGTAAAGTTATCATAGGGTTTACTTCCCATCAGTAATAGATGCAGATATTATAGATGGAAGCCCTGTGCCTGCTACACCATAGGCCTCATTAAGTGTTAATAAAATGGTATATGCCACTGTGGGTGACATTTAGAATACAACTCATTGTTAATAAACGATTCCTTATTTCTAAGCCGTATTATTGTAATATAATTTTAAGTATCTATTTTTAGATCAAGGATTACTAAAAGTGAATAACTTTCCCCAAGACAATAAAAGTAAAAAAAAAATTGTTTTGTAGACTAATTAGCCATAGTGATTGATAAATATTCTTCTCCATTTGACATATTGAGGCATTTTGTTTGTCTCAAAAGGCTGTACAGAAATGGTTACAGTTGACAGCTGTTGTACCACTAATAAGATTAAAGTAAAGAAATTAGTTGTGTCGACTTTAATCTGCTATTTAACACTGCAGACCACCTGGGGTCTTCTCCAGAGCCAACATGTTTAATTGTGATTTTAAAATTACATAACCAGAGCCTGCTTAAGAACATATCTTGCTAACCATAACTGTCTTATTAGACAAGACAGATTTGAACACTAGAGTTTAATTAAAATTAGTATTTTAATTTGACGCTCATCCTACATTTTTAAATGTATTATTGTAATCTTTGAAATATAATACCTTCTCAGTGGGAGGTTAACTTTAGGAAATGCAGAAAGTCTAATTAGGTTGTGCTTAAAATATATACAGTTTCCCATCTAAAATTAGAATATGTCTCTGTGGGATAATTAAATTGCCTATTCTAATTGTGCCAAATTCACCAATTAAACAAAGACCCTTGAAATAACACATCTAGCTGAAGATTTTTTACTGCTGCTCTGAGGCAGTAAAAAAATTAGGAAAATCATTTAATTTAAAAATTAATTTTGGTGTAATTAAAATGTTACATTGTAGAATATGATATGCAATGTAGTAATTATTTATGGTGGTTACACTGAGTTTTGATGCAACCTCAGTGCATCAAAGTGTATTTGAAGTGAAGGATGCATATAACTTACATCCCTGTAATAAAGGTTGGTTGGTCAGGCAGCTTTGTTAGTATCTTCTGAAGACCCCAGTCTTAAGCTGAGATTTACAGTTCCTGGATGTTGGCTCCCCTGTGATCTCTGACCACCGTACGTGTTCTAGCATCAGGAAGAAGGGAGTCAGAGGTAGAGAAGGCAGTATGGGTTTACACTGGCCATCACTGCCCGTGGGAAAAGTTTCTCTGTACCCACAACTCACACTGATCTAAATGCCCAAATGTCCGTTTCAAAAAACCCTCCAAATTCTATCACAAGTCTGCCTTTTCTGTGGTCACGAATGTCAAAAGAGGATCATCTCTTCTTGTTAAATTTTCTGCATTGTTCTTCTGTCCCCAAATTCTTGCTGAGAAGACATTTTCTTACTAAGACTTGTTTATCTAATTAGACTAATTTAATATCTTCAAATTTTATCAATAAAATGATAACACTTAAAAATATTTCCATATGTGCAAGACCACGTTAGAACTTGCAAATAAATATATTTTCCATGTTGAACACTATTTTGCCTTACTTTTATTCAGGTTATTTTATTCTGATCAGTACTATATCTCTAAAACCTATTTGGTACAACAGACCAAATGAACATTGTTAAAATGAAACTCCATTGGAAAATTTTCTCCCTTGCCTCAATAAATAACTTTGTAAGTATATTCAGATAACAGTCTCTTTCTGTTAGCACTCCATGTTGTTTTATACTTTTAAATTCATTGGTTCCATGATACATACTAGAATCTGTCCACTTTCTGTAGAAAAGAACTAAGAGATATGACACTATCATTTGTGTTTGCAAATAAGAGCTGATTTTATCTGTTTTAAAATTTTAAAGATCATGAACTTTCCACATATTTTCTAAGCTAGGTAGTGTTCTTTATGTCTTTTGGGTGAGGAAGAGAGTATTATATTTGTTCATTCCATCATCTCTGTAGAATTGTTACTTCCTGCTACGTGTGGACCAGGAAGTATTTTATGTATTTTGGATACATCACAGGATATAAGTTAATAAATGTGCCAAAGATTTGAATAGATACTTCACCAAAGAAGATACACCAGTGGCAAATGAACGTATGAAAAGATGCTCAACATCATTAAGAAGTACAAATTGAAACCACGAGAAAATACTTCATCATACCTATTAAAATTGCTTAAAAAACAAAATTGATACTGCCAAGTGCTGATGAGCCTACAGAGAAATTGTAACTCTCTTACATCACACTGTCAGTGGGAAATGTAGAATGGTACAGGCGCTTTGGAAAACAGTATGTAAGTTTCTCATAAAGTTAAATATACACTTACTGTATGGCCCAGCAACCCCACTCCTAGTTAGCCCAGAGAAGAAAAAAAAAATACGTGTTCCCCAAAACCTACAAATGAATGTTTCTAGAAGCCTAATTCATAATTACCTGAAACTGAAGACAACCCAGATACTCTTCAGCTGGTGAGTGAATAAACAATCCATATGCATGGAAAGTTTCCATGCAATGAAATACTGTTTAGAAATAAAAAGGAACAGACAAGGTGTGCAGCAACATAGATGAACCTCAGATGCATTGTGCTAAGTTAAAGAAGCCAGAGTCAAAAGGGTACATATGGAGTGATTCCCTTTATGTGACTGAAAAAGGCAAAACTATAGAATTTGAACACAGATACATGATAGTCGGGGGTTGGGAGAGGAGATGACTAGAAAGCGGCCGCCCAGCAGAGTTTGGGGAGGTGATGGTTCTGTGTCTATATGTGGAGGCGGTTTCGCTACTGGATGTATTTGTTAAAACTCGGTACACTAAAAAGCGTAGATGTTAACTGTGTATAAATTGTATTTCAAATTTTAAAATTACATATTGAAAATGCAAAAAGAATACATGAAACATAAAGGAAAGAAAATTTATCAAACTTTTCAATATCAATACTTTATTTCAGAAGAAAATGGGTTAACATTTTTAATATACTCAAGAAGAGGGTATACATGGCAAGGAGTTTATATTCAGCAAAATTGACCTTCCCTTGTAAAAGGTACAGACACGTTGTTAACAACATGCAAGAGCTCAGGGGGTACTGTTCCCACAAGACCTTCCTGAGGAATCTAGTAGAGGACAAGCTTCAGACAAGCAAATGACATGCACTGACACGCGGCCTGGTGGTGAGCATTAGATGTTGTTATGATGGCACTGAAACTAAGGAAGGCAGAGGGAGAGTATGGTGTGAAATGACCGTGTGTTCTGACAGCGCAGCTAGTACACCCTCTGCGGAGGTGAGGAATGGGTATAGCGCGTGCCAAGAGGTTTTTAGCTGTCTTCAGTGGTCATAATTAGTGGTGGTACTAATCATTTTGTTATTCTCAAAGTTCTGTGTATTGTAATGTAGGATAAAGCAAGTAAGTAATTGTGGATATTTCAGCTCTGTCATCCTTGATGCTCTTGAGGACCAGGATCCTCAGTGTCAAAGAAAGGGAAGAGAGCTGTCATATAGAAGAGTTTAAAGGAAAAAAATCCCTTAGTCCTGAGTTAGATTCTGAAATACCCCTATGAATTCGCAAGATATTTGATCTGTAACTAGGGGATGGGGTTCCTACCTCCATTCATTCTAATGAGTGTTTAAAAAGTAGACTAGTGGAAACTGGTTAATTAGTGTGTTACTGTGTTCCACAGTTGTACATTCTTGTATGTCCTTTTTGAAACAAAGAAGAGAGTTGTCCCTTGGTTTAGACATCTCTGTGCTCAGCCAGCTCTGTGCTGCACACTATGAGGGCTCCGGAAAGGATGAATTGGGCAAGGGCCTTGCCTAGAGGTAACTGAGAGTAGTGTAATGTGTAATGGGACACAGTCAGCTGTGCTTTGACAGTAGTCTCAGTTTCAGCCTCCAGAGTTGGCACATGCAGCTTTCAGTTGGGCCAGTCCTGACGGCCAGGCCTACACCCCAAGCCCCGTTCTGTGAGGGCCACTCACCCACTAGGTCCAGTGAGGGTGTTAGAATTCCAACTGCAGCCGGATCTCCCTAGTTTCAGATAATTCTTTTTAATAATATCTAAATGAGTTATTTTAGTTGGAGCTTTATAAAGACAAAGCATAGTTTGAGAATGGTAATGCACTTACCACTTATTAAAAGCTTAATGCAAACAAAATGTAGCTGGTAAATTACAACATGTTTAGGGGCTCTAGTTTTGATACCCAGGGAACTGGTATTACTCCAGGACTGTGTCCTCGTTTGGTCTAGATCCCCTTTCCTCACACTGTAAAATTTGCTAACCATCCTCTGTGTTCTGTGAGGTTCTGTCCCTTTCCTGCACTGATTCACATCAGGCCAATCCTTTCCTTACATGAGGGCTGAAACAGTAGCGATGAAATTCCAAGTTTCTCTTTGCACCTGTGTTGATGTGACTCTGTTACTTATTGTGTCTTCTTGGCACAGAATTTTTCTCTGCAGAAACTTAAAGCCTTCACTCACCTCCATGTATGTAACCTATGTCATTTATTAAATGTTTTGTTTAATGGAAACCAAAGGCATTTGGTAAAGTATAATTTATAATATAAGGGCTCTAGCTTTAAAATGCCCATGGCAGTTGTTTTTAAATGTCTGCTTTCTTGATACTGATGTAAGATTCTGCTGGTGTCGTTTTGGGATGTAAATACGTTCCTGTATTCATCGCCGAAATACCCAGTTTTGTGATGCCTTTTCTGTCCTCTGATTTTCAGAGGAAACATTTTCAGTGAGAAGACTTACTGACACAAGATTCACTCATGTAGTCATGATTATGTGGGGGCAGAAATCCTTTATCTCACCCACAGTGGACTTTTGACAGAATAGACAGATTTTACTGTCTTCTCAGAGGGTACTTTTAAAATCTGGGGCTTTCTGTTTGATGTTTAAAAGTACTTCCAGTCATTTGAGTTTTAAATTACAGGGAAAGCTGCTTGGGCGGACCACCCAGGCTGGGTTCAAAGCAGTGATCTTTCTAAGACAGGTGCTCTTCAAATAGAGGTTGCCTTTCAAACAAGTTCTACTGAGTGGACAAGTTTTTCCTGACCGTGAGATTTTTGGTACCCCCCCACCCCCTTTTTCTCATCAGAAAGTAGTTTCTTTGTAGAAGTTTCTTGGGAAAGTTTTGTGAGCATAAGATTATATAGATACACATTCCATGCTTTACTAGTAAATGCAGTTTCCTTAGTGTAAAGCACAGAGGGCATTAGGACGAAAATCTTACACCAGGTGTTCTTTGCTTTTTCATGTGTATATTTACTTATGCCTTGTGATATTCCACAAAAGATTTTGGACAAGTTGTAGGGATTTCACTGAATAACACAGAAAAAAGAAATTAGAAATCAAGACCATAAAAATTATAGATCAAAACCAACGGGAAAACAGAGTACAATTGTAGAGTTATAAGTTTCTACGTATCATTCTAAATATAGCACCCTCATTAGGGATGTGTAATTGTGTATATTAGCCCTACTATAAAGCTGCAATACACAAAACAGTGTGATATTAGCACAATGCTGGACAGAATTATCAGCTGGGCTAGGAAATCAGAGAGTATGTCCTGTATATAGTTATAATAAAGGTTGCACCTCAAACCAGTAGAGAAAGGTGGATTATTCGGTACTCTCATTGTTGAGGAGGGGAGTAAATTTAGCTTCTGCCTCACACCATAGACCAAAATAAATTCTAAATGATTTGATAGTGAATTATAAAACCGTAAAATACACACACAGCGATAATTCAAGAGAAAAGAAATACAAATGGCTAGATACATAGTTACTTCATCTCATAATGAAGAATAACTCTTTAAAGGATTAAAGGAAGAGAAGCAAAAAATAAAATCACAAAGAAAATATTATTTGACTATATGAAATTGTTTAGCTTCAGTACATTAAAAAAAAGAAACCTTAAAAAATAACAAGCAAAATGAATGGCAGTAGGTAAAGTGGAGAAACAATGTTAACAACATGTATTAACCCTCTGTTAACATTTATGATGAGAGAATCCTATGCATCATTAAGAAAAAAAGAAAAACCTCCAGTAAAAATGTTCAAATAGAGATTAAGAATAATTAACAACAAGATAAGTATAAAAGGCTACTTATCTTATACCACAATCAACTTCCTATCTTGGATTTAAATGTTAAATCTATTAAAATATCAATTAAATTTACAAGAATTTTTTTATAATCTCGAAGTGGGAAGGTCTAAGTCTGACACAATACTGAGAGGTACTAAAGGGAAAGTTTGTCAGATTTTATCAAGTAAAACTGAAAACATTCTTTTTAACAAAAAATTAAAAATTTAGGTAAGCAATAACTGGAAAAATTTTTTTGCTACATATGATGATCAAAGTTGAATATCTTTATTATCAGTAGAAAGCTTTATAAATCAATAAGAAAAAGACAAACCTCCCAACAGAAAAATGGGTAAAAGGTTCACAGTGATAACTCAATATAAACACTTGTGGTCAATAAGCACTTGAAAAAGTCTTTAATCACACTTGTAATAAAAGAAATTCAGTCTCTAAAAATGCTATTTTTAGCTGTCAAATCAGTAATGCTTTTTTTAAAATGAGTTGATCTGGTGTTGGTAAAAACATGGAGAAACTCTTTCTGGGAGTATACATCGGTTTAAAATATTTGTTTCTGAAGGGCAGTTTGAATTGGGCAGTGTCTGTCAAAAATCTTAAGCTGAATGCTCATATCCTCTGACCCAGATTATGGGTACTGGAAATGTATCCTATGGAAGCAGAAGGATTTGTTCAGCACAGCTGTTGTGAACATGGGTTGTGCTGTTGGGCACATCGTATGTTTGCTGTTGAGCACATTCTATGTTTGCAGGGCCCCCGGCACATAAGGTGGCCCTCCCACTACAGAACATGAGAGTGCCAGGTACTTGCTTCCCAGTCTTCTTTGCGTCTAGGATATAAGCTTGTGACCTGGGTTTCACGACCCAGCATCCCCATTCCAGACTTCTGCTGTGGGGCTAATGAAATAAGAAGCAAGGACCTCCCAACTATTCTTTTGACAGTTGGAGGCACCTGCGTCTCGTGTCCAGCGTCATAGTGTGAGTCAAGCTTTGGCATATAGTGCCCAGGTTTTTTCCAATGGATCAGTTTGGTGGTATGTGATTCGGGTGTTGGTCCTGGCAGTGTAGCTTTTAAGCCTGTGTTTTCTAAATCCTATGATGTACTCAAGCCTATCAGTCAATTTCCTTTCTGTTCAAATCAGCCAGAGCTTTCTTCCTGTGGCTTATGCCTAAGGACTCTGAATGTTAAACGTGCATTATTTATAACATTGAAAACTGGGCACAACAATAGTAAGGGATTGGTTGAAATAAAATTTTATATCCATTGGGTGCCACTGTTCCACCTTTTAAAATCAAACAGCATTTCTCAGTTCAAGTATTTTAATCAGAAAAGGAATTTAAAATAAGAAATCAGATGTTTACGAAATTGTTGGAAAAGGCTGTAGACATCTTAACTGATGCCAAAACAATACCAAAAATATCCACTGGGAGCGCTGCTCCCTCTGAAGCCAAAGACAAGTTAGGAAGGAAAATAAGTTAATGCCACCCACAACTGTCTCTCACACCCAGGAGACCACAGAACGGGTACCTGCAGCTGCAGAGCAGAGGCTGGGTAATCAAATTAAGTAGCACAGATTTTCCCACTGGTCCTTGACGTGCAGAATCTGGAAAACAGAACCTGAACGCTGCTGCAGGAAAGCCTCACATTTCCAAACCCTGCTTGTTGACAGTAACAGCCAAGAGCCACAGGAAGATGGCCTTGACTCGCTTCAGTCTCCAAATCTTGTCTGTTACCATTTGTGTCGGGGAAAATCTCGTGCGTGTGCATAGACTGTCTGGAAGGATATGTGAACTAGTAACCTTGGTGATTTCTGAAGTGGGGAATTGAATGGCTGGGGGACAGAGAAGGAGATACTTTTCACTGTGTGTCCTTTTTTGTGTATGTTGTACTATGGTCATCACTCTTACTCGGAAGTTACCAAGTTAAGTTTTAATTGTATTAAAGCTCAGTAGTTTTTACTGTGCTCCAAGGGAGCACCCCCAAGCCTCCGAGGAACCCCTCAAGGCTCTTCAAGAGGAGGGAGCAAAGTAAGGGCCCTTCTGCTTTAATCACAGCAACTCTTGATTTTATTTGTTCTTTGGTTTAAGTTCCTGAATAACATTTTGTTAGCTTTTAAGCTTCCGAGTAAGAAAGCATTCTGCTGCTTTTTTAAAAAATTGAAGACCAGTATTATAGAAGAATATTAAATGTCATGGAGAAATCATTATACATCTGTTAACTAAGTGAATATTTACAAGAAGAGAAAAAAAGATGAAGTAAAGATCAAGATCATCTCTTGATAGCTTTTTTTTTTTACTATTTCTTTGTGTTTCTCTTTCCCAAATTTATTACAATTATTTTTAAAAATTATTTTTGTAATTAGAAATGCATGTTATTTTTTAAATTAAAAGGAAAAGCACTCTTGCAAAATCTAAACATGTTATCTAATAAATGAAAACGTACTGATCTGCATTTGTGGAGGATTTGCTAGGTAGAGCCTTGAGCCAATGTGTCATAAATGAGTTATATGTAAGCAAAGTGTTTCTGTACAGTCCTCAGGGATTACGTGAGGCCAGAGCCAGCCTTCTCCTGGCTCCCTTCAACTTAGAGTCCTTTCATCGTTCATGCTAGTATACCATGAAAAAAACTTGGAAAGCACTGTGCTTTGTTATCCTGGAAATGACAGCTTCAATAACCTGCTTAAATATGATTCAGTTTTTTAACATTTCATTTGCGCCTTATTCATAGCAAGAATAAGGTTAGTAACCCTAGTAAAGGCTGTTATCTATTAATTATTTAACCATGTGCCAGGCACTGTCCTAAGTACTTTCCATCTGTTACCTCATTTAATTCTTATAACAACCATTGGAAGATTAGGTATTATTATCTCAGTTTTACAGGTGAGAAAATGGGTGCTAAGATACTAAATTAGTAACTTGCTAAAATCTCCAGTGGCAGAACTGGGTTTCTAACCAAGGTGTATCTTATTCCAGTGTCTCCACCCTTAACCAGTGTACTCTGTTAAGCTCAGTTTTCAGAAACCTATCAATTATGTGAAGCAGGATACAACTCTATCAGACAAACAGATGATTACAAGTACAGCAGGGGCCATCTTCTCCTTCTCTTTCCCCCCGGAGCACCAGCTCTCTGAGGACAGAGCTTATCTGTCTTGTCCACCCAGCACAAGGCCTGGAAAATCATAGGCACTTAGGTGTTTGTTGAATGAATGAATGCTCACAAGGTAGTTCTTAGAGCTGTGCTTCTCAGCTCTTGCTACAGATCAGAATTACTTCTACAGCTTTTGAAACATGCAGATGTCTAGAGCCCTTCCATTTCCCAACCAGTGTCTCCAGGGGAGGAACTCAGGCAAGAACATACCTTTAAAGATCTACAGGTGAGTCCGGTGCTTAGTCAAACTCTAGAGCCCCTGTTCCAGAGCAGTGGTCCCCTGACTTGAAGATGCATCAGAATTACCTGCAGAATTAGTTAAAACACAAATTGCTGGACTCCAACCTGTTTTCTATTTAGTAGGTCTGGGGTGGAGCCTGAGAATTTGCATTTCTAAAGAAGTTTCCGCGTGATATTGATGCTGCTGCATGGATCACACTTTAAGAACTGTTGTTGTAGAAGACTGGTTGTAAGGGACTAAATCAAATCATCTGTACATCGGACTTAAGCAGGAGATTTAGTCAGGCAGGCCAGAAGCAACAGATCACTCAGGCAATGCAGGTTTTAACCACAGTCTTCAAAGCACCCAGAAGGATGCCCATTGAGTTTGTTGCTCCAACAGTTTCTTTGAACAATGGAATATAATTTTTTTAATCCCTAAGAAAAACCTTTCTTTGATTGATTTGACCTTAGACTGTTTTACTCTCTGGGTCCTCCCTTCCTGCGGCAGTGTGGGTTCATGTCCAGACAGTCTCCAGGCAAGCATGGTTCTCACTGCCCAGAACTCTGCAGTCCTTATCTCACAGGGAGAGTCTCGAGGTCCTCCTCCTGTGTGCTCCTCTCTTGCATCAATTGCCCTTGTTGACCAGGAGATCTGACAACAGGAGCCTTGGCAGACCCTTTTTTTCTGGTTATTATTCAAAGAATTCTAGATCCCAAAGTTCCTGGGTAACATCTAATCTTAGATTATTAAGACATTATCAGGTAGACTGGTAAATACGTCTCCATTGTCTGCTGCTACAAGTAAGAAATTATTTATAAGAGGCAAGAATTAGGTACTAATGAACACTAGGCTATGGCTAAAAATTATAGTATAAGCTTTTGTATCTAGCTGATGGGCCTTGCCCCTGGTAATATTTGGCTTGATTTTTTGGACTTCTGTCCCATGCCTGTTGCTTTTCTTCTATTCCTTTTATGTATTTTACGTTGTTTAGGGAAGAGCTGCACAGGTTTTATAAACGGTGTTTTTCTCCTATTAGGTCTGTCTGCAATGCAATCAATGTTTACAACCTCACCTGCAATAACTGTTCAGAAAACTGCACTGATGTTCTGTTTAGTAACAAGATTACCTTCTTAATGGACCTCCTGATACACCAGTTGACGGTATGTAATATTATTGCTTTGAGTTAGAAGCAGTTAAGATTTGAAAAATAACCCCTGTGGAAAAAACGAAAAGAATTCAGCTTATTTACTCTCCAGATTGGAACAGAAGTGAAGATGATCAGGAGACTAAAATAGTGATTGCCAGAAAAACCTCTTAATTTGAACATCTTAGATTAGATTCTCATAATTTCCACTATTTGATGGGTAGTATACTTGTAGTACTTGCTGAGATCACAGACTTACATGGTTAGACTGGGGCTTTGGAATGAGTTGGACTCAGAGCCAAACCTGTGAGGCTGTAGAAGGGAAGAAAGCTGGGAGAGTCTCAAACCTCTCTTGCCAGCTGAGCTAAAAGGGTCAGTTTTAAAAGGACTTTTTGATGGCCATTAATATATTTTTTCTGAAGCAAGAAACTCCTCTGTCAGAAAGGGGCAAACCTGTTACACTTTTGGCATGGGAACAAGCAGCCAGTTGTAGCCTTAAATTTTACTTCAGTTCACAGATGTTGAAAGAGGTAAGCTTAGTGTAATATCCGAAGGTTTCAGTCTGTCAACTGCAGTCTCCAGAACACAGCTCTGGGGCCAGAAGTTTCCTGGTGAGGTTTCCGAGCCCCTGAGGTATTGGCACAAAATCGCTCTCAAGCTGCAGGTTTACAACACAGGAGATTTGTTTTTCAGAGCCAATTTACTTTTGCTCAGCACACAGTTCTAACAGCTCCTCCTACACTGTGTGCCTTTTGCTCTCTCTCCTCCATCTGGTTAATTTCTGTGCATTCTCGAGACCCTTGCTGAGACGTGGTGGCACCTTCTACATGAAATCTTCCCCAAGCTGACTTTTTCCCCAAGTCCAGGTTAGGTGCTCCTCTCCTTTGCTGCTGGGCGTTACACCATTCACAGAACTGACCACATCGAATTGTTATTAACTATTTACTTGTCCATTTCCCCAGCTAGCCATGAAATCAAGAAGGACAGGAGGTAATTTATCACTTTCTCCAAGGTCCTGACACAGTAGCTTCAGTCCATAGTTGATGAATATACAAGTAAATAAATGAAACCCCAAAGGTCTCAAGCTGGAAACCAGAAGGGAAATGATGAGGCCCTTATAGGCAGGCACACTGACAATGAAAGGGGACAGCAGTGAGAGAGAACAGAAACACAGACCTAGAACTGTTACACGGTGCAGCAGTGGCTGTTTATCCTGATGACACTGAGCCATCACTTGAGGGCTATATTACATATGGTTTTATCTATAAAGGAAGGCATTGAAATACGAGTAAGACATTTTAGCAAAACAATTCTATCAGAAGTAGTTGAAAGGCAGAGACAAGGAGAAAAGACTTAGCATTTGTTGTATGGCCTTATATTGCAGGCATTTTAATATATATTGCCTCATTTAATTTCTAAAACATCAAGTCAATATTTATTATCCCTTTTTACAGATAAGGAAACTGGAGTCCCAGAGAGCTTGGCTTGCCCACGGCTATGTAGGTAGTAAGTCACAAAGCCAAGAGTCAAACCTAAGTCTGTCAAACCCAAATTGAGGGACATTCTACGCAAAAACTGACCGATACGTTTCAAAAGTGTCAGTGTCCTGAAAGTCAAGGAAAGGTTAAAGAACAGTCACAGATCGTAGGAAACTAAGGAGATTTGACAATTAAATGTAATGTGGGATCCTAGACCAGAAAAAGGGCATTCACAGGAAAACTTGAAAATTCAAATAAAGTCTGTAGAATAGGTAATTGGATTGGCTTAATGTCAGTTTCCTGCTTTTAGTCATCATACTATGGTTTTGTAGGATGTTAACAGTAAGGGATACTGGGTGAAGAGACTCCACTATTTTTGCAATATTTCTTGTTTTTATTCCTTTACATTTCAAAGCCATTCTCTTTTTTTTTTACTTGGTCTGTTCAAAGTATGTAATTTCTCTTCTTCCATAACCAATTTAAAATTATTTCAAATGAGAAGTGAAAAATAAAAAAACAAAACCCCATCCTCTCCCACTGTTCCAAGCTGCAGCATCTGGAAGAATTTAATCTGTGAAACTTAGTCTGTATTGATAATGGAAGAAGAGGCTTTCATGTATTTTGAACAGAACAATCAACAAAAGAGAATGGTGTTTTTTGAAATGTGAAAGAATGAGCAAGAAGATTTACACACAGGATCGTCCATCTTAGCTCTGCATTCTTTTCTGTTAAAACCTACTCTTACTGAGAGATAGCATATGAGGTAGTTTGTTTATTCTCTGACTTAGTAATTGTAAGTGCCTACTATTTCCAATTCCAGAAGAGCATAGGATGTGATCCCCACCATCCAGGAAACCCGTGTGTAGGTGTGGGAGCAGATGCATAGCTTGCATATAATAAATGGCATGATGGCAACCCGTGCAGAATATGGTGGGATCACAGAGGAAGGAGGTCGGTGTCTCTGCCTGGGACATCACAGAGGAGGGACTTCTGAGCTAGACCTTAGCTCCTTATAATATCCATCATTTAATTTATCAAGTACCTACCATGTGCCAAGAGCTTATAAGTAGCTTGATCTCCCTCTATTTTGAAAGCCCCAGTTTCCTCTGAATAATAATCCCTTGCTTGTGACTTCAAGGTTTCTTGACACTTACAAAGCTTTTAATCTCCCAACCAATGGATTTCACCATATTCTGTGTTTGCTTGTTAAGTTTAGAGCTGGGATCCTGGGACATTTGTTTGTCAGACACATTTTATTCCTCCTTCCCTTGTACGTGGCATTTCCTGGTTTCTACAGTTCCTTTTAGGCTTTTTATTCTCTAGCTGTCAATTTTAATATTGCTGTGACTGAGTTTGCAGCAGACGGGAAAGGAGGGTGTGTTTCCTAATTTGAGAAAGTGGAGGGTGGTAGTGGCTAGTGTTGGTGATTTTTACATTTCTGGAAATCACTTGAGTGCATTTACATTTTTCTTGCTGACTGGTTTTGATATACATGTAACTGAAATATGGATCACTAACTTGTTAGTATCCTTTATGTAAAAATAGAAAATAGTCATCACGTTTTCCAGAAGGATTAGAAAGAAGCTAATTAATTGAGATCTGGTAGAATTTATAAGACACTTGATTATAAGGCACTTCAGCCCTTCTGGTTCTTCAGCAAACTGAGATGATTTAGAAGGCTCCCCCCGCCCCCAGTCTAGCTGCTTGGAGTTTGTAAAGGCACTCTTGTGTTTCATTTCAATTATGTACAAAGCATTGTACAGATGCCAGAGTTACAGAGGTGAATTGGACACAGTTCATCCACTCTAGAAGCCCATAGTTGAGGAAGGAAAAACTTGCATACATTAATATTAAAGAAAAGCTATGAGAAGTTCTGTAACATAATCAGAACTACAGGGTAGCTAGCCCACGCAACTCAGAAGAGTATCTGCACCTAACAGGTGCCTGTTAGATATTTGATGAATGAGTTTTAGTTTGGAGCATTGGAGAGGCTTTTGGGAAGAAACTGGATTTGACTGTGCCTTGAGAAAGGGTGGAAATTCTACAGTTCTAGGTTATGATTTTTACAAAAGATAAACTAGCACATGGGGCTCTGTAAAAGTAGGTGTTTCTTGCTGTGTAGATTCACAGTAGGATTTTTAAGATAAGCTTTGGGAGAATTTATTTGGTGCCCTGTAAAAACAGTATAGTTAGACAGGCATGGTCTAGGATGAAGGCTAACAGAGATGTATTACCTTCCAAGAAGCATGAAAGCTTTAAAGTATGTTAAAGCAGATTTCTTCTTTCATTCAGTAATTGTTAAGCAACTTCTCTGTGCCTAAATCATTTCAGTACATAGAACAGTAGGCCTCTGCCTTCAGAATGTCTCCTTGAGGAGACCAGACATGCACATTGGAAGGCAGTGAAAAAAGCAAGATGGTAAAATAGGAAGTCCTAGTTCTTGTTCCCCACAGAGACACTTAACAATATGCAGACCCAGATACCATTATGAAAACTCCAGGAAACAGTTAAGATATTGCAGTACCCTGGGTGATGTCAGAGCCAAGAACAGCCACACTGATGTGGATGAGAAGAGCTGTTTCACTTTACTCATGGTCACCCCTCTCTCACGTTGGCACCACTCAACACTGGAAGATGATACCCTAGCTTATGCATTCTCCCCTTCAGGAGGGAGAGGAGTAGGTTGTGTGTCCAGCATTCTGGCTTTTTGGAGAGCTGCCTGAGGGACTTGTATCTGTCTCACTTGACTCGGGGCACAGACAGGGAGCTGGCATCCTTTGGATGCCTGGCAGCCCCTGAGAACAAGAGAGAGCAGTGCAGTTTGCTGCTATAGAACTAGAGAATATGCAGTGCTGCAGACAGACACCAGAGGGAGCAAGAGATCATGAACTCCTGAAAAAGAAACCAACAAGCCTCTCTAACTGAGAAATTGCCACATAAGCCTAGAGAAGTCACATCCCCACAAAAAAGTTTCAGAGGACCCCTAATTTCCTAGCCAAGGTGATCGGTGTTTTCCCCTTTACAAAGCCAGTATGAACAGACTAGAAGTGGTACCTGTTTTTTCATATATGCAAATCTCAACACAAAGTTAAGAGACACACAAAGAAAAAGGGAAACATGGCCCATACAAAGGAACAAGATAAATCTCCAGAAACTAATCCTAAAGAAACAGGTATATGAATTACCTGACAAAGAATTCAAAGTAATCATCATAAAGACGTTTTCTGGGCTCAAGAAAGTGACACATGAACAAAATGAAAATAACAAGGAGAAAGTATTAAAAAAAAAAATCCAAACAGAAGTTTTGGAGATAAAGAATGCAACAACTGAACTGAAAAAAATTAGCTAGAGGAATTCAAGATCAAACTAGATCAAACAGAAGAAAGAATCATTGAACTCAAAGACAGGTCATTTGAAATTATCCATTCAGCAACAAAAAGAAAAAGGAATGAAAAAGAACGAAGAAAGCCTAAGGAACTTATGCAGTTTCATAGAGCAGGCGAATATATGTGTTATAGTAGTTCCCAAAAGGGGAGGGAGAGGGAGAATGAGGGAGAAAGGTTATTTTAAAGAATAGTGGCCTAAAATTTCCCAATCTGGAGAAGGAAAGGGAATCCAAATTCAAGAAGTCTAATAGATACCAACTTTGATGAACCCAAAGAAACCCACACAGAGGCACATTATAACCAACTTGTCACAGTGAAAGAGAATTTTGAAAGCATCAAAAGGGAAGTGACTTGTCACATACAAAGGAACTCCTATAAAACAATAAGTGGATTTCTCACCAGAAACCCTGCAGGTCAGACGGGAGTGGGATGTTATAATCAAAATGCTAAAAGAAAAAAAATGCCAACCAAGAACACTATAACCAGCAAAACTATCCTTTAGAAATGAAGAAGTAAAAACTTTCCCAGATAAACAAAAGCTAAGGGAATTCATCACCACTAGACCTGCCTTACAAGAAATTCTAAAGGGAGTCCTTCAAGTAGGAATAAAAACACACTAAATAGCAACATGAAAGCATATGAAAGTATAAAGATCACTGGTAAAAGTAAATACATAGACAAATACAGAATGCTATAATACTGTAATGGGAGGTTGTAAATCACTGTTAATTCTGGTATAGAAATTAAAAGACAAAATTATAGAAATAACCATAACTATTAAAATATATTAATTGATACATGATATAAAACACATATTTTGTGACATCAATAACATAAAATATTAGAAGGGATGTAAGAGTGCAGCATATTTATATGTGATTGATGTTAAGTTGTTGTCAGCTTAAAATAAATTATTATAACTGTAAGATGTTTTATGTAAACCCAAGGGCAACCACAAAGAAAATACCTATAGAAGATACTCAAAAGACAATGAGAAAGGATTCAAAGCATTTTACTACCAAAGGAAAAAAATCAACAACACAAAGATAGCAGGAGAAGAATGAAGAACAAAGTAAGTGCAAGACAGAAAACACGGCAGTAGTGAGTTCCTCTCTAGCAATAGTTACTTTAAATGTAAGTAGATTAAACTCTCTAATAAAAAGACATACAGTAGCTGAGTGGATCAAAAAACAAGATCCGACTACCTTTTGGCAGCAACAGACTCACTTTAAATTTAAGGATACGCATAAGCTGAAAGTGAGTTGAAAAAGATATTCCATGCAAATGATAACCACAAAAAGAGCAGAGGTGGCCATTCCTATATCAAACAAAATAAAATCAAAAACTCTCAGAAGAGATAAAGAAGGATACTATGTATAATAAAACGTCAATTTTTTGGAAGACATAGCAAATTGAAAATACCTAATACACCCATCAGAACACCCAAATATAAGAAGCAACTTCGAAAGAACTGAAGGAACAAGACAGAAACACAGTAGAAGTACAGGATTTCAGTACCTCCCTTTCAATAATGGAGAAATATCCAGAAAGAAAATCATTAGGAAAAAAAGATTGGAACAGCGCTATAGACCAGGTAGACCTAATACACACATACAAAATATTCCACCCACCAGCAACAGAATCACGTTTTTCTCAAGCACACGTGGAACACTCTCCAGGACAGATCACTTGTTAGGTCACAAAACAAGTCAACAGATTAAGATGACTGCTGTCATAAGAAGTATATTTTCTGACCACAGTGGAATGCAAGCACATAGTAATGGCAGAGGGAAACTGAAAAATTCACAAATATGTGGAAGTTAAACAAATTCATGAAAAAATGAATGGGTCAAAGAAGAAATTAAAAAAGAAATTAGATAATGTCTTTCATGCAATTGAAAATGTACCAAAACTTATGGGATGCTTCAAAAGCAGTGCTAAGAGGGAAGTTCATAGCAATAAATGCCTGTATTAAAAAGGAAGAAAGCTCTCAAACAAACAACTTAACTTTACACCTCATGGAACTCGAAAAAGGAAAACTAGGCCCAGAGTTACCCAGGGGAGGAAAAATTTAAGATTAGAACAAACTGGCATAAAAACCAGCATATAGACCAATGGAACAGAATAGAGAGTTCAGAAATAAACCCACAAATATATAGTCAGTTAATATTTGACAGATGAATCAAGAATACACACAAGAAAGATAGTCTCTTCAATAAATGCTGTTCAGAAATGGTGGATATCCACCTGCAAAGGAATGATACTGGACCCTTATCTTACATCGTACACAAAAATTAACTCAAAATGGATTAAAGACTTAAATGAAAGACCTGAAACCGTAAAACTCCTAGAGGAAAACATAAGGAAAAAGCTCATTGACATTGGTTCTGGCATTGTTTTTTGTTTGTTTGTTTTTTGTTATGATGCCAAAAGTATAAGCAACAAAAGCAAAAATAAACAAGTGGCACTACATCAAACTAAAAGGCTCTGTAGAGCAAAGGAAACAGTCAACAAAATGAAAAGGGAAACTTCAGATTGGGAGAAAATATTTGAAAATTATATACCTAATGAAAGGGTTAATATCCAAAATATATGAGGAATTCCTACAACTCAGTAGCCAAAAAGACAAATAACCTGGTTTTAAAATGAGCAAAAGACTTGAATAGACACTTCTCCTAAGAAGATATACAAATGGCCAAAAGTTGTATGAAAAGATGCTCAGCATTACTAGTCATCAGGGATATGCAAGTCCCTGATAAATTTGGGTGGCCATTATTTTTTACAAAATAAAAAACATAGACAGTAAGAAGTATTGAGAACAACATGGAGAAATTGGGACCCTTGTGCACTTCTGATGGAAATTAAAAGTGGTGCAGCTGCTTAGGAAAACGGTATGGCAGTTCCTCAAGGAGTTAAAAACAGAACTGCTCTATGGGATTGTTCTTGGTATTTATTCAAAAAGAATTTAAATCAGAATCTCAAACAGATATTTGCACTCTCATGTTCACTCTAGCATTATTCAGCATAGCCAAGAGGTGGAAATAACCTAAATGTCCATTGACATTTGAATGAATAAAGAAAATGTATATACAGCTTATTCAGCTATAAAGTGGAATCTTTAGCTATAAAAAAGTGGAATTCAGCTATAAAAAAGAAGGAAACCCTGCCATAAGTGACAACATGGATGAACCTTGTGAAGTAAGCCAGTCACAGAAGGACAGATACTACCTGATTTCACTTATGTGAGGTATCTGAAGTGGCAACTCATAAAACAGAGAGGAGAATGCTGGTTTCCAGAAGCCGGGATGAGGCGAAATGGGAAGTTGCTGTTCAGTGAATATGGAGTTTCAGTCTTGCAAGATGAAGATCTAGAGATCTGTTTTACAGCAATGTGCATACAGTTAATTAGGCTCTAATGTATACTTAAAGTTATTAGATGGTAAATTTATGTTACATGCTTTTTACCATTAAAAAAAAGACCAGTAAAAGTACTACTGAATGCTGTGAAAATAGATCGATAGACTTCTAATGTTGGACAAATTCTAAATATGAGCAAATTTGAGATGTAGCGAAAAGATCATACAACTACCTAGTGATGGAACCGCGACCTGGACCCTAGTCTCCTGAGTCCTTGGCCAGGACATCCCTTCCTATAACCTAAATTGATGTGTCCTCTTTATTGAGTTGACAAGTGAGATAAAGCAACATTTTTGTGACTTTAATTTTCTACATGTTTAGTATTGTCACCTGGGTAAGATACACTGAAGAAGCATTTAATTAAAAGATTTATAATTCCTTGATGTTTCATTGCATTTTAAAAGGCATTAAATATTTCACTAGCATTCTATTTTTAATTCATAGTGACCTGTTCTTCATGGAATATTTAAAGAATACTCTTATAAATTGTGTGTATATATTTTCTGGAGCCAAGGAAATTGTTAATTGAAAAGTGATGTACAAACCTTAAATAATTGATATGATACTGTTGGATCAAAGAGGCTGTTGGTGAGCACTTCAGAAGGTGACGAGAGAGCCCTGTATACCAACAGAGAAAATATAAGCGCAGCCTTACAGCAAGAGGATTGTTTTTCACTGCGTTGTGTGCAGAGCCACACACATGCCTATTTCATCTTCATTATAGCAGCAAAGGCCTGGAACTGGCATTCACCACATTGCTTTCTTGGTGCAAAGGAGCCAGAACGTGGAATTTGTAGTTACTTATGTGGGAGCAGAAATCCTTCAGCTCTTCAAAGGTAATATGGCTCTCCAGATGCCAGTCCTGTCTTACTTCTCCTGTCCTCTCTGTGTGGCACTTGCTTAATTAGCATGTCAAGGACCCCCTGCCCTTTTATTTATCAAAAATGTGAGCTCTGTTTGTGTTGAATGGGCTATACGTCTTATTGACACAGAGAATACGAGAACCAGAGAGGAGGCCATCATAGTATCTGGTCTAGTCTAGTCCTCTTCTGTACAAATGAGGACAGTGGAACTCAGAAAAGGAGAGGGATGGGAGATGTGTGGAGGGGCACTTGCCAAAAGTCTCACAGCCTTTTTACCAATAGAACTGGGATTCAAACTCTGGTCTCCTAAATCCCAAACTAACTTTCTTCCCACTGTGTTACATGACTCACTGCTAATTTAAGTTTGGCAAGAGCAGGTGAGAGGTGTGGTGGCTGATGTGGAACTTTACCCTGAAAGCTCCAGTCAGAATTGATCTAATGTGGCCACCAGTAGGCACGTGAAAAGATGTTCAGCACTGCTAATCATCAGGGAGATGCAAACCAAGCCCACAGGGAGACAGCACCTCGCGCCTGTCCGAGTGCCTGTGATCAAAAAGTCTTCAAATAACAAGTGTTGGCAAGGCTCTGGAGAAAAGGAGATCCTTGCGCACTGTTGGTGGGAATGTAGATTGATGCAGCCACTGTGGAAAACAGTATAGAAATTTCTCAAAAAACACTAAAAATAGAACTATCGTATGACCCAGCAGTTCCTCTCCTGGGTGTGTGTGTGTGTGTGTGTGTATGTATGTATGTGTGTATATATATATATGTTTTACATATATATATACATATATAAAACACTAATTTGAGAAGTACCCCAGTGTTCATAGCAGCATTATTTATAGTAACCAAGACGTGGAAAACATTCTAAGTGTCCATCAACAGATGAATGGGTAAAGAACACACACACACACACGAATACTACTCAGCCATAAAAAGTAACAACATTTTGCCATTTGCAGCAACATGGGTGGACTTGGCATTATGTTAAGTGAAAGATAAAACTATGATATCACTTATATGTGGAATCTAAAAAAAATACAACAAACTAGTGAATATAACAAAAAAAGAAGCAGACTCACAGGTATAGAGAGCAAGCTAGTGGTTACCAGTTGGGGTGAGAGGGGCAAGAAAGTGTGGGGGGATGAGAGGTACAAACTTGGATAGAAGACAGGCCCAAGGATGTATTGTACAACATAGGGAATGTTGCCAACATTATATAATAATTGTAAATGGAAAGTAATCTTTAACATTGTATAAAAACTTTTTTTGAAAACACAAAATTGATGTAGTAAAAGAATGTGGGTCAGACTGTAACTTTTACTGCCCGTCTCCTGCAGTCATATGAAAAAGTACCATCATCATTATTGCATCACTTAAGATCATTAGTTGACTGCTTGAGGGGGAAATTGATGCATCTAGCATCATAGTGGAGACAGCTGTTCAGTGTACATTTTGTACCAATTTGAACATACTGTGTTGTCATTTAACATAGAGATTCAGGAAAATAGGTGATCCCAGTACTCAGAGGGAACCTGTAGTATCCTAGGTGTCCTGTGGTAGCTGGTTCTAGCTGCAGGGAGAAAACCATTGCAAGTGAAAAGCACAAAGGCCGTCATCAGTCGCAAGAGAGTAGTTCTGTTCCTTTGCTTCTAACAAGTCTGAACACAGGCTTGATAGCTCCTGTTTGAATGGAGGCAGAGAGACTAGGAACAGAAGTCTGAAATAAACCGAGCAAGGGTGAGAGTTATACACGTACCCGCGTGTACACATACGCAGGAAGAGGAGAGAAAATGGAAGAGGCTAAATGGAAGACGAGAGTGGGACCCATGAAGAGGAGGAGACAGGGACAGAGCAGGGCTAAGGAAGGGGGTAGAATGGAGAAGAGACCACTGGTGAGTCAGATGTGAAGGATGAATACAGAGAAGCCCTGTTGAGGCCTTTCCCGGCATCCTGTAATAATGCACTCTCTCTGCCTGCCCTCCTGAAGCTTACGCCCCAACATCCTCACATTTGTGTTTACACATAGCAGGGTATCCAGCAGGCCTCCTGGCTTTTCTAGTAAATGAATGAGAACAGCGGTAACACTGGACATTAAAATGGGCACACACGCAGAGCTAAGTTCCTGGTTCTATGCCCTTTCCACTCCTCTTGGGTTTTTATGAGATGTTGGAAATAGACGGAAAGCATTCTTTATGGTTGCCTCTGCTCTTGCTCAGTTCATTCTCACCTGTGAAAGCAGTCTGTTTAGAGAGGAAAAAGCAGCAATATTAGGTCTCATTAACACCTCTGGCTGCAGCAAATGAGAGTCTTAATGTGGACCACACTTACGTATGTCGTTTTGTTCCTTGAAAGATAATTTGCTTTTTCTTGAGTCTTGACAATATAGTTGTACAAATCTCATTTTTTAAAGTGTAGTTTAAGTTTGGCAGTTTCTTATAAACATATACTAGCCCTATGCCCCAGCAGTCTGACTCCTTGCTATTTACCCAAGTGAAATGAAAACATTTCTTTGCAAAAGTGACTTGTACAAGAATGCTCTTAGCAGTCTTATTCATAAATAACTAAAATCCCTAAACAACACACATATCCACCAACAGGTGATACAATAAACAAATTGTGGTGTATCCATTACAGCGGAATAATATTTAGCAATAAAAAGGAATGGACTACTGATACACTCAATGGCATGGATGAATTATTCAGAACTCATGGAAGCATTATATAGAGAAAGAAAAGCCAGAGTCAAAAGTCTACCTACTGTATGATTCCAGTTCTTTAAAATTCTAGAAAATGCAGTCTGGGATACACGAAGCAGATGGGTGGGTGCCTGGAGCCCTGGGGGTGGAGGAGAACACTGACGTCAGAGGAGCACGGGGACCTTAAGGGTGTGAAAGGGTTTTGTATCTTGTCTATGATGGTTCTTATACAGGTACGTACACTTGTCAAAACTTACTGAAGGGTATACACTTAAAATAGGAGCACTTTACAGCAGAATTTATTTTTAAAACTTGCTTTTGCAGATGTAGCAAAATGATACCAATTAGTGAATCTAGGTAAAGGGTACATAGTCACTGTGTACTTACTATTCTTTGGCTTTTCTCACAGCTTGACATTTTTCAAAACAAAAAATTGGGGGAAATCTCCTTTTGTTTACCTGAAGGAAGGCTTTTGGCTTTTGATATTGTAAGCTGATTAAAACAAAATTTTTTTTTTGCCTTAGATTTAGAAGGGAAAAAATACTGTCCAAAAGGCAGCAATGTAAAGACAGTGACTGGAATTTTGAGGGGAGAAACAAGCTAGGGGGCTAAGAGCTACACCACCTTCACATGCTTTTGTATCCACTCTCTCATTTTTCTCTTGATGTGAATAATACAAAGGAAATGGCTATTGGTTTTCATTCCTCCTATTTTAAGTGCACGTAACTTATTCAATTTATTTGTGTGCCTTCTTTAGGTCAGAATATGCTATTCTAGGCATCCCAAGGGATGCAGAGACAATATGGTATGGAGCACATGGGTCAGCAAACTCGGACCTACAGGCCAGACCATCACCTGTTTGTAGATAAAGTTTTGCTGGAACACAGCCACACACATTTGTTATATATGACCTTTTTCTCCCTACGATGGTAGAATTGAGTTGTTGTGACAGAGACTGCACAACTGCAAAGCATGAAATATGTATTATTTGGCCATCCTCTGATCTAGTAAAACAAGACGTCCAAAGCAAAGAGTGCTGTAAGCAAAGTAAAGATCAGATATTTTGAGAGGTCAGAGGAAGGAGAGAGTCCTTCCTAACAGGAAGGTTGGTGAAGGCTTCATTGAGAAAGTGCTGTTGGAAGCTGGATCTAAGTAGAAACTAGGCAGGTGGAGACAGATTGGTAAGGGGCTGGAGCAGGAGGCATGGAAGGAACACTTTCCACATGCTCTTGAAAATCACTGAGTAGAAAGAAAAGTCTAATTCCCTAACCTTAGAACTACTTGTCAACAAATCATAAAATATCAAGAGCTGTAAAGAACTTTAAAGATTCTCTTAGGCAACCCTTTCAAGTTTCAGTTGAGGGGACAGACTTAAAGAGGTTGAATAACTCCTGCAAGGGCACATATGCAGTCAGTAGGGGAGCCATACTAAAACCCATTGCTTCTGCCTCCACAACTTGTGTTGGGCACATTGAGGCACTTAAACCAACATTTACTGAGTTGAACTGACCTGCTTTCCAGGAGAGCCTCTCTATAGCAAGAAGTCTCAGCTAAGGTGTGGGAAAACAGATCAGTCTGTCTAGAAGACTTTTTTCAGATCACACATATTCGCCCTTTGAGATTGGCCGCATGCATGAGAAATGTCCGTGGGGTTGTTTCCCAAATGAACGCGGTGAAAGAGGACAACCAAAACCTTTTTTTTTTAGTTGTAGATTTCACATACAGTTTGATTGATACTTCATGGCTATTTTTAGAAAAACAAACGACAATTTTGAAAACTGCTTGCTGTTCCCCAGTTACCTTGGGAAAGTCTGGCTTCTGTGTTGGATTAGATTACCGTCCTGAGGCTGGCACTTACACATTTCTCTCTCTGCCTGTGTATCATTCCTGCATGTGTTTTTGTCCAAGCTGCCCAAAATTAAGCTGTCATTTGTAAACTGCCAGCATCATAAAGCTTTGTTGTATTACTATCATTAGGTGCTCTTCTATTTCCAGTAGAAATGACAGCTCACTGGTTCTGGTCGTACTTACCAGCCCTGTCTGTCACAAGCAAGCATCTTACAGAGCTGTCTGCATCCACTCTTCACTTCCACACTACATGTTCACTTTCTACCCAGTGGGTTTGGCTTTTTCTCCCACCATTGCACTCAGAGTGCTTTCACCAACATCACCAGTGGCTTGCAAGTTGAAAATCTCCCTTCCTTTGGTATGTGTAAAATCTCCCTCTGGACTTTCCTCCTAGTGGACCATTTTGGAAATGTTGACATTTCCCACGATTCCCTTTGGAGTTTTTCTCCCCCTCCCTCTCAAGCTGTACCATCTTCATGGGCAGTTTTGCGTTTATGACTTCAACTATTGCCCATACACTGATGATCCCGAATCAGCATCTCCATACCCCGTACCTCAGTCTTAGCATGCCCCAGACTGGGCCTGTCCTCCCCGCCTTACCATCCCAATAAATAACGCTACAGTCTAAGCCAGAAACATAGGAATGTTTTAAAACCACCCCTCCCTTCGCTCCTCTTCCTCCTCATTCCCCAAATATGCAATAAATCAGATTACATTACCCATCATCTCTAATTTGTACCAGTGCATTGCCTTCTTCCCTGCCTTTAGTTTTAATCCTGTCCATAACAACCTACCCATTATAACAAGAGTCCTATTTCTAAAATGAATCCTTCATTGGCTTGCCCATCACCTTCAAGATTAAGAGCCAAAACCCTTAATGAAGCATACCAGGCCTGTGTGATCTGACAGTCTCATTTCTTGCTGCTCTGGCTACACCCAGCAACCTGTAACTCCCTGAACGTCCACACGTTTTCATGACTTTTTTCACACTGTGTCCTTTTGTGTGCTCTCTACTGCCCCACACCACCACCACCACCGTCAGCAAACTCAGTTCTTTCCTTCCGGTGAGACTCAGGTCAGGCGTCACCTCCTCCAGGCAGTATTCCCTGTGCCAGTCCTCTCAGTGCAGTGACTTTACTTCTAGGGTTGTACTTACCACGTGGACTTGAATTACAGTTTCCTTACCTCTGAGCTCTTGCAGCAGGGCTTGTCTTTATCTTCACCCACTGAGCTTATCACAGAGCTCTAGGACATAGTATTTGGAAAATGTTTGTGAAATGTGTGAGAGAGAGTGTCATAAGATAATGTGTTTCGTGGATCAATTATACTGTCATTTTGAATATAGTTGAAGTGTGGATGGCACACATTTCCTTTTTCATATGGATTTATCTACTTTGTGATCTACGTATAACCACTCCTCTGAACTGAAGGGATTCCTCCAGGTGTTAATGTCCTTTCTATAAAGTAGATAGCATGGCTCGGTGACTTCCATAACACCTCTCTCCTCACAATTCCTGCTTAAACCTATCTCAAGAGATTAAACCTAAATTCACCTCCCGTCTCTATATGTGCAAAATCTGAAGATACCTGTGAGAAGGTAGTCTATACGTGTATTTTCCTAAAAGTCTACCTTTAAAACTTTCAGAGGTGCTTGGCAGCTTTTGCTGAATATGAAACATACCTTTTTGGGTAGCTGTCACAATGGGAAACAATGTTTAAATTATTAGAATTGGATGAAGCCTGAATTTTCATTTACCCAATCATGATCACTTGTCAAAGAACTCTGAAAAGTGAAATAAAAATTCCCTCACACTTGTTCAGTGTTTTCTAGTTTTCGAGCACCTTCACACGTCGTCTTGACTAGTCTTCATTACAGTTCAGTAATTTAAGGCCCAGTGTTAGTAGTGAGACTACTGCCTGGATTGAAATTTTGACTCTGCCGTAATATAACCTCTCTACAGCCCAGGTTTCTTGTCTGAAAATAGGAACCGCAGTACTGCTGTGTGGGAATATCGTGTGGGTGGAGTGAGATGAACTGGGCGACGCTGTCCGCACCTGTCCCTCATTGTCAATGCGTACTTAACGTTAGCTGCCCTTCACCACTCCCGTTACTGCTGCAAGAAAAGTCTTACTCTCTGGAAGATTTCTGTAATAATGAAATAGTTCTGCATTTCAGCTGTGGTGGCAGTTACACGTGTGATAAAAAAGTCATAGAGCTATACACACACGTGCCAGTGTCGATGTCCTGGGTTTGATATCAGACTGCAGTTACATAAAATGTAATTACTGGGGAAACCGGGAAGCATACATAGAGCCAATTTATACTTTTCTTTGCAGTTTCTATTTAAGCTGTGATTATTTTAAAGTATTTTTTATTTAAAAAACTCATGTAGAATCGGCTAAGTGGAACTCATTTCTTCTTGCTTCATAATCCAACATTCTTTCCACATCCCGCCTTGTTGCTCTGTGCTGCCTTAGGAATCATCGTAGGGCCTAATCAGATGTGCATGCACGTGTAGTCTAGCATTCCATATATGATGCACATTTAATTTGTACCTTACTCCTTTTACTCTCAGCACTTCTGTCACAGCAGGTGAGATATTCTTTTCTGTTCTGTGTGACTTTTATTTAGGCTGTGTTCATCTCTTGCTACTTACTAGGCTGTATTCCAGAAAATCCTTTAAATGTCACTAGAAATTAAATGACTTGAAAGTACTTCAGTATTATGATCTAGCAATCCAGCTTCTGGGTATGTGGCCAAATAAAATAATTATCTCGAAGAAATATCTACACTCTCATGTTCATTGCAGCATTATTCATAATAGCTAACATGGAATCAACCTCAGTGTCCATTGACAGATAAGCAGATAAAGAAAATGTGATAGACAGACAGACAGACAGACAGATAGATAGAAACAATATTCAATATCACATAATGAAATATTATTCAGCCTTTAAAAAGAAGGAAATCCTATCATTTGTATTATAATGGATGAACCTGGAGGATGTTATGCTAAGTGAAATAAACCAGGCATACAAAGACAAATACTTCATAATCCATTTATATGTGGAATCTTAAAAAGTCAAACTCATAGAAGTGGAGAATAGAATGGTAGTTACCAGGGGCTGGGATCTAGGGGAAATGGGAAGATGTTGGTCAAAGGGTACACAGATATAGTTATATAGGATAAATAAGTTTAGAGATGTAATATACAGTATGTGGCTATATATACACATTGGATACTAGAAATATGCTAAGAGAGATTTCAGGTGTTCTTATCACAAAAAGAAAGCTATGTGAGGAGACGATATATTAACTAACTTGACTGTAGTAATTTCACTCTGTTTATATCAGTTCATGTTGTACACCTTAAACTTATACAGTTTTTATTTAGAAAAACATGTATTTCTGGGATTAACACATTTACAATATAGTCAGTCAGCTGATGTAAGAATCAGTAATTACAATACAGTATCAGAGTTAGAGTAGAGTTACATACATAGCACCCTTGTTGGAATAGGGAAAGGAGAAAATAATATAAATGTTACTCCTTTAAAATTGTTCCAGACAAATTGTCTTTGACCCTAAAATTATCAACACATCCCTTGGAAGGAAACCATCTTGGATATAGTTTTAGTCTACTTGCTTTTATTTTTCTGGGACTAAGAGGGAAGTTTTTCAGACTAGAATTATATATCTTAATGATGTGATTCCATTTTCATTTCTGTGTTATCTTAAGTACTCTCTCTGTTTCTATGTAATAAAGTATGTGGATGCAGATAAAAAACAATGGAGATAAAAGAGAAAATGCTTGATTCTTAAAGCTGGATCAAGAGGACTAAATCCAAAAAAGTCACAAGAAAAAAAGACAAATATTATATATATTTTAAAGGTTTAATATATCAAGATATAATAGTTATAAACATTTACAGACATAATGACAGGCCATCAAAATACATGAAGGAAAAACTGACAAAATTGAAGGGAGAAATAGACAGTTTTGCAATAATAGTTGGAGACTTTAGTACCCCAGTTACAATAATGAACAGAACAACCAGATGGGAGGTAAGTAAGGAGGTAAGTGACTTAACACATTCAGCCAACTATCTCTAGCAAATACATACAGAACCCTCTGCCCAGTGACAGCAGAATACACATTCTTCTCAAGTGCACATGGGACATTGGCCAGGATAGACCATGTTAGGCCACCAAAAAACTTTGTAGGTTAAAAAAGACAGATGTTGTATCCTCTCTGAACATACTGGGATGAAGTTAGAAATCAGTAACAAAAGGAAGCCTGGAAATTTCACAAATGTGTGGAAATTAAACAGTACACTTTTAAACAACCAATGGATCAAAGAAGAAATCACAAGGGAAATTAGAAAATGGAGATGAATGAAATTGAAAAAAAATTCCCAAACTTAAGGGAACCAGCAAAAATGGTGCTGAGGGAGAATTTTACAGCTTTGAATGCTTATATTAAGAAACAAGAAAGATCTCAAATCAGCAACCTACTTTACAACTTAAAGAACTAGAAAAATAAGGACCAACCAAACCCAAAGAAAATGATATAGATTAGAACAGAGAAAAACTAAATAAAGAATGGAAAAGCGATATAGAAAATAATGAAGCCAAGAGTTGGATTTTCACAAAGATCAAAAAATTCACAAACCTTTAGCTAGATGGACCGAGAAGAAGGGGGAGGGAAAGGAGGAAGAGGACAGGAGGTGTGAGAGGCTGAAATTACTACAATCAGAAATGAAAGTGAGGACATTACTACCAATTCTACAAAAATAAAAAGGATTTTAAGACATTGCAGTGAACAGTTGTACACCAATAAATTGGAAAACCTAGATGCAGTGGGCCAATTCCTAGACACAGAACCTACCATGACGAAATCATGGAGAAATGGAAAATCTCAATAACCTATAACGAAGGTGATAGAATCAGCAATTTATAAGAAAAGCCCTGGACCTGATGGCTTCACTGGCAAATTCTACCAAACATTTAAAGAACTAATATATACACTTCTCAACTGTTCCAAAGATATAAAGAAAAGGGAACACTTCCTAACTCATTCTATGAGGCCAGCATTACCCTGGTATGAAAGCCAGACAAGACACTATGAAAAAATAAAACTTACTTATAAATACTGATGTAAAAAATCCTCCAGAAAATACTACCAGACAAATTCAGCAGCATATTAAAAGGATTATACATCATGACCAAGTAGGATTTGCTCCTGGACTGCAAGAATGGTTCAACATACAAAAATAAATCAGTGTTATGAACCACATAACAGAGTGAAGGAAAGAAACATGCATGATAACCTCAACTGTTACAGAAAAAGTGTTTGACAAAATGCAACACCATTTCACGATGTGACAAAACTCTGTAAACTAGAAACAGAAGGAAAGTATCTTCACATAATAAAATCCATATATCAAAACCCACAGCAGACATCATACTCAGTGGTGAAAGACTGAAAGCTTTCCGCCTAAGATCAGGAACAAGCAAGAATGTCTGCTTTCATGACTTCAGTTCAACACAGTACTGTTCTAGCCAGAGCAGTTAGGCAAGAAATAGAAATAAAACACATCCAAATTGGAAAGGAAGGAGTAATCTCTGTTTTTATCTGATATGATATGTAGAAAACCCTAAAGATTCCACACAAAAGAAAAAACTGTTAGAACTAATAAATGAATTCAACAAAGTAATAGGATGCAAAGTCAACAGACAAAAATTATTTTCATTTCTATATACAATGAACAATCTATAAAGGAAATTACAAAAACAATCCAATTTACAATAGCATCAAAAAGAATAAAACAATTAGGAACTGGCTTAACTAAGGAGGTGAAAGACTTGCATAATGAAAACTACAAAACATTGCTGAAAGATGCTAGAGATAACACATATGAATGGGAACACGTACCATGTTTACAAGTTACAAGACTTAATATTATTAAGACGTCAGTATTGCCCAAAGCAGTCTATAGATTCCATCCAATTCATATCAAAATCCCAATGATGGTTTTTGTGGAAATTTTTAAAAATCCTAAAATTCTTATGGTGTATCAAGAGACCCCAAATAACCAAAACAACACTGAAAGAGAACAAAACTGGAGAACTCATAGTTTCCAATTTCAAAACTTAACTGCAAAGGTATAGTAATCAAATAAGGTAGTACTAGCATAAAGACAGACATATATACTGATGGAATAAAATAGGAAGCCGAAAAATAAACCCTCACATATATGGTCGAGTGATTTTTGTCAGTGATGCCAAGACCATTCAATGGGGAAGGGACAGTCTTCTCAACAAATGGTACTGGGGAAACGGAATATCCACATGCAAGAGTTGGACCTTTACCTAATACCATATACAAAGATTAAGATAGAATGGATCAAGGGCCTAAATATAAGAGCTAAAACAGTAAAACTCTTAGAAGAAAACTTAGGGCAAAGCTTCATGACATTAGATTCACAATGATTTCTTAGAATGACCCAAAAGGCACAGGTAACAAAAGAAGAGAGACAAATAGAACTGAGTGAAAAAATGTTGAGTTTGTGCATCAAAAGACACTGTGCACATAGTAAAGAGGCAGCCTTCAGAGTGGAAGAAGGTATTTACAAATCATATTTCTGATAAGGGATTAATATCCAAAATATATAGGGAACTCCTATGACTCAGCAATGAACCCCAACTAAAATATGGTCAAAGGACTTGAATAGACAGTTCTCCAAAGAACATATGCGAATGGCCAGTAAGCACATGAAAACATACTCAATATCACTAATCTATAGGGAAATACACATCAAAACTACAGTGAGATACCACCTCACACTCACTAGGGTGGCCATTGTCAGGAAAATCAGAAAACAAAAGGTTTGGTGAGGATATGGAGACACTGGAACCCTGTTGGTGGGGATGTGAAATTGTGCAGCCGTTGTTGAAACAGTGTTTTCTTTAAAGTGTTTTAAGGAACTTATTCTTGAAAAAAACTAAAAATACAATTACCTTATGATCCAGTAATTGTACTTCTGAGTCTATATACCCAAAAGGCTTGAAAGCAGAGTCTTAAAAAAGGACATTTATACACCCATTTTCATAGTAGCGTTATTCACCATGGATAAAATCTGGAAGCAACACAGATGCTCATCAATAAGGCACCTACTATAAAGTTTGCTAAAATTATATTGTTTAGGACATGGGCTGCATAAAATATAGAAACAGAATCTAGAAGTCATAAATATGTTAACAAGGGCAATGATATTTGGGATAAGATGCAATGTCATCTTAATATTGTCTTAATATTGTGTGTGGAACTTTAAAAAGGTAATATTGAAAAACAATTAGTTTTTCATACTTTCAGGCCAAGTAAATCATCACGGTAAATATCTTTCATGAGTTGTATTTTTATACATAATACAACATGAGCACAGATGTTTTATAAAATAGCAGTGGTGAAAAGACCGTTGTACATCTGATGACAGTTCAGCCAAGGAGGTGAAATGGTGCCAACAGTGTAGAGACCTGTGTCTGCTGCTGGGGCCCTTCCACATTTTTAGCCTCATTTTTTCCTATACTCTGACACCGACTTGACAGGAGCTTTCTAAACAACCTCCTCTTGGTTCTCAGTGAACTTAATTCGTATTCTGACCATTGTGAACACACAGTACAACTTAAAAATATGCAAAACCCAACTTCACAATACTGAAAATTAGTTGGATAGAATTACCACTGATTACCAAGTTAATTTTCTCTCATGGAATCACGTTACAGGATAGATTTATACTACTAATAAAAGCATCTTTCTGTACTGCAAAAAAGAATGTAGGAAGTTTTTGAAACTACTTTGGTGGTGGGAGGTAGTGAGGAAAAAGAGAGTATGAGCTTGTCTTTTAAAAGTGATAATGACTTTTAATTTAATTTTGCTAAAACACTTTGCCTCAGGGCTTGGCCCTATAAATATTGGGTTTCTCCTTGGAGTAGGTTTAGAGAACAGCACAGTACATATTCCAGCCCTGATGGTTTCTTTATTCTCAGGGAAGTCTCTTTCTCCTCTGGATCATGATTTTCTCAAATACATAATGAAAAATTTTGATTCTAAATTTCTTTCTGGATTAAAACTGTATGAAATATCTGCCAGTTTTAAGAAGGCCAAATATTTTTTGAGAGGAAGGGGAAATTTTGTAATAAGAATTTGTACCTGAAATCAACTCCTAGTTTACTGCTACTGTAAGCGTACAATAATGACCTCGCTAGTGTATTCTAAAGACATATAGTAAGGGAATTCCTTCTACCCATTGAAGAGAAATTGTGGTTTTAGATTTCTGCCTCAGGAGCGACAGATTCAGGAGAGCCAGCAGCTGCACAGCTCTGTTGTTTTCCCAGGCCAGGCCTGGTGCATACCAGCAGGTGGTAGTTACAAGCACAGCTGCATACTGGGAAGGTAACCTTCCCCTGCCCTCCACAGACCACCCACCCCAGGATGGAATGTGTTCCAGACTCAGGTAAGCCAGGTGTGCAGGAGGCCAGGGCAGTGGGCAGAGGGGGAGGGGAGGATGTTGCTTGCACACCTTTCCTGAAAGACAGGCCACTCAACTTGCAGTGTGCCCTTGGCCCAGCAGCTGTGCTGGAAGGAAGTTCAAACTCAAATGTTGGTCTGTAAGCATATATCAGACCCCTAGGTGTGCATTTCATCTACCAAGTGTCCCAAAAGAGCAGGCTGCTGACAAGTTATTTTTCCTCTAGCAAGTAACAGTGATATCCAACTAGACAAGAGACAACAGTGCAGAGTGCTCCTCTGAATAGAATATCCTTTACAGTGTAGATACCTTCTCCTTAAAGTTTCTCTTTATCACATCTCATTTTTTGAAGACTAGAAAGAACCTTTTAGTCTAACTGAAGATAAGCCCTTTTGTAGCTTAATTCAGGCAATTTTGAAATTCTTTCCTAGATAAAACATCAGTTTCTATTGAAACATTTCTGTAAAGTGATTTTAAAGTAGCAAAAGAAACATCTATATAGAAGGATGAGGAGAATTTCTGTGACCATTTGAATAAAATGATGTCTTAATGAGACAGACAAAAAAAAAGTCTTCACCAAAGTTTACAAGTGAAAGAGAACTCTATTCTCAGCAGCTTAAGGAGCAACACTAAATGAGATTAGAGAGGAAAAAACAAAATTCTAGGGGAAAATATGAAGAGGTGATTGAATTGACTGTGAGGCTTAGACTGTTAGAAAATAGAAAATCGTGGTGAGACAGTAAGACTGTTCAGCACAGTGAGAGCCTTAGACCCAGATCTGAGGTCTCAGAATGCACCACAGTGAGCCTAACAAGAGAGGCTTGGCTCCTGCAGGCCACAAGGGTTCTTCATATAACTGCCAGACTGTTAGAGAAGTTTTTCAGTTTCTGTTGGTTTTATGAGAAACTGCCAAAATGGTGTTTCTAAAATTAAACAGAAAGCTCCAATGAAATAGAAAATCTAAAGTTGTCAGCTGTGGACAGAGAATATGAGAATAGTGTAAAAATATATCTGATTTACTTTGAGCTTATTTTCTTGGGACTGATGAAGAAGTGAATTTGTCCTTGAACCACATTTATAGTTTCTGAATAACTGAGTTAGTTTGTTTCACCCAGAATTATCTTAACAATCTTTAAATAAAATATCTTCGTGCCCTTTGGTGAAGAATAAAGTTCTTACGGAATCTTTTTCTTTTCTTAATGGAAGAGAGATCAGAAAAACAATGTTTGGCCCATGACCAATTTTCACCTCCCTCCACTAGAGATAGTTTCTCCAGAGTCCTCAGTGAAGGAGATGGCCAGTGAGAGAAGTCAGTGTGGGATAAGACAAAGCACATGGGATTTAGAATCTAATAAACTCAGGTTCAAGTTCAAGCTTTCCTGTTAACAAGCTGTGAAACTTGGGCATATTGCTTGCTATCTCTCAACTTTGATATATTAATCTGTAAAAGTTAAATGTGATGACACAAGGAAAATGCTTCAGTACCTGGCATAGTAGAAAAACCTAATGTTAGTTTTCATTCTTTTTTCTCTGCCCCCATCAAATAAGCATGGCTCATAATTTAGCCTTTTCTTAATGTCTTAAGGTTGTCATTTTGAACATAAACAGTTATGCTAATTTGTAGTAAATAATAATTTCAGGGGAAATGAAAATGAGTCTTACCTTGCAGTGCCTCTGCTCTGTTATGCCTGTTTTCTCTTGTGCTTCCAGATTTAGTGTCCCATTTTGCTGCTGCCTGCCTCTAAAATGGTCACTACTTTTATACTGTTCTTTCTGCTCTACTATAAACCAATAAACCACAGCTTGTTACAGTTATATGTAAAATCAGAATCTACAGAGTCTGAATGACCCTTAGAGTGAGCAGAGCATCACTCTGATCCCTTGACCATGCACATAGTAGATACTCAAATGTTAGATGAGCAGGTGAGAGAATAAGTGACATTAACTTCGGTATCTCAGAAGTCGTTTTGGTTTCTTCATGGTTCTCAACTATACTTTTAGAAGATGTAATTACTGGATGAAATATTTCTGGATAAGTATAAGATTGCTACATGCACATGTATAGTGTTCTATTTGAAATACTTAATGATGATATCAGTACTAGGTTTTTGAAAAAAGAGGAATATGAAAATTTGTGATGTATGAAAAACCCTCACATACCCAGAAATGTTTCTCATATTCTTACTGTAGTTTGTAAAAGAAAAAGAAAGTTGCATCTGTAGGTGATTTATCGAGTTAATTTTAAAATGTGGCCAATTGAACACACAAGTTAAACTCTCTCTGTCTGGAGGCCCCCCACTAATATTATAGTAAATAGGTAAAGTCCTGACCCCTCAAAGACAAAGAGAATGGGAGGGAAAGGAAAGCAAATAATTTTTAATCTGGAAAGAAGATGATTAAAAGATAGTTGCCTAGAAGTTAAAACCTAAATTAGCAGGAAGAGAAATACCAGAAGAAAATCTGTGCCATCAAACCCCCAAAGGCTCAAGAGTTAGGGTTCCCAGCTGTCTCAGAAAATGAGGGTACAAGTGGGATTGGAAAGAGGAGGATTGGTTGAAAGTCTAAATAGGAGGCAGTTTAGATTTCCTAGATCCCATCTGCTGTGTATACAGCCAAGTGAATCCCACGCCTCCAAAACCTGGCAGAAGACAAGTGGTTGAACCAAAGTTACTCAGGAGATGGGGACACCAGGTACTGCTATACAGAAATCATGTGAAAACAAAATGATTAAGTGAAAATCTGTTCCTTAAATAGTGAGACACTCAACCCATTCTGTGAACCTCTGAGAAAATGAGCAGGCCATATTATATACTCGTATTATGTATTATATATTATATATTATGTATTATGTATTATATATTATATATTATATATATATATGTATATTATATAAGGCTTAGAGGATATAGGATTACATTATTGTGAAACTGTCTCAGGAGAATAGACCTATAAATATTGACCGCTGGGATTCCCCAGTGGGAAAGCCAGGTCTCTGCTTGTCATCCAGATTGAAGCCCCTCAACACAGAGTTTGTGTCCAGCTTGTGATTGGATCAATAGTGTGAGACACTGTTTAATCCATCAATGCATCAATCTATGTATGAACAGAAGCCCCCAGATTACCACATATTTGAGGAAAGCCTACAACCTGAAATACAAAAAAAGAACTCAAAGGAAATGAAGACCATGCAGGAAACAGAAGAAAACCTTTAAAAAGTATAATTTCACAGAGATGAGAAAACAACTGCATCCATGAAGCAAAAATAAGATTCTATAAAAGCAAAACATACAAGGAACCAAAAAGAACTCCTGAGAACTAAAGATGTAATTGGTGAAGTGAGAAATTCAGCAGAAGGACTGGAAAATAAAGTTAAGGAATTCACCTAAGAAGTAGGACAAAATAAAAAGAGATGAAAAGCAGAAAAATATACGAGAAAATTCGAGACTCAGTGAAGGATCAAAGTCCAACAGAGAAGATAAATGAGAGGAAATTAGCAAAGAAGTAATACAAGACATACTTTCAGAAGTGAAGCACATGACTTTCAGATTGCACAAAAAAGGAAGGAAGAACCTATACAAAGACACAAGAAATCAGGGGTAAGAATTTCCTAAAAGTTTCCAGAGAGGAAAAAACAGGCCATGTATAAAAACATCAGGAATTAGATTGGACTTCTTGAGAACAGTGCTTAAAGTAGAAGACAGTGGAGCAGTCCTTCAAAATGCTAAAGGAGAATTAGTTCCAATCAAGAATTCTATATCCAGCCAAACTGTCAATCAAGTATGAGAATGGAATGAAGATATTTTCAGACACACAAGGTCTCATGCTCCCCTTCTTCAGAAGTTGGAATATGCCCTGCAACAAAACGAGAGGATTCCATGGGAAGAAGATGAAGACACAGAATCCAAGAAATAAAGGAATCTAACTCAAGAGATGGGTAGAAGGGATTTCTTAGGCTGAAGACAAAGGGCATCTCAAAATGAGAGCTGTGTGGTAGGCCTAGGGAGCAGCCAGTCCAGGTTAGAGCAGGGGGATGGTGGTTTCAGGAAGGATGTCTCCACTGAGGGGAGAAGAAGAATCAACAATCCCTGGGGTGTTTGAACTTGAGAGGAAATTCCACTTTAACTGGAAAGATTGACAATGAGCTAATGATACATAAATAGGAAATTCAACATATGAAGAAAGTTATCTGAGTGAAATCAAAAATGTGTACAAGAATCATCATTTACAAATAGCTCGATTGTGAATAATGACACTTACATAGTCATAGTGGAAGAAACAATATTACGCTGTCAGTAGTGCTGTGGACAGATGTTCCGGTTCTCCCCCCCTTTCCAGATACATAGTAGGATGATGTTTCTTGGCTCCCTTGTGGTTGAGCCTGGACTATGTGATTGGTTTTGGCCAATTAGTTGTGAGCAAAAGTGGCATGTGTCATTTCCAGGTAACACATTTGATGTTGACGCAAGACCCTCCAGAGATATTTTTTTCCTCTCCGCCACTGTGACCTGCAGTGCTCTGTACTGTTCAATACACTAGCCACTATTTTAGTTAAAATTAAAGGTAAAAATACAATCCCGAAGCACACTAACTATGTTTGAAATGCTCGATGGCCACATGTGACTTGTACAGACATGGAAGAGTGTAGATTGAAACGTTTCGATCTTAGAAAGTTCTATTGGGCAGTGTTGCTTTAGATGGTGGTTGCTGTGTCACCTGGACCCTGGAGTAAGGACAGCAGGAGCCCCAGCCAGTCTGAGATGGGCATGTCATTTGAATGAAAAAATAAAGCTTTACTGTTTGAAGCCACTGCAATTTTAAAGGAATTTTTCACTGCAGCATAACCTAGCTCATCCTGACTTATATAGAAATCATGGATTCAGACTCCACTCCTAATGCTACCATCTGTATTGCGACAGGCTAGGTGATGCTAGTCACAACTCAAAGAAGCTCTTTGTCAGCTTTATAACTATTGTACAGCCTCAAAGGAACTCTCATTAATTAATTGGAGCACATACCACAGAAAGAGTCTACTGTAATTACTTTGGCTAAGGAATGGCTCAGTGGTCAGAGATAACAGTCAACAATCTTAAAACAAGGCTTTTCTCAAAAAAGTGACTTTCATAGAATGTCTAAATGAACAGCAACAAAAAAGAATGGAGGAAGTATTTGCTTCTGTTCATAAAGATCCTCCTTTTGAATCCAGCTGATCATTTATTCCTGTCTTTTGATAGAACTGTCACAGGTAAAGAGTGAGAATGAGGCAAAGGCTGATTGATAGTAAGTACATTTGTGAAGTGTAAAAATTTACCAAGTGATTTCCCGTTCATCATCTTACTTGAATTTCATAGTGATCCTAGCAAGTAGGCAGATACGGAAACCAGAGCCTGACATTTACTCCAGGCAATAGTAGAAATCGTAGTACAAGTAGCAACTGCATAGCATATGACACTTCTGCGGGACTTCCCTATGTGCCGGACACTGTTCTAAGAATTTACAAATGTTGATTCGTTAGATACTGTGATTATCCTCATTTTACAGTTGAGGAAACTGAGACACAGGTTAAAGAACACATCTAAGATTATATAACTGCAGAGTCAGAACCCAAGCGCAGGTTCTGACTCCTTGTCCGAATTCTAACAACCACATTACTTCCTGTAAACCATAAACAAACAGACCTCAATGTAATCCTTTGTATTAGGAAAAAAACTATTTTGCCATTGTGTAGTAAGAAATGCAAATTGTATCCTAATAGATGAATTTGAATGAGATATTTTAAAAATTCAGTTTAACAACAAATAGTACCATCAGTTTACCAATTAGTTCATTTCCTGAGTTTTTATACAGATTGTAATATACTTTATTCAATTGAATAAATATAACTTATTTGAGTGCTCATTATATGCCTAGACATGAGCTAAGCATTTTAATCTTCACAAGAACCGTATGTTATAGATAATGTCATTATCCTTGTTTTATAAACAGAAAAATTGAAGCTTGAAAGTAGCAACCTGCCCAAGGTCACCCAGCTAGCAGGGCAAAGCTGAGATTTGAACTCAGCAATCTGACTTTAGAATTGGTCCAACACTTAGACGTTCCAATAGCCACTCTAGAATTTCAAAATTATTTATGATTCCAGAAATTTTCTGTATCATCTCTGTTCATTTTTGGTGGTTTTACTGAAACATAATTACCGTATTCTTTTCCATCTAGGTTTATGTTCCAGATGAAAATAATGCTATTTTGGGAAGAAATACAAATAAGCAAGTTTTTGAAGGCTTGACAACTGGACTTCTCAAAGTCAGTGCTGTGGTTTTTGGCTGCCTGATTGCCAATCGACCAGATGGAAACAGCCGGCCAACTACACCAAAAATATCAACACAGGAAATGAAAAACAAACCCTCACAAGGTGATGCTTTTAACAGTCGAGTTCAGGACCTCATCAGGTAAATTACTAAATTTCTTAAAACTTTCTTTTTTGCTAAAAAAATTTAATTAAAATAATTTAAATCTCAGGTGCCATGTGATGGCAGTGATTCTCACAACACCATCCACAAATTCCTGGTAGAAAATACACCATTTTGTAGAGAGAAAGAAAATCCTGTTAATGAAAAGCAATATGACTAGAACTCATCTGTTATTCTTGTATTTATATATTTCATATTAGAACATGTAGTATCCAAGCTTTTATACTTTTTTGCTATCACCTCTTTCCAACTCAAAGGATTTCCAAGAATTACCCTATTTCAGGTGATCTCTGGCTATAAATTTGGTTCAGATTTAAAACAATAATAATAGCTGTCATTTGTGGGCACCCATCATGTGTGAGGCATTGTAGTAGAGGCTTCACATCCATGTAAGTGTAGGATTTCTAGTTCAGACTTTGTAGGTGAGGAAATTGCTCAGAGAGGTTCAGTTCTTTGCCCAGGGTTATAATAAATAAGTTTAAAAGTTAGGTAGGAGAGTTGAGACTGGAACTCAGGTCTAGCTGGACTGCCAATACTTGTATGTTTTCCCCTACACAAATGTGGCGATTCCTGACACCTGTTCAAGGTCAACCCTACTCCCTTCTAAGGTCACCTTTTCTCCAGGGAAATTTATTCCTACTTTGGCATCTGAATTCTTTTCCCCTATGAATCTGGAAGCAGGTAGGGCATTTAATTTTCCAACAGGGTTCCATCTGGTGTTAATCAATTACCCGTCCCCCTCCATCAGAAACTCCTCTGTGATCTGTACTGATCTCTGGCTTCTGAAACTCATGCAATTTGTTACTCTCTGAAGCTTATGTAGGTTAATAGGAGAAAGAGAATGCCCTCTTCTGCATTTGCTTCTTTCACAGTTCATAAATTTCCTCTGCTCTCTTGTAGTGCTTTCTTAGAAACAGTTGTTTCATTCAGTATCTTTCTTACCCTTGATTACTCTGTTAACTTATCCCTTCCATCTGCCTGCCTCTCTCCCCAAGCGTATTTATTGCTGGAGAGTACTAGGCCCTTTGGGTCCACGACCATTTATCATGCGGCACTTGACTTTTACCCTCCCTGGCCTTTCTTCAGTTGCTTGATCCCATTCAATTTCCCCGTGTCCTCTTGGTCGCTGTAGAACCCGGCCCTCTCTGCTGATGAATGCCGTTCTGTCGCAGTGCGCTCCCTCGGGCTGCCATGTGATGCAGCAGCAGCCCTGCCTTCTTGTCGTCCAGACAGCTTAGCCACATGCCTCAGCTGCGATGAGGCGGAAGGCCCAGCCACATGCTTCAGTGCAATTCCAGTGGGCCTTCCAGACATTTGTACGTATATTGTTATAGTTACCAGATCCTTCATAAAGGAAAAAGATATTGGGGGGAAAAATAGTAGCCAAACCAAATAACTCATGTGACTTAAAAAGGATGACTGACAACTACAACCCTTGAGAATAACACCATGCCGCTCCTCATCTGACTTGAACCACTTTTGGTGAATATTGTTTTCTTATCGATAATCAGTTGTTAGCTGGCTGGACGATTCCCATCTGTAGAACCACAAACCTTATCTCAAATCTGCCTAATGAAGCAAACAGAGCATGTTTACTTATGTCCACGCTTTCTTTCTCACCTTCTCAGACGTGAACTGACAGGAAATCTCACTCTACTCCCTGCTACAGCCTGAGCGTGTTTGTCAGTTCACATCTCTAGTGGTGGAAAGCTGGGTGGGAAGAGTCCCAGCACGGTCTCTGGCTCTCCTCTGTACCCCTGAGGCAGAACTGGAGCAGGGCACGTCGCCCTGACGTGTGTCCCTTCCTTCTCCTCACCGGCCCAGAAGAGGCAGAAGAGTGTGTAGCTGAGATGAAGTAATGGCAGTGTTTATTCTCATTGTTCTGCATGGTTCAGGCAAGTTTCTAGACGTAGGGGGTCCTTGGAACTGTCAGAGTATGGTCTCCTGTACTCACCTTGTGTCAGACACTCCACAAGGTCCTGGGATACAAAAACAAATAAAAAGCTCTTTAACAGAATATCCAAATAATATTGTTTGGCTATTAAACTTTGGCATTTTTTTGATAAAATGAAAATATTGGCAGTTTCAAGCATTTAGCACAGTTCTGGGAAAGCAATATTAGAATAGTAGGATACAAAAGCAATGTAATAATACTAGGATAGAAGCAAATTGTGATTTAAAAAATTTGAAATCCGCTCAGGAAATAAACCAACCCTGAAGCTCTGCTCTTTTTCAGCTTTACTGAGATATAGGTGACATAAAACATTGTGTAAGCTGAAGGTATACGAGGTGATTTGATTGATACACACGTATTGTAAAATGATTACCACAATAATGTTAGTTAACACTTGCATCACCTGGCATAATCACCTTTTGTGTGTGCTGAAACATTGAAGAGCTACTTTCTTAGCAACTTTCAAGTATGTAATACATATTGTTATCTGTAGTCACCACGCTGTATGTTACATCCCCAGAACTTATTCACCTTTTAAATGGAAGTTTGTACCCTTTGACCAGCATCTCCCCATTTTCCCCATCCTCCAGCCTCTGGAAACCACCATCCTACTCTGTTTCTGTGAGTTCAGTTTTTTAGATTCCTCAAAGAAGTGAGAACATACAGTATTTGTCCTTTCCTGTCTGACTTATTTCACTTAGCATGATTCCTTCAGAGGCCATCCATATTGTCACAAATGGCAGGATTCCCTTATTTTTTATGGTTAAATAATACTCCATTGTATATCTACCACATTTTATTTATCCCCCATCTGTTGATAGACACTTAGGTTGTTTCCACGTCTAAGCTATTCTGGATAGTGCTGCAGTGAACATGGTAGTGCAGGTGTCTCTTCAAGATAATGATTCATTTCCTTCATTTGTGTACCCAGAAGTGGAATTGATGGATCATAATGTAGTTCTGTTTTTAATTTTTTGAGGAACCTCCATACTGTTTTCCACAGTGACTATGTGAAGGTACTTTACCACCAACAGTATACAAGGGTTCACTTTTCTCTCCACATCCTAGAACATTATCTCTTGGTTTGTTTTTTTTGTTTTTTTTTTTTAGTAAGTCATTCTAACAAGTGTGAGGTGGTATCTCATTGTGGTCTTTGATTTGCATTTCCCTGATAATTAGTGATGTCAGACATCTTTGCCTGCACCTGTTGGTCATTTTTATGTATTCTTTGGGAAAATGTCTATTCAAGTCCTTTGCCCATTTTTAATTGGATTATTTGCATTTTTACTATTGAATTGTAGGGGTTCCTTATTTTGGGGATATTACCCCCTTATCTAGTGTATGGTTTGCAAATATTTTCTCCCATTCTGCAGGTTGCCTTTTCATTTTGTTGATTGTTTCGTTTGCTCTGCAGAACCTTTTATGTTTGAAGTCACCTCACTTGTTTATTTTGCTTCTGTTGCTTGTTCTTTTGGTATCATATCTAAAAAATCCTGCAAAGACCAATGTCAAGGAGTTTTTTCTCCTATGCTTTCTTCTAGGAGTTTTGTGGTTTCCAGTTTTACATCTAAGTCTTTAATGTATTTTGAGTTCTTTTTGGGAAATGGTGTAAGACAGGGGTCCAGTTTCATTCTTCTGCATGTGGTTGTGTGGTTTTCCCAGCACCACTTATTGAGGAGACTGTCCTCTCCCCAGTGAGTATTCTTGGCTCATTTATCAAATATTTGTGGACCAGATATGTATGGATTTACTCCCAGGCTCTCAATCCTGTTCCGTTGGTCTGTGTATCTGTTGTCATGCCAGTACCCTACATTTTGATTGCTGTAGCTTCATAATATAGTTTGAAATCAGGAAGTGTGATGCCTCCAGCTTTGTTGTTCTTTTATAGAATTGCTTTGGTTATTCATGGACTTTTGCTGAAACACAATTCTTTTCAGCATGTTCAACTAGAAATTTGTATCTGTCTCCCAAAACAGAGAAATCAAACTGTGCAACCAAGATGCAAATATTGTGAGTCCAAGTCACTGATACCAGCCTCATGGAGTCAAAAGCTATCAAACATAAGGCACTTATTTAAGGAGAAGTTATAAAACTACTTTAGCCTAGCATTTTCCTAGCTGCTTAGGATGTACCACAAGCACCTCAGGCTTCACAAATTCAAGACGGAACACATAATCTTTCCATCCAAAGTAGTGACTTTTCCTGTGTCCTCTGTCCTTGTCTGCAGCACCAGTATTCAATTCAGTTCCTTAGCCAGCAATCTGAGCATTATCAAAGACTCTCACAATCCTTTACCAAACCAATGCCCAATTAAATCTCTAGTACTTATTCATTATGCCTTATAAATATCTCTCAGATTTATTACCTTTACTCCATTGCTGCTTCCTTAATTTAACAGTTCAGGCTCTTGCAAAAGCAGATAGCCTGCCTCTCTCCCCATTCCCCTATGTAAAATAACCTCTTTTCCTAATTATAAAAGTATTTATGCTCAATGAGAAAAATAATTCCAAAAGCACAGAAGAGCACAATGGATTTTTTTTTGAATACACAAAAATTATCGCTAATCTGACCTCCCAAAGATAATCACTGGTTTTGTTTTGGTTTTAGTACACATATATGTGGTTATTTAATTTAAAATATTGCAATACTTATACACAGTGCTTGGTCATACATTTTTTAAATTCCTTTTTTCCAAATCAACAGAAATTTGCAAATTAATTTTTACTGGCTTTTCAAGAATTTAATTATGTAGCAGTGATTTGCTTCAGGTAACCTACTGTATAATCTCACTTATATGTGGAATCTAAAAAAAAAAAACAAACCCAAACTCATAGAAACACAGAGTAGACTGGTTGTTGCCATGGGCTCAAGGGTAGGGAAATGGGTGAAGGTGATCAAAGGGTACAAATTCCACCTATAAGATGAATAAGTTCTAGGGATATACTGTACAGCATGGCGACTATAGTTAACAATACCATACTGTATATTTGAAAGTTGCTCAAAGTGTAGGACTTTGAAGTTCTCAACAGACACACACAAAAAGTTCTATGTGAGTAATAAAAGTGGTAAACTTACTGTAGTAATAACTTTGCAATATATGCATGAATCACATCATCACATTGTGTACCTTAAACTTACACAATGTTATAAATCAGCTACATCTCAGTAAACCTGGGGTGGTGGGGAATAACATTAACCCTTCATCTTACAGGTTGCAAATGCTTTTTCTGTCATTATTGCCTTTTTCAATATTTAAGTTTTCTGTTATTTTTAAGATGAAGTATATCAACATGATCCTAACAAAATTATCAACACCTGTGAACCAGCTTGACAACATTTTTCAGCAGCTGGTGACATTCTTCTGCATTGTCTTAGTTTTTTTTTTTTTTTCTTATTGGTAAGAAACCATATGTTGCAGATACAGCTAACTCCCCATCTCTTACTCTCTCTCCCCTTACTCTCACTCGAGGTGAATCACTATATTAGAGTGTGTGTATATAGTTCCCACATATTTTTATAAAATTTTTTATATGTATATATGTAACTATATAAATATACTTGCATATATGTTTTATATGTGTGTATATTTTATGTATATTAGATATATATATCCATAACAACATAGTCTACTTTCTATTTTTTGTGTATATTTAAAATTGCATGAATGCTAACATACTATTTTGTCACATTCCATTTTCATGTAACATGTTGAGATTTATTTTGATGCATAAAGATCTGATTGATTCATTTTAACTGCTCTACAGACTAAGTGAATAAATTCCCAGTTTTTTAATTCATTTTCTCTCTGAGGGCAATAATTTTTACTTTTTCACTATTTCAATGATATAGTGAATATCCATATAGAAGTCTTCTTTTGTACCTGTGTGGGAGTTTCTCAAGTTTATATACCTACAGTAGAAATTTATGAATGCTGTGATAAATGCATGTTGAACTTTACCAGGTAACAAACACCAAATAGTTTCCCAAAGTAATTATACAGATTTCACTTTCCATCAACAAATAATGGGAGATCCATTTCCTTATCAATGTTTTATCTTAACACACTAATTTTTGTCCATCTGATATTTATAAAATTGTATTTTGTGTTGTCTTTTTCATTTACATGGTGCTTATGACTCATAAATGTGCACGTGTGCATTTTTAAAATATCGCTATTATTACTACTGGTAATAATAAAACTAATAAGATGTATCAAGTTCTTTGCATGTATTAGTTTATCAGTCATTTATTACAAGAACCTTATACTAATTCTCCCTATTACATTAGAAAGGAAACAGACCCAGAAGAGCCAAGCAATTTGCCCAAGGTCGTGCAGTACCTTGTGGGGCTGAGGGTTCAATATGTCAGTGTATCATTTTCCTTCATTATAAGACAACAGGACTAGTGGCCATCATTTCATACTTCCCAATTTTAAAACTATAGTAGATGCTCAAAAAGTCAGGTGAATACATTTCCTAATGTAAAAAAAGAAATGGGACATTATTTTATACCTTGTACCTAGTCGACTTAGAAGAGGCTCCAAACATGAATTATTCATCAGATTCTCCTTCCTTTTACAAAATGGTATCTTAGTAAGTGAATAGTGACAGGGATTTTAGTGCACTTATGAACAGAAGCATCAATTCCTTTGCACATATTGCTGAAAGTTTATGTGTTGATTTTCAGAACTGCTGTATTCAAACTCCTGTGGTTTTCACACATGTAAACGCAGTAGCACTGAACTGGTATAAAATCTTTAAATTAATGCTGATTTATCTGAAAAGTTATTTATATTCTTAAAATATTTGTAATGATTACTGCTTTGTGGACTAACGGAAGAGCTGCTATTATTGGTCCAGTTTAATCAACTGCTCTGGAAAACTGTTTAATGGACTGAAAAGATGAAAGTGACTTCCTGGATGTTATTATCAACTCTCAGAGCTGGTATTTTTCATAACAGAAGGCAGTTAGATTCTCACTGTATGTTATACTCTTAATGGTGACAGTTTTAAAAAATAGAGAATCTACAGTTGGTGTTACACATTTATGTTGTAACAGGAGTATCTGGGTAACATTATCTTCTGAATCCCTGCCTTCTGATGACTTTAACTCCCTGCTACTTTAAGGAGTACTGCTTTTCAAGAGTATAGAGATCATTATAAATCATTTCAACTATTGTCAGACTCTTTAGACCAGTGAAAATGATCAGATAATCATTTTTGTTCATCTTTCTTGAAAAATAGCATCAGAATAGCCGAAAGAAGAAAGAGAACCACTTACAGAAATAGCCAGTTATTCAGGATTGTCTAAAGAAATTGTTACTTAAGGTGCTTTACTTAGACTTGTGTTTGCTTGTTTGAGAGATCTAAGCCTGTGCTTGGTAAAATTTATCTTTGAAGGTGAAGATGTTGCCAGGATCTGCAGACTGTTAACACACATTTCTCCCCACATCTAGCTACGTGGTGAACATAGGTCTGGTCGACAAGCTCTGTGGCTGCTTCCTCTCAGTGCAGGGCCCAGTGGATGACAGTCCCAGGATGGCTGCGTTCCTGCAGCACGCCGCGGGACTCCTGCATGGCATGTGCACGCTCTGCTTCGCTGTCACCGGAAGGTAAGGTGTCTACTTGATATCAGTCTGGGCTCCACTTTTGAAACATGTCTTGGATTTTGCTCATTTTGGACTCATTTCGTAGGGGTTCAGGTTGTCTTGGCCTCTTTTCTGCTTTGTGCTATCTCTCTCCCTGTTGGCTTCCCATTTTGAGAGTTATCAGTGTTTCTCATTTTCCCTGGCTACATGCTTCTGTCAGAGCCTGGCTTTCTTGTTGGTGGCATAAACATAACTATTATCTCTACAGAAGACCTTGGAGGTCATCCAGTCCTTCTGCCACTGAGATCCAGAGGCATCAAGTGATTCCCCTTGAGTCAGCGAGTCAGTGACAAAGCCTCAACCACATCAGATCAGACTCTTCAGCACCCCACAGCACAGCCTAACAGTGCGCATGACCATCTTCACACGCTTTCAGTTACAGCCCCCTAGGCTCACTCACTTTGCCCCTTGTTCCTTTTTCCGAGGTGCTTCCCTGAGTCAGAGGAGGGAGCCATCCAAGAACAGTAGCTCCCTGAAGTCGCACGTGACCCACGGGCATGATTATAGCCAGTGCGCCAGGGACTACTGCTGGCCTGGTCGGCGCTTTAAACACCCCCCGCACCCCACCCCGTGGACTGTCCTCAAGAACAATAATTCTCTTGGAGGGCCAAAGTAAACCCCCTTTGTGATCTCTTCTCCTCCTACCAAGTATGGAACCACTTGCAGTGGTGACTCAGTGTTTCTGATAGGAATATCACATATCCCTCAGTTCAGTAAAATAATTTTCTCACAGTTAAATTCTAAACAGCACGGCATACAAATGATGTATTTTTTAGGGATTTGTCAAGAAGAAACCTAATTAAAACTAATTGACTCTTGAAGTCTGGCTACTTAAAGAAATATTATCCAGCCATATTCAATGTACACAGAATGCTAATGTCTATATTCAGAATATTTTAAAAGTAAATTTGCTTTCTAAAATGAGCTTCATCAACATGTTTTAGCCTGTTATGCATGGGACCCCAAAACCCACCCACTCTTCCTTATTCTTACCCAGTCCCTCCACCACCAGTCACATTTCTAGGAAGATTAAGACTGAACGTCAAGGACACCAAGCATGGGCTGTAGTCAGTGTTCCAGTTAAGTTTTTTCCCTTCTAAAAGTGCAGACAGAGCCGACCTTCCAGAGATTCGATGAGAACTCAGGAAGTGGCTGTAGGTCTGTGACCTGAGTGAGACCGGGCAGCACCACCCTGCCCCGAGGCTGGCGGCGAAAGGGGCTCCATCCGCGGCGTTGGCACTTGCCAGCGTGGAGGCTGCCGTGCTGCCCAGCTCGCTCCTCTTCAGTAGTCAGGCCACTCCCTGGGAGGTGTCCTCTCGCCAGGAGACCCTTCCAACACTGGCTCTTTTGTCCACACACCATTATAAACCTCCAGCATCTCAGGTCTTTGTCGCCGGTGCTCTGTCCCTGACTCCAGATGAGCACTTCCCTGTGCAGTGGCTGTGTCGTTCGTGGGCTTTACCTTCACTTACACAGTCACCTGAATCTGTAGAACTTGAAAGAAGCTTAAAAGTCATTCATAGCCACTCGTTTTCTTGACCAAACTAACTTGAATTAAGACCCAAGATTCCTACCTTGGTGCTTCCTCCTATACACTTGACTTCATATTATTCAAAATGTAGGAGCGCGCATTTTACTTATTTGAAGATTTTCTCGATTACTTATACGGAAAACAGGATCCTCTCCTCTTTACCCCACACAGTCGTGGCCTTGCCTAGTAGACACTGACTGAACATCCGCCCTGGGCCAGACACCAAACCCAGCGCTAGCACCGCTGAGCTCGGGCAGCCCAGGGGTCAGACTTGTAAATTAACAGCAACAGCCTAGCAGCTGCAGCAGAAGAGACAGTGCACAGAGGAGGCAGCAGAGCGCTCCCAGAGGAGTTCAAGAAAGGCTTCAGTGGCCTGAATCTTAAAGGATCCACAAAGACAAGAGGAGTAAAGAATTCAGTTGAGAAAAGGGGCATATAACGTGTGCACTGTGTGATGTAGCAGATGTGGTCCTGTGGCCTTTCAGGAAGTCACCTGCCAGTGGCTTCCTTTTTTCTCTGCCTGAGGATGTTCTCTAGACAAGTAGCTGTTTGCTAGAGATGCAGGGGAGTTGACACCCTCGGGAGTGACTCTCCAACAGTAAACAGGTGGATAATACCCCAGCATCCCCAGCCCTCAGTGGGACAACCCTGAGGTGTGCTCAGTACAGCCGCTCAAAGGGGCCCCAGTGGTGACCTGTTCACTAACACGTACTTGATTGGCTCTTTCCCTACCCTCTTTTCCTTCTCTGCTTCCTCACACATAAACTGCTTGTACCCGTATCTTTCCTTCAGGGTCTGCTTTAGGGGCAGCCCACACCAAGAGATACGGACGGATACACTAGACATTGTCCCCGCTCAGTTCAATGTAGCTATACAATAGGGTGACCGTGAAGGGTGACTGGAGATGAGGCATTAAATGAGCCCCAGAAAGGTGGCCCTTGCAGGTAAAAGGGAGACGGGGCTTGACAAGCTGCCCTGGAGCTGTGCGATGCCACGGGACGTGTGTAAGGGAGCCCAGCAGGGTCAGGTCTCTGTTGCAGTGACCCCTCCTGAAGAGTGTGGGCACAGCTGGAGTGGCCGTGGGCTTAGAGGCAGAAGGAACAGTAAAGGGGCTCTTGAAATGCTGAGGGCCTGTGGAGACAATGGAAATAGAGAGGAGCAGGAACACTGAGGACACAGAATAAATGCAAGGGAGATGGCATGGGGCTTGAGGCGTGGGAGGTAAAAGGATGGGGGGACTCTAGAAAGACTCTCATGTTTCTGACTTGAAACTTTTGAGTAAAGTGGTAGATGGTATAGTCTCCAAATTAGGGGATATAAGCAGTTTCCTGTAGAGGAAATGTGAGTTTGGTTCTAGACATGCCTCAGGATTATCCAAGCACACACTTTGGTCTCAAAGTGTGTGTGTGTGTGTGTATGAAGTTTATATATATAACCTAAGTTTATATATAGATATATACATATATATACACACACATTAAATGAAGTATAATTATTTCTATGTATATATACAACTGGATTTTAAATAAATCAGTGATTAACTCTTGGTGGTTTTAAGAATTCTCAGTCCATTTTTCCCGGTATAATCTCCTTCTCTAACCTCAATTACTCAGCAAATTTCTATTAGTAGGCCTTCCTACCAAAGCAGATTGTTCTAGAAAAAAGGTCTATGTGGTTTTCTGAATTTATCTAGGAAATGCATCTCAGTTTCAGTGTAAGCTGCTTCTCTGAAAGAGATGAGCAGAATGATCCCTGATTGCTGTTTTCCCTCTAATCCTTCGGTCTTCCAACATTTCCTGAGCACGACCCAACTAAATACAGGGAGTTTTTCCTGCCTCTTCAGATTTGTTTACCTCTAATATTTATAGACCGTTTTGTACTACTTCCCACCTCCTCATGGAAATTACATTACTAAACCCTAAACTACAGGGTCATGTTGAAAGCACTTTGTTACATGTGTTAAATGGTTTCTGCACAAGGTCATAGCCTTGTCTGGGGAGCAGGGTAGCGCGGCTGCTGTTACATTGGAGTAGTTCATGTAATTCCTGTTTGGCTGCCGGGGGACGCCAGCCAGAGCCAGAGTGTCGAGAAGGGCTTGTCCTTAAAGCCCTTCTGTGACCAACAGGAATGAAGGACAAAGGGGAGCCAGTGAGGCCTTCAAAAATTGCCCCTTGTGAGCTGGCAGACCCTGAGATAATTACGCACACTAATCGACAGCCCCGGACTGAGTAGACACCTTGCAGTCTGCCGGTGGCCGGCCTTTGTGGTGGTGATTATGGCAGGTCTGCCTTTGGACTACTCTCCTATTGTGCCTTTAATCTTTTCATTTTTACCTAGGTTTTCTGAAAGACAGTTTGGGTGTCAGAACTTATGCTGTTAATCTCTGTTTCAACATGGGGGAGAAAAGCACTTACTGAAGATTTTTGTACCAGGCTTGGCTTTGAACAATGAACTTGCATTTCTTAAGGAAAACTGTGCTCTTCTAGCGAAAGAATTGATTTTATGTTAGGATTACTCCAGAATTTTAATGTGGAAATTGTTCACAAGCTATAATTCTTAAATCACTTCAGCGAAATTCAAAAATCTGTAGTAAGACTTTCAGAAAGGCCTGTTTGGCCTTTACTGTTACCAGTTTTCCATTCTTGGTCCTATAAGAAGTAAAGAGAAAAAGGATGGTTTTCAAATCTTGAGGCAATGACTCAGCTGCCATAATTGGCTGAGGTTCACTGAGCCCTCCTTAAGGTGCTGGCTCCTTAGCTGAACTAACAGGATCAGAACAGTAATGAGGAATTATGAATTACAGCCAACACAGGCCTTTCACTTAGTCAGCAATCACTTCTAGATACATATGATGCTGAGAACTATACCAAGAGAGCCAGGAAACAGTGGATCCACAGTAAAATAGTTTACAGCCCTTATGACTGCAAAGAAGAGAGAGGAGCTTGTAAAACTAGCTAATTCTGATTGGTTGGAAAAGACTATTCTGAATTCTAGAATATTTTTACACAAAAATAAGTTTGTTGTCATATGTATTTGTGGTTTTCATTTTCATAACCGTAAACTACACTGACAAAATGGGTTCTAGCCAGAGTCCCTGGAAACCTGTGTCATAAAAAGATCAGAATGATTTGTGATTTAGCCCATTAATTATGTGGATACAAATGAGTGCTTCTCAAGTGTTTAAGTGTGCTTGAAAACCATTTGTTCAAACAAAGGTAAACTTTAGCTCTGCCTGCCTGAATTATTCATTCATTCATTAAACAAATATTTATGTAGCACATGCTCTGTGCCAGGCCCTGTGCTAGGCTTGGGAGAAAGCAAAAATGACTCAGACATTGATCTTCTCCTCAAGAACCTTGTAAGCTAGTGAAGAAGGTGCATTTACAAATATCCATGGGATAATATCTGTGGAGAGTGATACAGAGAATAGAAAATAACACACAAACAACACTTAGTGCACTGCCCAGCACATAGTAAATGCTTAATAAATACTGAATTATCACATCATCATTGGTGGAGGGAGAGAGCACTCTTAGTTGTAGGAATTAGCTGTTTTCTAAAGCAACTAAAATTTAATCTGGGCCTTGAATGATTAAAAAAAATGTTGGAACATTTAAAGTTGGGGAAAATGTAGACAAAGAAAATAGCATAAGCAAAGATACCAAGGCAGAAAAATACAAAGAATGAACAGAGTACTCACTTCAGCTGGATTTTGTAATGTAGGTAGTGGTGACTGTAGTGCCTCCCAGACTGTTATGGTTCAAGTGAGATAATAAATACAAAAATACTGTGTGATACATAAAATGATCTATTGAATGTGGTGGTGGCAGTGGTGTCATTAAAAGCCTTTGATCAGGGCAGTGACACACTAAGAACCATGTTTGGAAGTTACCATGCGAAGAATGTATTAGAGAGGCAGCAGAAAGTAGAAAAGACCATTGAGAGTCATCTGGGTAAAAGGCAAAAGGAATGGAAAAGAAGAACATTTAAAAATCTTCTCATAGTCTCTTTATGTGTGGCATCACTAGTCTCCCAGGCACCAAGCTCCAGTTGTCATCTGTCTCATCGCTCTTCTCTGCACCCCAGATCTAATCTGCTATCACAGTCCATTGACTAGAAGGAACCTTAAAATCACCTTAACCCAATCTTCCATTCAGATTTGAACTTCTCAAGTAACCTTATTCAGCCTATAGTTGAACATCTTCATTGATAGGAAACTCATTATTTACTAAGGGAGCCTGTTCTGTCATTGATCAGTTTTAATGCCTTAAAAGCCTCTCTTTCTACAGGCTGTGATTTGTCTCCCTAATGCTCCCTCCCAGCGCTGCCACTTGCTCCTTGGCAACATGCAGGCTGTCCTGACCCCTCTCTTCTCCCTCGGCTTCTCTGGCCTCACCCTCCCACGTGTTCTCCTTTACTTAACTTCTCTTTGCTCCAGTTCCTTTGGCCATGTAACAAATTACCCCAAAATTTAGTGGCATAAAACAATAATCTGTTAATCTCACAGATTCTGTGTGTCAAAAATTCTGTCAAAATACAGGGAGCATGGCTCATCTTTGTTCCACAGTGTCTGGGTCTCAGTGGGAGGACGTGAAGGCTGGAGGTCGGAGTCATCTGAGTGCTTGTTCACACATTTGTGATTCACGCTGGCTGTTTGCTGGGGACCTTTCCATGTGGTCTCTCTGCAGAGGCTAATCTGGGCTCCCTCACAGCGTGGTGGCAGGTTCCATGGAGAAGCATCCTGACAAGTGAGAGGGCCAGGTGGAAACTGTATCACTTTTTATAACCTAACCTCAGAAGTCACACAGTGTCCCCTCCACTGACATCACAGCAGTCACAGAGTCCCACTCAGCTTCAAAGGAAAGAGAAACAGACTTCATCTCTTCATGGGGAATATGAATGTTCTAGAAGAGCATATTGTACCAGAGATATTGCTGTGGTTATGTTTGAAAGACGCAGTCTGCCACATTCCAACCTCGTCTAGGGATAAGTGTGTTCCCACATTCGTGTTCTCATCGGTATCTGTTCTCTCTGCAGTCTCATACTTGGTGTTGTCACCTTTCTCCTGGCATCTTTTGCCGCTGTCCTTGGACAAAGGGCTTGGCTTGCTGGTTTGGGGAGATGGGGAATGAAGTATATATAATTTGAACTAAGCAAGTGGAACTAGGTGTGCTATTTTTATATGTATTGTATCCCACTTTGTTCCAAAAGATGTGATATGACTTACAGAAATGTATACTTCAAAAAAAATTTTTTTAAAGATGAAAAATTAGAAAAAAAATAGATAGTAAAAAGTAAATCAAGCCAGAAGCAAGTAAAGTTCAGGCACAAACTATCTTCATAAACAAGGCCCTGATAGACGTTTCCTGTTGGAATTCCTACTGGCAGTTTCTACCAGGAACTTTTATTTAGTATGTCAGATTCTAAGCTCATTGACTTTCAACCAAAGTTGAAGTTTTCCTCCAAATTACCTTATTCTGTTAATGATTATAGTCATCTGCACAGATTCTTAAGACCCAAAACCTTAGTTATCTTTAACTTTTGTCTTTCAGAATCCAATCCAATCCTATCCAATTCAATCAAAAAATGCTTGCCTCAGAAAGAGGACAGGGCACCTACTGTTTATACCTCATACTTGATATTTGTCTACTTCTAATTCTTTAGTTCTTTTGTCCTGATTATATGTTTTATGTCTTCAAATTAAAAGGTTTCACTAAGGAGAGAGACTAAATATCCAGACTGCTCCCTTCCAGGCACCTAGCACCAGGCCAGAAATAAAACAAGAACTCGGGAAACAGCTGTGACTGGCAGTGTTAGCAAACACCAGTGTGTACCACTGACCTGCGCCAGGGCCCCATTTCCTGGCCTACTCTTGACGTAGGAGAAAGGGCTGCCCACATCTCATGTTCTTCCCCTAACATAAGAAGGAGATGTCCAAGGCCTACATGCTTTTGGCATGCCTTGCTGAGACCATTCCCCCTCTCTTCCTTCCATTGCTTTAGGAAATCTTTATTAATTACTGTTTACCGAGCACTTGTTATGTGCCAGACGCTTCTCAAGTGATTAAGAATCCAGTGGTGCATGAAAAAAGTGCTCAATATCGTTAATTATCAAAGAAATGCAAATCAGAACTACAATGAGGTATCACCTGACACCAGTCAGAATGGCCATCATTAAAAGTCCATGAACGATAAATGCTAGAGAGGGTGTGGAGAAAAGGGAACCCTTCCACACTGCTGGTGGGAATGCAATTTGGTGCAGCCATTATAGAAAACAGTATGGAGATTCCTTAAGAAACTAAAAATAGACTTACCATATGATACAGCAATCCCACTCCTGGGCATATAGCCGGAGGGAACTCTATTTCAAAGAGATACATGCACCCCAGTGTTCGTAGCAGCACTGTATACAACAGCCAAGACTTGGAAGCAACCTACATGTCCCTCGATAGATGACTGGTAAAGCAGCTGTGGTATATTTATACAATGGAATACTACTCATCCATAAAAAAGAATAAAATAATGCCATTTGCAGCAACATGGATGGACCTGGAGATCATCATTCTAAGTGAAGTAAGCCAGAAAAATATCATATGATATCACTCATATGTGAAATCTAAAAAAAAAAAAGGAAAAAAAAGACACTGTTGAACTCAACTACAAAACAGAAATAGACTCACAGACATAGGTAAACAACTTATGGTTACCGAAGGCAAGTGGGTGGGAAGGGATAAATTTGGGAGTTTGAGATTTGCAGTGTTAACCACTATATATAAAAATAAATTTAAAAAAACAAATTTCTTCTGTATAGCACAGGGAACTATATTCAATATCTTATAATAACCTTTAATGAAAAAGAATATGAAAACAAATATATGTATAAACAGAAAGGATCCAGTGGTGAACAAAACACCTGCTCTGTGGAACTTGCAGTCTAACAGGAGAAAAAGGTGACAAACCAACAAACAAATGATATAATTTTAGCTGGTGGTAGTGGCATGAGAAAATAAAGCAGGGTAATGTAGCAGAGTGACTCGAGCAGGGACTTCTGTAGATCGAACAGTTGGAGAAGCCTCTCTGGGGAGATGGCACTGAAGCTAAGAAGGAGCCAGCTCTGTAAAGACGAAAGGGGAGAGTATTCTAGTTGAGCAGAATAGCAAGCTGATGATTCTCAAATATCTGACATGGGTACGTACCAGAAACAGAGAAGGCAGGATGCTGGAACGTGATGAGTGCGAAAGTGCTAGAAGATGAAGTGAGAGAGTATGGGCCAAGAGATGAGGGCAGAGAGGGTGGAAGTTCGCATTTTATTCTAAGTGTGATGGGAAGCCCTTGGAGGATTTAAGCAGGAGACCAACATGATCTGATTACTTAAAAAGTAGAAAGAGCACTTGTTTACTCTGTAGAGAATGGATTAGAAGGGCAAGAGTGGAATCCAGCAAGATCAGGCCGGAGGGAACCACACCACGCAGCCCGCACATGACAGGTTTTCCCTGTTACTCCCAGTTCCTTGCCCAGAAGTAACTGCTTTCACTTGGCAGCAACGCAGTCTCTGGCAGAGCTCCTTCAGCCTAACTGCCAAATGCTGAAGATAAGAGAAACACAAAATATCAGCTAAACTAGCCAAAATCAGCCTACGGCCCCTTGCTGTTTACAGTGACTATGAGAAAACTGAAGATGAAGAAGTCAGAAGTGTCCCGCCTGAGAGGTGTTCTTGGACAACAGCCCGTCACCTGCAGGAAGGTCTGGGACCTTGTGCTGTTCCCAGTCGTCTGGAGCTGCTGCATCTCTGCTCCTCCGCGCCCTTTCTTCCTTTCACCTTTGGTTGTCCCAGGACTGTCCTGAGCCCATCACCTCTTTATCTTCCACTTTCTCGGGCCTCCATTCAGACCTCTGCCAGAGACCAGAATTTCCTCTTAGGGGCCTCACCCTTTACCCTCCACTCTCATTGGTGTCCTCTTGTCTTCCTCTTTCTTCAGAGTGTTGTAGGTTGTTGAGCCCAAACAGCAAGAATGTCTGTTTTCACTGTCCATCACTGCTCTTCCCAGGAAGTTCTCCTTCTCAAAAGTCCTCTTTGAGTTCTGCTGAAACTCATAACCAGGTACTTGGGGAAAAATCCAGGTATCAACCAGCCTCGCTCTACCTAATGTTCTCACTCATTAATTGCCCTTGTATTTTTCCTCTTCTCTGACCAAATTTCCAGACTATCTTACAGTGCTTACACATGCATCTCTGCCACCTTGAGTTTTCTCTTGCTGTCACATCTCTGCTAAGTCACCCTCATTCCTTTCAACAGGGCTCCAAATTAGACCTCCATTAAGCAAGCTATTTTCAACAACTCCTGTATACATAAAGTATAGATTGTGTGTGTGTGTGTGTGTGTGTGTGTGTGTGTGTGTGTGTGTGTGTGTGTAGGAGACAATAATTTTCGAAGTTGATTCACTTCTGTTCCTACACTGCAGAATGGAACAGAATCTTAGGCACCTTCCGGTCCCATGCCCAGCTGAGTTTTGAGTGCCCTCTGCCACTTCAGTGAACATGTTCCTCCTCTTACTTGCAGAATAGAAAAGAATGTAATACCTCACCCACAGCCCGTTTAACTTTTGGGTGTTGTAATTATTAGAAATTTTCCCATAAATTTATCTAATATCTGCTTTTGGGTAACATCTCTGCTCTGAGGTAATAAATAACAGTGTAATAACCTCTTCAGTTTGAAAATAACCTTTATATTCTCCAGTTCTGAGATAAATTTCCCAATTCCTTCAAATGTTTCTCAGGTGACATTGTTTCCAAATACTTCACCACACAAATCACTTTCCTTAGGAACTTTCTGATACATCGATGTCCTGAATGTAATGCTGCCTCCAGTACTGGACCCCATACCCCAAGAACAGTTGTTTAGTGCAGTGGAGCAGGAGAAACCTTTCCACTTGTGTCCACTGTACTCGTGTGAGCTCAGTCAAAATTAGATTAGGTTAATGGGGAATCAAGCAAGACTGTTTCTTCATTTAAACAGGGAGGCAGCTAATTTACTAAGTCTTCCTCCCCCCCACCACTGAAAGCTGTCTTCCAGTCCCCTCTCACTTCCCCTCTTCCTATCCTAAACATATGCAGTTAGTTTTTATAATCTAAAAATAGGCTTTAATAGTCATTTCTATAAATTTCACCCTTTTTTAGGCCTCATTTATTTTTCATTCAACTCTTTTATGTGTTACTTCCTCCTTCTTGAAACTATCCTTACTTAGCTTCTAGGACACCACACTTCCCTAATTTTCCTCCTACCCCACTGGTTCCTATTTTTCAGTTTCCTTTGCTACTTTATTCTCATCTCCCCAACTTCTACATATTAGAGTATCCCAAGGCTCAATTTGCAGATTAATCTTTGTTCACTCACTAGATGATCTGGCTTTGAATACCCTCCGTGTATTGATGACTCCCAGATATCTCAGGCGCAGATCACTCCTCTGAACTCTGGCTTATGTATTTATTCATTTATTCAGCAAATGTCTATTCAGTGGCTACTCTATGTCAGATATTGTTCCAAGTCCTGGGGACAAAACAGACAAAATTCCCTACCCTTGGGAAACTCATTTTATCCAACTTCCAATCTAGTATCTTCACTTAGAGGTCCAGTAGGCATCTTGAATTTAACAAGCTTAAAGCTGAATTCCTTGTTTGTCCTTCCCAGACATGCTCTATCCACTGTCTTCCCCATTTCTGTAAATGGCAGCTTCATTCTTTCAATTACTCAGGCCAAAACCATTAAGCAATTTTTCACTCTTCTTTTTCTCACACCTACATCCAGTCTATTAGGAAATCCTGTTGACTTTCCCTTCTGAATATTTTCAGAATCCAACCACTTCTTACCACATCCATGGCTATCATCCTGGTTCACCACCGTAATCTCCCACTTGGATGACCGAAACAGTCTCCTATCTGACCTCTCTGCTTCTGCCTTGGCTCTTCTAAAAACTTTTAAACCAGTGAGCTGTAGTGATTATTTTTAAACCAAAGTCATATTACATCCCTTCTCTGCTCAAAACCTTAAAATGGTTTTCCATCTCATTCAGTAAAATCATTCTAATGTCCTTACAATAATCTACAAGACCCTACCCTGTCTTCTTCCTGTTTCCTCTCTGACCTCATCCCCGATTATTATTCCACTTACTTAACCTGCTGTAGGCACACTGGCCTTCTTGCCGTTTCTTGAATATGTCTTGCATGGTCCTGGCTTAAGCCTTGAGACTTGCTGCTCCTCTGCCAAAAACACTTTTGCTGCAGGCACCCACATGGCTTTCTTCCTCACTTTCTGTAGAATTCTGCTTAAGTAATACTTTAGAAAGGGCTTCCTCAGCCACCCTATATAAAATAGCACCACACACACCCCCATCTTCACTCCCTACCCATGTCCCCTGCTTCTCTAGAGAACCTAGCACACCTGCCATACTATATATTACATATTATATTTATTTGTTCATTATATCTCCTGCACTAACATGTAAGCTGTATGAGAAAAAGAATATAGATTTTATTTCTGAATCCCAGTGGCTAGAAAAGTACTTGCCACAAAGTAGTTTCTCAGTAAATATTTGTTGAATAAATGACTCATGAATGACTAGGCCCCCTATGGTAGGCAGAAAAATGCCCTTTCTGAACATTCTACCCCAAAACAAAATGCACATTCTTCTCAAGTGTACATGGGACATTTTCCAGGATAAAATACATACTAGGCCACTAATTAAGTCTCAGTAGACTTTAAAAGATAGGCATCATACAAAATATCTTCTCTGACCATAACAAGATCAAGTAAGAAATCAATAATAAACCCAATCCAAAAATGAGCAGAAGACCTAAACGAGCAATTCTCTAAGGAAGACATACAAATGATCAATAGACACAAGAAAAAATGCTCAGTATCACTAATTGTCATAGAAATGCAAATCAAAGCTACAATAAGGTATCACCTCACACCAGTCAGAATGGCCATAATTCAAAAGTCCACAAATGACAAATGCTGGAGAGGCTGTGGAGAAAAGGGAACCCTCCTACACTGCTGGTGGGAATGTAGTTTGGTGCAGCCACTGTGGAAAACAGTATGGAGATTCCTCAAAAGACTAGGAATAGATTTACCATATGACCCAGGAATACCGCTCCTGGGCATATATCCAGAAGGAACCTTACTTCAAAATGTCACCTGCACCCCAATGTTCATAGAAGCACTACTTAAAATAGCCAAGACATGGATACAGCCTAAATGTCCATCAACAGATGACTGGATAAAGAAGATGTGGTATATTTATATAATGGAATACTATTCAGCCATAAAAACCGACAACATAACGCCATTTGCAGCAACATAGATGCTCCTGGAGAATGTCATTCTAAGTGAAGTAAGCCAGAAAGAGAAAGAAAAATACCTTATAAGATCACTCATATGTGGAATTTAAAAAAACAAACAAAAAAACAAACAAAACAAATAAAACATAAATAAAAAACAGAAACAGACTCATAGACATAGAATACAAATTTGTGGTTGCCAAGGGGTCACGGGGTGGGAAGGGATAGACTGTGATTTCAAAATGTAGACTAGATAAACAAGATTATACTGTATAGCACAGGGAAATATATACAAGATCTTATGGTAGCTCACAGAAAAAAAAATGTGACAAGGAATATATATATGTTCATGTATAATTGAAAAATTGGGCTCTACACTGGAATTTGGCACAACATTGTAAAATTATTATAAATCAATAAAAAATGTTTAAGAAAAGAAATCAATAATAGAAATAAAACTAGAAAATTCACAAATTTGTGGAAATTAAAGCACTCTTAAAAAATCAAGAACTAAATCACAAAGAAAATTTGAAAATACTTAGAGGTGAATGAAAATGAAAACACAGCATATCAAAACTTACATCTAAAAACAGCTAACAAAATGGCAATAAGTACATACCTATCAATAATTACTTTAAATGTAAATGGACTAAATGCTCCAATCAAAAGATATTGAGTGGCTGAATGGATTAAAAAACAAGATCCATATATATGCTGCCTACAAGAGACTCACTTTAGATCTAAAGACACACAGAGACTGAAAAGTGAGGATTTAGAAAAAGGTATTCCATGCAAATGGAAATCAAAAGAAAGATGGGGTAGAAATGCTTATATCAGACAAAACAGTCTTTAAAACAGGCTATACTAAGAGACAAAGAGGGACATCACACGATGATCAAGGATCAATCCAAGAAGAAGATATAACAATTGTAAATACGTACGCACCCAAGATAGGAGCACATAAATACATAAAGCAAATATTAATGGACATAAAAGGAGAAATTGACAGTAACACAATAATAGTAGGGGATTTTAACACCCCACTTTCATCAATAGACAAATCATCCCGACAGAAGTCAATAAGGAAACACTGGCCTTAAATGAGAAATTAGACCAAATAGACGTAAATATAAAGAAGATTTCATCCAAAAGCAGCAGAATACACATTCTTTAAAAGTGCACATGGAACATTCTCCAGGATAGACCATATACTAGACCACAAAACAAGTCTCAGTAAATTTAATAAAACTGAATTCATATCAGGCATCTTTTTTGACCAGAACACTAGGAGACTAGAAATCAAAGAAGAAATTTTAAAAATACCCAGAGACAAATGAAAACAAAAACACAATGATCCAAAATCTGTGAGACCCAGCAAAAGCAGTTCTAAAAGGGAAGTTAATAGCAATACAAGCTTACCTCAGAAAACAAGAAAAATCTCAACCAACCAACCTAGCCTTTTGCCCAATGGAACTACAAAAAGAACAGACAAACAAAATTCAAAATTAGTAGATGGAAAGAAATCATAAAAATAAGAGCAGAAATCAATGAAGTAGAGGCTAAAAAAACCTAGAAAAGCTTTTCCTCTAATATCAGAACAAGGCAAGGATGCCCACTTCTGCCACTTCTATTCAACATAGTACGGAAGTTCTAACCAAAGCAATTAAGTGAGGAAAAGAAATAAAATTCATCCAAATTGAAAGGGAAGAAGGAAGATTTTCTATTTGCAGATGATATGATCTTACATTGTAGAAAACCCCAAAGATTCCACCTAAAAAACTGTTAAAACTAATGATTGAATTCAGTGAAGTAGCAGAATACAAAGTCAGCTAACTCATAACAATCAGTGGCATTTTTATACATGTAACAAGGAACCATCTGAGGAGGAAATTATGAAAACAGTTCTACTTATGGTAGCATCAAAAAGAATACTTAAGAATTAGCTTAACCAGGAAGGTGAAAGAGTTGTACAATGAAAAAGTACAAAACATTGCCAAAAGAAATTAAAGAAGGCATACATTGGAAATACATCCCATGTTCATGGATTACAAGACTCAATATTCCTGCGATGTCATTACTACCCAAAGCAATCTGTAGATTCCTTGCAATCCCTCTCAAAATCTCAATGGCTTTTTTTTTTTCAGAAATAGAAAAAAAACCCATCCTAAAATTCATCTGGAATCTCAAGGGACCCCCCAAATAGCCAAAACAGTCTTGAAAAAGAAGAACAAAGTGGGAGGACTCACACTTCCTCATTTCAAAACTTAGTACAAAGATACAGTAATCAAAATAGTGTGGTATTGACATAAAGACAGATGTATATAGCAATGGAATAGAGTAGAGAGCCCAGACTTAAACCCTTGTATAGGTAGTGAAATGATTTTGACAAGGGTTCCAAGACCATTGAATAGGAAAGGACAGCCTCTTCAACAAATGGTACTGGAGAAACTGAATATCCATAAGCAAAAGAATGAAACTGAACATTTACCTTAACATCATAACGTAAAATGGATCAGAAACCTAAATGTAAGACCTAAAACTTTTAAACTCTTAGAAGAAAACACAGGGCAAAAGCTTCATGACATTGGAGTTAGTAGTGATTTCTTTGGAAATGATTACCAGAGGCACAGGCAAATGAGAAGTAGACAGACTGCATGGAAATTTTTTTGATTTGTGCATCTAAAGATAATATCAGCAGAGTAAAGAAGTAACCCAGAGAATGGGAGAAAATATTTGCAAGTCATATATCTGATAAGTTCCTGATTAATATCCAGGAACTATGGAAAACTCCTAAAATTCAACAACAAACAGCTCAATTAAAAAGTGGGCAAAAGCCTTAAATAGACATTTCTCCAGAGAAGATATACAAAAGGTCAATAAGCACCTGAAAAAATGTTCAACATCATTGATCATAGGGAAATGCGAATCAAAACTACAATGAGATATATCACCTCACCCATTAGGATGCCTACTGAAAAAAAAAAAAGCTTTGGTGAGGATGTGGAGAAATTGGAGCACTTACGCATTGTTGGTGGGAATGTAAAATAGGACAGCTGCTGTGGGAAATGTTATGGCAGTTACTCAAAAAATTAAAAATAGAATCACCGTATGATCAAGCCGTTCTACTTCTGGATGTATATTGAGAAGAGTTAGGAGCAGGATCTTGAAGACATGTTTGTATACTCATGTTCATAGCAGCATTATTCACAGTAGCTAGAAATGGAAGCAACCCAAGTGTCCATCAGTGGATGAATGGATAAACAAAATTTGTTATATACATATAATGGAATATTATTCAGTCTTAAAAGGAAGGAAATTCTGTCATGTGCTACATCACGGATGAACCTTGAGGACATTATGCTATGTGAAATAATCCAGTCACAAAAAACCAAATAGTGTATAATGATTTCACTCATATAATTTACTTAGAGTAGTCAGAATCATGGAAACAAAGTAAAATGGTGCTTGCTGGGGGAGGGGGAATGGAAAGTTACTGTTTAACGAGTGTAACAGAGTTTCAGCTTTACAGGATGGAGATGGTTGGTAGTAATGGTTGCACCACAGTATGTTTAATACTATTGAACTGTACACTTAAAAATAGTTAAGGAGGTAAATTTTGTGTGTATGTTACCACAATAAAAAAAGCTATGGGTTGGGGGATAATGCCCTGCCAAAGGTATTTATACCCTAATCCTCAGAACTTACAAATAAATACAAATGTAAACCTCACATGGCAGAAGGGATTTTGCAGAAATGATTAAGGATCCTGAGACTGGGAGAGTAGCCTGGATTATCCAGGTGGGCCTAGCGTAATCACAAAGGTCCTTGTGAGTGAAAGAGGGAAGCAGGGAAGTCAGCGTTAGAGGGACTTGAAGACGCTGTGCTGCTGGCTTTGAAGACGGAGGAAGGGGCCGAAAGCCAAGGAACGGAACCCTACTCCAGACGTTGTAAAAGGCGAGGAAATAAATTCGCCCCTACAGCCTCCAGGAGGAACACAGCTCTGGTAACACTTTAATTTTAGCCCGGTGATACTTATTTTGGATTTCTGACCCTCAGAACTATAAGAGAATAAATTTGTGTTGTTTTGAACAGCTAGCTTGTGATAATCTGCTCCAGCGGCAGTAGGAAACTGATGCACCCTCCTGCCCGTACTAGTCTGTAACCTCCTCTAGGACAGGGCCTGGTCTCCTGGACTTTGCACATCATGGGTGGTCACTGTTCCTCGAGTACGGGTACTTTGGCTTTTTTAATGAGAGCATATGACAGATCATCATGTCCCTTTTGCTCACTGCAAAGCCTGATGAATGATGGTATTACCGTTGGCAGGTCAGCTTTCTCAGTGCGTGAGAGCCCACTACTGGAACACCTCTCTAAGAAATAATTCACTTCTCCTTGAGCAGTGAAGTTCACATCCATCATTGGGAGAGACAGTGGCTTAATCCCACCCACTCCCAGCACTAGGCAGACCTTTGAGTGAATCTGGATTCAGAGGCTAAAATGGGAGATTCTGACAAGGTGCCTCAGGAATTCCAGATCTAAGGGAGGGAACAAAGCCAAAATCCAAGAAGCTAGGAGAACAGTCTGGAAGATCACCAGCACTGAACAGATCAGGATGGACGTTACCAAGCCAGAAGTCTGGGACACAAGGGTGCAAGAGCAAACAAGCCAGAAACAAATGGGAAAAGGGGGTTATACTGTCTGGGGCTGTCACAGCTGCCTTTTTGGACCAGATAAGGTCTGGTACGTAAGTAGTTTAAAATACCAAAGATGGCTTGGATAACACTTGATTCATGCTCACAAATCATTGCTTTTTTTGCCCAGCTATCCTCTCCTTCAAAGCAGAGTAGAGTTTTCAGGAACTGTGCAGGAGTGTTGATGACTCAGTTAGTTTTTCTGATTGAATCTAGCTTTTAATAAACAGAAATGAACATGCCACTAAGACCTCTAGTCCTAGAGACCAAAGAGAAACACTTTAAAATCCAGTAAAATTCAGAAGATCTCAGAGTGTAATATACAAAAGGTTTCAGATCTGATTTTTCGTATCTTCCGTGTATTTTTAAAAGAAAACTTTTTATAACTTGTGCCTGATATGAATAAGGCCTTTTACTTTTTTATTATAAACATTTAGGCTTAAAGTGATTATAGCTGACATTTAAGACCAACAGGAGCCAGGGGCCTGTTCATGGACAAATTATCTGTATTTCAAACTAAATCAAAAGTAAACATTCTCTCTTAAGTCCCTTCAGGTCTACATTAGTCCTGTGGAAGCCGAATGCAGCAGACAAGCCCTCCCCCCTCCCTTCCACCCTCTGCATTCTGTAGGATCATTTTAAAGTGAATCGTCTTTTCCATGAAGAAGCTATATTATACACAATTTTGAACTATTTCCACATCTGAGTTCTTGAATGCTAATTTAATTGATTTTTCTGAGTCATCATTTTTATTTCATCAGAAGAATACTGCAAAAGATCCTGAAATGTGTTGTTTTATAGTTTAGTAGTTTCCTAAATAGGGCAGGGTGCAGAGAGGAGGAACTCTTCTCATGGCTTTCACTTGCTTTTTAAAATTTTTTTGACGAAGTAATAGCATTTATTTAATAAGTGTTTAAAAAGATTAGCTATTATAAAGTGTTCTAATTGATAAAGCTGTATTCCTGAATATCTGCATTTGAATATGCTGATAATCAGTTTAAAAACAACACACGCAGTAAGGAGGAGGTCCCCATTCTGAAATCACAGAGCAGTAAAACTGCTGTCACCAGCAATGATGTCACTCACCCCCAAGGTTCTGAAAGCCTATTAGAAATTAGCTTTAGGGAGAAATGTCTTCTGACTTGTCATTGGTTCTAAAAGGCAGTCAGTGTTAAACAAACACAGACCCCTTTTTGGAACCTGTATCATAAACTCAGACACATTAATCTCTGCTCATGTCTCTAGTCAGGGTCTGACCCCTAACTCAGGGCTATAATGGAAGGAAGGAAGGAACGGCCAGCGGACATTAGCTAACAGTTTGTGTAAAGGTTCAGATGTGCCTGTAAGCAAATAAATATCATTTATGAACTTTTTTTTTTTTACTGAGTCCCATAAGACAAGAAGTGGTCTCTCCATGATGATACAAAATTACATTACAGTCTCTGTGTACTTTGTGTAACAGTGTTCAGTTAATCTGAAAATTTGATTTAAGAGAAGGCTTGGAGGCAGAAGAAGAGGTTACGTCCTGTTTGGCCTGGTTGTTTTGGTCTTTAGACAAAGCACTGCCTTTAAGAGAGTCAAAAGTATTTGGTGGTACCCCTGCCTTTGCCACCGACAAACGTGTATGACCTAAAATATCTCACTGACTCTCTCTAGGTTTCATTTGCTTCGCGTGTGCAGTGGGGAGAACGATACTTTCTCCACCAACTATGAAGAGCTGAGACTGAGATGAGGTGAAAGTTGTGAATGCACTTAGCAGGCCCTGCCGTGCAAATGAGATGACAGTATTTCAGAAGGGCTGCTTCCTTGAGATGAGATCAAGCGTGCAGTGTCATCCCACGTCCTCAGCAATGTCAGAAGTAGTGCACATTCCGGAAGTAAACGCTTACCGTGGTTGTGAACAAAACTCTTCTTCCATGCAGTTAGCAAATTAAAATGAATAAAATAATCCCTTCAGAAAAAAATTATGGATTAGAAAACCAGACATGATACTAGAAACTTGCCAGCCAGCACTTTCAAATTCTTATTTAGTTAGTGGCTTCTCTTCAGTGCTCCTGGGCAAGTTAAAGACGTAAGCATAGATCGTTCATGCCTCTCTCCCATTGTAGATTCCAGCCGAAAGAACCAAAGCAACAATAGCGACAACAAAAATAGGGGGAAACCTGTGTCAGGGTTACAAGTAGGGCAGGGCGTAATCCCGTGGCAGAAACATAAAGATGCTTCTGCTCGGGATCGTGCAGATCGTACCAGACTGAAGGGAGAGACGCTGAGCAGGGACTTGTAACGTCCCTTCCTGAGAAAAAGCTGCCTCCCCTGACGGAAGGTGACTGGCCCACTTGGAACAGCACTGGGAGACCTGAGGATGTGCACAGTGGTTAGAACACATGACTGCAGCAGCTGCAGACCTAACATTCAGATTCAGACCCAGTGGAGGAAAAGTGAGGGCTTCTTTCCAAGCATTTCGGCAGAAGAATCTCCCTCCGTTCCATTCTCTCTGGCATGACACGCGCCGTCCTGAACCATGCTGAGCAGTCAGAGAGAAAATGTGCCCCTCACCGTAGGCCTACGCACCCTTAAGCCAGCGTGAATGGGAAGGGGCCCACCCGGAACACCTTGGCCCTGAGAAGGGGAGAGGTGTTTCCTCAGAGAGAAACCCAGGTACAGTTTCCAGGGGAAAAAAGGGTGAATAAATGATTGGCAGACACAGTTACTAAAGCTGCAGACTCTTGGTCACTCGATGCCTCGTGTACACCTGAGTTCAGGAGTGAGGTGGACTAGGCAAACACTTGCCTTTCCTATTGATTTTGGGAATTTGTGTGCCACTGACATTGCTCTGGCTCCTCCACAGCACTGGCTGCCCCCGTGGCCAGGCTGACTTCACGGTGGTTCGTGAGAAGCTAATCCAGCACTGGCTTGTCCTTAGGAGTCTGGCCCCTCCGACCTGTCCTGCCAGTACTCCTTGAGGATGGACCTGTGCCTTCAGAGGCAGTTGCAAAATCTCCCTGTCACAGTACACCGACACGCGACTCGGGTTTTGAGGCCTCATGCTTTCCTGGTAACTGCCTCCCCTGAGAAGATTGCCCTGTGTGTCCAGAAAGGAAGCCATGGTGTTTTTGATTTCTGAGTCCCAACAGTTCTCGTGGTCTCTGCCCCGTTCCCCCAGACCTAGAAGCTCAGCGCAGTGGGGCTGCCGAGGCTGCACGGGGCCCAGAGGCCGGTGGCGCTCCGCCCCAGCTGCAGGATGCTTGTCGGCCACTGCTCCAGCCGGGCAGCTGGGTCTCCCAGCGGGAGAAAGGGGCGAGCCACGGTGCGCTGGGGCGGGGAGGGCTGCACTTACTCTTGGAGGTTTCCTGTTACCTTACTGCACAGCTCAGATGGTTTGTTTTTAACGGTCTGCTTGTCTTGTTCCATTTGACCTATAAAAATGCTAACATCCTTTAAGGAGATTTCTCTTCAAGACTTGAATGTTTCTTTGTCAGGTCGCACAGCATATTTGACAACAATCGCCAGGATCCCACAGGACTGACCGCTGCTCTTCAGGCCACAGACCTGGCCGGAGTTCTGCATATGCTCTACTGTGTCCTCTTCCACGGAACAATCTCAGACCCTGGCGCCACCAGTCCCAAGGAAAGTTACGCTCAGAACACAGTCCAAGTGGCCATTCAGAGTTTACGTTTCTTCAACAGCTTTGCAGCTCTTGATCTGCCTGCTTTTCAGGTACCAGGCATTGGTTAACCATCCACAAGTTAATAATTTTGTGTAGATATGATGTGAGGTTCTTCTCCTGGGTTGGGGCATAAGGAATAAACTACAATAAAGGGAATTATGAAAATACTATTTATTAAGCTGCTAATTACAGGAATTGTACTAGGTGCTCTACATATGCTTTCTCATCTATTCTCATGACTATCCTACAAAATACTATTATACCCATTTTACAGGTGGAAAAGCTGGCAGTTAAGTAATTTGCCCAGAGTTACGTGTGGCTGAGCCCGGCCATGATTCTATGACCCCAAAGCCTATGGCACAATACTAGTTATAAATCTTCTGTCTTGATTTCTTTAGAAAAGGCAGTATCATCCTATCAACATTTAAATATTAAGAAAAGTAATGGTTTCTTACATAAATGGAACCAAAATTAGATAAATTGTTTTGATTGATAAGACTTTCTATGGATGATTTAACTGACTTGTGTCCAGTGTAAAGTGCATGTATAGTTAAATGTGCAAACCCCTATAAATTAAGTTTTTATAGCTAAAGAAAGAAAAATTGCTTTATGTTGTAACACCAGTCTGTCAGCTTAGAAACAGATTTTTTTCATGTAGGAAATTTAATTTTCAAAAACATTGAACCTTTGGAGCAGAGCAACCCCCAAGGAGTAGACTTTCTCTTTCAGTTTATTAACTGTCAAGTGATTTCATTAAAAAAGGAACAAACTTGGCAGATGATGAACTCATAATTTAGATGAATAGCTTTGCTCAAAGGGAAAAAGGTTATAGAGATACAAATGTATGAAAACGGTGGTCTTCAGCCATCGTGGGATAGAAGAAACACTTCTGTTTTGCAGCTGATGACAGGTGTGCAGTTCTTGTCTTCCTGGCAGTCCCCTCACAACTAGAAATTAGTGAGTTGTATCATTGGATTCAGTATCTTTCAAGTCTGTAGATTAGTTTATCCATCACAAGAATAGAAATCTCTTCCTTAAGGTTAATGCTCTTCAGTTTTCAAAGCAATTGAGGCTACTAGCTTTAGGTGGTACCTATCCAATATGTAAAATTCTGAGAGTTTCTAGCCACACCTAAGACAGGAGATAACCTGCTTCAGAAAATGCCAGTGGTTCTTGCATCTGGGTTGAACATTTGTATTTTGTGAAGACCCAAGTCCATTCTGTTCTGTCTAGAAACAGCTTGGGAATAAAGACATGCTCATTTTACGTCCTCAGAATGTGGAGGCCAGCAGTCTGCCCATCAGCTAGGTCCAACTAGAGTGATTTGTTACCAGGGATTATGAAAAGCAAATACTTAAAAAATATCCCTTAGTTTGTAGTTTTATGGGTCTTCTGACCAGGATTATGTTGCTGCAGGGGGCTCCACATCACACACAAGCATTTACGTTAAGTCAACCCTTCTGTCATCCACTCTGAGTGTCAGGGGTCCAGGTCCCTGCTCCCCTCACCCTCCCATGAGCTCACAGCCTGTGCAGCCTCGCTCAAAAGAAGCACCACTGAACTCCAGCCAGTCTGCTCCCTAGTGGCCTTCAGGCACAGTGGCCAATAATGTTAGAAAAATTGTAAGTCTGTTTCTGTAACCCTTTATGCCAAACTAAGATAAAAACCAAGGTTTCTCTTCTCCAGCTCCATGCCTCAAAATATTAGCCCTTATTTGAGCCACTTTTGCCGCAACCACAGGAAAAACACCAGGATGACTCAAGAGTATTGAAGCCATTCTTAGAGTGAAATGCCCCGCCTCCCAAGTAGAACGTCCTTTCTTGGCAGGTTCTTAACATCCTAACAGTTCTCCAGTACCTTGGCTTCTTTCTTCTCTCTCCTTTCTGTAGCTCCATGTTTTTCTTATTTTTCCTGGTTCTTTTTTTTTTTTTTTTTTTGGATCCCCGTTCTGACTCTCCTGTTATTTTATTTTAGTCAATTTTACCGTCAGTCATTGTTTCTCATTCTTTCCCCATCATTTCTAGGTACCCTTTTCCCCTTAGCCAGTGCACAGGCCAGGAAGGGACCTGCAGGGACCTTCCTCCTGGCTCCCATCCCTTTGGTGCTTAAAGTTCAGCACTTGTTCTTCTCTTACTCTTCATCAGCGTGTGTAGGGGCCCAAATGCCTAGAATTTCTAGCATCAGGGCCTTTAATACATGTACCAACGATCACCTTATTATTCCAGTTACTTTTATACTTTTGAAAAACAAACTTAGTGGGGTAAACAACAGCTTTTCTATTATGATCACAGATCCTGTGGGTGCAGAATTCAGGCAGGGCCTGTCACAGTGGGGGTGGCTTGTCACTGCTCCACGTTGTAGGTCTTCACCTGAGGGGCTCGAGTGACTGGGGTTGGGGGTGGGGGCAGAGAGGAGGGGCAGGTTGACTCAAATAGCTGGGAGCTGAAATTATCTGGAGGCTGCTTCACTGTCTGGGGATAGTTTTATGCCTGGGGTTACTCAAAGTCTAGGTTCACCAAGAGCTATTGGCCAGAGGCTCTACATGTGGCTTCTCTGTGTGACTCGGGCTTCTCAGAACATCATGGTGTCTGGGTTCTGAGTAGGAGGGTCCTAAGAGGAAGTTTCCAGAAAACAGATGTTCCAAGAGAACCAGACAGGAACTGCATGGCTTTGTGTGACCTGGCCTCAGAAGTCATATAGTTACATATCAACAGTACTCTATTGGTTAAGTCAGTCCTAAGCCTTCCAGATTAAAGAGGAGCAGACATAGCCCCCATCTCTCAATGGGAGGACTGTCAAAGATTCATACTCATTTTTGTAACCACTGCACTCTATATATCAAGCTAAAGCAAAACATCTGTCCACACAGACATCGTTATGTAAATAGACATCTAATCATGCACACAGAGCTCAAGAAAATACCACACAAATACACAGTATTTACACTGTAAAGCAATAGGTGAGTTTAGGAGAAAAGTACCATTCTTATGCTAGGTATGGTCAGAGAAACTTATGTTCTAGTTCCTCAAAACAACTTACTTTCAAAAGTGAGGTTTCAGGAACTATGTTTATAAAGGGCAGAAAAAGAAATTTTAGGTGCAGCGTGGGTCTGACCTTAGAAAAAATCTGGGAGACAGTTTATGAATTGCCCTGGGAGGATCAAAGGAACTGATGAGGAAAATTGAAATGAGATAAATTGTCTGAAACGCTGAGGAGTTGGACAAGACAGTGTAAGACTTGTTGATGGTTTGGGTCCCGATGCATCACAGGAACGTAGAGCTGTTACAGAGAAGCGTCCTCACTCAGACCTCTGGGTCTGCAGTCGGACTGACCTGACTTTGAGCCCTCATACTACCAAGTTGTATGACCTTAGACAAGCCATTTGAACCCTTTAGAATCAGTTCCCATCTGTAAAATAGAGACTAAAAAACATGTAACTCACAAGTCTGAAGATTAAATGAGACATAAAGGCGCTGTGCTAGCTAGCACATAGTAGGCCTTTAGGTAATGTGAACTGACTCAGCTTCTGAAGGGGAAGAATTTACCTAAACCATCTTGCAGATGGTGAGTCAGAAAGTTAAGTTTTTGATGCAGCATTCCCGGTGCTCCTGCACCCTTCTCCAGAGCCATAAACCTGTGTGACTTTCTGTGTGAGAATTCATCACACAGTAGTAGCAAAAGGTTATCCATTAGAATTTTTTTTAACTGGTTCAATTTCATTGTATACTAATAAGGCTGTCAAAATATTTTTCTCCCTTCAGCAAAGAGTCTGATTTCACTCTGAATTCATATCGGCACAGATGGCCTTGAGATCCCGGATATTGTATATTGCATTCACTGTGACAGTTTTTACAATTGAAGGTGGTCTCAAGAAACAAATCAATGTACTGACTTGGCAATTAATTCTGGCTAAAAAGGAAATATAGTTTCCTTGAAAAATTGGTTTAATTTTTATATTCAAACTTACATGCCCCTTGACCTGCTCTTATCAGTGAAGGTTAAACAGAGGGCACTGGGTCACAGCATGCTGGACGCAACTAATTAAATAAGGGCTGAGCTGAGAAGGTGTCACTACTTGATTTAAAGGAGCAAGGCCATCCTGAAGTCTCTTTGGGGCTTGAAAAACATTTTGTCTCAGTGTAATGAAACCAAGACAGAAGGCACTCTTAAAATTTAGCAGTAATTTGGTTTCAGCAGTATTCACTAAAGGGACTGTGTTTCACCCGCTGTTAGGCAGAGTGATTTCATTGAAACTTCTGAGCTGCAACCTATCTGACCTGGTTCAAGCCAGCCAAGACCTCAGATCAAGAAATGAGTTTAAAACGCTGCCTTTTCCCACAGGCGGGCAGTGGTGCTTCATTCCAGTGTGGGCTGCAAGTGTATTCTGTGGGCTTCGCCTCTCCCCTTTGCCCTCCTGTCGCTCTGTCTGTTTGACATGTTTATTAAATAGAAGCTGCAGGCTGCGCAGACAGACGCGGGCTCTCCTCCCGCGTTGCCCACCGCCAGCAGCCCTTTGCCTGTCTTGAGAAAGGATCCCAGAAGCCTCGTGGCTGAGGGGGCTTCGTGGTTTGTTTGTTTTTTTGAGGGGGGGTTAGTTGTTGGGGTTTTTTTTCACATTCTTTGGGGAGCTTTGAGTTTATAGAGCTGGCTGAATAATAACTAGTTGTTATTTATGTTTCTCTTCTGTTTGAATGTAAGTAGATAATTAGAATTGTATTTTTATCCCTGTGCACAAGAAAATATTTTCTCCTTCAGAAAAAAAAAGTATTGGAAGTTAGCTAAATAGTAGATTTACAGGTGAATTTTAGTATTTTTTTTATTTTTCCAGATTTTCTACAGTGAGACTATCTGTACAATGAGAAAAAAATAACATTAAAATGAAATAAATACACATACTTTAGGTGAGCGTCTAGATCTACACAGTACAGGCATTTAGTTTGCTGTGCTCTATTTTGTCTTTTTTTTTTTCAAGTTAAACATAGCATTTATCGTGGTCATTTAATAGAGCAAGAATCCCCAAAGTGAACTGCCAAGCATCGTGCTCTAGAGATCCCATAGGCCTTCCCGGCACCGGGGCAGAGTGCGCAGGGCCCGGTCTTGCTTTGTGATTTGCAGCCCTGGCTCTCCCTGGGCTGGGGGTTCTAACTGCTCCTTGTCTTTGTCAGTCTATCGTAGGGGCAGAGGGCTTGTCCCTTGCATTCCGGCACATCGCCAGCTCCCTACTGGGCCACTGCAGCCAAGTCTCCTGTGAAAGCCTCCTTCATGAGGTCATCGTCTGTGTGGGCTACTTCACTGTCAGCCACCCAGATAACCAGGTAAGAGGCCCAGGAGGGTTCCTTCCATTGCTTCCCCAGCGCGGAGAGTGTGAGGTATTGGAGTGAGAAAAGGCAGGCTAGCCTGCTGGAACCCATCTGTCCTGTGTGAGGCCCTCTCGCCAGGCTCCGGGGCTGTGTCTCTGACTTCTTCTCCCCAAAGAGATTTGATCAGCACTAGACCAGCTCGACAGCCTCCTCTTAGAGATATCAAAATAAAATATTTTTAATATTTTAAAATACTCTTCTTAAGCTACACAGAAGCATCTGCTCCCTTACCACACCGATTCTGATGCTTTATTCATACATTTTTTGTTTTGATGAGATTGATTGCATCTTTCACCTTGGGTCACTTTGCAGATAGCGTTAGAGTCCGGTGCTTTATGAAACTGCTGTTGGCCCTTGGTTCTGCCTAGGTGCTTACGAGGCTTCCGATGGTGTTGGAGGGGAGCCCGGGAAGGCAGGATGTGAGCTTCACCCCCTTGAATCACCCAGATTAGTTTTGCTTTTAACTATTTTGATTATTTGGTTTCTGATCAGGATTTCATTTGTAAATAGGGTTTTGTTGCTTTAAAAAGTTGGGAAATCTGTGTTACAGATTTTATTTTAAAAATAATAGTGAAACACTTTATTTCTAAAAACAGGTATGGCATAAGTAATGTGTCAAATTATAATTCCTGAAAGCCTCATTTATCTAAAGCCTCCTACTCAGCAACCTTAATTATGTGGATTATAGCTGAGAAAAAGGCCTCTGGACAACCCTTAAGCCTCACTCTAAGCTACTAATTTTTTTAAACAAATCTCTAGGTGTGCTTACCAGGTTTGTTAGCCCACAGTAAACAAGAGCAGGGCAGGAGCCGGGCAGCAGCCAGGGTGCAGTGCCAGAGCCAAACACAAGGTGAGAGCTGCACAGGGGGAGCGGAGGCTGCCTACCGGCCAGGAGAGAGAGGACAGAAGAAGTAAGACACGCCCCTGATCCCAGAAACTGTGGCCGTCTGGCATCCAGGGGACGCTAAGCCCCGGGTTTTTCCCCCAGGTGATTGCTGACGCCCCCAGTGCTGGCCCTGAGTGAGCAGGGAGACAAAATGTATGTTCTGTCCATTCCCTTTAAGAAGGTTGAGGAACATGCAGTCCATTCTAGAAAGATTTCCATGATTAAAATACAGGAAATGTGGACCCTAGTGTTGTACGTAGAAAAATTCCCCCTTCACAGACCTGGTCGCCAGGAGGGCGGATCTTCCTCATGTCCCACCTCGGGAGCACTCGGGCAGTGCTCTCCCCTGGCCAGCACCCTGGGTCCTGACACTTTGTCCTTTCTGCGGACGGACGGGGTGGCAGATTCCGGGGTCTCTAAAAGCTCCTCAGGGAAGGAAAGTTGAGGGAAATCACCTGTGTGGTTTTCTTCTCTTCGTATGTAACCATTTGACCTACTGAATTGCATTTCATTTACCTCTAAAAGCTTGTTTTTATTTTTCTGATTACAAAAGTGTTTCTTACTGATCATGAGAAAGATAGTCAAGTATAAAGAAGGAGGTGGAGTCACAGTCACCCCTGATCTCACTGTCTGAGATGGCCACTGCTACCGATTTGACAGGTGCCTTGCTGTCTGTTTGCTGTGAATATTTTTTGCCAGTTAATATTATTGAGATATAATTGACATATAACACTGTATTAGTTTTAAGTGTACAATATGATTTTTTAATATATTTATACGTTACAAAACGATTAGCACAGTAAGTTTAGTTACCATCATCTCCCATAGCTCAATTTTTTTCCTTGTGATGGGAACCTTTAAGATCTACTCTCAGCAACTTTCGAATATACAGTGCAGTATTAACTTTAATCACCATGCTGTACATCACATCCCCAGAACTTATTTATCTTTTAACTGGAAGTTTTTACCTTTGACACCTTAACCCATTTTGCCTGCTCCCCACCCCTCGATGAATATTTTTACATTGTTGAATCATATTTTATATATATATATATACTTCTGCTTTATATGCTTAACATTATATCAGAATCATTCTTTGTGAATATCATTTTTAATGGCTACATGGCTTTATCTTGTATAGACAGCCCATGGTTTACCTAACAGTTTCCTCCTTTATACTTGAGTCGTTTACCATTTATCATGACACTATCTACTGCACTTGTAAAGAGGTGAGTAATTTGTGTGTGTAATAATATTTTGCTGTAACAGTTCTACAGCAGAAAGTTCAGTTCCTTCAGCACGTCCATGTTTAGAGGTGGTTTGAAACTCTCTGCTTAAACCAACTCAGTTGTGATGAATTTACTGAACTCAAAATTGTGCGGGGTTTCAAAGTTCTTCTGCATGCCAGATCCCAGACTAATCCTCTCCTGTAGATAAAACACATGCTGTAAGTATCTCTGCGCTCATCAGAGTGAATGGGAAATGGGGTGGGGGGAACTGGTATTTGGAAATGGCATGTTACAACTGACCTGGACCTGATGGCAAAGTAGCAACTGGGCATGTTGGGACAAGAAAAAAGCAGATGAAATGGGCAGAGAGAGCAGTAAGCAGCACAAGGAGGAGACGGAGACCCTATGGTTTTTCAGTTGGGAAAGATGATACAGTGGGGCTTAGAGGTCATTGTTGAGAGGTGAGTTCACTACAAGAAAGAAATTAGAAAAATTTAAAAAAAAAAAAAGCCAACCTCGTTTCTCAACACCTTGCCTCCCGGAAGGACTGAGTACTGACTGGACATCCGCTCCTGATCTGGGGGAAGGGCAGAGGAGCCCGTTCAGTCCTGGGGAAGTTGCTGGAATGTAACAATCTGTGCGCAGAAAGAATATAAAAAGTAGAGAAGTAAGAAACTGATGGAAATAATGTAATTGTCAAACACTGAGACAGTGCACCTTATAAAGACACTGTCTCTAAGTGCCACCTCTGGTATTTGTAGAATTCTTCACACTGCTCATCTCTTGTCTCTTGGACCTCACTAGCACTTCCTTGAGGCTGTAAGTGCAGGAGCCACTCCTGCCTCACAGACAGGAAAGGAGTGAGGCGTCAGAGAGGTGAAGTAAGCCCCCTGAAACGACCAAGAATTGCTAAAAGACCAGGGCTAGAGCCCAGGTCTTGCAAAGCCTAACTTGGTGTGCTTTTCATTTCACATTGTTTAAGAAGGTGTGTCACAGGCCCCCTCTACCAGTGATCTCTGAAGCATTTCTTGGGGGGGTGGGAGGTGCAGAAAATAATGCCTATTTACCAAGACAGTACATGGAGAAGCTGCTACTCTGCAAGTCTGAATGCTCACTGGGAAGTTTCTGCAACGTATCTGTATGCCTTACTTGGGGACGGCTCATAAAGATCCTGGGAAAGTGTAAATGAGTATGTTTTATAAGCACAGAGTGGAGCACAGTCCAGCAAATAGAAGGCCTAGGTTCTAACCAGAGTGGAGCACAGTCCAGCAAATAGAAGGCCTAGGTTCTAACCTCGGCTCTGTCACCAGCTCCAGGACCCTGGATAAGTCATTCTCCCTCCTGAAGCTTGAGTATTTTTGACCATACAAAGAGGGGGATTGGTTCTGGAGATGGGGAGCGGTGATGGTTGCACAATATTGTGAATGCATTTAATACCATGGAATGGTAGGCTTAAAATGGTTAAAATGGTAAATTATATGTTATATGTATTTTACCACAATGAAAAAAAGTTAAAAAAAGAAGAAGAAGAAGAAGAAGTGGATTGTACTGGATAATCTCCCCTTTGAGCTCCATGAGTCTATGTTATTTTAAAGACTGAGATTAGAACAACAGACCAGCACTCTGATCTAGTGGAGAACATACTGGGGTTTTTTAGACCCTTCTTGACCTGCTTGGGCTCTTTTAGCACCAGATGGCTTCGTGAGCTGCCTGCCCACTCCGTGGCAGCTCATCCTTAAAAGCTGAATACTCCTGGGCTCTGCTATCTTACGAGCAGAGACTGGCAGGTGAGAAGTCAGGTGCCTTGCTCTGTGAGGCCGTCTCTAGCCACAGTCGTTTCACCTGCACCAAAAGGCTGTGCTCGGTAGCCGTGGCTGAGCTCCACACCCGTCGGTGGTATGGTAAGGGCAGAGTCGGGGAAGTAGCCTTAAGCTTGCTAAGTGATAACTGCTCATGTCCCAGTAGGACTGGGGCGTTTTCTACAACTAAAAAGCTGATTGTTTATTTTCATTCCAAATCCCCTTTCTTCTCCCTCCAAAACCCAGTAACCTGCCGAGTACGAGTTTGCTGAGGGATGTGGAAATGCAGTTTTAAGCTCTCATGCCAGTTTCAATCACAGTTTCCCGGAGCCTCCATCCTGGAAGGGTTCTAAGATAGCTAGTTCTGCTCCCTCACGTTCTCACAGATGGAGAAACTGAGGCTCAGGGGAGGAAAGGGACTTGCCCAGCAAGAGCTGGCAGAGCGCGGCCTCCTGATTGGCAGCCCCATTAGCGCCCTTTCCACTTCACTTCTGTTTTGATGAAAGTAAATTTATTTAACCTCGTGCCAATTTCTTTAAATCAGAGGAATTTCAGAGGAGAAATTATGATGCTCAATTCATTTAATGTTTCTGTGTCATTAGTCAGAAGTCATGTTAATTTGCAGGGCCTGTTTGTCCACAGAGGATCCTTTATTTCCTGCTAGGGAAACAGCTTGTGTCTTTATAAGACAGGAGATCCTGAACTCCTGCTGCAGCCCAGGCTGTTTTATTAGGTAGCTGCTTTGCATAAAGGATTGGCACTTTTTATTTGCCACCATTTCGTCTATTAACTGGAAGGACTGAGCCCCATGATACCAAGGATGACTTTAGAAAAGAAAGCTGGATAATAAAAGTAATGCCCCATCCTTGATAGAACCAATCATCTGTTTCCTATAGAGTTGCAGTTTCAAAATGTTGTTTTTTTAATCAAAAGCTTCCTTGTATTTTATGGTACTTTCATGGCTCTTTCTAAGCTCCTTCCCATTTAATTATTACAATGAACGTAATTAGTATGTGCTGTCGGCTCTTCACTTTATTTACATTTTATATTGGATAATTAAATGTGGTCTGATAATTAAATTAACCCAGACGACAGATGATTTGACTGCCTGCAAATTACTATATTGGGAATAAGCACCTTTGCATATTCATTTTAGTTAGTGACTGACTTTTTCATTTGGAAAGGCCCTATGGATTGCAGCTCTCGGAACCAGAGTCTCTTATGATAGTTGAAAGGAGGAAGGACCCTGTTGGCCCACCCTCCCCCATCAGCTTCTCTGTGGAGGAGTCGTACAGATCATGTAGTCATCTGCTCGGCACTGTCCCAGAGGTTCCTGAGTGCTTCTGGGGCGATCAGCACTGGCGAGTAAGCCAGACAGTGAGGCTCTTGAAACTAGATTCTGCCTGAGCTGTGTGACATGCATTTTCCAAGCCTTTTGTAATTTGATGACTTAGTAAGAAAACCCAAACGTTAATTGCCTAAACGTTCCCGAAATGTATCTGTTGTGCTCACCTCAGACCTTTCCCTGCAGACAAAGCAGGGCAGTTTCCCAGTTGTACACCATCTGTAAGGAAGGGAAGCAGAGCTGTGTTTTAAGAGTGACAGTTTTCCAGAGCCCCACTGTAGCTTTTAGAACTTTCAGAGGTGGCCTAATTCCTGCTCAAACTTTCTTGCTTTACTCTTTGTTTTTCTCAAAGGCAGATGGTCTTAAGTCACACCCATTTGGTAAACTCCCCGAGTCCCATCCAGGTCCAAGAATGGAGTCTACTGTGGGCCCAGAGTGGACGCGCCAGCATTCAAGCCCTTCTGTTCTTCCAGGGTTGGCTGCTTATTCTTTAGCTGTCACACAGAACATCCAGCTCTCTGTATTTTCTTTCTTTGTGTGACAGATACAGTCCCTTTCATAAAATAAAAATGCTTCATGTCTAAGGAAGAGCCTAAGAATTTCAACAATATCATTTTGGAGTTACTCTTAATATGACAGCACCAAAGAAAAATGAGGGCGTTTTCCCAAAAGTAGGACAATAAATTTCCTAATTAAAAATAACTTCTGCCTACAGATTTATTTTAAGACTTCTAGTGAGTGACCTAGCTGTATTAGAATGGAGAAATTTGCCAGTTAGCCATTTTGGCCGCTTATGTTAAAAGTCACCAATTTCACAGAATCCAAAGAAAAGATACCTTTTGCTTCCTCATCTCTCTTTTTCCAACACAAAAGTAGTCTGAAGTACCACATGCTCATACTAAAGTACCTTTTTACTCCAAAACTGCCTGAGAGGCTGTAAGGACCTCCTTTCTCAACCCAGTGGCTGCACTGCCAGGGAATCAACCCGAGTAAACGCAGCCTCCCCAGGGCAGAGCCCTCAGATGGAAACCTTCACCACTCAAGACTCACGCTGGCCAGGTACACTTGGAGCACTTACCTGAGAAAGGAACATTCTTCCCCCTTTGTATAGGATTGCGTCCTGGTTTGTGACCCGCTGTAAATCCCACGGAGCCTCCTGCCGGTGGTGGACACAGCGGCAGTTAAGGTGGGACCTGAATAGATTCACGTCTTGAGTCAGTCTGAGTTGAGGTTTTGAAGTTGCTCTCTGATGGCGCTAAAAGTTGAATGTCACAGAGGGTAAGAGCATAGGCTCTGAAGTCAGCTAACTTTGAAATCCCTGTTCTGCTCTTTCCTCGCACTGTGACCCTGGTCAGGTTACTGAACTCTGAGCCCCAGTTTCCCCGTCTGTGAAGTGGAGGTCGTAGTAACCACTTCCCAGGCGCTGTGGACTGAGACAGCGTAGCCTCGACGCACAGTGAGCGCGCAGGCGAGGCCGCCGCCACTGCCCCTGCTTGCCCCGGTGTCCGCCTCTTTCTGGCACTAAATAATACACCTGATTCAGCAGAAGGCTGAATTCAGAATTCTGGTGTAGTGCTCTGAAAAAAACAAAACAAAACAGGACAGTACAGGTAAACTATTCTTTCTTCACCAGTCATCCCAGTTTCTCATTTTGGGGGAGCTCGGATTCAGAACACTCCAGTAAAGCAACTGTCATGAAATCTCACGCTGAAACTTTGAAATGGGAAACTAGCCAGAATTTCATCTCCATCGGACTAGAAGAAGTTGAGAATCCACTCAGCTGTGAGACCTGGGGTCGTGGAGAGGGCCGTTTAGATGCTAGGTGACACGCAGTTGACCATGTCCCCCGGGCTCCATGCCTAGACTAGGCAGAGCAGCGGGAGACACACAAGGGGAGCCAGACAGTAAGCGCCCAGCCCAGACCCTGTGAACGCTGCTGCCAGGCCAGGGGTGTGTGCAGACCTCATCCTTTGCTCACTTGGAAATCTTCTACTGGGGTGGAAACTGAGGTCAGAAGGAATATTTTGTCAAAGTTTAACTCATAACCAGTGGTGAATGTAATTTTTCCTGGGCCTGTCTTGGTCTTTTTAATAATCACTGATATAGACTATAAAAACTTAATCTGTCATCACAGAACAAACATCTCTCCTGAGGTAGGAAAGTTTATATCAGACCCTCATCAGTCATGAAAAGCCGTGCACCAGAGAACCAATGCTGGTGCAGCAGCCAGGATGGCTGGGTCCTTCCTGGCCTTACAGCTGTGTGACCCTGGGCGAGGCACTGCCCTTCTCTGGGCTCTCCTTCCCTGTCTGTCAGAAGAGTTAGGCTGGCTGCTCTGAAGGGCCCTTCAAGCTGTGATAGAGGACAAATGTGTAATTCTAAGATGAAGTGGGAAGTCATGGCCAGACCAACATAAGGACTTCAATTTAATCATTTTCATTTCTAAATGCAGCAATCACAAACCTCCCACCTCGGCCCACTGGGCTCCTTGCTCTTCTGCAAACGCACCTCTCACCTCAGGCCTTTGTTCTTGCTGCTTTCTCCCTGGGAACCTCTTCCCTCAGAAATCAGGGTGGTTTGGGGAGTGGGGGCCTTCAAAGGTTTTTCTCTCAGATGTTATGTTACCAGAGTGGCCTTCCCTGATCACGATACCTAAAATGGTGTATCAGCGCTCTGGTTGCTGTTTCCTCTTTACCTTGCTCTATTTTCACTCATACACCTATTACCCACCCCTGACACTTACTTACTTTGTCTGTCTCCCCACTCCCATCCCATCCCACTAGAATGTTCGAACCTTCAGAGCAGAGTCTTTGCCTGCAATGCCTACAGCAGTACCAGGCACATAGTAACTTAACTATCCATGACTGAATTTTTGGATGTTGAGATGATACATCTCTCCTTAGGGGTAATCCTGCAGAGAAGGTTACAATGGCCCCAGATTTTGAAGGATAAGGTGTTTCTGTTTTACTGACCAAACTTCCTTAACTGACTTCTAGCTAAAAATGTAAGAGCCATTTCTGTGCACTAGAAGTTCTTTATTTTTTAATTTATTCTTGAAGAAACTTCTTAGTTTTGCTTTTGCTGGAGCCAGTAATTCTGAGATCCGGAGGAAACCACTCTGTTTAAGGTCTGGCAGATCCTGTATTTGAGGAAACAGCGGTGTGTGAGAGAAAGCTTTGCAGGCAAACAGCTTCATGTCCTGGCCCCTCCTCCCACCTGAGTGATAAACTGGGGCAGGTTACCCGGAGGGTCACTTCCCAGCTACAACACAGGGACGAGACGTCCTAACTCACAGGGCCGTTGCGAAGATTAAATGCCATCCTTAGTGCACAGACTCGCAGCTGGGAGCGTGGATGCCTTTGCAGCATTTGCTCACCGAATTGGTGGCATTGTCACAGCAAATCTGCTCTGACCTATTATGATTTTTTTTTTTCAAAAAGGCTTTTTGACAGGGACGTCCCACTGTAAGAAAGTGCCCACTGTGGGGAAAAAGCACCCACAAATCACCATATCATTCATTTTAATAGCAAGTTTCCTGAGGGGATTTTAAAATGTTTTTCTTAAATCTCTCCCTGTGTATGCAGTTCCTCCGGGATTCCGCGCCCTGGTCTGCCGGCAGGCCCTGGGCCAGTCTCTGCCTCGGGGCACCGGGGGTGCATTTTCACAGCATGACAAGAGGGACACGGGCTCTGGAGCCAGGTGACCTGCGTTCTGGCCCCAGCTCTACCCCTTACCAGCCCTGTGATCCTAGTCAAACCACTTACCTTCCCGGTGCCAGGTTCCTCACTTATCAAATAGGGTAACGGAGGGATAACAACACCTCATGAGCTTGTGCAAACTAAATTAGATCCCGCACACAACGGTCAGCACGTTCCCGGAGCCAGAACACGTGTTAACTGTGATGTGGCCGAAACTATCATTGTCTGCCTCCACATCCCTGCTCTTAATGGGAAAATCCCCGGGGACCCACTGTCAGCTCTGACACTTGGTATCACCTTACACAGGCCATCTCTACTGTCAGAGCACATGTCCCCGTCTGTGGAGAAACTGAGGAGAACTCTTGTGTGTCCTCTGTGGACCCAAAAGATGGAGAAGCACCAGCAGGCCCTCCCGTAGGGGCCTCTGGGCTGCCACTCAGCGTGCAGCTCTGGCACGGCTGCCCAGGAGGGTGGCGGGGGGCCGTCTGGCTCTGGTCAGCTGCCAGCCCCGCTTCCCAAGGGGCATGCCTCGTTCAGCTGGTCGGACCTGACACGTGATAAACACATGCTCGTCTGGAAGGCAGTGAAGGAGAATCTCTACTCACCATTTGGGGCTGCAGAAATAGGAGAAAGGGAGACCTCCCATCCAAATAATTCTCTTCTGTACGGGCAACTGCTAAACTGAAAACACACCACGGAGATACCTCAGAGCTACACTGAGACTGTGTTAGGGAAAGAAACTGGAAAACACTCACATGAATCAATGTGAGCATTTAATGGGCCTTAATTGGAACCTTATCCTACTGTACTTAGAGCAGAGAGATGAAAGCAAAAGAAATCTGAGAGACCATTTATTTCACTTGAGAACTCAAGCAGTAAATTGAAACTACAAAAAGATTTGACTACTATTATATTTTTATGATTAAATAAAATTGTCATAGACTAGTGCTGGTGAGCCCATAAATGCTCCATGAAATGCATCCATGCTCTCGGGCTGCTGTTAGGATGTGACCAGAAAATCTACCAGCCTGTGCTCTGCATTTATTAACCCCACTGTGTGTGTGTGTGTGTGTGTGTGTGTGTGTGTGTGTGTGTGTGTGTGGTTATAAGTTTTCTTAAAGAAGAATGTGGGGATAGCCTATTTGGTGTGAAGAGTTTTTCATTCATTCTTAAGGAAAAAAATATACTCTGAGCTCTTTGTTTAGTGTTTAAATGTAATGTTTGTGCAGGCGTAGGCAGCATTCAGTGCTCATATAGTCTTTCTGCAAGTTCACAGGCCTTCAGAGCTCATCTAGTCCAGCTCCCCTCATTGCCAGTCAAGAGAAGGCCCCGTTCTAGTCCGTGGAACCAGGCCTCCTGACACCCTGTCTAGGGCTTTCTGTGACCCACCTTCTCCCTCCTCCCCTCCCCCGACCTTGTGGTAGGTGGGACACAGACCATGCAGATAAACAGAAAATCCAAAATAAAGTAGTCCCTCAAATGTCCCTCACTATGATGATATAGTGAATCTGTATCATTTCCAAGGTCTGTGCTCTATAGACAAACTTCTTTCTCAAACATAAATTAAAATGGAAACAGCATTTATGGGTATAGACCCTGACAAATTATAGAATCCATGACTTTTAAGGTTAGCCAACTGTTTAAGATAATCTAGCCCAACTTTCTTGTGCTGCAAGATGTGTTTGAAGGGAATTTAGAACATGCTTCCTTTAAAAGGTAACTCCTCTCACAAAACAGACAACATGAAAGAAGGAAAAAGAGGCTCTAACACAGAACAGAAGGCTGGAGGTGGCTCACTCTTGGGGAAGTGCCAGTATCATAAGCTGTGTATCCATGTGGGCATTCGTCACTCGTCCTTTCTCTCATTTATTAACTTTTACTAAAGGCCTACCTCGTGTCAGTCCAAGTGCTGGGAGATGCAGAAATGGATAGAACTCAGACCTTGTCCTTGTGGGAACCCAGCCGAGGAGCTGTGCGGTCAGTGCTGAGACTCATGCCTGCCTTTAACAGATATCCAGCAAGTGCCTGCAATGGTCCAGGCACTGTTCTAGGCACCCAGGAGACGGCGGGAAACAAAACAGACTAAGTCCCTGCCCTCAAGTTGCTGACATTCTGGAAGGAAAGGGAGAGACAGACAATAAACAAACCTGGATGGGTGCTAGAGCTTCCTCTGGTGCCCGAGCTGATATCCCGCCATCCGGAAGTGGAGCAGACACTTAGCAGGTGGAAGAGACATTCCAGGCATAGGAAAGGCCATGAGCAAAGGGACTGAGGTGTAAAACGGCCTGGAAGATCTAGGGAACTGCACACTGCTCGTTCTGACTGGAGCTTAGGAGGCAGTGGAAGGCCCAGAGCTCAGAGCGCAGAAGCAGGCCGGGCCCAGGTAAGGAAGAGACTTATGTGCTAGGCCAAGATTTATCCTCTAGGGGATGAGGAGGAGCCCCCTCAGCGTCTGAAAGCCCACTTCCGTATGGAGAGTGGGAAGGTGGGCATCCGGACCTCCACAGTGGAGCCCCTGGTTCTGAATCCTCTCCCGTAGGAGCAGTGATGTTGGAGGGGGCACCTGCCCAGAAGCCTCTGCCTCCCTCTGCCGGTGGTACCCAGCGTACACAGGAAGCAGAGAGCCACAAGTTAGGGGCCTTCTCACCCAGTTTCCCTGCAGGGGCACAGCAGGACAGCCCCTCACCCCTTGCTGTGTGAGGAGAGTGCTTGTTTCTGTAGGATCACCTGGTTTCCAAAGCCTGTGAGAGGCCAAGCCCCCCACCACCGGCCTCAGCCTCTCCTCGTGGCCCTGGCCTCCTCCTTCCCTCTCTCCTTCCTCCTTGAGCCTCTGCTGGTGCTAGACAGCAGTGAGTCCCTGGGACCACCAGGAAGGAGGCTAGCGCTCAGAGGGCCTGCCTCCCACACAGCCTGCCAAGATCTCTGCATTTAATCTCAGCCTAGAAATCTATCTTACGGCAGAAGCAAGTTTGCAGGGAGAGGAATTTGTTTGCAGTGCTAGCCAAGGGAATCTTTGTGCTTCTCTGCTCTGAATTTGATTTGATTATGTACGTGGACAGACTCTTCAGATTTTTCTCGTGTGATATTTAAATAAAGTCACTTCAGCATCCTCCCTACTTGACCCACGAGGCATCTGATTAGAGAAACAGGGTTGGAGTGGAGAGCATGCCATTTTCTTTATGTGATTCGTAGAGGTCACTGGCCTCGGGGCCTCTCCTGTCATATTACTCCTCTCCTGGGCCGGGGCTTCAGGTGTCATGACACTTGTCACGGGTGATGTGGGCAGAGAGGCTTGGCCCGTGCGCTGGCCCGACCGCTGCAGCTGCTACCTCTCCGCCCCAGCGTGGTAGCAGGACCAGTTTTGCGGGGAGGAATGCAACAACTACTTTGTTTCTGCTCTGCTAGAAAAATATTCTTTGTTCCGATGAGTTACAGGGTCTCTCGGCTGTCTCTTGTAATGAATTTAGATGTCTAGACGCCTGTTTCTGCCCTTCTGTTGAGGACATCTTGTCTCTGACAAGAAAAGGAAAAAAACAGAACAAGAATTCCTAGGCATAAAGAATTTGTCTTGGTGAGATTTAACTATTTGTATACATTTCTGTCTGAGTCCATATTCCATTCACCCTCCCACACTGGCCGGAGGAGGTGGTTTGGCCTTAGGTTTGACAGACCAGCGCACAAGCTTGCTGAAAGACACTGCCCCACCCCACCTCCCCTGCTCTCCGGACAGTTGTGCCAAGAGGCTGTTGGATTCGATAGGGTGCCGGCTGACGTACTCACTCAGCTGTTCCTGTAAATCCAAAGACAGTGTCCTCTGAGGACCTTGAAGGCCCTGGGAAGAGGATGCCCAGGTCTCTGGTGCAGTAAGAATAAGCCTCTAGAATCAGGTTTGGAAGCCAAAGCTTGGTCCTCATTCGTTCACTCCCCAGATGGTTACCGAGCACCTACTGTTTGTCAGGCTGTGCCCGATACTGGGGTACGGCAGTGTCTGAAAGGGGCATAGCCCCTGTTCCCACCAAGCTTACACCCTTGAGACTGTTGGAAACCGGAGATTCACATCGGCCTGTCTCTGCCCGAACGACTGCTGATGCAGCTGGGGCTGGGAGAGCCACAAGTGTGGTTCCGTCTTCTGATCCATGGCAGACGTGGGACTGGAGTCCCAATGACATAGTAGTTAGAAACATACCGAGGGCATTTTGGAAAAAAAAATGGATAAAAATAAAATGAAATAAATAAGGGGAATTCAGGATCACTCAGATCTTAGCAAAAATCAGAAGGATGCGCAGAGGTATAAGTAGGTAAGACGGAACCTGACCATTTCTGTTTTGTTTCCTTTAATGTGGGTGAGTTATGGAGTGCTGGGGATTTTACAGTATGACACCATGGTTGTATCTGGGATGGATGGATGGATGGATGGATGGACGGACGGACAGATTTGGAGGGCAGGAAACTGCTACAGAACCTTCTTCCAACTTCTTCCTGTTGTTTAGTGTCATGTTTTGGGTATGGTCAGGGAATGAGCTGTTCCCATGTGAGTGTGAATTTGGCAGATGACCAAACGTACCTTTAAAGCATGATGTTTATTTAACATTAACTGTTTGTGATCTTTTTTTTTAATATTACAGTTCCCTGCCTTCTTAAACTTTAATTATACTTACACATTATGTGTTCTTGGTGCATTAAGAGGTGTATACCCACTATAGTAGCAGGCACATGAGGATTAGATTACTGTGTGTGTGAAGCAAGGTTTTAACGTGTAGAGTAGTAAGGAAAGGTGGGGGGTTGTAATGGGATGTTTTACTACAGCACAGTAACGCTCTTAAGACCAACTCTTTATACTAAATTGTTCCAGGCATCTCTTTGTATTTAATTCCCACCCCTTCACTCGTCAGTGTCCGCTGATGCTTCCTCTTGTCAGTTTACCTGTCGCCGGTGGACTCCTGATTTGCTGATTCCAGTGCACTTTTGTTAGACTTGCTTCTGAAACGTGAATTGGTAAACTGAGTTGGAGATCGCAGGACTTTCCTGTGAAGAATTGATGTAGCTTTTGTGGAAAGACTGGGCCCTCTGAGAGGGCAGGGGTGTCCGTGACACGTTCACTCCCTCGTTCCCAGTGCCTCACGCTGCACTTGGCCAGAGGAGATGCTCAGTAAATGTTTGATGAATGGACTGATTTGTCTGCCCAGCAGCCTGCTTGCTCGTTTCCTGGTTCTTGGCTGCATTCCAGGTGGTCACAGTTGGAGGAAAGGGGCCTCTGGGTGCAGAGACTCGGGCTGTTCTCCCTTTACATAACATGGCAGCGTCTCCTGGGCCTACCCGGCCGCTCTCCCGGGGTCTTGGAAGCGGGCACAGCAGCTGTCATTTTACAGACGTGGAATGTGCAGACTCTCCCCAGGCCAACTGCATCTCCCAACCAGACTGAAAACTCCTCCATACCCTACCTCCACTTCCCCTTTCTCCTTCTTTGAGTTTAACTGTTGGGGGAAACTAGTCGGGTCATACTGGAGATCAACATTGTAAATGTATTGTAGATGATAGCCATTGTTTCAAAACCGTAAGACCAGACTTGCAGGCACTTAGAACCTGGAAGGCAGCTGACTACAAAACCGTCACTAGAGGGTCCTCGTTTTGGAGTCACATGTTCCAACAGTTCACTCCTGAGAGTCTGGCCCCATCACCACCCATTCCTCTCTTTCAAGTTCTTCCCTCTGATCATTTGAGACAAACCCTTGGCACAGCCTAGCTTATACCTACCTTATACTGGTTATTTGATACCTAGCCAAGCAGAATATAGGTTTCTGAAGAAAGGCCTTTTGTGTTGGTTTAATCTGTGTCTGTCGGTTGGTTTAGTCTGTTTAGAATGGCAGGATGTCACCCTCATCTTCATCTGGGCTGGGAAAGTCGTGTGAGAAGTTGGCGGGCGGCCAGTCAAGGGAATGAGCTCAGGCCCGGCGACAGAGAGCCCCTCGGCCTAGGAGGGGGCAGCCTCGTGAGTCTGGTAGCCCTGGATGGGCCCGAGAGGTGGGAGAAGCCAGCACTCAGAGTCGCACAAGTTTTCCAAGCCCAGCTCCCCCAGTGACTGGCTGGCGGACCCAGGACAAGTCTCTTAAACTTTCTGAGCATTAAACCTCTTCTTATAGAAGGGTGTCGTCATCCGTGTCTGCCCACCTCAGGTAATGTAGGCAGAGGGCTTCATAGACGGCTGAGCGCTGTCTCTGCCGGTGACAGGCTTTCTCCTGTGTTGGGTGCTGCTGAAGTTCTGGCAACGCGATGTCCTGGAAGACTTTGGATTCCTTCACATCAGGTGAGAGACCAGTGTTACCCACCATCCACAAAGAGGGACGACTTTTTCCAGCCCTCTCCTTATAACCAGGCTAGGGAGCCTTGAGTTTGTGCCCAGGATGCTGAGGATCTCAAGCTCAGCTTCTAGGGCAGAGACAGATGAGCACAAAATCCATCTTTTAGGGATATCTTAGTTCCATAGACTGGGTAGCTTGTAACCAACAGTAATGTGTTTCCTCTCAGTCCTGGAGGCTGGAAGTCCGAGGTCAGGGTGCCAGCCTTTCTAGGTTCTGGGAAGGGCTGTCTTCCAGGTTACAGACCACCAGCTTCTCCCTGTATCCTCACAGGGCCAAACGAGGACTGGAAGCCTTCTGGGGACTGTTTTATAAGCACACTAACCCATTCATGAGGCCTCCATCCTCATGACCGAATTGCCTCCCAAAGGCCCCGCCTTCTAGTGCCATCACATTAGGGGTCAGGACTTCCATGTAAGAACTGAGGGGGACACAAACCTTCAGCCTGTAACAAGGGACTAGCCATGCAGACCTAAGGCAACATGACGTGGGGACAGCCGAGGACCCGGAGTCAGAACAGGGCGTCTAAAACCTGATGAGAGTGTGGTATGATTCTCCCCCAAGGCAAGGCACAGATGAGTTTGTTAACCGGGAACCCTCTGTCACTTTGATACATTCATTCCGGGAACTTTGAAATGCCTCTGGCAGAGCCATGGAGGCCAGGAGAGTAAAAGACACAGCTCCTGCCCTTCGAGCACACGGAACTAACTTTCACACACTTACGTAGGGAATAGCTGCTGCCCGTGTCTTTGGGTTGAAAAGGAGAGGCGTTCTCCGGCCGTGTGGCCTGGGGACCTGGGCTTACGGATTTCCTCCAGTGCTTGGAGGAGAGCTCCTCCTGGGTCTGAATCAGGAGCCCACAGCACTTCTTGCCCTGTTTTCAGCCTGACAAGTGTAGCACAGCAGTCTCAGAACACGCACACGCACACACGCACGCACACACACACACAGCAAGCTAAGACGGTTTCTCTGTGCCGCTTACCTGTATTCACACACACACACACACAACACACATAACACACACACACACAGTCTTGTCTGTGCCGTTACCTGTGTTTCCTGGACGGTGCTTATGCCGGGATTTTCTTCTCAGAGCTGTCAGAATGCACTTCCTGCCCGGCCACCACAAGACCCTGGCTGGCATCCCCGGCACTGTTTGCAGAGCTCTCTCCTGTGCAGGCAGGGCCAGGGAGAGGCCGCGGCAGCGGCTTCCCAGGTGGCATGAAGCCTGCTGGGGAGTCCCAGCCAGAGCAGGGCCTGCTGCTGCCAGACGCCCCGTTCTAATGAGCAGCCCTTATGGAGAGATGGGGGTGGGATGATGGAAAACATTCATTAGGCCTCACACTGGGAGGGGACTTCTGGTCCTGCAAGTGTAAGGAAGCCAGATCTGGCCAGAGAAGGCTCAGAGCAGCAGAGCTGGGGAGCTAACCAAACGCTCAGAGCTAACATTGTTTTTTACATTGTACTCCTAGACGCTGTCTCATTTAATCTTCATGTAAACCCTGAAGGCTGCCTCTATTTTATAGAAAGGACGCTGAGGGTCAAATGGGTTAACTGACCGGAGCCAGCCCTACCTGAAACCAGGCACCTTGAGCCTGCAGATTCATGGCTTATGGCCACCGAGAGAGAACTGACCCACTCGATTCTGAAATACACCTGGGTAGCGAGGGTTGCCTTGCTAATGAACCTTCATTCTGGCAGGGGCAATGAGGAATCAGAGCTGAGCTAATGGACTGAATTGTGTCCCCCCCAGACTCGTATGTTGAAGCCTAACCGCCCACGTGACTGTACTTGGAGATAGGGCTTTTAAGAGATAATCAAGGTTAAGTGAGGTCGTAAGGGTGGGGTCCTCACATGATAGGATTGGTGGCCTTATAAGAAGAAGAAGAGAGAGAAATCTCTCTCTCCATGTGCATTCACTGAGGAATGGCCACATGAGGGCACAGTGAGGTGTCGGTCTGCAGACCAGGAAGCGAGCTCTCCCCAGGACCCAACCATGCTGCACCCTCATCTCAGGCTTCCAGGCTCCTGAACTGTGAGAAAGTACATGTCTGTTGTTTAAGCCACCCAGTCCCTGGTGTTTTGTAACAGCAGCCTGAGCAGACTGACAGGCTGGTATTAAGTCTAGCAGCTTTTTCTCTCCACCTAAAATTCTTCCACCTACGATGGTAGGTGCTCAGAGCTGATCTGAGCCTTGAAGGCCCAACCCACCTTCTCAGTGCAGCCTTCCTCACCTAAGTAAGGAGCAATCTCTCTCTCCCGTGGGGCCCCTAGTGCCTTCCCTTCCCTCTCTGATGACCAGGCTCCTTTGTATTATTGTCATTTGTGGACATACCTCATCTCCCAAAGAGCCGAAGCTGGATTCCTCTCTGTGTCCCCCACGTGCCTGACCCAGGAGGCACCCCGTAGATGTCTGCTGAATTGAGAGCTCTCCCAGGGCACCCGAGTGATACTTCACTGGTGGGAAGTGCAAAGATTGCCACCAGAAGGCCTAGTGGGTGGCCAGTTGTCAACAGATGAAAGAATCACCATGTCCATCTGTCTACTCCCCTTTTTTTTAACCAGATGCCTTGTTAATGCCAGTGTTCAGATCCTCCTGGCCCTACTTTCACAGGCCCTAGTGCACACTGGCAACGTGCAGCTTTCATTTCCCTCGCCCACTTCCTCTCTTCCCCTCTCCCCTCCCTCCCCACCCCTTGCCAATGATACCGAAGATCTTTGGGGTAGAAGATGCCTTTCTTCAGTGACTGTGGAATTATGCCCACTGGCCTTTGCTTAGAAGACCAGAGAAAAATTCTGTCCAGAGGATGATCAAGAATGGATCCAAGAAGGCCTTCAAGGGCTCTCTCTTATGTTCTAAATCAGTCAGGTAGTTTCTGTGTGACTTCTCTTAAATTCAAAATGCAGGAATCTAATTTTCAGTGAGAAAGAGTGTATTAAAGACCCAGCACCCTTGGCGTGTTCTTCATTTGGGTGCTGGTGACACAGGTATGTTCACTTTGTGCAGATAAAGCTATTAAGGAGTGTGTGTGTGTGTGATACTTCAATGAAAAGCACTCTTTTTAAAAAATTAAAACCCAAAACAACTGAGCCATTTGCTTAGGTCACACAGCTAAAGGCAGGAACTCAGCTCTCCTAACTCTTCAGTTAAGACCTATTTTAGAATCACATCTCAGAGCAAGTAGAGAGGCCAATTTCAGTCTCTCTTGATCTCAGTGTTGCTGGAACTTCCCTCAGTTCCCATGGAGCCGCTCTGCCCCTGAGAATGGGCGCGGTGTCTGAGAGGAGGTTTCTCATCACTACTGAGGCCACACCAGCTCCCTACCTGCTGTCTCTGGTGACTGTGGCCACTGAAGAAATCTGCAGGCAGGTCACATCCTCCCCTTGGTGCAGTGCCCTGGAAAGGGGCCCTGTAGAAAGCCCTCTTGTGCTTGTGTTGGCCTGGATGCCCTGAAAGGAAGGGCAGGTGGTCTGGCCAGGCTGGAGGGTGATGCCCCCTTAGGCCTTATTGGCAGCTCTTTGTCTGGACAAAGGTGACAGATCAGCAGCTATTGATTTAGCTACAGCTCCACGAAGAAGGCATATATAATGAGAAAACATCATATTGTAAATCTGAGGTCTCTCTTAATTATGTTCATTCCTTTCATTCAGCAAGACTTTTGTGTCCCGTGATGACTCTCTGCTGACTTTCTACTGACTTTGTAAAGCTTACGCAGTCCAAGATGACATTTGACCACCTGAAAGCCTGGGAGTGAGGGGATGAAATAAAACTGAGCCCTGACTTCATCCCCCTAATCTGTCAAAAGCTTCTCAGACAACTCTCCCCTGGTGCCCAAGGCCCTGAGCATTAAGCTCAGGCTGTCTGCATCCCAGTCTGGCTTCCCTGCCCCTACGGGTGGTGCTGCGCCTAATTCAGCTGACTGTTCAGCTGTGTTCATGACATCAAACCACCACTCCTCTGTGCCAGGAGCCCCCCTGAACTAGCCAGGAGTTGTCTCACCCACTGAGTCTCAGTGCTGCAGGTTGGCCCCTTCCAGGACCTCCTGAGCCTGTCTTCCTATAACATCTGAAATGTGGTTCAAGGGACAGTACCATCTAGATGTCCCATTCAGGCTCCTAGCTAAGCCAGGGGGTGTGGCTCTTCCCACCTCTTGTGGACCCCTTACCTGTAACCTGGTTAAGTCCTGTCATAGGTGGGCCTGGGGGTAGAACTCCTTATACCCAAGGTGACCAAACTACCTACATCCATTTGTGTCTTCTGCTGTCTGGGGATTAAAAGTAGTGGCCTCTGGCAGGTCATCTCACTACACTGCTGGTGACCTCTGTAGACCCACATTTTCAAAAGGCAACTAATAGCCAGCTCTGTTCCTGGAGGGGGCTGACCCCCACGGGGATCTGCCTCACCCCAGCAAGGGTCAGGAGTCCAGGTGGAGTAAGTTCCAGTTAGGCTCATGTTCTGTGCTAATTTACCAGGAACCAGGAATTGTCATCTTTGAGTTAACGTTGTGCTGTGCCAGCCAGACTGTCCACTTTAATATCTTTTCAATTAGTGAGTCTTCCAATAATAGCATTTTAACAGTGAAGTTCCAAAGAAAAAACTTGTTCTTAATTTTTGTCCAAAAGGGGAAGAGAGACTTCTAATAATGATATCATTATAAATTCTGAAGTGATGATCATTTGGCTGTGCTACAAAATTTGTGGCTAATAATTAAAATAAAGATTTAAGTAAATGCTTTATCAATAAAGTAGATGATAGGGCATATTTTTCTCAGCCAGTGTCAGAAATGGCAGCACATAGCCATGTGCTGAATTGTCACACTGCAAGTCTTTAAAATTCCTGCTGGATTTGAAGGTATTAACAAGTCCCTATCAACATTCTCTGAAGGGTTTTGATGTCATTTTAGCTATTGAGCTAAAATATGTGAACTATTACTTTGTTGATTTTGTTCTTAAACCAAACTGCATTATCATCTGAGAGTGTGTTCTTAAAGTATTGTTAAAAGTACTTTGAAAACTTGTAAATCCCTGTAATTTATGTTTCTCCTGCCTCTGCTGTATCATTCTGTCCTTCTGGTTTTAATTTGAACGCAGTCCTGTCTGGGTGTGTACCTGTAAAATTGTGTTTTTCCAAGTACAATTTACAGTCTTGACCTTAGATTTTACAGTGTTCCTAACCTTCCACGAGCTTCCCCCTATGCTAAGAAGTGGGCTTTGGGTCACCCAGCTCTTTTTATTAGAACAGTCTAATCAAGGTTACTTGAAACAGATCTGAATTTGACATTTCTTAGTTTATCATGTAGGCCTAGGGAGTAAGTTAGGAGGGCTTCCCTGGAAGCCCATTAATTGCATTGCCCCATTTCTTAAAATGTACACAGTTGTAAACCCAGACTGCTTCGAGACAACAGTCTCATTTATCTAAACAATTCTCCTTTTAGACTCAGTGGCACTGATGGAAACACAGATAAGCAGTATGGATCGGAGGAAGGATCTTTCGGAGGCTGTGTTTGCAGAAACTGTTCCCATTCCCCTTGCAATCCTTTTTCTTTCCCACAGCTTGTCTGCATAGGAACAGCTCTATCTACGCTCAGTACCTTCCGTGAGCTAGGTTAGGGGAAGACTGCGGTGGGCAGGACTACAGCGGACGGTATCTTTCTTGTGTGTGAGCTCTGCAGGTTTTAAGGAATATGGCTATTTTGCTTTAAGGGGGAGAGTGAAGGGTGGGGCGTTCTGTTAAAGCAGTGTGTATCCCGAATCCATTCCATCCTCTCTCCGTGAGGAGTCCATGTTTCCTCGGGGATTATAATTTTTCAATGGCTGCAGAACTTTGGGAAACTTTTCCTTAAGTTAGGAAATGAGATTTATTTTCTGCTCCTTTCAAATACCATTTAAGTTAAGTTCTGGTAAGGAGTTACGAGTCTTTTTCCCCCCTCCTCACACTTCTTCAGTGTGTTCTCCGTGGCTCTTACTGACACTCCCGGCCAGGGAAGGGACACATGGGGCAGGCCGGGGCTTTTGGCCACTGACCTGGGGTTCCTCCTGTTCCAGGTAATCGTGCAGTCCGGCCGCCACCCCACGGTGCTGCAGAAGCTCTGCCAGCTGCCCTTCCAGTACTTCAGTGACCCGCGGCTGATCAAAGTGCTGTTCCCGTCGCTTATCGCAGCGTGTTACAACAACCCTCAGAACAAGATCATTCTGGAGCAAGAGATGAGCTGTGTTTTACTGGCCACGTTCATTCAGGTACCTTCTGTGTATGCCTTATTCTCTGGCTTTACATGTAAGCTAGTGCAATTGAAAAGCAAGTGAGCCAATTGTTTATTCTTGTCAGAAACACTTTTTAAAATTTCACGCATTTCTGTGCTTGAAAATTAATTTCTAAAAGATGATGGTAAAACTGGGGTTTGAGTGTTGTATAATTTCTACTTGGAGGATTTCAGGAAAAGGATATTTTTCCAGTTAATGAAACGGTAAACGTGCAATAAGGAAATGTTTTTAAAAGACTGCTTTTAAGTCTTTAACTGTTATATTCATCTTGCCCTTTGTCTAGTTACAGGGAATGGATAGTGACTGATGAAGAAAGATCAATTAAAACTTCTATTCATTTGTAAATTTTTAAATAAGTATTAATATATACACACACAGCCTGTGTGTATGTAATAAAAATCTATTATATTGCTTTTTCTTAGATCTAAAACTTTTAAGTATGGGCCTTATATTTTTCTGATCCAGTTAAATTCTGTGGGACTGGAATCAGAATCAGTGCTGTAGCAAAGCAGCATTTCCGCATCTAAATTAACCCAGTCAACCTACAACAGAAAATCAAGTTGGCTCTTCTTTAATATTTGCTAATAGCTAATCCTGTGATTTTGTTTCTGTCACTATATATTATCATTTGCTGAAAATCTTCCATTTTCTTTCAAATGTTCACCCAAAAGCCAATGTGTTTTTGTCCCATGACGCACATGTGATTAATAGACAATGTTTTCTGTTCATAAAAATGAAACAGAAAGCAGAGCTCTGTATTAGTATTGTTCCTTATTCTGGCTAATACACATAGATCACTTTTGAAAGGATGTAATAGTGCCCAGCTGGCTGGGAGGCTGAAGAGTCCCCCAAGCCTGCTTCACCTTAGACAGCAATTAGCACTTTACATTTCTTAAACTATCCTCTATTAGATGATCAATTAATAAACACACTAGATCAATTATGTTTAGGAATGTTTTATTTTAAGCCTAATTGTTCTGTTTGAGTCTAGGTTCCATTTTCTGAAAAATTTTTCTAAGATATTCAGATATACAGGTAGGATTGTTTCAAAAAACATTGTAGGGTTAAAAATTAAAATCTTAATGAAGTTTTATAACCATCATATCAACATTTAGGATTCTTCATATATTCTTAGCCTTAGGATTAAATTAAATGGAAAATACAATACAGAGAATTTGATGACCGTGATCTTAAAATTCATTCTTTCATTCAGCAGGTAATTTTTTAGTGCCTGTGCTGGGTACTGCTCTAGGCAATGGGAATACAGCAATGAGTAAAACAGATAAAAATTCCTGCCTCTAGAGAACTTTCATTAGAGTGAGGGAGTCACTCAAAAACAAATAAGTAAAATAAATAGCATGTCAGATGGTGTTAAGTGCTGTGGAGAAAAGTAAGGCAAGAGAGGGGGACAGAGCCCGCCAGCGAGGTGCTGTGCAGTTTTTTTACGGCAGGAGCAGAGAGGCCTCAATCAAGACAGTGATATTTGAGCAAAGACAGTTTTGCATCTGTACCAGCTTAGTCCCTTACATTTTCAACTGCTGGAAAACAATGTATAAAAGTATAAATGATACCAGAATCTAAACTAAGGATCATGCATATTACGTGTGTTCATCTGGTATTGATCTCAAAGTACTTCTCATTCAACTCTATTAGATTTAACACGTTTAAATGTGATTTAATACAAATTTAACATACATTTTATTTTAACACACAAATTTTGTAAATGCTACAGAAATTTCTCATAACGCCTATATGGGATGTGTGGGATAACAGCAAGTTAGATTGGTGGAGTTAAATCAAGCATTTTTTCTATAAATATGCTCGAGGGAATGAATACGCATTGGATTTTAGTTTATAAAATGGTTCTGCAAGGTTCCTGTGTTAGATTATTAATAGTTATTAAAAATTACATTAAAAATAGGAGCTAGTAGCTTGTCCTAGGTGTCTGAAAATTTATGTATTATAGATGACATTTATGTTCCATCTAAAAGTAACATTCCTAAACTTTAAGATTCAGCTGCAGAATAGATGGTCCTAAAGGGTATTTTGCTAAGTGCAGTCAGAAAAAGACAATTACCATATGATTTCACTTACATGTGGCATCTAAAAAAAACAAAATAAACGAACAAACAGAACAGAACAGAGACAGACTCACCAATACAGAGAACAAACCAGTGGTTGAGATAGGCAGGTGGGGAGTATATGAAAAAGGTGAAAGGAATTAAGAGGTACAGACTTACAGCTATAAAGTAAAAAGTCATGGGGATGTAGCGTACAGCATAGTCAATAATATTTAATAACTTTGTACGGTGACAGATGGTAACTAGATATACCGTGGTGACCGTTTCAAAATGTATGTGAATTTGGAATCACTATGCACACTGTGAATTAACATCGTATGTCAACTATACTTCAATTAAAAGATTTAGCTGCAGAATATATAAGTGCTTTTATAGTTGTACTTTTAAAAAATATTAAATATCTGTCAATATTTTAAGACAGTTTTGGCTAAGCATTTAGTTTGTAAGCTATAAAACAAACTTGTAGTTTCCACAGGAGGCAACAACCTGGCCCCTGGTGATACTTACAAGATGTGAGTCATCACTATTTGATTTTAATGTATGATAATCTGAACTACGTAACACCAGTTTGTTCAGCTTTTATGTTTGGACTCCAAAGTATTCATGCAGAAATCGTTGTCTCGGAATTCAGAAGCATTTTTAAAGCCACTCTTAGCAAAATTCTCTGTTCATGGCATTGGTATAAAAACATTTTTCTTGTCTCACACAGGATTTTGCACAGACTCCAGGTCAGGCAGATAACCAGTCTTATCAACCCAAAGGTACGTCTCTATTGAAATTAAATGTTATGTGTTCGTTAGCTGGACATTTCTCACTCTACCCTCTGGAAATGTTAGAGAAATCCATTTATTACATCACCAAAAATATTTGTGATTCGGATACCAGGTATATTTCAGGGAATAAAGAAATTGATTTTGTCATCAAGCATGAGTGCATCAGAATATACAGAGAAATCTATGGAAGTAAAAGAAAAGCACAAAACATCTTTATATAATTTATACTCACCTCTTGCAAGATATAATAAATGGTGAATAATTACTGAAGAGCCACTTTGTAATACAAGAGACAATCAGATCATTAATATTGGCCTGCATTACTCACATAAATGCTGAAATTACATAGGTTTGGTTCTCTGTCCACGTTCAGAATAAAACTGTCATTGATAGTAGCCCACATGTCCCCCTAAATTCAAGTACTTGAATTTTTTATTGATAATAAAAAGTGTAAAATTGTTTTACACGAAGAAGAAGGTACCAGATGAGCAGAGTTTGGGGGCCAAAAGATTTACAAGCTCTTTTTTCTTCCCTGTAGCATGCTGAGGTGTTGCCTGTGATCAGAGCTGAGACATAGAATTTTAAAGTGCATATTTACTTTCTGAAATATTCTGCTACCCACACGTAATTGAGAAGTACAAGTTGCTCTTTGTCTGGCTGTCATGACAGCATCTCTGATTAATGAGACCTTAATCTAGATTTTCCCCAATTCTTCCATTAGTTTGATGGTCTTTAAAGTGGCCAGAGGTCTACTCCCAGCAGGACCCTCTAGGGCACCCACCCAGTAGCGCTTACCTGGGGGAGAAGCGAGGTCACCATGGGGGGGGGTGGGGGGTGGGGTGTGTGTGTGTGTGTGTGTGTGTGTGTGTGTGTGTGTGTGTGTGTGTGTGTGTGTGTTTGAAAAGTACATAAAAGAGAATATAACTATAATTGCAACAATATCATGAAAAAATGCCATGTTTTATTGGCTCAGGCACTCAGAGAAGTAAACAGAAAGCTATGCCCCTTTTTAGAAATTCAAGACAACGTCATAGTTGGTACCATTTGTCTAAGCTAGATTTAGTTTGCAAGTTCACTTCTGCCCTAACTCAGTCACTGTCTTTTTTTCTAAGCTGTTGGAGACTAGATCAGCATAATTTGTTACTATTTCTTACAAAACAATCTTCTAAATTTTGAATTTACAAAAATGCCAAGAAAAGTCTTCTTCTAATGTATTTATTTTTAATTGTACGGCAGTTTTTTTGCCAGTAAGAAGTACAGACATTCTTGTTTCTTCCTCTTTCTTCTGATGTAAGAATGAGTGACCATTTGCTGTCTGTTTGTTGGGCAGAGTCCCTGGGGCTGCCTCTGGCTGTTGGTTTCAACTTTCTTTCCAAGGGACCATCTTCTCTGACTTTCATGCTTTCCCCAATTACAATAGGATTAATCAACAGAACAGCAAGTGGGGAATTGTTCTCTACTCTGTTCAGAAAAAAAAATCACTCTATTGGTGATAGCTTATAATACGCTTACTTGATTTTTAAAAATAGTGATGCCTCACTATGTTGCCAGTTTGCACCTTGGACATCTGTCCCCTTTTGCTTAGATTAAATCCCCATAAAATGTTTCAGGATGTTTTGAGTTCAATGCCCAGGTGAACCTCTAAGTTCAAGTATAAAGCAGCTCCTGGTAGCACCACTTCTTACTGCTGAGGAAGAATGGTTTTCAGATGCTGCTGGATGACTGGCCGGCCATGAGATTGTTTGCTTCAATATCCAGTAAAGCTCCTGAGAGTTTCCTGTGCTTTGTTAGGTAACTGAATGCCAGACTCAGGCGTTTTTAAAGTTATGCTTAAGCTAAAATCATGTTTTAAATTAAATATACTATTTTAGAAAACAAATGTTAAGTCTACAAACAGATCTACCCTTTCAAGGCTAACTTAAGGATGGAATATATGACTATCATTTCATTCACCAGACTTATTTTCCCGTATCTTCTTACTCTGGAGTCCAAAAACAATGTTTTTCATAATGTTTTATATAGGGGTTAATGTCTGAATAGGTTAGAAGCACAAAATAGATTGTGATTAATATACTATATATATATATTTTATACTATGGATAGATACAATTACCTTGTTTACTTACACTTGCATCATAGTTTAGATGAAGTGTATGTCTCCATTTGTACTCGGATATCAAAATAATTTTCATTTCTTAAACACTGAAGAATGTAACTCTTTTTAACTTTTTTTCCTCTCAGGAAAATGCCTTGGCTCCCAAGATTATCTTGAGCTGGCTAACAGATTTCCTCAGCAGGCCTGGGAAGAAGCTCGACAGTTTTTCTTAAAAAAAGAGAAAAAATAAATGTTTTGGTTGGTTCTGTATTTGAGTACCCTCATTAACATTTTTAATTGTTCAAACATTCTAACTGTTCCTTGAGGAATTCATTTTCACATGTTTATACTGTGTAGATATGGTACATACTTTGCACTATTTATAATGAATGTAGATACTTTCATGTTCTAATTCTGTAAGTTGAGTTTACTTCATTTATGCACAACATTTTGGAGTTTGGTAACTTACACCCTATGATAATATATACTTTGCATTTGTAATATGGGTGAAATTAGATATAAAATTAGCAAGTCCGTTTTGTTCTTGTAATAAAATAACTTATTCTGTTTCCAATGGTGACTTTTCTTGTTAGGGCAATACAGATTTGAAAGAAAAATGTTAACTCCAACTCCGGAAGTCTCTTAATTAAAGATATACTAAAAGTTAACCTGCTGTAAATTTCCCTTTTTAAGGTTTGGAGTAAAACATGTTCATGACACTTTTACATCCTAATTACATAATATGTTCTCGGGGTGGGGGTTACTTGAAATGAATTTAGAGCATCGTATTCGTTGATCTGCCTAAACTTGCCTAGTAGCCAATTCTAAGAGCCTCCTATAGAAATAGCATCAATGAACTGAAATTATTCTCCAGAATAAAAATTAGTGATCCAAAAAGATCAACCACAGTGAATCACCCTGAAGTATTTTCTCAAATAACTGTGAAATGAAGCAGCGCCGAAGTAAAAGCAAAACAGACGGCTCACAGCGGCTCTGAATAAAAGTTGAAACTACGCCTGTGCGCCGCTCCCAGCAGAACGTGCGGAGCGTCCGCCCGGAAATGCTGACTTTTTCATCCTTGTTCTCATTGTTTCTCCACCTTAAGCCGACGGTCGGTGCTAAGCCGTTCACTGAGTGACATCGGCAATAATTTCTGTCAGATAAGGATCAAACATTACCAAGAAAAAATCTGGTCGGAAAAAATTTGCTCTGAATATGTATCAGATTCAAGACGAGGGACGGGGGTGGGGGTTGAAAATACAACTTTCATCGGCTTTTTAAAAGCAAAATTACCTACCTAGTGTTCAGGACACTTCTCTTTGGAGACTCACAATGCTGCCGAGCTACGTATATGCAGTTTTTACTTCTTTGCAAACAAAAAATAAAGAGATTCAATTTCAAAACAAAACAAAAAAAATGAACGAGCGCATCCCAGTGCGCTCTATGCTCCCGACCCGCCCGCCGTTTCCGTGCAATGGTTGCGGGGCCGCCGCCAGGCTGGACTCCAAGCCGGGGGGCCGCCAGCCCCGGGCCGGGGGGCCCGGCTCTCGGGAAGCCCCTCCCGCCTCGGCGAAGCCGGCTCCCAAGGCTTGGGAGGCGACGAGGCCGCGGATGCCGGACCCAGGAGTCCCGCCGCGGTCGCGCAGAAACCCTTCGAGCCGCGGCCGGGCTGAGGGGGACGACCCGGGAGGCCGAGGGCTGGGGCCCCAGGTGTCCGCGGCCGGCTTCTTCGGCGACCCGCCGCCGCCCGGAGCGCCCCGACCCGGGGAGGAGTTCCCGAATCCCGCCGGCCCCGCGCGTCTTGGGGCGTGGACGCAGAACCCTTGTAGCTGAAAGGAATAATCAAATATTTATAAGATTTCCTGCAAGACGCTTCACAATAGAATATACTTCTTATCTGGTCGGAAATTTGCCAAAAGGCCATAAATAATTGAGACAGCTGTGATTAACCTTCCAGAAACCGTACCAGAATTCGCAATTAAAACATTTAATTGAATGGTCTCATTTGGCCCCCTCGTCCGGGAGGAGAGAGGGTTTGACTGACAAACCCGGCTCCACCCGGCTGGGGAGCCTGCGAGGATCGTGCCTGGGGGCTTCTGGGTGACTCCCGACCCGCGCCGTGTCTGTAGGTCTCAAGTTCCCTCCTTTAATGCTCGTTTCTTCGGCCGGAGTGATTTAAGCTCTAACTCCCCTGGGTTTTACGACTTCTAAACTCTCCTGAGATGAGAAAGTGCGGCGCGCAGGTGAGTGCAGACACATCTTGTTCAAATCTGCAGGGACGAGTGCCACCCACTGGCTTTCTCCTGGGGCGGGGGCCTCTTCCCGGGTCTCCCGAGGCTCAGGGGCCACAGGAGGACCCCCTGGGCCGAAGCGAAAAGCTTCTGCTAGGTCCAGCCTGCAAAGCTGACGATGCGACTTTTCCCCGGGGTGAAGGCTCAAATTTGAGCCAAATAGGAAAAAGCCGCCAGAGGCCGGTGGGCAGCAACGTTTGAAGGCCCCACGCCGTTGCCCAACCGAATGTCCCGCTCTAGGCGGCAGCTCCCTTTCTCGGGAGCTCTACAGGGCTGTCACCCAGGACGCCCAGCAGGATGTAGGAGCCACAGCTTCCTGCTGAGTTCCGGAGTCTCTTCCTCCCTCCCGGCAGTCGGGGGCGCTGTGACCCTGAACCCTGAACCTGGCCCCAGTTGAACCTAGGTCCGAACTTCGCCTCCTATACAATCTTTCCTTCCTTCCCCTGCTGGGAAAACCAACTGGGACATTTCTTCCAGAGCTCCTTGCCACGCTTTCTAAATTCCTGGGTCTCAGTAATCTGGGGAGGGATTACTCGTCACCGTCCCTCTTCTTCCACTTCCCACTCCCTGTTCCCATGCTCTGAACACTAGGTTCTCCTGCCTTCCACACTGAAACCATCCCCTTAAATATCCTGTTTCCCACTGGGGAAACTCTCAGCCTTCCTGAACTCCTGCCCCTCTGCTCCCTCCCGGACCCACTCCCCCACCAGCCGCTGACCTTCTTGACCAGGCCGTGTCCTGATCCAAAAGATGGACTCACCTAGCACTCCAGCCTTTCTAGGCACGATTTCTGCCAGGCGCCAAACTTGCTTTATAAATTGAACCACTCCATACCCAACTCCACATCTGGATCCCAATGGAGTATTTCTTTGTGCCCTTTCTCCCATTACTGCTCTCAGTCTAGCTCCATTTATCTGCATCTTCCATGCACAGTCTCCATCAACAAGGTGCTAGTCTGTAATTGGTCACACAGTCCTCGCTTTTGCACTGAATCCCAGTATCTTGAAGAAAGTTTACCTTTACATCAATCAGACCCATATTTAAAAGCCTCTAATCTTCCCTGCATCAGCTTAATAAACTCTCTGAATTTCCTGCTTTTATCACAACTCCATTGGGAACTTCTCTGCAAATAGTTTATTACTCATTCATTGTTTTCTCTCTCCAGTACGCTGCTATTCAGCTAATTCTCTTGCTCTCTTTGGTGAACACTTGTATGGGAAAACACAGCTAACAATGTGTGCCAATTTATGCCCCACCACCACCACCACAGCAGAATCTCACATTTTCTAGAGAACAATCTTAGACAATGTCTCGTTTAAATCCAGTTTGCTGCTCTGACAAAACTAAGCTTTAAGCTATTCCACAGTCAACACTGAAAAGTTGATTTCTGTTCCACAACCCATTAAAAATTAAAGTTCAGTGGGAATACTGCCACAGGGACTGAATTTCCCAGAATTATGGAGTCTTTCAATATGTATTAAATTTGTGGCATAATAGCCATAAACTTTTCCATCTCTGGGAATCCCTTCCCTGCCTCAATTACATAGAGCTATTCAAATTATTAGATAAATCTTCTGAGAATATCTTATTCTAAAGTGAATCTGTTAAATAACTAACTACGGCTTCCCATCTCTGGCCTCTTTGATTGAACTGGCTTTTTTACTACACAACTGGGTATCTCATTTTAAAAGTTCAGTAAGCATAAAATAAAACACTTGTAATAGTTACAGGTAATTTAATTTATAAAGAAATCCCTACTGTACTGCATGAGATGTTTAAAGATGACCTGGGAACCACTAAAACTGATATTTATTAATGTAACTAACCAACCATAGATCTGACACCTCACCGGGGACCGCTGTAATAAGGCTTCAAAGTCAAACCCTTTTGCTGGAAATCCATATGGAAAACGATGTGCCCCTTTGGGTGGTCAGCAACAAACCAGGAGAAGAGCTTGCGATGTTTTATACAGCAATACAGATAGATAAAGGCATCCTAACACACAATAACCACTTTGGCCTGAGTAATTTCCCAATATTCAGAAACAGACACACTCATATGAATATAAAAAAAGAGGAGTTAGATTTTTGATCTATGGCAAGGGAAGAGATGACTGTAATTAGATAGGCAGGTGTTTCCATTTGTAGCATTAAAAATGCTGCAGTCTGTCAAAAGCAAAATTGCAAAGCTAATTAACAACCATTAATGAATTTTTAAAATTCAAGAACCTGTTATTTCCTTTTTAAAAATGACAAAACCCTATATTCCAGATAAATCAAAAGTTTTCCAAAGTAAGATTCCTTGGGAGTTTAGCCTCCTACCCAATGGCCAGCCAGAAGGTAAAAGGAAGTATCTAGATTTCTGTTTGGGAGGGAATGGTCTAAGTTAAGGGAACGAAGCCTCAAAGAACCTAACCCTGATTATTAAAACCGTTTCTGGGCACTTAAGAGGTAAAGCTGGTCCTCATTAGCCCTACATATCTCTTCCCTTATCTCTAAGTTTGCAGCACCATTTCCTAAATCCTGAAGGGGAATGTTCTCTTTAATTTTTGTGCTCGCATCACCTTGACTTTCAGGAAGTAAAATATAAATGTGGCCCGATTTTCCCACCTCCTCCCATTTTCTTTCAATAATTGCCAGCCAGCTTCCAGCCTTCCATCTCTAACCGGGGGAAGTGGAGGAACCGCTGATGAATCCTGCCATCAGCTCTGCTGAAAAACCTACAGTGGCCTCCGGCTATCCAAGCAGCACATGGCTTCTTAAGAGAAGGCACGTCCTCTATCCGGCGACCACAGCTGCCTCTCAGACACATTTTTCCTTACCAGACACTACCTGAGCAAAGATGACAACTATCCCTTACTCAGTTAGGGCGTTGCCCTCTTTCAAAACAAATCCTGGACAAAGGATACTTGGTCTTTTAATTCAAGACAAGCAAACGGAAAGACAATGCCGGAGATTCTTCAAGAGCACTGGATTGACTGGTAGGCTGGCAGCTTCCTGAGTCTACCAAGGAAAGGCTGGTCTATGAAAAGCACTGTCCCAGGCTGCCAAAGGGTTAAATATTTGTGAAGGGTAAAACCTGAGCCTCCCGGTTTTTTTGTGCTTGCCCGGGGGCCTGCTGGAGATTCAGTATCTCTCTCGGTTATTTCCTGCGATCACTAAAGCCAGTTTTCAAGAAAACAAGTCGCAGGGGTTTGAAATGTCACACCAAGTGACCTGGGCACGGCATATCCAGGGGCCATTCCCAGCCCCCTCCCACCCGAGCCATCCCCCGCCCGCTGCATTTCGGGTCTGGAAAGAAAATAAACCAAGGACACGCCAGACTGGTTCTGGGTGGACTTATTTTCCCTGGCAGCCGCGATCCTAGCGGGGGTTTGTTGTGGCTCCTTCAGTGTATCGCTTGCAGGTGATGCCAAATGCAGATAAGGAGCCGCCGCCCGGCCTTCTCCTCTGTCTAGACGGGGGAATTAATAAATGCTTCGAGATTGATCACGGCTCGCGCATCCACTCTGGGGACAGTGGCGAGGATGAGCCGTCACGGCCCCCTGTTCGCCCCGGGGCCGTGCAGCTCGGCGACAGGGCCGCAGTGTCAGGCAGGCCGGCGAGGCACCGGGGTGTAGGGGTTCGGGACCCCAGACAGACGGGAAGAGAAGCGCAGGGAGGGTCCGAGTGCACCGGCGGAAAATGGAGCGAGGGTCCAGGCCCGGGCCTTGAGGGCCGCCAGGCTGGGTCCTGCTCCAGGAGCTGAGACAAGGCTGAGAGGGAACGACTCGCCCTCGCGAGCCGAACGGCCGCCATTGGAGCATCGCAGGTTTTCCGCCCGAACCGGGTCGCCTTACCCGCGCCGCGGGCTTCTGCGCTGAAACGCCAGGGTAGGGGGCGAGCAGGAGTGCGCCGGCTTCCGGGACGGCCTCGGCGCTCCTGCAGTTGGCCGGGCCTCGCGGGACCGCACGGGGCGCACGGAGCGCAGGGGCCTAGCCCCGCCCCCCAGGTGGCGCCCAATCCCCGCCGGGCCCGCCCCCGGCGGCACGGAAGCACGCGGGCCAGCGGTGCGCGAGGCGCGGGCACGAGCCGTGGGCCCTGCTCGGATCTTGGGCCTCCTAACCCGAGGAGCCTTATTTTCGTTGAATTAAGTCCCAACCCCAACCTACGTTCGCCCAGCCCTCTCGCTGCGCTAACAGCACACAGCAGCAGCATCGCATCGGGTTATTATTTTTTTATTAAGATCAAAATATTTGTCCCACTATGAACTGACTGATCTCACAATAAATAACAATAACTTACGTATTGTTCGGCAAAGGCTCACACACTCTGTCCTCCGTCGACTGATAATTTAAAACATTTTCAAGGAAAGTTTCGTTTCTACTTTTTTTCCAGCAATCATGCGATTTGGGGGATGGAGTGTCTGTTCCTCTGGATTATCCCCATCCTCTTCCCTGCTAGAGCCCGGGCGAAGCCGCCTAGGAGCTCAGGGCCGGGTTGGGGCAGACAGACACCGCATGGGCGAGCTCTGGGCGGGATCTGCGCGGGACCTGCCCTGCGCGTTCTCCACGCCGAGGTGGGTGCGTGGGCAGGGGGCGTGGAAACCCAGCGGCAGCGGCCCCGCGAAGCGAGGGAGAGGAGAGGGCAGAGATAACGCTAGTAAATCCCAAATTCTGGTTTTGTAAAAATAAAAGTCCTCGGAGCAGGGCTCTGCAGTCTGGTAAAAGCAGGTTTCGTCTCGGCGCGTTGGGCTGTCCCAGCCGCTTCTCTCAGTCCTCTCTCTTTAAATAATAATAATTACAAAGGCGAGAGAGTTTTCGGAGCTGGAATGGCCTGAGCATGGGTGAGTCTCATGCAGGGAGCATGCGAGGTCCGCGGGCTGGCGGGGAAGGGTCCCCCTCACGTTTCCACGGGACTCGGCACCATGCTGTTGGGGGTGTCCGGGAGCTGCGATGACAGGGAGGTCACGTCGCTGCCGGAGGAGTTGCCTAGGGAGCCAGACTCGGAGAAGGAGACCTGGGGCAGTGGAGACACCGGGAAGGAGCGGGTGAAGACGTGCCCAAGCTGGTTTTCCCGAGCCGCCTGCTCCGAGTCGGGGGTATCCCCTGGGACAAGCCGCCGGCTGGGAGCAGGCCGTTGAAGTCGGCCAGGTCCCCAAGCGCACGCAGAGGTATGGGGGGTGGGGTGAACTCGGGTTGGTTAATCCCTCGACCTCTCCTGCGAGCAATTAATCCAAGGAGACCTGGTTTAGGGAGAATTACTGGCCGGGTGCGGTTGCAGCTACTCACCCCACAGCGCCCCCCCCCCCAGCCCCTCTTAGGGCTGTCCAGCTCCTCACCCCTTGAGAAACCCCCACCCCTTTCACCTTGGCTAAGTGGCCAAATCCACCCCACCTCCCCAGGAATCCTGAGGTCCGGGCAGGTAGGGCAAGGCCTCACCAGCTGCTGGAAGGCGGGTTGGTCCAGGTCACTCTGGAGGGCGAACTCGCTGAGCGCTTTCCAGGGCGGTTGGTACGTCTGCACCTCGACAGCGCTGCCCTGCACCGCGCTCTCGTGGCGGATGGGGCTGCCCGCAACCAGGGGCGTCCCGGTCAGTCCCTGGAGGCTCTGCGGGACAAGCAGAAGTAGGGGTGGGGGAAGCTCGAGTTAGATCTTGCGTTTCCCACCGCCTTTGAGACTGGGGCTCCAGGCACTGGCACGCGATTTGGAGCCTGAAACGATCTGGGGGAGGTGTACACTTGTCCGCAGCACAGTGAGTCCTCCTTCCCCATTGGAGTTGCCCCGAGCCTGAAAACCGCAAACATAGGCCTCAGTGCTGGAAGCCTACGGGGCAAGGGAACGACAGCGAGACCTGCGTTCTCCTCCCTCTCCAGGTTTGTAAAGGGAAAGTGTTCAGTCAAGCCGAAAGGGCACAACCCGCCCCGACTAGCGGGCGCGGCACTACCATGCCGCCTTGGGCTCCCAGATGGGCCATGGACCCCGACTCAGGTCTGCCGCTGGGACAAGAAGACCTGATTTCAAATACAGTAATTAAGGAGGCTTCAACCCCAAGGTAAGCTTTGCAAGCACAAACACAAGCTATCTGGAGAGTCCAATTCCCCCTGGATATCCCGCGAGCCGGCCCAGAAAACGGCACCTAGACGGCACGGCGCGGCGCGGCGCGAACCCGAGGCCCCACCCGATCCGATTCTCCAGCACCCTGTCCCACACCGTCTTATCGTTGTGCTGCTGCTGCTGCAGCTGCTTCATAAGGATGGATTTCTTCTTATCCTTGCAACGCTTGTTCTGGAACCAGACTCGGATGACTCGCGGGCTCAGGCCGGTCATCTCCACCAGCTGCTCCTTCATGAGCGCGTCGGGCCGTGGGTTGGCGGCGTAGCACGTCCGCAGAGTGTGCAGCTGCTTCTCGTTGAGCACGGTCCGCACGCGGGTTGTCTTCTCCGTCTGTTTGTGCACATGCGGGCGCAGCGAGGGCTGCCGGCCGGACCCCGGGTCTGCAAGGGAGCCAGAGGTGTGCGAGGGGCCGCCACCCACCCTCCCCGCGCCCGCCTCGCGGCGGCCGAGTCCTCTAAGACCCGATTTCGTTTCACTTTTATTCCCTTTGTTTCGCTTTATTGTTCAATTGCCTCCCTTGCCATCTGTTCGCCCTACCCAGAGAAAGGTGTGTATTTTTGTCCCTTCCCCAGTTCACCGAAGGGCTCCCCGCAGCAATCTCCTGCCGCGCAAGCAGGGCGTGGGAGTTCTGAGCTAGGCCTGTGTTGGACGAGAGTGGCGGCTCCCGGCTGTGCCTCCTCCACTTACCAGACCCTAGGAATGCCAGCATGGGCCCGGCGGGACGAGGTAAGCCCTCCGGAAGAAGTCGGCGTTTCAGAGGAAGAGGGAGGAGGCGCGCCAGGGACTCAGGAGGGGGAAGGAGACCCACGCGGACCCTGAGCGCCGCGCTGCGTCGGGATTAGGAGGCTTGCCTCCCGCTCCCCACGAGCCCTTCCCTCTGATTCAGAGGCCGCTAGGACCGGGCGGCGTGTCGTGAAGACCCGGCCTGGGGCTCGGGTGGGCCTCCAGGGCCTGGAACGGTTCCTTCCCGCCAGCCCTTGGGCCTCGGTCCCCCGGGTCTCCTCCCTCAAGGTTCCAGGTTCCCTGGACCAGCGGCCACCCTCCCGGCCTCCGCTCAGCCGCTGGCCCTCTCCTTACTTAGCCTTGGGTTCTCTCAACCCCAAGTTGAGAAGAATTGGGTATGCAGGATCTGACTCCCACTGCCCACAACCCGCAACAAACAAAAGGGAGCCGGTCGAGACCAGGGTGCACTCAACACTGACTTCATCCTGTTTCACACCCCAATCTGACCCAGGTCTACATACGCTTAGATATATGCCGCACTGTTTCCATTTCTATCCCCTTCCAGGCATCTCTAGGTCTAGATAAATATTTACAAATAGCCAGTCTAGCCCAATTTCCTCATTCTATAGGGGAGTAAAGGGAGGACCAGAGAGAATAGGGAGCACTTCAAGATCACACAGCACCCAGAGGCTCAGCCTGGTCTAGAGATTGGTGCCTCAGGTCTGTGGCTACTTGCTGGTAACTGCTCAGACAGGGGCACCATCCCTACCTGGTAATACCCCACACACACTCCTTTCTGGGCATCTTCTGATTAGGACCCAGGGCATCTCCGAAGGTGTTTTCAATGATCCCTGAGTCCATTGTGCCTCTACCCTTTCCCCACCAAGAAACGTTTGGTTAAGTTGTTCATCAAACTGGGCCTCAAAACACAAATGCAGACTCTCGATCTTTGTTGGGTGGTCAGCCTTCAGAGCTGTCTTTATGGGTGGGCTTCTGGCTGGCTGAGCCCAGCTCTAGGCCGGGAGCTGTACTCTACATGCATACCCTCAGGCAAACCTATCTTTCCTCTCTGCCAACATACACACTGCTTGAAATTCCCAATACAAATCCTTTAGACAAAGTCACCACTTCGGATTCCCTGTCGTCATTCACCTTCCTGCTCCTAGTACCATGTCCTACATATTCCTGATCACAGAGAACACAATTCTCCACAATTCCTTACCCTCACACATTCATACACACACAATCCCAGCTCACGTTTACCCACACGCAATTTTCTCCCGGCACACACGAACGCACAACTCAGCCTGGCTCCTAGCACACAGTTCTGCACTCACCCAGAAAACCCTACAATCCTCTGCAAACGGAAATATACCCAAGTGACAACTTTTCGTCCGAGCACAACCATCCCCCTAGGAACATACACACACACACATTCACACCCGCGCTGGCGGCTCAGGGCTAGGCGCGCTCGGCTTACCTGGCAGATGCAGGCCGCGGGCGCCGGGGAGCGGTCCAGGGCTGCGCGGGCTGCCGGCCGCGGCGCGCTCGAGCAGGAGGCCGTGGTCCGCGCGGCAGAGCAGCTCGTGCTCCCTCAACGAGAACTCGTCGCCGGGCAGCAGCTGGCGGCTGCACACAGAGCAGCGGAAGCACTCGATGTGGTACACGCTGTCCCGCGCCCGCATCACCAGATCGCTGCTGCTGAAGCCCACCTGGCACTTGGCGCACTTGATGCCGAAGAGCCTGCGGGCCCACGGCGCGGCCGCTGTCAGCGCGGGGCCTGCGACCGGCCTCGCCTCCCGAGCCGGATCGGCTACGCGCACTCACGCCCAGGACGCTTTGTGGCCCAAGGGAGACTGCGGGGACCGGCCCTTGGAGGGTTCCCAGGCTAGGAGGTGGCAGCGGCGTGCGTTCGGGATGGGGGCGGCCTTCTCTCCGCGCGGGGGCGCACAGGCAGCCCGTCAACCCTGAGCCCGAGCCCGAGCCCCAGCGGGCGGTGGCTGATCCCGGGCACCCTGGGACCTCACCTGACATAGTCCCGCTTGCAATAGGTCTTCCCGTCTCTCACGAAGCACGTGCACGTCTCGTCAAGGTACTGGCTGCACTCGGCGCACTTGAGGCAGGCTGCGTGCCACTCGAGGTCGGGCGACACCCGCAGGATAAACTGGTCGTGGATCTGACTCCCGCAGCCCACGCACATGGCCGTCCCGGGCTTCTCTGCCGGGGAAGGACGCGGAGCCCGCGTCAGGCCTGGCTGCCCGGACCTCAGCCGAGGCCGCTCCAGCCCCAACCCAAACCGCTCGCGCTCTCGCTCTTTCAAGAATTACAGCCACAAGGAAGAGGAAATGGGCTTCGTAAAGGTCCAGACAATTGGAAACGAAAAAACAAAATCTTCTGAATTTGCGAGGGCTTTTTGTCACACCCCACCCCACCCCAATTTTTTCTCTATTACATTCACTTGAACATAGTCATTTTATCGATATATCTTGTAACTAAAAGCTAACACGCCAGTGAGAAGAAAGAGTAAATAGATATTTAAGCCCTACCGACGCCACCGCATCGATACTGAATGGTGATGTGCCGGCATTTCCGTCCGAACCCTCCCTCTCACAGTGACTCCCTTCTATCCCAACACAGACACATCAGCTTTAAGCGGAGTCTCCGCTCATCCTCTTTGACATTTCTCAGTCTAAATATCCGAGATCAACATAAAGTAATCTTCCTCACTTGAAGGACCGAAAGACAAGCAAGCAAACAAAACCCCCCTCATCCTTAAATCAAACCTTAGCGCAAAACAGAAGCAGATTTCACAGCCTGAGGTCAGCCTAGCAGGCTCAAGAAAAAGTGTTTAATTATAAACGAAAACAATAGGATTCCGAAGGAAAAGTGGTCCCGCAGGAAAACGCATTCGTTTTGTTTTTTCTCTCCCGGTGTCCTGTCAAATAGAAGCCACTTGTAGAATCCGCTAAACATTCTTCTGCATTAGAAATACTGCATATTAAGCACGCGCGCGCACACGCATACACACACACACACACACACACACAGAAAGACTTACTCTTGGAATGATCCCCCATAGTACCCAGAAAAGGATAATGAAAAATAATATCCACCATGCAGAAAAGAGATGTGCGCAAAGCGTGCGGCCAGGGGCAGAAGGACGAAGGTCGCGCGCCCAGCCTCGGCTCTTTGCTAACTAACTCCTCCTGCCCCGCGGAGTTGAAGGAGCGATTCCGCACCGGCCCGCACGCAGCATGACGTCAGCACGCACTCGCCCCGGGCCGGAGCTGGAGGCGGGACCTGTGGCGTCACGAAGCTTCCCCAGAACCGCGGGGGATGCGGGGGAGGTGACGGGGACCTGGGGGCGGAAGGGCGGGGTGGGTTCGGTGGAAGGCGGGGGTGACGGGAGATTGGCTGGAAGGAAATGGGCAAACCCTGATTGGTCCGGAGTGAACAATGGAGCGCAGCCCTCTCCCCCGAAATCTACAAAGATCCTCACTCCGGCCCCGGGTCGGGCAATCCCGGCTGGACCTTGTGTCACCGCTGAGCGGTCTCCCCCGCCGCTGCAGCGCTGATCTTGCCCTTAGACTCACGCGGCCGTCTCCCTAGGCGCGGTCGGGCGGGGTGATGGATACCTGGGGAGTGGAGAGAGGCCGTTCCTTTAAATGCTTCCTTCTTTCATTTAAAAAAACAAACAAACAAAAAACACTCTCTCGGGATGAGAGCTAGAGGGAAGCGTGTCTGTTTGGACAAGACCATCACTATCCAGCTGGTCACCTTCTTCCTCTCAGGCGCCTTTGTTCTCGGGGTCCAAGCTAGACAGAGGTTGAGGGTTTAAACTCTATTTAGACATCCCCACCCGTGCGCCTGTGGAAAACTCCAAGTTGGAGCATTAGGTGGGTAATGCCAGACGCAGAATCCGAAGACGCTCACCGGATCCAGATTCGAGCCTTGACTTGCATTTGGGGCGGAGGTGTAATTTGACACGGACTCCCCCCATTCTTTCCCCACTCGAATCTCACAGCTCCTTCTAGGAACAATGCTGGGGTCGAACGTGTGTCCCACTTCTAGAATAAACGATATTTATAAACTCTTCTGTTTTATTTCAGAAACGAACTGCAACGCAATAATCAGAAACAAATGTGGCGCGCGGGGTAATTTACTATCTGTGCAGCGGTTTGTCGGTACTTAGAAAAACTGCGATTTCTGAGTAGTCCAGGCATTTCTTTCTTTCAAAGAAATCGCTGTGGTTTTTGTCTGAAAGGGTTCAAAGACTGGCCCATGAATTATAAATAACATTTACCCAACCATGGGGCTGTTGTTTTCCCATTAAAAGGTGTACTAAGAACTTAGTGCGAGCCTGGGAGGGGCGCAGGTGGACGCCTGGGGATAAAATGCACCGGAATCCCAGACCCACGTCTGCCCAAGGGCGCCATCGAGTGCTGTGGCCCTTCTGCTAAAAACCTAAAACTGGTTGGCCTCAAGCTCTGGGCTGCTCGCCGGGAAATGGGTGCAGCCAAGTGCGCAGGGAGAGCCCTTGCAGACAGCTGGGTCTAGGCCCTCAATGCACACTGAACTCACTACTCCGCGATGGCCTACCTAGCGCCTTAAGTGGAGTTCCCGTCATCTTGTGAGGCTTCTAACCACTGCCACCACCTTTGGAACATCTGGTCGTCACACTGGTTTGGTTCCTGGGCATAGCTTACCAGCCGCTGTGCCAACAGGCCGTCTCTTACGTCCTTTGGCCGCTAGCATCCCAAACAGTGCTCACACTGAGTGTGGGGAAAAGGGGCAGAGGGGAGAATGCTCCGTTTGAATGAATGAATGCCTTTGAATGAATGCGTTTAAATGAATGTCTATGCGTTTGAATGAATGTCTATGTAAATAAACAGGTTTGAGAAGGGAGGGAGCGGGTATGGGTGGGTATGTCTGTGCCATGCTGCTCTGTGACCTCAGGCATTTTATTTTACTTCTATGTCCTTCAGTTTCTTCATCTGTAAAGTGGGAGATAAAAATAGTATCTACCTCTACTATTGTAAGAATTAAACAATTCTGTAGAAAAGGCTTAGAACAATATTTGGCACATAGGAAATACAATACGAGTTGACTATGATAATTATCATCATAACTTTATCTTTGTGTTGGGAGCTTCTCTGTATACCATGCCTTTCCCATGCTCGGTTCCTGCGTGTGCCTGGGTGTGGAGGGGAAATCTAGGTATATCTGTGTCTATGGCATCTGATGATTTCTTTGTGCATTTCCATGTGTGCTTGCTCTGTGTGGGTCTCCTGCAGAGATGGGAGATCAGAAAGTGTGGTCCGAGTGTCGAGTTTGTGTACAGATGGTGTCTGTGTGTCTGCGTACATAGTCTCAGAATAGGGGGTGGCATGTGGTAACGTATGACTCTGCAGTGAACTAGGAGGTGCTCCTGGCAGAAAATCAGTAACTCAAGGGTTCAGGCAGCCAGGAGGGGGCGGCTCTGGGCTGGAATCCTAGGGCTGGACTTTAACACTTTCCTGCCAAGAGGAGAAATTTCTCCTGCTCAGGAGCTCAGGAAAAGCAGTCCTTTGAGACCCTATTAGGGAGGAGGGAGAGATGGCGACTTCTGGGATGTCAGATAGGAGGGTCAAGAACTAATATTTGTTTGGGCTCCACATGTGCAAAGCCCCTGTTATTAGCCTATGGCATCTTTATAGCAGTGTTAATGAGGTCAGTAGTATCAGACTCATTCAATCCCTGAGGAAACTGAGGCTTAGGGCGGTAACATGATTGCTTCTGGTCACAGGATAAGTTGGAGCTGGAGTTCAGAGCAGGTCTGCCTGGCTCTATCTTCCTTGCTTCTTTCACTGTGCAGTGGAAGACCCACATGAATGTGGTCCTATTACCCACCAGCTTCACTTCTCTGGAGCTGTAAATCCGCGAACCAGTTTCAAGATCCCTCCATGTGCATCTCCTGGGTCACAGCCACCCTTGGAAACCCAGCCCTGGAGCAAAAGAAGAGAAAATCCTTTTCCCCCAGCACAGCTATAAGGTGCCGTTGATCCGGCCCTGCCCTTGTTCTCTGCCTCCTGGCTGTTCCCAGGGTCCTCTCCTCCATGTCCCAGGCTATGGCACTCAGGGGATCTGGCTGCCTCCTTTCCTGGGTTTTACAGCACTCTCTACCCTCACTCAGAATAGCAAGCACCTTGAGCTTCATAGCTCTGTATTATCCAATAAAACTAGCCCAGCTATGACCCTCCTCCTGGGAAGGTTTCAGAAGTACAGGGAAGTCTCCTTGGATTCCTTCTCCCCAGACCTCCCACACCTCATCACTGCTGCCTTAAACTCTACTCACAGTTCCCCTAAAAGACAGGCTTACTGTGCAGAAATCCTTGAGAAAGAACAGAACAGGTGGTCACTCGCACTACAGGGACAGCAGCTCCTACCCTGGGAACAAGACCTGAGAGAAAGAGCGGGAAAGTACGAGGCCTGGGGGCCCAGGCCGGGGTGGGAGGGTCACAGAGCAGGCCGGTCACCTAAAAGAAACCGGCCTCTAGTATTTTCCAGTTTTGTTTAGTCAATCCCCTCCTCCTCCTTTTTTTTTCTTCTTCTTCTCCTTCTTTCCATCTAGAACACTAGAACCAAAAGGCCCTTGTTTGACAGAGAAGAAATCGCAACCCAGAGAGTAGTTGTCCTCCCCCTGACTGTCCCGCAAGCCCAGGGGCCCGGTGGGGGCCCAGCAGCGCCTACAGGCCCACCCGTGCACGCACACCCTCACCTTCCTGCCCAGCTAACTGCCTTCCTGTTCTTACACACTCAGGAGAGCTTTACCTGCCGGGAGATGTTTTGTCTCCTATTTTTCATGGAATCACATGTGTAGGGAGGGATGCTGGGCCTGACCTACATCTTGTCTCATCATCACCATGGCTAACATAGAGGGCTCAGATTTGGGGCCACCTTGACACACATGACTACTCGTATCTTTACAACAGTTCCAGGAAGGAGTTACTGTTGTAAAATTATCCCTATTTCACAGATGAGGAGACTGAGGCTTGGAGATGTTAAGTTAGTTGTCCCCAGTTACATAGCTGATGGAGCCAGGATTTGAACCAGTCTCTCTGCCTCCAGAGCTTGTTGGCGGAATCATTATACTATCTTGCCTCTGAATCCCTCACACAGAACATGTCACAGGCACAGTGCCCACCCAACACAAAGGATGCTGTGAGTATCAGAAAGGAAACTGAGGGCCAATGACCTGTCACTCATCCTATAAGTGACAGAGATGGAGCTGGAAGCCAGACCAGGGGTCTTCCCGAGGGATTCCCTAAGGATGGGATTCTGCCATCACCCACCTGAGGACCAGGCCTCTCGTCTGGCTCCTGCCTCCATCTGCCTCTCACCCCCATGCCCTTGGCTTTTACTTTTCTCCAAAGGCAGTTGGAGACATTGTACAGAACAGACCAGACAGGCCCTCAGCAGCCACACCACCAGCCACCACAGGCTGCTGAGATTTCAGTTTTAGAGTGGGAGCTGGCACCATGTTTCAAAGAAAGCATCTGAGGCCTGGGAAGGGGAAGAAATTTGGCAGCTCAGGGTCAGACTCCAGACCTCCCGCCATCCAAGCCCATCTTCTGTCTCTAGGCTCTCTCCCTCACTCTTTCAAAAAGTTTTTTCTTTTTCCTTAGAAGGAGACACTGGGGATTGAACCCAGGACCTTGTGGGCACCAAGCACACACTCTAACCAGTGAGCTAAGGCCACCTCCTTCCCAGGCTCTCTTGCTTGATCCCTACCAACTTCCTTTGAGCCAACAGGCACCCAGGGGCTCTGCCTGGCCCCTCTCCCTCCTTCCTGAGCCCCTTTCTCTCTTCCTAACTTTCATGGAGCACTTGCTGCAGGCCAGGCCCTGGGCTAAGCAATTGTAGAAGTTCTCCCTTAGAGCTCCCAGCACCCCTCTGGGCAGCATGGCTACATCATTTGCAGATGCCAATGCAAAATGAAAGGCGGGGCCCCTTGTTGAAAAATTATTACGAATTTCAAGACAGCAGTGGCAGAACAAGAAGAAGCGGAGGGCCTTCGGACCGCACAGGTTGCCTCCCATGAAGCTGACCCTGCCTCTGAGGCAGGTTCCAGTACCATCTCTCAGCAGCTCAGAAATGAATAAATTAATCATCTTCACAAGTTAACACAGCTGGTAAGAGGTGGGACTGAGCCCCTGGCCCACAAGTCCGTGAGACTAGTTAGGAACCTGTGCACTTGAATCTGTCCAGATGGGAAGGATCTTGTTTGTTGGTTGGTTACTTTGTTTACAGTGGACATGTGCCAAGGTCACTCTGCATTAAGAAACCCACGGTCTGTAGCATTGTCATCCTTTGAAGATCAATACAGTCATTACAGAAGGATGAGAAAAATTAACCCCCGTTTTAAAAAAAAAAACACACGGATCCTTTGTTTCTTTCCAGATCACACCCTGGTAGCTGCAGGGATCACCCAACAAGCCTGGATCTCAGGAGGGGAGGGGGCCATGGGAAGGAGCTGTGCAGAAGGCTTTGGGACAGTTGCATTTTTCCTGTCTTTCCAGAAGGGGGAACCCAGCTGGCTCAGCATGGCTTGGGAGTGGTTCTGAACAGTCTGGCCCAGGAATTCCTGGCTGGCTCCTGCCAGCCTGCAGCCTCGCGGCGCCTACCTTCTAGTGTTCAATTTTCTCCCATAATTATCCCTCCCCTTGCCTAGGCTGGGTACTAGGCAAAATGAGAAAGAAAGGGAGGTGGGGAAAGAGGGAGAGACTGAGCTCCAAAGGGAATAGATTCACCAAACCAGGATTGAGTGGCTGTTAGGAGAGAAGCCAGCCTCTTGCCAAAAGTGCCCTGGATGGCCCTGGATGGACGGGGTGCCCTTCACCGAAATGAGGCAGCCTGATAGGGAGGAGAGGAAGATGCTGATGGATAACAAAGAGTTTCTCCTTGTCCGAACTCTAGCCTGGCTTCTCTGAGACTAGACCTCAGTCTAAGCCTGTAAAGGTTTGAGCAAACCACTCACAGTTTCTAGCATCTCAAGGCCACATCTCTAGGAAGAGCCAGGCCCTCCTTAAAGTACCTGTCTGAAAAGACTGAAGGCTGCCCAAAGAATTGACTTTTTCCATGTTTCCAGCCTCTGAGGGATGAGCACCTGTTAGCAAACCCAGCTGTGTTTTTTACGGACCAAGTCCTGCTTCCTGCTTTTTGTAATTTTTCACTTCACTGACTCTTCTGAGTCCCCACTTACGCCCTCTGCACTCCCTTCTTCTCCCTTTAAAATGCCCAGTCACCTCTGGACAGATCAGAGCTGAATTCAGTTCACATGAGACTCTTCTCTCCTTTGCAGTAGATATTGCTAATTAAAATCTGTCCCTGCCACTTTCCCTGGTGTCTGGCTTTGCTCCCCCTGACTTGGAGTCAGTACTGAGAAAAGGGCTACTATCGAGCCACGACCCAGAGCCGTCACAGGAACACCGAGGAGGGAGCACAGTATAGGATGGTTGGAAAGGCTTCTTGGAGCCCGCGGCATTTCATCGGAGCCCCGCAGGATGAGTATGATTCTTCTAGGTAGAAAAGGAGCAGCCAAGTCTGCGTGGAAGAGGAAAGAGTCTCACAGACAGAGGGAGGAAGTAAGTGAGTCAAGTGCATTTGGGGGGAAATGTGAGCAGCTGGGAGAGGCTGGATTCAGGAATAAATAAGGACAGTGGTGCAGGCAAAGCCATAGAGACAGGGAAGACCCCAGAACCACCCAAGGCAGGGCCATGTCGCTGGACTGTCACAGAGGAGTCAGCACGAGCCAAAGGTTGAAAGGGAAGTTCAGCTCAGACTGTGGGGAGCCTCAAACTTCCACTGAGGAGTTTGAGGGAATTCTCTCAGCAAAGGAGAACCTCCATGATCCTGTGATCCTACTGGTGAGATGGGAAAATGGCTAGAATGTAGCGGTGCTGTGGGAAGATTAACACATGGATGAGTCACGGGAGGCAAGAGGTAAAAAGGACATGAGTCAGCAGTGGGGTGGGGGACGGGGACGCTATGGCCAGCTCCTGTCTCCATCCTGAAACCTAGAAACGGGCAGATCAAGAAGGCTGGTTTGGGGGATTGGGCGGATGGTGATCAATAAGGAACTCTTAACCATTTCCTTGTGAAGGGGAGCATTTCTGTTTGTAATCTTGAGGAAGGAGGAAAAGAATGCCACTCACATGTAACTTACTTGTTAAAGATATTGAAAAATACATCTGGGTTGAGATAGAGACACCAATGTAAGTTGGGAGCGATCCTGCTCTGTGAATTGTATCCTCTGGGGTGGGAGTGACTTCAGGCTCTCTCTGCTGCGCTCCAGTGCCCGGGGCTCAGAGAACATGGAAGCGGAACCAGAACTGCCCAGGTGCATGTATTTCTAGATGCAAATTAGAGGAGCTGTCAGCTAGCAGAGTTCAGTGGGGTTTTCCAGAATATTGTAAAAAGTCCTCCGTCCTGCACAGACATGTGGGTTTAGGTCTTCTGACTTTGGGGGTGGGTTTCAGCCCTTGTACCAGCCATAGATGCTTGCCTCTATGATACCAAAGCAAAAAGAAAAGGAAATATCATATATCCTCAAACGGGAAGATGCCTCTGAGTAAAGTTATTGTCTTGACCTTTAAGGGTTTTGGAGGGTGTCTTTGACTCTTTCCAGCACATTTGTCAGAAGGTAAATGTGTGTGTGTTTTTCTCATAACAAGGACCACAAACCCGTGTCCTGTTTTGTTTATCCATCACATGGAAATAAAATAAGAATCATAAATGACATCAAGTGTGTGACTCTACCCAAAGCTCAAGGAGCGACAGTTTTTCTAAAGAACCTACAGAGAATCCTCTTTCACTGGAAAACATCTTCTGGAGGCTAGAGTTACCAGCCATTCCAAAAATAGATAACAAATGAGATAATAGAAGCTGGGTTGTCACCTCTTGTCCAATGGGATTATCCTGTGTCTAATCATGGACAGATTGTGATTAATGTGATTGCGGAGGGGGCATTAATCCGATTCAGGAGGGAATCCAGGCAGATTTTCATCTCCTCCGAACGTGTAATTGGTTTGGAGGCAGCAGAAAAGCAGCTTGGACCCGATTTTGCCGCATCACTGTGATGAGGTCTATTTTGATCAGCTTGAGTTATGGACAATATAAATTATTTATAGCCACTTTAGACATGCCTTACACTTGTAAAGACCTTCAGAACAAAATAATAACACTCCTCCTGCTGTTGTAGGCATCTCATTCAGCTGAATCCTGGTGCCCACAGCTTGTAAAAAACAAGGAAGAGAAGAGATTAAAGGCCAGTAGGTTCTGCATCAAGTCCTAAGCGAGCATTACAAAGGGCAAGAGGTTGAGCCAGGCCAGTGGAGGAGGCTGACTGCCGCACATTGAGTGGTCCTGGCCCTGAAGGGATTCGCTCCAGATGGGAAGATGCACCCAGACTCAGGAAGGCCCAGGCAACCCCAGAAGGCGGTAAGTGGTAAGACTCAGACAAGCTGAGTATGGAGGAGAATTCCGTGAGCTGGACAGGGTTCACGAAGAAGGTGGGATTTGAGCGGGGTCTTTAAGAGTGAGAAAGCGTCGAATGTGGCCTGTGAGTGAGGAGGGAGACTGCAGGAGCAAAGCCTGGATGCAGGCCTGCACTGGACAAGGGAACGAGGCCTGGGTGGAGTGGAGCGAGGGGAGGGGAAGGCGCTGTCATTTCCTGAGCAGCCTCCACGTGCTGGGAGCTGGCGGGTGCATCACATACCTCACTCACGCCTGTATTAGCAGGGAGCTTTGGGCTAAAGAAGCCCAGCTGAAAGGGTCAGAAACAGAAAACGAGCTGGCTCAACCAACAAGCACAGAGGTAGGGCAGACCCTAGAGGAAGATGACCCCGGGGGTTCATCTTCAGATGACGTCAACAAGGTCCTTCTATTTCTCTGCTCTACTGTCCACAGACTCAGCTTCACCCTGAGGGTGGTTCTTATAGTCACACGTTGGCTGCCAAATTACACGTGTTTCCACTATCTATGACCAGTGGGAGAAACTGGCTTCTGGGGGCTCTCACCACAGAACAAGAAAGCTTCTTTTCAGAATCCCCTAGAAAACCTCTTTTCTGTTTCATTGGCCCACCTTGGCTTAGATCTGTCCATTCCTGAGCCAATTACTGACAAGAAATTTAGGATTCCCTTATTGGCTTAGACTAATCAGCACAGGCATATACACACCATGAGTGGGATATTGACCCATGATTAAGAACTCGGTCTCCAGGAAAGGACTCATATGTGTTCATATAGATTATATATGTATGTGTATACACACACACACATACACACACACACACACAAAACATATATGTTTATATTAAATTTCACCATATAAAGTATAGCAAATAATTTACAAATAAATAATAAGATATGCAATACTCTGTATTATAAATTTCACATAGCCAACTGAGTCTCACAAAATGCTTTCATTGATTTCTGCCAAACTCTTACTAATTTATGCTTGCATAAGTAAGTAGATAAAGAAGTATCTTTTCTATAATTTAGTAATAAACAATTGTAAACATATATTAGAGTCAGTTTATTTCAAACAGAAATATTTAAAACCCTGTCATGTGTCAGGTCTACATGAAGAAAACCATCTTTTTTTTTTCCTTAAATTGAAGTATAGTCAGTTACAATGTATCAGTTTCTGGTATACAGCATAATGTCCCATCATGCACATATATAGATATATTTGTTTTCATATTCTTTTTCATTAAAGGTTATTGCAAGATATTGAATTTAGTTCCCTGTGCTATACAGAAGAAATTTGGTTTTTTTCTCTATTTTTATATATGGTGGTTAATTTGCCAATCTCAAACTCCCAAATTTATCCCTTCCCACCCTCTTCCCCCAGTAGCCATAAGATTGTTTACTATGTCTATGAGTCTGTTTCTGTTTTGTAGATGAGTTCATAGTGTCCTTTTCTCTCTCTCTCTTTTTTTTTAGATTCCACATATGAGCGATATCATATGTTATTTTTCTTTCTCTTTCTGGCTTACTTCACTTAGAATGATGATCTCCAGATCCATTCATGTTGCTGCAAATGACATTATTTTGTTATTTTTGTGGCTGAGTAGTATTCCATTATATAAATATACCACAGCTTCTTTATCCAATCATCTGTCAATGGATATTTGGGTTGCTTCCATGTCTTGGCTATTGTATATAGTGCTGCTGTGAACATTAGGGTGCATGTATCTTTTAGAATTAGAGTTCCCTCCAGATATATACCCAGGAATGGGATTGCTGGATCACATGGTAAGTCTATTTTTAGTCTTTTGAGGAATCTCCACACTGTTTTCCATAATGGCTGTACCAAACTACATTCCCACCAGCAGCGCAGGAGTGTTCCCTTTTCTCCACACCCTCTCTAGCATTTATAATTCATGTCCTCTTGAATGATGGCCATTCTGACTGGTGTCAGGTTATACCTCATTGTAGTTTTGATTTCCATTTCTCTGATAATTAGCGATATTGAGCATTTTTTCATGTGCCTATTGGCCATTTGTATGTCTTCATTGGAAAACTGCTTGTTTAGGTCTTCTGCCCAGTTTTGGATTGGGTTTGTTTTTTTGTTATTAAGTTGTATGAGCTGTTTATATATTCTTGAAATTAAACCTTTGTCAGTTGCATCATTTGCAAATATATTCTCCCATTCTGTAGGTTGCTGTTTTACTTATCGTTTCCTTTGCTGTGCAAAAGCTAAGAAAAATACCTCGATGAGGGTTGTGAAAAAGACAACATATACAGTGAGTGACAAAATATGTTCTGGTATGGAACTATGGGATGTCGATTCTCCCCGCAATTAACCTATAAATGTATCAATCTATAAATACAGTTTGGTATGTCGCAGATATAATTAATTGCCAGTGGAATTTGACAAAATAATTTGAAAGATAAAATGAAAGAAGAAATGTGTAAGAATAGTGAGGAAAGTTTATAAAAGAAGAGAAATGAAGGGTGATTGTCCCTGCTAGATATTCAAGTGCATTGTAAAGTTCTGATAGTGAAAACAGTTTGATATTAAAACAGAACATGATAGATTTAATGTAACAGATTGAAAAGGCTAAGATTAGACTTTTGATTTGATATGAATTTAACCAAAAAGCAAATGATTATTCAGTAGACATTATTGGTACATTTGAAAGCAATTACAGTTGGACTTCTCTGTACCACTGTTTACTGAAACCTCTTCAGGTGTATTAAAGATTTAAACATAATGACAAAACTACAAGGTACTAGACAGAAATATGTGTGACTCCTCCTATAACCTCAGGATGAAGATGGGCCTTCCAAACGGCACAACAGATGTAGATTGCAGATGGGAAAGACCGATGGATCTGACCACATAAAAATGCAATGGCTATTTATTAATGACAGGCAAGGGGGCTGACACTTTTAAAACAACGGCTTGGTGTATTAAGAACTCAAACAAGAAAATGATGAATGCTAAAAGAAAAATAAGCTGGAAAGAAGAAAAGGCCATGATCATAACCTGGAAAATTGTAGTCTTGTTAGTTGTATTAGCATAACACTCAGTGGCTTAAGGCAACACCCATTTACTATGTCACAGTTTCCGTAACTCAGAAGTCTGGACATGGCTTACCTGGGTTCTCTGCTCAGGGTCTTACAGGGCTGAAATCAAGATGGTGGCCAGGCTGCATTCTCATATGGTGGATTGACTAGGGAAGGATAAACTTCTGAGCTCCCAGATTGGTGATGAAATTCATTTACTTTCAGCTTTATTTCATGACAGATTGCATCTTCAAAGCCAGCAACAGAGAGAGAGAGAGAAAGAGAGAGAGAGAGTTTCTGCTGCTTCGAGTCTCTCTCTAACTTCCGGGAGCCCTTTGAAAGGGTTTGCCTAATTAGATACCCCCCACCCCCGCCCCTTAGGATAATTTTGGTTTTGATTAATGCAAAATCAAAACTGATTAGGGACTTTGATTACATCTGCAGAATCCTTTCACTTCTGCCATATTCTGTTCATTAGAAACAAGTCACAGGCATTTAAGGGGAGGAAATTATACAAGGGTTTGGATCCATGGGGGTTACCACCAAATTAGTAATCAAAGCACTATAAATTGCCATTTTGGGTCTCTCACATTGGCAAAGATTTAAAAAAAAAAACTGGTAATTTCCAGTGTTGGCAAAGTGTGGGAAAACTGGCCTTCTCACAGCCTTTTGGAGGGAGCATCAAGGTTACAACATTCTGAAAAGGCACAACAACCTGATATGCAGTTTGACTAAATCCGTCAAAACCGTAAAACTCCGTAATCTCTCTGACCCAGCAAACCCTCTGCTAGAAGTTATTCTATGGAAATACTTATGGATAATGCACACAAAGACTGCAGCTTTATTTATAATACCAGAAAATTTTTTTAAAAAAGGAAAATGAATGAAAGTAAAAGACTGGTTAAATAGATTGGGGTAAATCCATATTGTGGAAGTGTACCAAGTCATACTGTTTCAGAGTCTGGGCTCTAGCACCAGGCACCCCTGGTCAGAAAGGCTTTACCACTTAGCAGCTCTGTGAAATGGGTGTGTATCTTAACCTTTCTGAGCTTCAGTTACAAAACGGACATAAAAATAGTACCCACTTCATGGGGTTGTGAGGATTAAATGGCTCATATGTGTAAATACTCACCATAGCAGCTATACCAAGTCCACACTTAATAATTGTGGAGGAGGAGAATGGAATATCATGAAGTTACAGAACAGCTTATACAAAATAATTCCATTTTTGTTAAAAAGTTGAGTGATAAATTCAGAAAATGGAATGGAAGGGCATCTCTCAGACTAAATTAATTTTCTCAGAGAAGTGGGACTATAGAGGACTTCTATTTCCTTCTTTGTGAGTTTTTACATTTACCAATTGTTCTGCACTATATACTTATGACTTTAGAATGAAAACACCCAAGCTGAATTTTTTTTTCAAGAAAGGAAAAGTGAGCCCTGAATGATTAGGGAAGACCTTGAGAATGAGGTGGAGATTGAACTGGTCCTGTGTGACAGTGTTTCTCAGCCTTTGTGAATTCAAGAACCAAGAAGAAAAACAATGGGGACACCACACAGGACTGCCACCATTCCAGGGTGCCAAGTGAGACATTAAAAAAAAACTGTATTATTTCCTATCATAATTTCAACAAAAAAGAAAAGCCTAGTTTCAGAATAATTGCCCTTTCCATTGAGCTTTGTGAAAAACTTGCTACAATATCCTGATTTTTCTCATTTGGCTGCAAAATGCCAAAAACTTCTTGGGGTGAAGATTGGGAACCACTAGAGTAGAGTCTTGGCAATGAGAAGGGTGCACCAAGCAGCAGGTGCCTGGCAGCAGAGCACAGAGGCAGTAACAAACCCAAAAGACGAGGACTGGGGAGGGTCTGGCCCCCTTTCTTGGCCCCAGTGCTCTCACTGTAGTTTCCTGGTGTGTGTGTGGCTAAGTGTGGAGACACCTGGGGGCCACGTGATGATTTAGTTCTTTTGGACTCCCTCGTGGAGACTGCTTGGAATCCCTTTTCTAAGCACCGAAAATACAGCTGTGAATAAGACAGACATAATCCCTGCCCTTTGTCCTGGAGGAGGTGACTCTGGCACAAGTGTTTTTCATTAAATCTCTCAGCACAGAGATGGTATCAGTCTCCCCTCCGGCATCCTCCCCAGGGCTGTCAGAGTGCGGCAGGCTCAGCAAAGAGCTACTGAACCACAAAGTTTTCAGTGGCCTAAAAAGGCTGGTCAAGGGCATTAGAGGGGATAACAGCCATCCAGTGGGACTTCAGCTGGCATCTCTTGGGCACCTGCAGGTTCTTCTGCACCGGCGGAAGTTCCAGTGTCCATTTCTGTCCATGGGTATATTGGAAAGATATGCATGTTTTATTAAACTTGGAATAGAACTTCAGTATTTATATATAAATCTCAAGCTTCACTTCAGCATTACGAAGGCTGGTGAGATGCAAGGCTAATTTGATAATGGAGGCAAATTCCTTTGCCACTAATCCGATGAATCATACATGTCTCCCCTGAGAACCTGAAATATGAATATTTTAGCACAGGTAAAATATCAGGAAAGTAAAATCTCACTAATTGGGATAAACTGGGAGGTCAGAGCGCATTCTAGGGCTGTTACACTCAAGGTCACCTTATTCTATAGTATATACATTGTCTATATATACATCATATTAAGCATCAACAAAATTGACAGTCATTGCCAAATAGAGGTCCCTCCTTAGTGCTTTCACCTCTAGATGGCATGCCTATCGAAGCAGCCAGTGTCTTAAAGAATAGCGTTGGAAAATAGCCACGTTTGCAAGACTATGGAGACCGTTAATTTGCTTAGTAAACCTTCTTCTCAGAGGCAATTACAATGGCTGTCTTTACTTCAGCTGGGATCCTTAATGTAAACTCTCAGGCTCTAAAGTGAAAATTGCAGAGTCCTCCAACGTGTAATAGTCACATTTAGGGAGGGTTTGCCTACTTTTCCCAAGTAGCAATTACTTGGATCATGGCTAGAACTCTGATGAGTGAAATCTTCATCTTATAAAAATGAAGTTTCTTTCTTTCTTTCTCATTGGGGGAAAACACGTTTCTTGAACACTTACTATGGGCTTCCAGAATGGGAGCCCTTGAGGGCAAGTACAATGTCTATTTTATATCTCCCAGGTCCAGCAGGGCTCAACAAATGGCTGTAGAATTAGTGGGGTGCAGGTGTTGCTACTGGGCGCTCTATCCACAGGCGGTAGCCAGCCTCCAGGGATCCCTGCCTCCTGGTACTTTCATCATGGTGTGGTCTTCTCCCATGGTATCAGGGTTGGTTAGTGTGACCAGTAGAATATGGCAGTCATGATGGTATGCCACCCTCAAGTTTAGGTTATAAAAGACTGCAGCTTACATCTTGGTGTCTCTGTCTCTCTCTTTCTCTCTGACCACTGCCTTTGGGAGAACCCATATGGATAGGCCCCCAGAGCGAGGAGCTGAAGCCTCCTGCCAACAGCCGCCAGGAGTGAGCTTAAAGGCAAATCCTCCGATCCCTTTTAAGTCTATAGAGACTGTAACCCTGGCCTGTAGTTTGAATGTAATCTTGTGAGTGATTCTAAGCCAGAACCACCCAGCTAAACCACTCTACTGTTCCTAACTCTCAGAAACTGGGTGAGATAATAAACATTGTTTCAAACAGCTAAATTGGGGGGGGGTGTTAATTTGTTACACAGCAATAGATAACTAATATCTAATTAATAATCTAATAATAGATAACATAAAACCCCACACATTTCTCACCAAAACCCTGTGAGGAAGGCTTTAGCACCACTCTTCACCAATGAAGACTTAAAGGATCAGTGAAATTAAAGAATTTGTCTAAGACATCTCGGCTAAAAGTGAAAAGAACTGGATACAAATCAGGCCAGACACCTGCTATCTCCTGGAGAACAAAAACATCCCAGAGAATGAAAACATCTCATTTCTCTTGCCCAAATTAGCTTACCCCTAAAGTCTGTCATGCTGTTATCATTTGGGATTTCAACATCTGGTAATAATAGAGCAGTGATTATTAAAAATATACCAAAGGAAGCGGTTTGTATAACCCATAAATATTCGAGGTTTCACGGTCATGACTTTCAAATAGAGAAATGACAACACATGGGAAGGAACAGATAAGTTGAAAAGAGAATCTGAAAGTGGCACAGTTAAAATCATCTGCAGGTATTTTTAGCATGAAGAAAGAAGTCCTATTGGCACTGCTGAAAAGGGAGGTACATTTCCACGTGCTGTATTTAGAAAGGCAGAATGTTATTGCAAAATAATTGCTTGTTGGGAACACGGGTGAGCCTTGAAAGTCTGAAGCAGGGTTTAAAGAACACAGGCCCATTTCTATGTGGCCCATATTGAAGCAAAGGAGGGGACCACCCCAGAGCAGTACCCCAGAGTCCAATCTCCATCAGCCACAAATTTTAAGTGAAAAATTGAATCTGCTGTGCAAATGCAGTTATAAGACAAATTCTCACATTCTAACCAGATCACTGCCCCTGAAACACTCCTAGACAGAAGTTCTGGAAAGCAGTGAATCAGAGCCGCATAGATGGGTAACAGAGGAAATTGAAGGATGTTATGTTAAATTAAGGTGTAAAGCAGAGGGTCTCACTCATGGGGTCTTTAAACTCTAGTGAGTCAAGGTTGGTGTGTGAGATGAGCTATAAGACCTTGTAATCATTTAATGGCCAAATTACTGGCTTTTTCAAATGATTACTTTTTTGAATAACAGATAATAAATGAGAGGACTTATCATAATGTCCCTTACCCTCATGGGATATGTGTGTGTGTGTGTATTATGTACTTTACACATTTACAGTGTACAATTTGATGGGTTTTAGTATATTCACAGAGTTGTGCAACCATCACCACAGTCAATTTCAGACATTTTCAGTACCTTCCCCCAAAAGCCTGCACCTATTAGCAGTCACTCCCCATTCACCCTCAGCCTTAGGCATCCACTAATCTACTTTCTGCCTCCGTACATTTGCCTGTTCTGGACATTTCGTATAAACAGAACCATACAATAGACAGTCTTTTACCGAGCATGTTTTCAGGGCTCATTCGTGTTGTAGCACATGTTAGTATTTCTTTCCTTCTTATTACTGAGTAATAGTCTATTATATGGATGTGTCACACTTTACTTCTCCATTCATCAGTTGGTGGACATTTGGGTTGTTCTCAGTTTTGGGGTTTTATGAATAATGCTGCTTATGAACATTTATGTACAAGATTTGTGTGAATGTTTTCATTTCTCTTGGGCATATACCTAGGAACGGGATTATGGTAATATATTTAACACTTTGAGGAACTACCAAATTATTTACCAAGCCAGCTGCATCACTTATGAGGGTTCCCACCAGCAATGCGTGTGGGCTCCAATTTCTCCACATCCTCATCAACACTTGTTATTACCTGTCTTTTTAATTATAGTCACTCTAATGTGTGAAGTGGTGTCTCGTTGTGGTTTTGATTTGCATTTCCTTGGTGACTAATAATGTTGAGTATTTTTTCATGTCCTTATGGCATATGAAGACATTTGTATATATTCTTTAGGAAAAAAATTTATTCAAATCCTTTGCCTATGGGAAAAATTGGGTTGTCTTTTTAATCTATGAGTTGGAAGAGCTCTTTATATATTCTGGATACAAATCCCTTATTGGATACATAATTTGCAAATATTTTCTTTCATTCTTTGGGGTGTCTTTTCACTTCCTTGATAGTGTCCTTTAAAGCACAAAATTTTAAGTATTGGTGAAGTCCAATTTATTAAAGTTTTCATTTGTTACTCAAGCTTTTGGTGTGATATCTAAGGAGACTCTACCTTTTACTAAGGTCATGAAGATTTACTGTTATATTTTCTTCTAAGAGTTTTATTGTTTTAGCTATTACACTAATTTAGGCCTATGGTCCATTTTTAGTTAATTTTTATATATGGTGTGAGGAAGGGGTCCAAATTCCTTCTTTTGCATTTGGAAAAGCTCATAATGAGAAAGTTGCTTTTTTCAAGGAGAAACAAAAGAATGAGCTTTTTGATGCTTGACCTTTCATTATAACATTTAAAATTGAAATGATTAAGTTCTAACTTTCCCTGTGGGTCCAAATTCCTTCCTCCTTTTTCTTCCCTTTCCTTCTTCTCTTTTCTTTTTCTTTCTTTGTTTCTTTGTTTCTTCCTTCCTTCCTTCCTTCCTTTCTCTTCTTTCTCCTTTCATGATTGCTGCCAATTTCTTGTTACTTTTCAGACAGTCAGTACATATTTATTGAGAACCTGCTGCATGCTTGATACTTCACCATGTGGTGAAAGGGATACAAATATGTACAAGACATGGAATCTGCCATAAAGGAGCTTGCAATTCATTTGGGGGTGGTGAGTGTCACATATATTAAACGTTAACCAATAACATAAGGTCAAGAACAACCTAAGGCTGAAACTGGACTAGGAATATGGTGAAATGTTTGTATTGTGGCAAAACAGCAAAGGCCGCACATAGATCATTGGAATACAATTGAGAGGTGTGGAGATCAGAACAGTTGCACATTGCTGATGGGAATATACAATGGTATAGCCACTTTGGAAAATAGCTTGGCACTTCCTTAAATGGTTAAACAGAGGAACCAATTCTAATCCTAGGCAGATACCCAAAAGAAATGAAAACAATACCCAGACAAAAACTTGTACACAAATGTTTATAGCAGCATTATTCATAAGAACCCAAACATGGAAACAACCAGAATGTCCATTAATTGATGAATGGATAAATGAAATGTGATATATCTATACAGTAGAATATTATTCTGCCATTAGAAGGAATAAAGAACTGATACATACTACCTCATGGATGATCCTTGAAACAATTACACAAGCGAGTCACAAAAGGCCATAGATTATAGAATTCCATTTATATGAAATTTCCATAATAGGCAAATCCATAGACATAAAGTAGATTAGTCATTTCTTAGGGCTGGGGGGATGGAGTGAAAGGGGTTTGAAGGCTAAAGCATATGAGGTTTCTTTTGGAGGTGATGAAAATATTCTAAAATTGACTGTGATAATGGTTGCACAACTCTGTGAATATGCTAAAAATAATATATTTACATACATTAAACAGGTGAATTGTATGGTCCATCAATTATATCTCAATCAAGCTGTTGTTAAAATCAAAACAAACAAACAAAATGAGCAAATGCCAGAAAGATGAGGAAGAAGGAGAAAGAAGGGCAGGGCAGGCCAGGCAGTCTGAAAAGGCTTCAAAGCAAATTAGCTCATCTGTCCATCTGTTTATTCATTTGTTCATTCACCAAGTATGTATTGAGTCCTGACATGTGCCAGATATTGTTCTGATTGCAAAGGTTACAACAGGAAAGAGAACAAAGTCCTTGTTCTGAAAAATAAAACATAGTTAGAAGATGGAGAAAATGAACAAGGAGCTACTTGGTGGTGGTGAGAAAAAGTGTCTCCCAGGAGGCAGTATTTGAGCTGAGACCTGAGTGGAGAGTGGGCACAATCCATTAAGAAGGTCTGGAGAAAACCTTTCCAAACAGACAGAACTTCAAGTGTGAAATTCTCAAGGCAGGAGGATGCTCATGTGTTTGCAGAGGAGTAGAGAGACAGAGACTTGAAGAGGGAGGAGAGAGGAGACCCTATGCAGGGATCAGATCAAGGAAGGATTTGTAGTCGTGGCAAGAGCTTTAGAGTTTTCCCCCAGCACGATGGAAGGGCTTTTGAACAGGGGTGGTGTAATGTGATCTGCGTTTCAGGAGGATCACTCATTGTTCTGAGTATGATCCTTAAAGGCAAGAACAGAGGCTCAGACTGGTTAGGAGGCTACTGCTATAACCCCAGTGAGAGATGATGGAGGCTTGGACTAGAGTGGAAACAGAAGGCTAGAGCCAACAGGATTTGCTGATAGATTGAAAGTAGGATGTGATTCAGCATTCAGACTGAAGTGTTTCAGTTTATGTTTGCATCAACATCCTGGTTGTAGACTGTATAAGCAGAGGGCTCAGTCTGGTGACCTGCTGTATGTGTATGTATATGTGTATGTGTATTTGTATGTGTTTTAATCAGCTTTACTGAGGTGAAATTTACATATAACATAACATGCCAATTTTAAATGTACAGCTTGTTGAGTTTTGATAAACGTATACAGTCACAGTCATTTGTATTTGTATACCACAATTATGATACCGAACACTTTCATCTCTCTAGAAAGTTCCCTCGTGCCCATTTGCCATCAACCTCCTCCCTCTATCCCAGCTCCTGGAAGCCACTGATCTGCTTTTCGTCCCTTTAATGTTGCCTTTTACGGACTCATGTAAATGGAATCATATGTCTTTTGTGCCTGGCTTCTGTCACTTAGCATAATGCTTTTGATATTCATCCATGTTGTTGTGTATATCAGTACTATGTGCCTTTTTATTGTTTTAAAGTGGAATACAGTATATCATCCTTAGCTTGGGCTGCCAACCACGGACTTGGGGGCTTGAAAAACAGAAATAAATTTTTCCACAGTCCTGGATATCTGAGACCAGGGTGCCAGCCTGGTAGGGATGTGGTAAGGACGTTCTTCCTGGCTTTCAGACAGATGCCTTCTCTCTTTGTCCTCAGAGGAGGGAGAGGAGAGGAGTGCAGTAATCCCATCATGGGGGCACCCCCTCAAGACCTCCTCTAACCTTATTAGTTCCCAAAGGCCCCATCTTTAAATACTATCAAATTGGCGCTTAGGGCTTCAACATGAATTAAGGGGGAACACAATTCAGTCCATGGTGCAATGGGATGCAATAGAGCACAGTTTGGTAATTCATTCTCCAGCTAATAGGCATTTGGGTAATTTCCAGTTTAGGGCTATCTATGATAATAAGCTATTATAACATTTGAGTACAATTTCAATCTAGGCCCTGAGCTAAAAAAAAATTGCAGTAAAAACTTATTACTGCTAAACTGTCAAACTACTGTGTGGTAGAACAAGTTGGAATATTCAGATTCTATTTCTGACCCCAAAATCATAGAACCGATAATAGTCCATGAGAGTGAATGAGTTTCACGCTTGACACTGTGAGACAATGACAAATGATAGATTCAAAATATTTTCAGTGAAATATCTGCTGACAAACAATACAGTAAATAACTAGAGGCTTTACACACCTTACATTTTCACAAGCTTTTAAATTTGTCTAATTAAGCCTTTCTCTGCTCCACACATGTTTTTGCCACCATCAGCTGTAATACATCTTAGCAGATTCCACTTCAGGTTGTGCTGAATTGGTATTTTCTCAACTTCTTTGGAAATATTCTGTTCGTTCAGACTATTCACAGAGGCCAGTTCTACAGTCATTTCAAACTTAGCATTGACTCCTTGATTAAATGAGACTGAGCATTATCAGTAACATCAGTTAACTCATCAAAAGCCAAGGAAAACTTGAAGTAATTTACTTTGATTTTTAATTGATTATTGATGTTGCTTCTCATGTCCTCATTTTTTCTACCCCCAAATCTAATTGTAGTAAACAAGTTAATTTTCTCATGACATATTTTGTCAGTTGCTGCAGTCAAGCCTAATTCAATTAACTCGCCATCAATAAATGGCTTTCCTTGTTTGGCTAACAAATGAGCCACTCAGAAACTTACTTTGGTTGCAGCTTTGTTTTCATTCTTTACATTGGTGAAGAAATTCTGATGTAATGAGATATTCAGTTTTAAATATCTCAGATAGATGATACATTACACTTTAAATATTCTAATTTTTCTGATGGTTGGTCTATGAGTTGAGAATACTGTGGTGGGTGTTTAGTCTGTTAGTGTTGATAAACACTGTATTCTTTTATCATGACAATAGTGTCATTGCATAGTAAACACAGCACTTTACCATCTAATTCAGTAGCAGAATAATCCACATTTCATTGGATTCTTGATCAGGCCTGCATATCTGCCCAGCTTCCCCTTCTGCTCCATTCTGCATCTGTGTCATCCTTTACACAGGTGCGGATGCTAAGGGCATGCCCTAATAGTCATCAGGTACTTTAAACTTGTCTCAGAGACTGCTTCCAATAGAAACAGGAGTGTAGGGGTGATCTGAGAAAGCAGGTGATGAGATGGGGTTTTGGAGTTGACTTACTCTTTGCAAGACCAGCACTGAGGACACCCTGACCACTGAGGAGATGAAACACACATAGCCCTTACTGTAAAGTGGTGGTCCAGTTGTTAAAACGTTCACTGGTCATAAATTGGGATGCTTTGCTTGTGGAAGGGAATGTGCTAGGCATTGGATAAATATAGCAGAAATAATAACTACAGGACCTTGGCATTGGGTGGCGATTGCTAAATTCCACTGATGCCCTAGGGAAAAATACTAAAAATTAGGAGGGATTGATAGGCAATTTAAAACCATGTGTAAAAATCAGAGGGCTTCCTTGGCAGCATACAGTGAAAGAACTTCTAAGGAGCTAAAGGATCACCATCATTTTCCCATTCAATTCATCAGTATTGTACCTGCAGAAACTAGACTAAACCTGGAGAATGACAGTGGACTACCACAAACTTGCCCGAGTAGTAGCCCTGTTGCAGCCACCGCACCAGTTCGGGTACCTTTGCTAGAGCAAATTACCACAGCCCCAGGTACATTTAATGTGGACACTGATTTGATGAATAAGTTACTTTTTGTCCCTATGAGGAAAGAAGATCAGAAACAGTATGCATTCACTTGAAACAACAGTATAGATTTATAGTTTTGCCCTAGAGTTATGTTCGCTCTCATCTTCTGTCGTAGTATAGCCTGAAGAGATCAGGACCACGTGAACATCCTACAGAACACCCCACTGATCTGTTCCACCAGTGACATCACACTAATTTAGCCAGATGGGCAAAAAGTGGCCAGCATATTAGAGGCCTTGGTCTGACACATGTACTCCGGAGGGTGGGAGATGAATTCTGTAAGGATGCAGGGATCAGTAAGATGTTTAGGGGTCCAGAGTCAGGGGAATGCTGCATAACCCATCAAAAGAAAAAGAAATGATTGCACCTCCCACCATGAAGAAGGAAGCATCATGCCTGGCAGTCCTCTTCAAGTTCTCGACACAGTGTTTTTCACACTGGGATTAGTGCTCTGGTCCATAAACCAAGTAACACAAAAGGCTGCCAGCTTTATTGGAGCTCAGGACAGAAAAAGATTATACAGCAGATGCAGGCAGTAGTCCAAGCAGTCCTGCGATTTGGCCGTTTATGCTTCCAGAGCTGGCATCCGTGTTATCAGTGGTAGAAAGACATGCTGTATGGAGTTTATGGCAGGCTCCATGGGGAGTCACAACATAGGCCCCTGGGGTGTTGGAGCAAGGCCATGCCACCTACAGCAGAGATTTACGTGCCTTCTGAAATAAAAGCTTGTGTAACCACACCAAATAACCGCATGTCAGAAACTACCCGTCATAAGCTGGGTTCTATCAAACCCACTAAGTCACAGTGTCAGCTAGGTAGCAACAGTCTGTCCTAGGATGGAAGTGGTACAACTGGGACTGAGCACTAGTAGGACCAGAGTGCATGAGCAAGTTGCTCGAGCAGGCAGCCCAGGCCCCACATTATATCAGCACCTGTCCTCCGTTCACACTTCAGCTGCATGTAGGGTCCCTTACAACCAGCTGACAAGAGAAGGAAAAATCTTGCATGTGGTTTGTGGAGACCTGGCTCACCACGTGGGTTCAAACTGAAAAAGGATGGTGGTGGTATTACAGCCTCACTTGGGGGTGGCCTTGAAAAACGGTGGTGAAGGAAATTTTTCTTAATGGGCCGAGCTTCAGGAGGTGCACCTGGCCAGCCACTTTGTGTGTCCAGAGGGTTAGAAAATATATGAACTCAGGGTCAGTGGTGAAGGACCTGCATGGCTAGTAGGGGCCCAAAAGAAGAAAGATTGGAGGATTTGGGACAAAGAGATCTGGGACAGAGACACAAGATGGATAGCTGTGTGGGAGTTGGCACAAAGTATGAAGATCTTGTATCTCACATTAACACCCAGAAGGCATCTACCATGGAAGAGGCACAAAATAACCAAGTCTTCTTGGCCAGTTGACCTCAACTAGCTTTTGTCATCAGCCACCCAGTGCTGGCACTAAGGGTACAAGAATAAAGAAGCCATGGTGACAGAGAAACAGGCTAGGATGAGCCTAGTAGCATGGGCTCCCACTTAACGAAGGCTGACCTAGCTTCTGCTGCTACTGAATCAGCCCCCAATATGGTACCATTTTTCCAGGACACCAACTGGCCACATGGTGACATGTTGACTACACTGAACCCTTTCCACCCTGGAAGAGCCATGATTCATTCCAGGAATTAACACATCGTCTGGGTACTGTGTACCTTTCCTGCCCCCCAGACTTTAGCCAGCACTGCTTTCTGAGGGCTTAGTGAGTATTTGATTCACCAGCACAAGATCCTACGTAACATCGTATCAGAGCATGGACCCAACTTATTGTAGCAGAGACGTAGGAATGAGTCCATGATCACAGGATCCACTGAGCCAATCACACACGGTAACATCCAGAAGCCGCTGGCCTGAAAGGGCACCAGAGTGGCCTCCTGAAGGCCCACTTGAAGCTGCAGCTTGGAGGCAATACTCCATGAGGATGGGGTTCATCTTCCAGAATGCCATGTGCATCTTGAATCAAAGGCCTTATATGGGGCTGTGTCCCTAACAGGTAGATGGATTCAGGAATCAAGGGATGGAAGCGGGAGGGACCTATTTTACAATTACTCTCAGTGAGCACTTGGGGAACTTGGGCCTCCAGACCTCACAACTCTGGGCTCTGCATGGTTAGAGGTCTTTGACCTCCAAAGGAAGAATCTTCCACTAGAGGACACAGCAAGAGCCTTACTGAAATATTAGCCACAGATACCCCCTGGGCATTTTGGCTACCTTGTATGCAGGTGCCAGCAGGCAAGAAGAGGAGTCATCATCCTGGACAAGAGCAATCCACTTGGGTGATTCTCAGTACTCCCCTGCCCAGTTGTGACAATAAATGGACAAGTAAAGCAACCCCAGACCCCTGGCCTAAGATGGGCGTGGTGGTCGGGGCTCAGAGCATCAGGTAAACCACTGAGTCCAGAGAAGGTGCCAGCTGAGGGTGAGGAGACCGTAGAATGGATGACAGGGAAGGAGACAAGTGCCAAGTGTGGCCCCTCAGAGGGGTACAGAAGCTGGGGCTTTACTTCATTCCAATAACCCTCCCCTTTTAAGTTTCCACCAGGAATCCTAGAGGATCTACTCCTGAAACTGGCCTGTGGAGAGGAAAGTGAGGTGTTTTTACAAGAAGACTGGACTAAGTCTTCAGGGGTTGACTGTGGCAACACCTCCCTCCCTCCCCGTACCCTTCTCTTCCTTCCTTTTCTCTTTGGACAAACATTTCCACAAACACTCACTAAACATGAACCAGATAATAAAAACCATAGGTCTTCACCAAGGCTGCTCATAACTAAGTGGCAAACACCCAGATATCTATACGGGAAATCCTCGAAGACAAATGTTTTAGCGCACACATTTTGGTGGTGGTTGTCAGGCGTGTAAATACAGGACTCGCCACCACTCCCCTACAGAGTCCCTAAGGGCTGTCCCACGTGCACTCCTGAGCAGGTCTGGTCAGTTATCACAGACCTGGGCAGTTTTCCGCCTCTTCTGCTCTGGCTCTGCTCTGCCAGGAACTGCCTCGTTACGTGGGCATCAGGCCTCTGCTGGCACAGCTGCTGCTGACTCACTGGAGCCCGGGCGTGCCACAGTTGCCCCGTGGCCGGGGGGTGGGGAAGCGTGTCTCCCTTTGGTGTTTGCTTTGTCATGGGTGGTGAGGCAGGGAACGAGGTAAATTTGTGTACCAATTTTTTTTAACCTGGCTTTTAGTAAAATATCCCTTTTGATTTTTACCTAGAGTACCCTTCCCTCTTCTTTTCACTTCTATAGGACTGAGAGTCCAATGGGGGACGGGGTTGGGAGGCAAAGGCCGAGATAAACAGGATACTAACCAGCCCCTCCCACGTGCAGGCTCACTGAGGGGGTCCACAGCCCCAGCCCGCCAGGTGGACGTAGACATGTTAAGCTGATGTAACTCATGTTCAAGTTCCGGTCACAGAAGCAGGAGCATGAGGAAGAGAAAAGGGTTCATTCATCCTGGAGGACTGGGGAAGACCTTAAAGAAGAGTCACTTCGGCTGAGTGTCAAAGGTAGAGTAGAGGCCTGCCAGGCGGGGAAGAGGCAGGAGCAAACTGAGCACTTCAGGGTTTGCTGTCTCAAAGTTCTTGCTCTGGGGAATTTATATTTCCATGCAGGGAGATTAGCAAGAAACAGGTCAACAAAAACATGTATCCTGTTAGGCGGTGATAAATGCCAAGAAGGAAAATCAAAAAGACACTGGAGAGTGCAGAGGAAGGGGGGCTGCTTTATGTAGGGTAGCCAAAGTTGGCCTTCCTCAAAGTGTGGCTTTTGAACGGAGACCTGAATTGAAGTGAGGAAAAGAGCCACATGGGTCCCCAGGGAAGAGCACTTCAGGCAGAGGGAAGGACTGAAAGGCAAAGGCCAGAGGTGGGAGCCGCTTGGTGTGTTCAAAGAGCAGCAAGCTCTGTGGGGCATAGTGACAGGGAGATAGAGGTGGAAGGAGGCTTTGAGAGGAGGACAGCTTTAGTCTGCTGTTTGGAGAAGCGACTTCAGAAGGCACAGGCATAAATGAAAGACCAGTCAGGAGGTTCCTGCCATGATCCAGGTGAGAAAGGACAGGGGCCTGAGGGAAGGTTGTAGTGGTGGAGGAATGGAGCTGTGTTGGATTCTGGACATCTTTGCAGGTAGAGCCAATGGGATTTGTTGGTAGACTCCACAAGGTTAGAAAGGTAGGTTGTTACTAAATTGGGAACTGAGACAATTTCTAAATGTATCACTCCCCTGATTAAAGTCCAGATTCTTTAGCAAGTAATTTATTTGTTGATTCATCCAACAAATGCTGATTGAATGCCTACTGTGTGTCAGGCACCATGCAATGTGTGAAGACACATTAACAACAACAAAAAAGTAGGACAGACTCTACCTTAACAAGACAGTCAGATGAGTAAGACAGACAAGTAACCAGGCCATTATAATCCAATTGCTGCTGTAGGGAAGTACAGGTGGAAATAGGGGCTCGTGGAAAAGATATTTAATTCATTGACACCAGAGTGTGAGTGGGATTGCCCAGGGGTAGGTATAGTGGGGAGAGAAGAGGGCTAGGGTGGGGTGCCATGTTACACCCTCATTCAAGAAAGACCTTTCCACTCTGCTGTTCCAGCTGCATCTCCAGCCATTCCACCTCCTCCTACAGGCAGCACGCTGAATCCTGCCCCTTGTCCTTGGACCTTCCCATTATGTTTCTTCCCTGTTTGTGCACAGGAGGTTCCTTCTTCTAGAACCCAGCTCAAATATCACCTATTTGGGGAATCCCTTCTCCCATAATAATAGTTACATGCTTATTTGGATGTTTCCTCCAGAGTCTGGTGAGGTAACATTTTATGCATCCTTTTGTTATACTCCCCTGACCTGGAAAATGTGTTTAGCACATGACAGGTGAAGCACTGCTATCTGTGAATAAACAGGCAGAAGACTATTGGAGAGGGTAGACTTCATGCAGAGGGCGGGGGAGCCAGCACAGTGCCGTCTTCAGCTCAGTGGGAAAGTTCATTCCAACAGCATTGCACACTGGGGGCGGGGGAGGAGGGCTGGCAGGCGTTCTGAGCTGCTGTGGCCGGCAGCCTACCCGCTTTGCCCGGGTTTTTCCTTAGCCTGGCTTCACCCGAGGCTTCCTAGGGCACAGCCTCATCTTTGTCCCTCTCTCCAGTTTAACCCCTAACTTTCCGCGGTTCCCATTGGCTGTGAGACCGTCCAATGAGCAGGCAGGAACGGTGAGCTTGCTTTCCTCGCCCGGGGCGTCCGCCCTCGTTCCCGCGTCTCGCGAGCGTTGCGGTGACTGGCGGAGGCGGTGCAGCTGGGTCTGCTCGCGACTACGGTGAGGCGAGGGGTGCTGAGAGGCGGACGGGTGCGGAGACCATGTTCCGAGCGGTGGCTTGTGGGCAGCTCCGGCGGGCGGTGAGTCCGAGCGGGGAGGACTGAGCCTGGTGACGGTCTAGCCTCAACCTGCCGTCCCTGTGAAGGGCTTGGCGAAGCTCGCCGGCTCCCCCAGACCTGGCCGGCCCTCGCGCAGGGAGGCCCAGCCGGGCCGGGGGCTCGGGCTGCAAGTTCTGGGGCCTCCCCTAATCTCCTTCCGGGTCGCCAGCTCGGGGCCGAGGCCGGAGCGTTGAACCTGCACTCGTGCTGCCCCTCCTCCTCCCCGCCCTCTTCCCAGCCTCTCACCCGGCACTGCCAGGCTGTCAAGTTGTCCACCTTCGGCGGGGAGCGAGCTGCCGCGTCCCCGGGGAATCTTTACCCGAGGGAGGAAAATGTCGCCTCTGTGATGCCCTCTTGGAAAAAGTTTAAAACCTGAATTCAGTTTGGAAGCTGACATTTCTGGAAGAATTAAACATTTTCCCTTGGCGCTTTGTGGCCCACTCACTGTCTAGTGCTGGGGGCGAAGGGTATACGCTTTTATGGAAACTTGCTCTGCTCTCTGGCGGATGGGGCAGTGCTGAGGTTAGGTGATTGCTCAGGTGTAGTCTACCATCCAATTTGACAGCTTTAGGCAATTTTGAAAGGCAGGCGTCTTTTTTTATTACTGCAAGCTGACCTGCTTTTAAACCAGCAGCTTGGTTAAATAGCTTGGAATCTATTGGTAATACTAAGTTTTTGGTGCTTTCGTTAGTTACAAATCATGAGTTTAGCACATTTCTTTCTTTCGTGAGAAAGGCTGATAGAAAATATGATTTTTGTCCTAATGCTGTGGGACAGTAAGTGTTTGGAGATTGACCAATTACAAGTCAAGTAACAGTTTATATTGTGTATTCTGTGGATTTTCTAATTAGGTTAAATGACAAACAAGATTGCTAAACTAAGGGTCAGAAACTTTCCTGACCCTTTGTACTTTTTCTATAGTTTTCTTTTTTGTATGCATGCTTTCCTTTCCACCACTGGGATTTTCTCCCTGAGATATAGTTGGTACTCTTCCTAGATGTCTGTAGGTCCTTTTTCTCTGTATTCCTTGTTCCATTAAAAAAAAACCCTTACCCCAGCACCAGCCCACTCCCCACCCCTCCCTCTACACACAGACGAAGTTCAAACCCACATCCTTCAGGTCAGCATTTAGTCTTTCTGTCAGAAGTTTTCCTCAGAGGATCCAGACATTAAAAACTTAAAGTCATGGATTTGAGAAAATTCTAGGTATCAGAGCCAAAGTCATAAGTATCTGGTAATTGGAAGGTGATTTTGTAGACGGGTTAGAAGTCTGGCGTAAGTGAAATAGTTGTGGAGGGGGAGTTTAGGACTCAGTTAGTTTGTAGAGCTAACAGAAAAAAAATGGAATGATTAGCTTAAGTAATTATAAACAGTTTGCCAGTGTATGTTGACAGTATTTCCAAATCTTTATTGTGGTTTGCCATGGACTTTGACCTTGACTTATTTTCAGAATTTGAAGTCATGCTAAGTAGAGTAGTCCCTCTGGGGTCATTAAGAACATTTGAGAGATTTGATTTTCAGGGGTATAAGAAAATGGTGGGAACACTTCTAAAGTGGATACATAAAGATACATACATATTCAACTTTACAATTTTTGAAATTTCTGACTTACAGGAAAGTTGCAAGAATAGTACAAAGAATTCTCAAAACCCTTTACCGAGTTTCACCAGCTGTTACCAGTTTGGCACATTTGCTTTATCTCGCTTCATATATACAGATTATTATTTTTCTGAGCCATTTGAGAATATGTTGCAGACATGACCTTTACTCCTAAATAATTCAGTGTATTTTCTGTGAACAAGGAGGTTCACCTTTCATAACCACTGTATAATTGGCAAAATTAGCAAGCTTAACGGAAAATATTATTATCTAATCTTCAGACATTCAAATATTAGCTATTGTCAGTCATTTGTAGCAATATTTCTTATTCTAGTCTGGGGTAGCCCAGGAACATGCCTTGCATTTAGTTCTCACGTCTTGTCAGTCTTTGTTAGAAAAGCTCCTCAGCCTTTGGCTTTGATGGCTTTGACATTTTTGGAGAATACAGACCTTTTTTGTTGACTGTCTCTTGATTTAGGTTTGTCTCATGTTTTCTTTGATTAGTTTCAGGTTCTGTATTTTTGGCAGGAGTATCACAGAAGTTGTATTATGTTCTCAGTACATCATGTTAGGCTCATAATGTTTGTTTATCCCATTGTTGGTAATGTTAATTACTTGGCTAAAGTGTTCACCAGATTTGTCCACTATCAGATCACTATTCCTCCCTCTGTGGTTTTTAACTGATTTGTGGGGAGATACATCAAAACTATGTAACCCTTCTGTTTCTTACCAGACTTTCACCCAGTAGTCTTACCTGTTGATGATTCTTGACTGAGAAAGGATTACTGAAATGTAAAATGGTGGTTTTTCTGTCATCCCTTCTACATTTATTAGCATTCTAAGGGAGAAGAGTTCCTTCTTTTTGTGTTGTTGTTGTATTTATTTATGGACTCATGAATCCTTACTTTATTTTTTATAATCCATTACTATTAAATTTTTTGATGCTCAAATTGTCCCAGATTCCTAAAGTGTGAGTCCCTTCAGTCTCGCTTCTGTTTACTGATATTTATGATACTGTAAATTCAAAATGGCTTATCTGAATCCCTACTCTTGAAATTAAAAAAAAAATTGTTCTGTAGCTAACTAGTAGCTAGTAAATGTACGAATATACTTCTAAAAAACCATATTTTTAATAACACATTAATCTATTAAAATATTAAAAAGACTAAACTATTAAAGGTGAATATAGCTAATATAAATATAGCTGACACTTCTAAACTGTACACTTTAAAAATGGTTAAAATGGTAAATTTTATATTTTTTTATTGCAACTAGTGAACAAAAAAAAGAAATACCTTAAACTGCTAGAATTTGTTAAATGTCTTGCATTTGGTGTCTACATTCCATTTCCATTGTGACTGATTTGTGCCCTTGAGCAAAATCCTTCATCTTTGCCGAGGAGGGCTTCTCAATGTCATCAGATAATGAAGGTGGTATTTTCCGTCTACGTCTACAGTAAAGAGCTGGAGAGCACACTGGGGGGAAATAGGTAGGCATGTATAATTAGTTAACATTCTTGTAGGGATATTAAGCATTAGTATTATTTTATTCATTTGCATTTGAAATTGATTTGTTGACTAATAAGATACCAAAGAAACATTTTACCTGGCTAGAGAAGCAATACTTTTCAAGGTTATTTGAGTTTTCCTATTACTGTATTCATTACTAGGCAGGAAGGCGTATCTATCATGATTCAGAAACTATGAAACTGATATGAAGGAACATGACATTTTTCAGAGTCCATGATCTAGTACTGATGAATGAGATTGAACTCTGTAATTCACATGCAAATTTTAATTTCTTTTGAAAGAAGAAAGAGAGCCAATTTTGATGTGATGCTAAAAGATTTATTGCATAAGGTGAGTTTCGTAAAATCATGCTGCCTGCCAATGTATCTGCTTAAGGGTCTTGCCTGTTTTTAAAGTGAAGTAAATTGACTGTGTCTTTAATATTATAATCAATGTTATATGACATTTCTAGTCATGATTAAAAGCTACCATATTTTATTACTAAAGAGGTTAAAGTAAGTTATTTAGTTTAAGTTCAGAAATGTAATATACATTTTATTATTACAAAATGTATGTTAAAATAGGGATGGGTGACTTTATATATTATTTATCTTTTTCAGTAGAAGTTGGAAAGATTTTATAGTTTATTCCTGCTTTTTAATTTTTGAGGTAAGCATAAAGACCCTCTCCCCACCCCCATACCATTAACCCCACTTAGTTTTCAAAGGTGATGGGAGGTAGATTAAACTTATTCTTACTACCTAAAGGTTCTGAGTGGGTTTGGAAGGGTAAAGTATGGAGTTAGAGTCCAACTTTTTCCCTCTTCTAATGCCTATGGTAGTTTACTATATGAACACAGTTAAAATCACAGCAGGAACTCCTGAGCAGTATATCTACTTTGTTGTTCCTAAAAAGACTGAAAAGCAATGTGAAAGCTGTTAAGGTTGAAGAAGAAAAGGACCAAAATGTGTTCATTGGACTTAGCTATCACCGGTTGTTGGTGACTTTGAAGAGACTGGATCCAGTGTTGCAGTGGAAGTGAAGCCAGTTTGCTATGAGGAAAGGAGAAAGAGAGGTGAGGCAGTAGAATTTGTGTGTAAGGACGTTGTTTTCAAGAAGTTTGGCCCTAAAAGGTTGGAGAGAGGATGATAATCCCTTTAAACCCTGCCCTCAAGAAGTCTGCTGTCTCACAAAGACCAGTCAGTTTAGTAAGGATATGTGGCTGATAACATGAAAGAAAACTTCATATTTTACTATTTGAGACTAAGTTTAAAATTGAGCAGAGAGTACAGAGCATTCCCATATTATCCCACCCTCCTTCACTCCCTCCCTGTCAGCATCCTGCACCAGAGTGGTACATTTGTTACAACTGATGAACTTACATTGACACATCATTATCACCCAAAATCCATAGCTTACATTAGGGTTCACTCTTGGTGTTATACATTGTATGTGTTTTGACAAGTATACAGTGACATGTATCCACCACTGTAGTATTATACAGAATAATTTCATGGCCCTACAGTCCTCTGTGCCCTGTACTTTCCTTGCCAGCCCCTCGCAACTACTGTGTTTTTGCTGCTTCCTTAGCTTTGCCTTTTCAGCATGTCTTATAGGTGAATCCATACAATTATGTAGCGTTTTCAGACTGTCTTCTTTCATTTAGTAATATGCATTTATGGTTCTTTCATGCCTTTTCCTGGCCTGATAGGTATTTTTTCTTCTTAAGCACTCAATAATATTTCATTTGCTGGATGTACCACAGTTTATCCATTCACCTACTCAAGGACATTTTGATTGCTACTAACTTTTGGCAATTATGAATAAAGCTTCCGTTGATATCCATGTGCAGGTTTTTTTGTGGATGTAAATTTTCAGGTCATTTGAGTAAGTAGCAAGGAGTGTGACTGCTGAGTTGTGTGGCATGAGTATAGTTAGTTTTGTGAGAAAGTGCCAACCTGTCTTTGAAAGTGGCTGTACCATTTTTAATTTACACCAGAGTTCCTGTTATTTCACATCCTCACCAACATTTGGTGTTATCAGTGTTTTGGATTTTCACTGTTTTAATAGGTGTGTAGTGGTATCTCATTCTTGTTTAAACTTGCAGCTCCCTAATGATATATGATGTTGAGCATCTTTACTTGTGCTTATTTACCATCTGCGTATTTTCTTCAGTGAGGTGTCTTTTCAGATATTTTGCCCATATTTAAATCTGTTTGTTTGTTATTACTGAGTTTTAAGCGTTCTTTGTGTACCTTAGATAACAGTCCTTTATCAGATATGTCTTTTGCAAATATTTTCTCCCAGTCTGTGGCTTGTCTTCTCATCCTTTTGATGAAGAGGTTTTTAGAAGGAATGTTCAACTCATTTATTGGACTTCTACTCTGTGCTAGACACTGAAGTAGAGGCTGGGTTTGTAATCATAAGAAAATCAGACATAACCTCTGTACTGACAATCAAGTAGGGAAGACAAGATAATCAGGTGAGTATAGTCAAGTACTGTACTGAGGTTAGTGTACTGTGTCAGGGCTGGCAAAGTCAGCCAGTTTGTGGAGATCCAGGAAAGCTTTTATGCTAACATTTATTGAGCATTTATTATGTCCTAGGAGCTAGCCCAAGAGCTTTACATTTACTAATTCAATCCTCGCAACAACTCTTGAGATTATTGTTACGGTTGTCATCATCCCCATGTTATGATCTGGGAACTGAGGGACAGAGAAGTAATGGTGGAGGTGGGATTTAAACACAGGCAGGGTGGCCCCAGGCCTGTATTTCCTTAACACTGCTCTGTAGTAAAGTTTCTTGGAGGGATTGGCATTTACACAGAAAACATAAGGGTGATTAACTGGAAGCTAATCAAATCACAGGGGAAGAGGTCCTCTATGCAGAGGGAACAATGTGTGGGAAAGCTGGAGATCAGAGAGAGGAGGGCAAGGTCAAGTATCTGAAAATAAGATATAAATAACACATGGGATAAATGGCTAGGGAGGTAGATTAAGCCATAGAATAAAATGCCTGGTAAACCAACCTAAGGAGTCGTTTACCATATCCTGAGGAGGCAGGAAGCAATTGATATGTTTTAAGCAGGAGAATAATACATTGAGAGCGCCGAATCCTAACCACTAGACCACCAGGGAGCGTCGAGAATAATACATTGAGTTTATATCATTGAAAGATCACTGGGAGAAATGGATTGGAGGAGAGCAAAGTTGGACTGGGAGTCAGTTGGAGAGAGATAATGGCCTGTACTAGGTAGTGGAATTGATGATGGAGAGAAGTGAATAGATTTAGGAGATACTGTATTTTGAAGGAAGAATTGTTATGACTTTAGTGGTTGAATGGTTGTGAGAGTTGAGGGAAAAAAAAAACCAGATATAACTCCCAGATCATGGTTTGGGCAGTTTGTTGGAGAGTGATGCATCCTCTAAAGAGCTCCAGAGAAGCCTTGTGGGAGGGGGCTAGGGGACCAGGGGATAGATGAGTTAAGATTTGAATTTGCTGAGTTGGTGAGTGGCTGATGAGACAAATTGAGCCATCAGATATGTAATTAGTGTAAGCTAATTACAGGCCTAGCACTTAGGAGAGAGATTTGATACCTCTGTATCTATATCTATGTTATTCTTACATAGATGGTAAGTCATAAATTAATCCATGAAAGTAATAATGGACTAGTCAACAATTTCAGACATTGCTGAAAGAACAAGTAAGGTAAAGCCTGAAGAGTATTTGTTGGTAATTTTGGTGAGGTTTGAAGCCAGGATACAAGTACAGTAGCTGAGGCGTGAATGGAAGATGAGGAATTAGAGAGCTGGAGTAGAAGGTGGGGTAATGGATTTTTAATTTTGGGATTCATTAAAATTGGGAGAGCCTCAAACATGTTTAAAAGTTGACGGGAAGGAGCCCAGGAAAAGGGAGAAGTGGGAGAGGTTAACGAGAGAAGATGCAGAAGTCTTTGGCTTGATTTGAGAGGGTGGAGTCTGGAGTCCAGATGAAGGGATCAGATCCAGGAGGAAGGACCTGCAGCAGCTTCCGTTGTGATAGGGCAGGGGCGGGAATCTCTACGTTGGAGGTCAGGAAGGGGAAGTCGGTCTCTCCTGATGGCTTCAGTTTTCATTGGGAGGTAAGAAGTGAGGCTTTTTTAGAGTAGGGAGCAGACCTTTGGCAGTTTGAAAAACAGCAGAAGGGAATCTTTGAAATAGTTGCTGTGGAGAGTGAGAGAGAAGCCAACAAGAATGTCATAGTAACATTGCTAGGCAGTTTTGAGGGCTCAGGTAAGGTTGATGACCAAGAATTATGGTGGCACCACTCTGCATTAAGTAATTTAAATTTAAGTAGCAGTGTTTTGAAGAGATTGAGATTCCTTCTGAACAGCTACCTTATTATTTTAGTAATTATCTTTAAATGTTGAAGCTTTGGCTCTTTTTTTTCTCCATTAGAAAGAGGACCCTAAAGTATACAGATGCAATGGGTCAAAAGATAATAAAATGACTTTCATTTCAAAACCTTTTCAGGTACTTTTTGAATCTTTAGTGATATTCTATACCACTTCTATTTAAAATAGGATTTTAGAGATATAGAATTTTTAGGGCTAGAAAAGAGGCCTTTGATGTCCATCTTACTGTTTCTTTTTGACCAGTGCTATTTTCTTTTTCCAAAAAACCAAGAGAATATTTGCTAAATGAAATCTTACAGGAATGACCCACATATAGAACAGCTAAAAATGATGGTGCGTTGATGTGAACTGGTAATTAAAACCCCAAATCTGGAGTTTGACTACCTGGACTTTAACCTGGCTCTGTCTCTTAGCTGTATAGCCACTGAGCTCCAGTTTCCTCATCTTTAAAGTTAGGGTGATAATAGTACCTCCATCATAGAGGCTTTCTGAGTTTTAGGCAAGACTTTATATCTATCTTAGTACAGTGCTCTGTAAATGTTAGTTTGGTTAATTCGGTTAAAGCAAAGCTCGGGGCCATTCCGGCAGCCCTGCCTGCCTGATTCTCACTTTTCGTCTATGTGGTGGCTTCTTGAGGTGCCCCCGGGAGACCTTTAGTCTTCTATGATGTTTAGTTTGGAAGCTGTTGATCTAGTTTGTTGAAGATGAAGAAACTGAGGTGTGGATTGAGGAATAACATTTTAAAGGTCACAGACCAATTTCTTCTGCTCTGGGCTGCACACAGCTATTACTGCTGAGTTAAGCTACATAACCATGTTTAGTAGCTGCAGCTTCTCTTTAGGTGGTATCTGAGAAATAGAAGGTAGAACATTGAAGTAGAAGAAAGCTTAGTATTAAAAAAAGTATAAAGGAGTCAATTGATAAAGTAGTATGGAGTGCCCTTATGTATATAGTGCTTAGTAAAGATTGATCAGATAGACTGAGTAGTTCTTACATATATTCTTTTGTTGTTGTTTACTCTTATAAATCTAATTTTTAATAGTCTTTTAAAAAGAATATGCATTGTCCCCTTGAAAGTTCTAAAAAGCTTGACGATTCCTTAGGAAACCACCTAATTTATCTTATGATAGAACTATAATTTACAGCAAATGTGGGCCTTCTGCCACCAAATCTTGGATTTATTCTTTAAATAGTGATGAAAAGCTCATAATTTTTATGGTAAATGATGTGGGAAGCATAATCAAAAATATGGTGTCTGATATATATTGGTAATGAATAGTTTTGTTACTGGCAATTCTTGTGAAATGTGATTTAAATCATAAATTATGCCATTGGGTCCTAATTACAAAATTCTTTACAAGATATTGTGCTCTTCTGATTAAAAAAGAAGTACCATATAATTCTACAGATGTGTATTGGAAAAAACACTGTACTAGACTGTGGGGATACAGAAATGAACAGGCATGATATTTGACTGCTAAGAACTTTCAGTTCATCCCAGGAATTGTGAATTGTTGTGAATTGTTTTGTGGAGAACAGTTTGTATCAATCAGCATTAAAAGCCTTGAAAGTGTGCCTACCTCTTGATCTAACACTCCTGCTTCTAGAAATTTGTCATAAGAAGAGAATCTTAAGATGTCCATAAAGATTTCTAACCTCAACTGTAAAGACTCATCTCCCATGAGAAGGAAGTTTTATTTTTATTGTAAAGAAGGAAAAGTTATACAAGCAGCTGCTTGATTTGGCAAAAACAGAAGTCTCATTTTCTTTCCTTTCCTTGCTCCCTTTGAGTAAACAAAAAGGGAGGAAAAAGACAAGAAATGTCATCCACTGGTACGCAGTGCAGGTGATTCCTTCCTCTGGCCTGTTCTGCAGTGCTGTCCTCTTCCTCTTTCTGTCCTCATTGTTGTGGTTCTGGAAGCATTTCTACTCCTGAAGGCTTGCCCTGGAGTCTCTGGCCCCCAGCTCTGGGATTGGACTCATCAAGAGTAGAGGGGGTTTAGAGGGCTGAGGAGAAGGAAGGGGTTGCAGTGGGAGAGGTAGGAAGCTTAGGGGAAGAAGGGCTTCTATTTTGTTGAAGGGTGCATAGGATCCGGCCTAGTCATTAATGGAAGCAGAGAGGCCAGAGTAACCTGGCCAAGTTTCAATCAGAAAGGTCTTCCTAGACTAAAAGGAACTCTTGTCTGTTGAGGATGAGTGCAGAGATTTAGCTATGAGGATGATCTCTGCATTGTTTATAATAATAAAAAAATTACTAATAACCCAAATGATTTTGGATACTAGTTGAACTAGTATATTAGTAATAAATAGGTGAAGAATATAGCAGTTGACGTTGACGATGTAGTAAACATAAACATGTGAATTTTGTCAATTTAGTTGTGTAACCAGCATTATACCCAGTGCCTGGCTTCCCTTCATTCTTACCCTCCTTATAAATTTCCAGCTCTGCGTATGTATTAAACTATGCTTTTGTCATTCCAATTCTAGATCTGAAGATGATTGCTGAATTCAAAGCCACCCTGTGCCATTTGATCATCAGTGCTTCTTTTTCTCGTTTCTCACTGCCATTTTCCACAAGGATAGTTAAAAAATTTTCTCCTTTCCTCATGCCTGTGGTGCGCTTCCTTATCCTTTCACGTGGCAGGAACACCTAAACTTCCTTTCTTCCTCGTGATTCTCTACTTCATTGATCTGCAGCCTCCAACATTTTGCACCTCTTCATTAATCGAAAAACTATTTTGCCTTACAATTGTATGTGAACAAGTATTATTTCCCTTGAAAACTTTTTTCCTCCCCCTGGTTTCTCAAGTTTCTTAGTGGTTCTTTTTTTGTTTTTTTTTAATTGAAAACTTTTGTCCCTTGAAAACTTTGAGTGCAGGGACCATTCTTGTTCATCTTTGTGTTCCCAGTGTTTGAATTTATTTCAAATAATCATGAACTATTGGTGGTCTCTTGATGGTCCACAGTAGCTATGGATGGAAGGTGGTTGATTCCAAGATACTGTCCAAAAGCTGTGGTTTTTTTTTTAATTTGGAAGCATATTTAAAGAATTGAAACCTTAGCAAAATTGCTGTGTAGTGTTGTATTTTAAAGACAGATTTATGTTATCAGTTATTTTGGCGTTGAACTAATTTTACCTGGAGCAAGAGAACTTTAGTAATTGATTTCATACCCATTATTTCTAGATATACTATGCTCTTTAGCAGGATTGCTGTAAATGAATGTAATTGGTAGTAGTTTGATTCCCAGTTTGATAGTTAATGTGCTCTGTCTAAGGATTTAAAATTTAGATACTCTTAGTAGTTTCTAGTTGAATATAGAGTAATGAGAAAGTTGCTTGGAAATAATAAAAATTTTCTCTAACAGTAGAAATAATTTGCATTTTCGGTGTTTATTAAGTAAGACTATTAGTAATAGAGTGATAGACACATAGCCCAATTTTTGCTGTTGAGCAAGAATTTTGTAAATACATTTATAGAACTGAATATTGCATACAGTTTTCTTTAACGCAAACATGCTTAACAATTAGAACAAAAAAGATTGTATTTCAACATTCATTTCCTATTTTTTCTTTTTAGGCCTCATTGCTGCGATTTCAGAGTACCCTGGTAATAGCTGAGCATGCAAATGATACCCTAGCACCCATTACATTAAATACCATCACTGCAGCTAAACGTCTTGGAGGTGAAGTGTCCTGCTTAGTAGCTGGAACCAAATGTGACAAGGTGAGAAATTCTTAAGGTCAACCATAGCAAATATAATCTCCATCAAGAGACAGGGAAAGATGGCGACAGAGAATTATGCTGAGGACTGTAACCCAAACTGGGCTCTAATCCTCATTAAATGGTCAATGTCACAGCTGTTACTACGTGTGAAAAAGGAACTAAAAGGTTTGCTCACTAAGCATTTTATCTTTTGAAATGAGGTAGAATGCTTGATTTAGTTCCACTGGCACCATCATGTGCCATCAGGTACCAAGTAGAGTGATAATATTTGAGTCCCCTTAGAGGTTAATAGCAGATTCCTTTTTTGTATTGATGAATATACTTGCTAATTGCTTTTAATTCCTGAAAGTGGTAAATTTGGAAAAAGTATCATGGGTGTTAATTTTTAATTGGTTTAAGAATTCAAATGTAAGTACTATGCTTTCCAAACATACCTGATACTAAAAGATGTTCTTTGTTTTGTTTTTTTGACATAAGACAATGACAGCTTTGTAAACTGACCCCCTGGAAAGGAGTTATAATGTGGTTTGCAGAGCCTGTACCTCTGGGCTGTAGTGTAGTTGAAATCGTGCTTCAATTAAGCTTACCCAGCTTGAGTCACCAGTTCCTTCTCATACCATATAGGAGTTGTCAAGTGTGTAATGGGGGCTTGGACCTCAGGGGAAGAAATCTAGAAGAGCGCATTTCTTTTGAGGATTTTATTTTTTATTAAGTGATACTGATACAGAGCATGTGACATAATGCAAGTTCAGTGTGTTAGTGCTGCTTCTGTCCAATTTCTTACTTCAAATTGGTATCTTAAAAGAATGTATTCTACCAAGTTTGGGGTCATGTGGATTTCTTTACCTAAATCCTGCCAACAACTATTAAACCATATATAATTGATGTTAACCACAATGTACGATGATATGGCTAAGCTGTCTTTTTGGTTGCCCTGCTTTCAGATATACAAGTTCTGGATTTATTTGTTTTGCTGTGATTTTAAATAATGATTCTGATATGACTTGAAAAATATTTGATGCTATTTTACTTGCACTATTTTGAGAAAAATAAAAACAAATCATCTTTTCTTCAGTTACAGTCTTACTATCATGTCTCTTTCTAATCTTAAAAACAGCCAGTACCAGACTCTGTTAACAGCCTAGGCAGGTTCAGAAGAGGTGCTTTTGCACTGCATTCTTTCTTCAGTGAATATTGTTGCAACCTCACCGTCTGTTGAGCTGGGGCGGGAGGCACAGCCTTTTATGCCTGCTCATCAGTGAATCAGCATGGAGTACACAAGACAGAAGACATATGATTGCTATGTTTCTGCTAAAGCAGAAGCCAGTCATGCTGTAATTAGAGAGATTTAAAAGAAGGAGTTCTAAGTGCCTTCTGTATACAGAAAATCTGAGTGGTCGAAAAGCTTTCCCAGAACTTCATCCTGATTCCAAACAGGAAAAATGAGGAATTAAAATAGAAAATATTTTGCTTCATTATAGATAAATATATGTACATGAGCAGGAGCTCAGTGATTGAAAATGGACTGTTATGTAAGATTTTCTCCTCTACAGCTACACCACCCCGAACACTTCTATCTCATCTGATCTTGGAAGCTAAGCAGGGTCGGGCCTGGTTAATACTTGGATGGGAGAACTGGGAATACTGGATGCTGTAGGCTTTAAAAAAAAAAAAAAGATTTTCTCTATTGCTCAGATTCACTGATTTTAGTATCAGCAGAAATTATTGTTGTCAAATAAAGTGCGTTGGCCTGTATTGCCAGTGTGGTTAAGTCCTGTTCTTTATCTCTAGGAATCCCAGGCTGAAAGGTATTGGCTGTGTTGTTATTGTGAGAGAGAACCTAACCACTGCCTCATTTACACCATTTCTAAAATGATGAACTTGATGTTTATAGTGAGGGAAGGGTAAAGAGCTCAATTTACAACTAAATTTAAATAGACAGTTGTGTTGATTTTGGTTTATTCAGTATTTTTCTTTTTCAAGGTAGGAATTTTTTTTTCTTTTATTTTTATTTTTATTTTTTTACATTTTTTATTGATTCATAATCATTTTACAGTGTTGTGTCAAATTCCAGTGTTCAGCACAATTTTTCACTCATTCATGGACATATACACACTCATTGTCACATTTTTTTCTCTGTGATTTATCATAACATTTTGTGTATAAGGAATTTTTGTTTAAGGTCAATTGGTAGTAAGATCAATTGACTTAAGATTTTCCTTGTTAAATACTTTTTTTTTTATTCCTAAGTAGCCCTTTTTCTAATAAGAACAGTTTTTATAGTTGGCCACTAAGATTTTATGCTCTGTTGATATTTGTAATGGTGCCTCTATTTGTATCCTTCTGTTAGATGGATAATTAGAAACTCTTATATTTATAGGTGGCACAAGATCTCAGCAAAGTAGCAGGTGTAGCAAAAGTCCTGGTGGCTCAGCATGATGCATACAAAGGCCTTCTTCCAGGTGGGCTTTTCCAGTGGAAAAAAATGTAATGTCTAAATTATGCTTGAATATACGAATATGAAAATATTATGAAATGTGTTTGTCAAATGTGTTTAATTCTCAGAGGAACTGACACCATTGATTTTGGCAACTCAGAAGCAGTTCAATTACACACACATCTGCGCTGGAGCATCTGCCTTTGGAAAGGTGAGAAGATTGAGAATGTGGAATCTGATGTCACTTCTTGGAAGAGGTAGATTTCATTGTGCTGGGAATGTACAGTAGACTTAGTTTAGGGAGCTAAATCTTGGTTTTCTGATTAATGTGGTAGTTTTGCTAAAATTTATTCTTTCTGGATTTTGTTATAATTTCTGTTAAGATGCTATCTCCCAGCTTTCAACTTTTGTCATAGAGATGACTCTGTTCTTTTAAGACTTGGTCATAATTTATTAGAATGTCACTTGCATATTTTCAGATTTTGTCATGTAGAAAACTCTATTTAAGCTATTTTAAAAATTATTTTTCTTTAGAAGCTATGTTGAACTGTCTTGTACAAATGTCATTTGTATTAGTAACCCATCATAAGGGATGGTTTATCTGAGTGGCTGATGGGTATTTGAAAGGCCAAATTTTATCTGCTTAGGGGATTTGGGAGGGGTTGTGTGATGGCTGAAGATGTCCTTAGGGTAAAGAAAGCTGTAATCTGATCATGTGCATTCTGATATGTCTGAAGAAAGAATGTGCTATCAGATGGGTAGTGGTCTGCATGAAATGTAAAGGGTAAGTAAGGAATGTAGGAGGAGCCCAGGAGAAGGAATTTGTCAGTGGGCTTTACTTGCTATCTCTCTGGCCTTGGGTATTATCCTAGTTCCCTTGTCTTTATCCCATTCTTAATAAGCTGCCATTTGTGGTTTTTATTTTTGCCTTTCAAGATGATAAATTAAGTTGTACACAAATACATTTTTATTATAAAGAATACATGCAGTATAGTAGTATGCAGAGCAAGGTATCAAAGTTCCCCTTTCTTATTCCCAACTCTTTCCACTTCCAAAGTACACATGTTAACAATTATACATTCTTTTAGGATTTTTTCTATGGATTTTCAAATTATAGTACATGTAAAAAATTTCTTCTAACTTCTAGAGTAGAATAATATAGCATGAATTGTTTTGTGACTAGTGGTTTTTACTTGAGTATGTCTTAAATATTTTCTCATAATGTGGCTCGTCTTTTACATGGCTGCATAATATTCCATATTTAGCCAAGGATGGAGAATTATTTCTAATTTTTTGCAGTTCTAAACTTTGCTGCAAGGAAACATCCCTGTGTATACATGTACTGATATTTATTTAGAATAGAGTTCTAGAAGTGAAATAGCTGAGTCAAAGTCTGTGTGCTTTTAAAATTTTGATGTATATTGCTAAATTGCTCTCTTAAAAAGGATGCCTCAGTTTACATTCCACCAGTTGCATACCTTGCCAGCACTTGCTGTTGTACATTTTAACATTTCCCCCAATCTGATGGGAAAAATTATAATCTCTAAAAATTTTACATTTCTCTGATAATGAGATCAAATATTTTTTCATGTGGTTATTTCTTTTTTGAATTGTCCTGATTTGACTTTTTTATATTCACAATTCTGTTGTAATTGATTTTTAAATATGAGTTTGGGGAATAAGATATAAGCTCTTTCATCACCTAACTGTGTTGAGTGGCAATAGCAGTGAGTTCCCAATACATTGATCTCTTTTCTTGCAAGATATGAATATCTATCTATCTTGTGAATATCTATCTGTGGTGCAGTATTGCTTCTACACGTGAATCACTGCAAACGTAGCGATTTTGCACAGTCACCTGTGTAAATTTCTCTAGTTTGTTTTTAACTTCAGAATTATTACTTTGAACTCATTAGATTTTTTCTTGTAAGATTAATAGACTTTCTAGGCAATAACAGAACTTTCAACCTACAATGTAAGTACATGAGTTTAATGAGCAGTTGTTCTTTTATTGCGTTATCACATTGCAGACTGTCATGAGGTTTTCCATTTTTGTATGAGTTTTGGTAATTGGTAAGTAAAATGGTTCTACAGAGGTGCATGACTCTGAGCTAATTATTTACCTTTCTGAAGTCTGTGTTTTTTTGATATGTAAAATGATGCAGTTTGACCAAGTGATGTCTATTATCTGACAACTAGAAATGCTGAAAAATGGAATGGGTTTCCTCTATGGTAGGTTTCTCTTTCCCTGGATATGATTAAGTCAGAGGCTTGACATCCAACTATTGTACTTTGGATGTTGTAGATGAGCATTGAACTAAAAGATTTTCGTGGACCATTCCATCTCTGAGAGTTTTGATTCCATGTTGAATGATTTAAACAATTTCATGAGTCTTGAGTTTCTGTGATGACAGTTTACCTAAAAGATTGTTAAACCAAGAAAGAGTGTTTGTTGTATCTAATTAGCTAGATTTTAATTCTCTGGCCTGAATTACTGTGTTATGACATGTGGGAGTTTTGAGAACAAGGGTTACATAATAGTAACTGGTCCTGCAACCTCTGAATGGATTTGGAATGAGAAAGAGTCCATCAGATGAAGCTAAACAATTTGCTCTCTAACAGTCTTTCACCAACTGTTTTTAAGATACCACACTTTTATACCACTATGCTAGAATTTAAAAATCTGTCATCTTTTTGTGCATCAAGAAACTACTCTGTTAGTTATTGCCTCTCCTTCCCTGAAACCCTGAGCCTGTGGTGTAGAGATAGATCTGTTTACCACCCACCCTCAGGACATGTAGACAAAAGATCAGACCTGGAAAAACGTGCCTTTAAGCACTGGGGTAAATTTTTTTATTTTCAAGATGTGCTAAAATAAAACGGACAATAGGAGTATAAGAAATACTAAATTTCAAGGAATTTAGAAAGTTCTAAAACTTAAAAAGAGAGACAGTCTGCATAACATAAAAGTTGTAAGAGAATCTGCTCAGCCAGGTAACAATATTCTAGCAGTATTTCCTGAACAGTTAAAGAAGGTGGGTGGTTCGGGGAAAGAGTTACTTACTGAAGCAGTCTTTAAATACTGACAAATTTGGTTTGTTTTGAAAGAAGATGTCTTCTAAACCTCTTATTTACCAAGTTAGAACTATGTTTAATAGCATTTTAATTGTTTTCCCCAGCCCTTAGTTTCCTATGAGATGTTAATTTTTTCTAATTGTGGTTTTATAAACTGCAGTACTTTCCTGTAGCTCTTTTATCATGGTTGAAAGGGGATTACTATACAACATAGGTAACAACAGACTGAAAATTAGAAAATCTTTACTGGTGGAAATGCAACAGGAGGAAATTTGACTCAGGTTGTCAACAGCCTTTTGTTAGCATCAATTTATATACAACCACTTATTAGGCACAGGGTAGAGACAGAAGAGAAGTGGAAGACACAAAACTTCTGCTCTTGGGATGCTGTAAATTCAGTTGAGGGTCATATAATATGTATATTAAAATTATTTTAAAATAAAGTACATGTTAGTGTCAAGTAAATCGTGTAATTGTACATGCATATGGGAGGATGCAGAATAAAGGAATGATTAGAGGATAATGCTGAGAGAATTCTTAGAGGAACAGAGAGGGTTTGAGGATGGAATGAGGAGAGGAACTTGAATACTGTTGAAGTGAGAGTTTGCCTCCTAGAGGTGGTATCATGTACCGAGTTTAGGAGATGCCATTGAATAAGCTCTGTGTAGAAAGCAGTGTAGAATTCACCTTTTCTATTTGTGTGATAAAAGCAACACTTCACTTTTAAACTTACACTTAGATGATGTTATCATCTGGGAGAACCTCTGAATCTAGAAAGTATGGTTATTCATTCTTCATTAACGATTCTGTTCTAGAGCCCTAAGTCATAGAAATTTAGACTGGAAGCATAGAGATTCTCTTCTCATTGTGATGTGAAGTAACTGAGCCCTGGAGATATCGTGGCTTGCCCAATGATCCCTGCTAGTGGGCGCAAAGCTATCACATGTATCTATTCCAGAGATGTTATGTGCATATACATCTATTTTTGTTGTTCTTTTTATATATGCCATACAGGCTGTGCTTTACTTTTCTCATTTTTTAAAAAATGGTTACATAAGATTCCATTATATGGAGAAAACTATCATTTATAAGCCTATCCCCTCCTATTGATGGACCCTTAGATTTTGATTTTTTTTAATGCAACATCACTTTTTAAAAAGGTGAAAATGTCTGCTTTGAAATTTTTTCATATGCATTAAGTAAATAGATACAAGTGTGTTCTTTTTCAGTATTTGAGAATTTTACTACTCTAAATATTTTTCTATCTTTTCTTATCTAAATTCAATAGTCTATCTGTAACTGTCACACTTTGTAAGTGATGATCTTTAAAGCAAATGTCATATCTCATAATTCAACATCCTGAGTTAAGGTAGTTTATTAATGCAAAGCTCATAAAACTCTTGATGTAGTCAGAGACTGTCCCAAAAGTTGTACTTGAAGTTGTATGACTCAAGGTGCATGTGAAATATAAAATGTTTGAATTAAAATTTGTATAGAATTTGCATTTAGAGAATATTACTGCTGATATTTCATAGCCATTCATCAGCATGTATGTGTGTAACTCACTGCTTGTTTTGCCTTTAGAACCTTTTGCCCAGAATAGCAGCCAAACTTGATGTTGCCCCTATTTCTGACATCATTGCAATCAAATCACCTGACACATTTGTGAGAACTATTTATGCAGGTGAGTACCCAAGGAAAATAATCAGCATGCTACATTTTTGTAAATTTTGAGAGCAAAAATTAATCTTAAAGATAGAATTTTAAAACATGGACCATCTTAAAGATTTCTGAGAAAAATCTCAGTCTTAGAACTGCTGCTAGACCATGACATGACAATTCTTTCTGATACAGAATGCACTTCTTTCCTTCCTGATCATTCAATATAGAGTGAGAATTTTCCAGTGATCAATAAAAATTAGATTTACTATTCAGTATATTTTGTAAGTTATGGAAAAGCAAAACTTTCTATTTTTTTAAAGTAGTATTTTCAGTCTTTTATGCTGCTTCTACTCCATTTCCATCTGCATTAAGAAATTCATTTAAGAAAAAAGAAATTCATTTCAGTGTCTCTTTAGTTGATTAATCTTTTGCTAAGCATGCTGGTCTTTAGTGGGTCTGGAGAAGGCAGTGAGCTCTTTGTTTGTAATTGATTGCAGTTGTGTGTTTCAATATAAATAGTCAATTCTCAAATCAGATCTTTCAACATTAGTAGTATTTAAGAGGAAATATTTGGTCATAGTTTAGGATACTCTTAATGTGATTGCTAATCTGTAAGAAATGTCTCAAATCCTGTTAAATTTTGGCACATCACAATTCTTGTCCTATCATGTTTCCACTTACTTTCCCTCTATTAGCATGAATAGTAGCAGCTCATGTTGTTGAGTTACCGATTGTTGTTTTTGGAGAAAGAAGCTTTTGTTTATATTCCTTTTAGGAAGAGTATAGCTGATTAGTGTGGCTGCCTCTTCCAGTTTGTTTCTTCCCTGCAGGTCAGCACTTGTTCTGTTTTTAAAGACATCCAAGGTTACAAGATATCCACTGATAGGTTTCCTCAATGTTATAGCCCTTTGTCCTATGCTTAGTTGAGGCAGAAAACAGCTACCTGGTCCACAGTTATTTCTTCCTTTGTGAAGTAAATTCTGAACCTCAAAGGAATACATTTTTTTAATTTAAATAAATGTGTATTTCAGGAAATGCTTTATGTACAGTGAAGTGTGATGAAAAAGTAAAGGTGTTTTCTGTCCGGGGAACATCTTTTGAAGCTGCAGCAACAAGTGGAGGTAGTGCTGGTTCAGAAGAGGGTGAGTGTTTGTTTCTACCTGTTTGTGTTTGTTTTAGTTTCTTATTTTTCAGTTCACAGATAATGTTAGAATAAGAGATGGTCTCTAGTTAAATTTCTAATGCAAAGTGATCGAGAGCTCAGTCTAGATGATATTCCCAAGCTTGTTCAAAAATAAGAAATAATTATAACATGTCTTTAAATGTCGTTTTTGGTACTGGGTACTAATCGCTTTGGTGTATGTACATCAAAGGGGTAGGAGAGAAGGGGTCCATTAAGATTAATGTGTTATTTTGATGTCAGGGTTTTCTACTCTCCTCTCACTGTTTCCTGTTAAAATAGAGATTGAGTATAACAGAAGAATGTAATAATAGTAAAGGCATGAAGGGTGTTACACTTTGATATATACAGTATCTTACTGAACCCCGTAGAGAGTGCTATTCCAGTTTTACAGGTAGACCCAGAGAATTAAATGACTTCTCAAAAGTTATACAGCTAATGAGGTAAAGGCTGGAATCTTGCCCCTTTAAGTCTTTCCAAAAACCAGAATGAAATTAGGAGCCAAAAAATTCACAGTAACTGAAAAACTCAAATTTCATGGAATTAATTCTTTGTGTATTTCTCTTCAAGATTATTTTTATTGTAGAACTTGAACTCATAGTCATTTTTTTGTTCTATATATCAATACATGCAGTATCAAGTACTTCCCCGGTGGGCATATCAGAATGGCTGGACCAGAAATTAACAAAAACTGATCGACCAGAGCTAACAGGTGCCAAAGTGGTGGTATCTGGTGGTAAGTGAAATCTTGTAGTTTATTAATTTTAAAAGATGATGTAAACTTTAAATACTTTGCTTTTACTAGTGTTTATTTTAGGGGAGCACAGATTTTTTTTCCCCCAGATGTAAGAAGTAGGTAAATTACAAATATTACTCCCATTTTACCAATTAGGAAAATGAAATCATGAGTTTAAGAAATAATTCGCGATTTCCATTGTAAATCTGTGTCATTGGCACCAGGGGGAGCATGGTACAAATCTCAACTCTGGCTTTGCAACTTGGTATTTTTGTCTTTTTGACTGACTTCTATGTTATTCTGAAGAGTATGGTTGGCTTCTGAATCATAGAACTGGTTGCAGTCTCAGGATCGTGTTGTATGATTCCCATCCTTCACTCTAGTTTGAAAGACTTGCAGGTCTCTATGGAAAGCTCTGAAATTTTCTTTGCATTTAATACAAAAGCTGTTAATATTGCACAGATTTGCTTCTGTTTGTATGTCATGCTCCCTCCTTAAAAGAAAAATTATAGCTTGCTGACTTTTTGAAAAAATGACTTATGATTTAAAAATCTTTTCAAACTAAACATCAAATGAAATATTTAAGCTTCCAAACAGCCTCATATTGGAAGTAGCATTGTGAGGAAATAATTTAATATTTCAAAAAGGTGTATCTGACTCGTTTATTCACTTATTTATTCAAGAAATGCTTGTTGGATATATATATTCTCTACCATGTCCATTGCAAAGTGCTGGAGAAGCAAAAAGGAAAGGCAGGTTATTCTGGCTCTTAAGGACTTTAAAGTCTAGTGGAATGACTTCCATTCAAACAATAACTTCTTTCAGTTGTTCAGTTAAGTATTGATAAATACTGTGGATATAGCAGTGATGAAGATAGATATGGATCCTGTATTTAAAGAGTTTTTGTTGTAGTGGGGAAGACTGATTTTAAAGACTGATTATACAATTAGTTAACCTGTTAGTTAATTACAGTAGTTCTGACTGCTTTATAGGAGAACAGGAGTATCATTGGAGAAGCCAGGAAAGGCTTTGTATAAGAGATGGCAGTTGTGTAATATGAAGATTCACTCATGTATACAAAGTTGCAAAATTTTTATGGAATGGAGTTTATATTTGCTTAATTTTTTCCCATCTTTTTAAATTAGGTCGAGGTTTGAAGAGTGGAGAGAACTTTAAGTTGTTGTATGATTTGGCAGATCAACTACATGCTGCAGGTAAAGTTACTTTCCCTAGAAAAATGTCCCCATTTCATTGGAAATATTTTTTCTTTATTGTTTCATTTACATGTAAGTCACTCAAGGCTGCAGATTTTCTTTTTGCTTTCTTTGGTTTTCAACTCTTCTATCTGAAACAGTTTTCTCAGTCTTTGGAGGTATAAATGGTAAAGAATTCAGTAAGGAGAGGGTGTCCTCAATTTTTCTTATTTATGTGACAATCCTAATGTTTGCCAAATTTTAGTAGTTTTTACCATTAAAAAAAATTAAATGTCAGCTTTAGTGCCTATATCATATTCAGGAATGCCCTTGTTTTCTTTCTTTTTTGGTGGTCTAATGTAATCCTCTTCTACAAGTAGAAATTAACATTTAATGTTATTTTAAAAATTTATAGAGAACATAAATTTATAGAGAACTTGTTTTTAAAAGTGTATTGAGAATGAAATGTTTTTTTGAAAAATCAGAAAATTAAAAATATTTTGTTTTTTAATTATACAACTATTAGGTGAATATATCCTTCTTTTTAAAAAAAAAGTCTCAGTTCTGTCTTCCCCCTTTTAAGAGTTTTGTGTATAACTTTCTAGGCTTTTTATATGCTTTTATATTATCTAACATGTGTACCCATAGAAGCAGTTATGGTTTTGTCTGAATAAAGGCATAGTATTGACTATAATCAGATGGTGGTATTTGAGGATGTTTATTTCATTTCATTTTTTAAAAATTGAAGTATAGTTGTTTTACAGTATTGTGTCAGTTTCTGGTGTACAGCACAGTGATTTAGTTATACATATATATACATTTTCTTTTTTGTATTTTCCATTATGATTTATTATAGGATATTGAATATAGTTCCCTGTGCTATACAGTAGGACCTTGTTGTTTATCTATTTTATATATAGTAGTTTGTATTTGCTAATCCCAGACTCCTAATTTATCCCTCATCCACCCACTTTCCCCTTAGGTAACCATAAGTTTGTTTTCTATGTCTGTGAGTCTGTTGCTATTTTGTAAATAAGTTCATTTTTGTCATATTTTAGATTCCACACGTAAGTAATGTCATATGGTATTTGTCTTTCTCTTTCTGAATTACTTCACTTAGTATGATAATCTCTGGATATCCATGTTCTGCAAATGACGTTTCATTCTTTTTTTATGGCTGAGTAGTCTTCTATTGTGTGTATATACCACATCTTCTTTATCCATTCATTTTGTCAAAGGACATTTAGGTTGTTTCTGTGTCTTGTCTATTGTAAATAGTGCTACTGTGAACATTGGGGTGCATGTATCTTTTTAAATTAGAGTTCCCTCTGGGTATATGCTCAGGAGTGGGATTGCTGGATCATATAGCAGTTCTATTTTTAGTTTTTTAAGGAACCTCCATACTGTTCTCCATAGTGGCTGTACCAATTTATGTTCCCACCAGCAGTATTGGAGGGTTCCCTTTTCTCCACATCCTCTCCAGCATTTATCATTTGTGGACTTTTTAATGATGGCCTTTCTGACCAGTGTGAGGTGATACCTCATTATAGTTTGGTTTGCATTTCTCTAATACTTAGCAATATTAAGCATCTTTTCATGTGCCTGTTGGCCGTCTGTATCATTCATTCATTCTTTAGTTGAACAGATACTTACCGAGTGTCTACCATATGGCAGGCACTAGTTAAGAGCTAGGGAAAAAGCACTGAACCAAATAAGCAAAATCTTTTCCTTTGTGGAAGTTATATTTCTATTTGGGAGAGACTAGACTTTATATTAGTTTCCTGTGGTTACTGTAACAAATTACCATAAACGTGGTGGCTTAAAACAGCAGAAAATTACTCTCTCAGAGTTGCATAGGTCAGAAGTGTGTTGACATCGAGGTGTTGGCAGGACCACACTCCCTGTGGAGGTGAATCTGTTTCCAGCTACAGTGGCTGCCCTGGCATTCCTGAGTTTACGGCCACATCCCTCCAGTTTCTGCCTCTTCTGTTTTCAGTAACCTCTGTGTCTGTAGCATAACTCCCTCGGTGTCCCTCTTACAGGGACACATGTGATGCCATTTAGAGCCCTCCTAGATAATGCAGGATAAGCATCTTCTCCCAAGAGCTGTTAAATCTGCTGTGACAGGTAAAATTCACAAGTTCTGGGGATTAGAAAGTTAATTTATCTTTGGAGGGGCCATTTTTCTGCCTACCATAGACACTGAACACAATAAATTAGTAAATAGTACAGTATGTTAGAAGGTAGTAAATGCTATGGAAAATGATAGAACAGGAAAAAGAGGAGTGTTGTAGAGAGAGGATTACAGTTTTAAATAAGCTAGTCAGAGTAGGCTTTAATGGGATGGACATCTGAATAAAGTTTTGAAGGAGATCAGGAAGCAAACCAGGAGGAGATCTGAGAGTATGTCTCAGGTAGAGGGACCAGTAAAGTGCAAAGGGTTTGGCTAAGGCAGGAACATGTCTGGCCTCTGATGACTAGCAGGGAACCCAATGTGACTCGAAGGAAAAGTGCAGAGAGAGAGAGTAGGAAGAGATAAGATTGGGAGTAATGAACCAGATCACATAGGGCTTATAGGCCTTTGTAAGGAGATTGCTTTTCTCTGAGTTAAGTGGGGACCCATGGGAAGGTTTGAGTAGAAGGGGAACGTGATCTGACACATAGTGAAAGTATCACTCTGGCTACAATTTTGAGAATAGCCTGTAGGGTGATCAGTTCAGTAGCAGGGAGATTGATTAGGCTATTTCAGTCATTCAGGTGAGAGATGCTCATGATTTGGACCAGGATAGTAGCAGTAGAGATGGGGAGAAGTAGTCAGTTTCAGGATATGTATTTGAAGGTAGAGCCACTGGGATTTCCTGACAGATTAGATATAGATGATGAGGAGAAGTTTTTGTTTGGCAGCTGGTAGGATGGAGTTGCCATTAGCTGAGATGGGGAATACCCCAAGTGGTGCAGTTTCCAAGGAGAGATCAGTAGTTCAGTTTTGGGCATGCAGTCAGTCCTCCGTATCTAGATTCAACCAACCATTGATCAAAAATATTTGAGGGAAAAAGATTCCAGAAATTTCCCCCAAAAAAGCAAACCTTGAACTTGCCTCACACGGGAAACTATTTACATAGCATTTACATTGTCTTTATAATTATTTACATAGCATCTACGTTATTAGGCATTACAAATAATTTAGAGATGATTTAAAATATAGACAGTACTTTGTGGATGTTGCGTTTTTTATAAATTGAAGGTTTGTGGCAATTCTGTGTTGAGCAAGCCTATTGGTGTTGTTTGTCCAAGAGCATTTGCTCATTTCATGTCTCTGTGTCACATTTTGGTAATTCTCACAATATTTCAAACTTTTTTTTATTATTATTGTATTTGTTATGGGGATCTGTGGTCAGTGATCTTTGATGTTACTATTGCAAAAAGACTACCACTTGATGAAAGCTCAGGTGACTAGAAATTTTTAACAATAAAGTATTTTCTAATTAAGGTATGTGCATTCTTTTTTTAAAGACATAATGCTGTAGATTGTAGTATAAACATAATTTTATTTGCACTGGGAAACCAAAAAGTCCACGTAACTTGCTTTATTGTGGTGGTTTGGAACCGAACCAGCAATATTTCTGAGGTGTGCCTGTATACAGTAGGATGTTGGTAGGTTATATGCAAATACTGTGCCATTTTATATAAGGGACTTGAGCATCCTGGGATTTTGATATCCTCGGGGGTCCTGAACCCAGTCTCCTGCAGATACTGGGGAATGACTGTACTATGTTTTGAGATGTCTAATAATGGACATCCTAGTAGAGATTTCAGTTAAGCAGTTGGAATAGGAATGTGTTCATTGGAGAAGTTTGGGCTGGAGCTATAAATTTGGGTATTAATTACATTTAGATAGTATTTGAAGCTGTGAAACTAGATGAAATCATCAAAGGGATTGAGTGAAAATTAAAAGGGGTCCCAGGACAAAGCCCTAGATACTGTAAGATGGAGGTAGGAGAGAAGGGGAGAATGAGACCAAAAAGTAATGGGTTAAGTAAGGTAGGAAAACCAGGATAGAGTCTGATGTTTTGGAATGCAGGTGAAGTGTTTCTTTACATAAGGGAGTGATAAACTATGTTAAATGCTGCTTATAGGTCAAGAAGTCTGAGGACTGAAAACTGCCTAATGGATTTAGCCACTCAGAGATCATTGGTGATTCTGAGCATCTTTAGTAGGGTATTGGGAGCAAAAACCTGATTGGATTTGGTTTAAAAGAATGGTCCTAATAGTGGCTAAATGGCTGTATTCATGATAAGCAAAGCCCAGTAGTATGAAGATGGTGTCAGACAAAGCAACGTCTGCAGAGAGAGTGGCACCAGAATTCTTGCCCCAGGGAACATCTCGACAGATAGATGGAAGATACAGAGAAGTGTGGCTTGCTGATACTGGGCTGTGGCTGTATGAGTTCCAGAAATGGTAGTGTAAGGGTTCAGGAACTGGGGAGCAGTGGAAGATGGTGCAGATTAGGGAGCATGTGGGGCATTATAGGGATCAGTGTGTGGGTTATAAAGGGTAACCTTTGGGTCTGGGTCTTGTTGCGGTGACTGATCTAAATAAAGGGCAGGGTGTGATCAGTGACTCGATAGCAGTGGTGCGACTGTGAATGTTAGGAGGTAGTGAGGAGTATTGTCTGGGGCTCCTTTCTTTGCTCTCTAGATAAAGATGAAGAGGACCTGAGGCTCACTGTTGACCTTTGCTGGGAGATGTGTGGCTCTCCTCCAAGTATGGTGTTCCTAGTTGACTCCTGCTGAATGACGATAGAAGGCTAGTTAAGTTGTAATTTTTATTTTTAGATAGAAAATACTGGTTAAACCTTTGTCTTGTATTATATGTAACTCTTTTCTTTATCTGGTCCCAGGGGTAATGATATTATAGTACCTTTTTTTTTTTTCCTAAAGCTGTGAAGTTATTACATAAAGGAGCATTATATAATATCCCAAACAGGTTATAATATATGTTTTATGTATGTACTACATTAATGTCTTTTCTTTTTATAGTTGTCAGTGAATATCCCAAATAGCTGAATAATAGAGCTTAAACAAATGACAAATATTTTTTCCCCTTAGTTGGTGCTTCTCGTGCTGCTGTTGATGCTGGCTTTGTTCCCAACGACATGCAGGTTGGACAGACGGGAAAAATAGTGGCACCAGTAAGTACTACAAAAAAAATATGCCATGCAGAACTCTGTGGGGATAAGAAATATGTGTATTTGCGGAAGCGCCATCTCAGTGATTTATATCCTGTTCATTGTATCTAAGCAGTTAGCCATTACCATGGGGAATGTGTCCTTCTCACAAGTCTTTGGATTTCTTGGTCTCAGTAAAATGCAGAGCAGTTCTTAAATCCAGCACTGTTCTTCAAATTTTTTAAAGCACTAGAATACTTTGTCAAATTCATGTCACAACACTAAACATAAAATTGATAGAAGCAACATTTTATTATTAAATGGATTTTATAAGTTCACATTAATATTTATTTACCATAAAGCCTATATATTATATATCAGTAAAAAAGATGAATCTATATTAAGAACACAATCTCAAAATTGGGGGCTGTAAATGACAACTGTAGTCTTATATCTTCCTAAACACTTAATTTATTTCTGTATTTTATCTAGTTGCATGAAATTCAGAAAATTCTTATCTGTATAGACAAGTGATACTAGACTATTCTTCAGTTAAAACTATCCAAAACTTACAAAAGGAATACTTTGGTTTCAAAGTTGAATCATTAACAAATGTTTAGTGATTGTTTACATTTTTTAGATGATGTAAGTTCTCAGTGAATAGGATTCTCAGCCAGTTTAAATCTTTATTGTGTGGAGGAAAATGAGTTTTTAATATATTTCAAAATGTGTGTTTTTAAGGTATTGCAAAACAAGGTATTAAGTAATACCTATTTTAGAAAAATCTCGTATCTCAGTTCCCTGCTCTATCACGTGTTCATTCAGAAATTCAAAATAGTCACAATTTTCAAGTCTTGTCTTTGAAGTTTGTTTTGAAGAGTTCAGTACTTTCTTTTAAAAATTTGGGTTGTTGTCTTTTTATTGCCTCTTTATTCATTGTCTTTTGATGAGCAGAAATTTTAAATTTTTATAAGATCTAATGAATTGATAGTTAATACTTTTAATCTGGTGTGGTACATATATGTATTTTTTTTGATGGAAATCTTATTTGTCCTGGTTTACATGAGTAGATATCTTCAGGCTTGAATTTACAAAAGATCTGACCCACAACCTTCGTATTCAATAATACTTCTACAGGAAGGTATGGTGAGACAGACTTTTATTTGTGTTGACTGAAAGGGAACACTTGTTACTAAGCAGGATAGCAGAATGACAGGGAATGACCAGTGGCATCCTTACCTGTCTTGAAAATAAATGTCATCCAGTCTGCTTTCTTCAACATTGCTGTCAGGAATGTAAGGTTACTGAAAAATTTTTCGTAAGGAATTTAAATGGGTTAAAGGCTTTGAAGACCTTCTTTAACATAAATTATGTAATCCCCAGAGATTCTGATTCATTAACTCTGAATTAGACTTGGACATGTGTGTGTGTGTGTGTGTGTGTGTGTGTATAGATATCTATATATATCTCTCTATATATGTATTTATTTGTGTATGTGTGTATTTTTCTTTAAGGCTTTTAAACTTTGAGATGATCTCAAGTTTACAGGAAACTTACAAGTGCAGAGTAAGAATCTATATGTTTGGGACTATCTGAGAGTAAGCTGCTGAGATGATTCCTCATTATCTCTAAATGTGTAGGACATTCTCCTATAAAACCACAGTACACTTTTTAAAATTAGGATATTAACATTGATACATGAATACCGTCTAATCATCAGACTCTGTTAAGGTTTTGCCGGTTGTCCCAGTAACGTCCTCTATAGCAAAAGACTGTAGTTCATAATCACATGTTGCATATAGTTGTCGAATGTCCTTCCATCTCACACAGCTCCTGTCTTACTTTGACTTCTGTTGACTTTTTCAATTTTTCACAGTATTTTTAAGAATAAATTCCTCTTTTCCCTAAGTTAGAGAACTCTTATCAGTTTCATCTTCTTCAGCATCTTTTGATGTAGATATTGCAGCTGTGGGTTAGACAGTGAGTCTTCTGTATTTTAGTATAAATATTAGCAAAATCTAAAATAATAGTTTTAGATAAATTTTAAAATGTATAAAAGTTTTCCAAAAGATTTAAGTGTTATTGCTATATAAGACAACAAAATATGCTTCCTGTGTTTCCTTGTAGGCACAAGGAAATCTTTGAGATTTCAAATATCAATTTATTGGATGATAATGAGGTTACAGAAATTATAACAGTTGTAACTGTAAGAACATAAGCTACTGTACTGAGAACAAATTGAATTAATCTCTCTTAAGCATTCGTATTTATTCTTAAAAGCTACTACCTTGAACAGTTTTTAGGAAACGCAAAAATACAGATGCATATCTTCTAGTAGTTATCAAAATAATAGTTTCCTCCAAAGTCATGTAGCCACTGGGAAACTCCACTATATAGTTGTGATAGAATGAGAAAAAAGGACAAATACATTTTAGTATTCCTATGAAAATATTTTGACCTTGCAGACCCCTGAAAGGGTCTTGGGGCTTCCAGGGATGTGCAGACCATTTTTTGAGAATCACTGACCTAGTACTTCTGGGTCACATTATACACATTGACTAATATGTGTAGAGATTATGGATTCTGTTATATTTCTTTTGAGAGTATTAATTTTTGTTTTAGGAGGCAGTTAACTTGGCTGAACTTGAACCTCAAATTCTCTTTTGTTTCAGCCTAGCCAGGCAGCTTAGGGGCCACCTCCGACATATCTAATGCGGGGTCAGCTAGAGTTTTGAGCAGAGTATTTATGCAGAGTTTGTGGTTCTCCCTCTGGAACTTTTTCCTCCTAGCTAATGTCATAGCCACAAATACTGTCTTCTGTGTTTCGTCCACTAATAAAACTGCAGGTTTCTATCCAGATTGGCTGCTTTCTGATTGGCATTTATCCCCCTTGTGGGAAATCTGCAAACGTCCCAAGGGAAAAAGCAGAGGTTTATGGTGGGCTCTTCTCCTTGTGCCTCCCTCTCCTTCAGCATTCTGACTTCTCAAGGGCTGTCTGTCTTGGTTGATCTCTAATGTATTTAAACAGTTGCTGTCTGTATTTTAACCAGGTTTCAGTTTTTCTTCACAAGAGGGGGCTAGTTTAATACAAACTACTCCCTCAGGGCCACAAGTGGGAGGCCTGAGGCCCGGAATCGAACATAGTACTTCACAGGTTCTCTGACTAGTGCAGAGTTGGATTATTGTCTTCCTAAATAATATTTTAGTTAATGCTACTTAATACTGCATTATATTCTTGGCAGCCAGACTCCACTGTTGGCATTTTTTTACATTCGTAGACGTCCAGAATCTCTGTCTTCTCCTTCATCCCCGTTTTATTGCCTGCTATTAGACTGTGTCTCCCTTGTCAAGCAATAATGCGGTATTTCTTTGGGTTTAAAGCTGAACAGAGAACTTGCATTTCTCTTTATTAAATTTGGGTTGGTGTTGTCTACCATTGAAACCTCTTGAATCTTTTAAAGCTTGTTTTTTTTCCAGTCAGTTTCCTTTTAATTTTATATTATTTGGAGGTCTGATGTTCTGTTTTGTTGCCACTTTCTGATAGCTATGGAAAACAGCACCATGGTTCTCTCTGATGATGAATAGTAAGAAGTTCCCTCAAGTTCTTCAAGTAAGGGGAACATAAAGGCAAATTTTGTTATCTTCACAAAATAATTTTACTTCATTATCAATTTTTTAGAATGTGTAATAGCCAAAAAGTTGCTATGAATTTAGTTATACCTTTAAATACATTTTCATATTATTCACAGCAGTTTACGTGTATATATGGAAGATTATTGAACATTTATATGTGGAACAGTTCCTTTATGGGTTCATGCTCCCTGCAAGAATTCAGACCCAGTTATAGGGAGCCACTGGTCAGTAGCTTACTGTTGCAACAAAGCCTTCTCTTCCTTTTTATTTTTTAGTTAACTTTTAATTTGGAAATAATTTCAAACTTATAAAAAGTTGAAAATTAAAAATAGCACAGCATGTGTATGTATACACAGATTTTTTTCTGAACTATTTGATAGTAACATCATGACCTCTAAATACTTCAGTGTGTATTTCCAAACAATGGAAATAGTTTCTTACATAACTAAGGTACAGTTACATTCCATATCTGGATTTCATCAGTTTATATTCCAATTCCAATTTTCCATGTTCTAATGGAATATTCCAGTTTTATCAGTTAGCCTGTTGATGTTCATGATAGCATATTTCCCCTCTCAGTACAGAATGTATTTTAGGGTCAAGTTTTGCATTTGCTTGTTTTATCTCTTAAGCCTTTAGTCTCATGGTTGTGATAAGGGCTGGTGCTCAGTTCTCACTTAGCCTCAGCCTCAGCCTCAGCCTTAGCCTTAGGCAGTCCCTCTGCATCCCTCAGGGATAGTTCTTAGTGCTTCCCACCCCTGTACCTGTTGCAGCCAAGCTGCCTTGTATCTCTTGTGGAGGGGAGCCTGGGTAGCAGTTTTGAGTGGTCTTAAGAAAATTCCGGTGGAGGGTAGATGAAGGTTGGAGCTATACGTTGCAAGAAGGAGAGAGATTTTTACATGAATTCTTTATGGTCCTGTCTGTTTGCTAGGCCTGGGCTGCAAATTTGGCATTGGATTTTCTAGAAGCCAATTCATATTGGGAGACAAGGCCAGTGTCCTGATTTACAGTGTCCCTAAGGTAAAAACAAACTAATTGCACATGGTAAGCATAGTTTGGCCTGGTATCAAGATCAGAGAAATGTATTTATCCCTTGAGCCCTTACAAAGAGGACACTATTGAGTAATATCCTCCACAATATCTTTACTATGAATAGGACAGGGGTTTCATAGGGTAGGTGTTTTTTATTAATGTTCCTCAGTGTCAGCCAGTTGCTGAATATTTAAGTACATTTCCATAAGGAGCCACATTATTTGCTGCTGGGCCTGTTGACCTGGCTTATTCTAGGGTAAAATTGCAGGCGAGTGATTTAGTTGTAGAACTCCTCTTCAAGTGAAATCTCACCAGAAAGCCCCATACATGATGCGGGAAGCAGTGGAGCTGAAGTGAGGTGGTGTACCTGGAGTGCTCCCGACTCAGCTCTCTCCCTCTCTCCTGTTCTGAGAGATTCTCTGTGGCACCTCTGCAGAGTGATTAGGGCCCTGAGCACATTTTAAAAACCACTTGTCCAGCAAAAAATTAGTGGATTGCATAGCCTCAGACAACTTTCCACAAATAATATCTATCTGAACTGAATTTTTGATTTGTTAGTATATATCAACTACATTCATATTATACCAAGTTTTACAACCCCTGAATTAGTATCATTTCCCTTATTCTACTTCAGAAGTCAAAAAAACAATATAAAACAAAAGCCCACCTTATCTATATGTATCAAAGAAAGTGGTGGCCCTTTTCTTATTTAATGCTAGTATTTCTGCCTGTCCTTGGATCCCATCCTTCCTACCTCCTTTGAGGTAATATTCCATTAGTTACCACCATACCCTGGGTCCAGAGCCCCTCTCTCTCTACTGGCTTTTTTTTTCTATAACCTTAAAAAAGAAAATTTTTTGTCTGCCCACCCAATAACTATTCCCTTTCCCTGCTAGCTACCATCCCATTCATCTCTCTTTCTAATTTTGAGAGAATAGCTTATGTTTGCTAAATTCACTTTCCCATTCTTTTTATTTAAAAAATTTGTGTAGACATATATATATATTTATATATAAAATAATACAGTAAACACCTACATTTTTACCACCAAATTTAAGAAACGGCATCCCAATACAATTGAAAGTCCCTGTGTACTCCTCCCTTAATGCAGATCTTTCCCTTCTGTCAAAAGGAGCCATTACCCTAAATTTGATGATGATTTTTAATACATTTTATTTTTACTTTTACCATACATCTATAGGTCCCTAAACAGTATATGTAGCTGAACGTTTCAACTTGAATACTGTGTAATTTACAAGTGTGTTGAGATGTTGATCTGCTCAGTCTTTTGGAACAGTAAATGTTGTGACTAACCTTGTTGACTTAGGCCCATGTACCATACAGATATTATTGTTTTCTGTGTGCCATGATATAAATAAGTTAGGAGGCACAGCTTTTTTAAAATATATTTTTTAAAACTTTGTATCACTAATAGCATGCTTTTTTTTTTAAGTTAACACCCATCATCATATCTGGTTATAGAATTATTTTTCTTCTGATAAGAACTTTTAGGGTTTCCTCTTGTAGCAACTTTCAAATATTGTATTCCCATGACTTACTTATTTTATAACTGGAAGTTTGTGCCTTTTTGAGTCCCTTTACCCATTTTACCCACCCCCAGTCTCTGGCAGCTACCTATCTGTATCAATGAGCTTGATTTTTTTTGGTTTTTTTCAGTTCCACATTAAGTGAGATCATATGATATTTGTCTTTCTGTCTGGCTTATTTCATTTATTATGGTACCCTCAAGGTCCACCCATGTTGTCACAAATAGCAAGATTTCATTCTTTTTTATGGCTGAATAATGTTCCTCTGTGTGTGTGTGTATGTAATTTTTTTTTAAATCTATTCCTCCGTTGATGGATACTTAGGTTGTTGCTGTATCTTGGCTATTATAAATAATGCCACAATGAATATCTTTTCAAGTTAGTGTTTTTGTGTTCTTAGGATCAGTACCCAGAAGTGGAACTGCTGGATCATATGGCAGTTCTATTTTTAATTTTTTGAGGCACTTTCATGTTGTTTTCCATCATGGCTGCACCAATTTATATTCCCACCAGTGCACAACGGTTCCCTTTTCTCCACATCCTAGCCATCATTTGTTATCTCTTGTCTTCTGATACTAGCCATTCTAACAAGTGTGAAGTGATAGCTCATTGTGGTTTTGATTTGCATTTCTTTGATGTTAAGCATCTTTTCATGTACCTGTTGACCATCAGTATGTCTTCTTTGGGAAAGTGTTCAGATCCTCAGCCCATTTTTTAGTTGGATTTAGTTATCATATATGGTCTTTATTATTTTGAGATATGTTCCCTCTGTACACACTCTGTTGACTGTATGTGTTCTTTATCCTATTTTTAGTCAGTTTTGTTTGTGAGATTCATTCATTTCAATGCAGGTAGCATTTTTTCATTTGTGTTTCATGTGGTATTCTATTATATAAATATATCATGCTTCAACCATTTTCATATTAATGGATGTTTATTTTGGTAGTCTATAATTTCTTGCTATTACAAATAATATGGCTACAAAGATTCTTATATGTCTCCTTATATGGTAGTGTGTCCCTAGAGAAGTGTGCCTGAGAGTGAAATTGCTTAGTTACAGTAAATATTTAGCTTTACCAGATATTGACAGATAGTTTTCCAAAGTGGTTATTTATACTTGGCAGCAGTTTATTAAATTTACCTTTATTCTCATCATCTCTGAACTTTGATATTTTCAATTTTTTAAGGTTTTGCAGCTCTAGAGATAGATGATAGTTCCAAAGATAGGTAGTGATGATGGTTACACAACAAGGCAAACATACTTAATGCCCCAGGACTATACTTAACAATGATTACAGTGGTTAATTTTATGTTATGTTTATTTTACTACAGGTTTTTTTTTAAGTTTTGCTAGTCTTGTGGATATGAAATCTCATTGGTGTTTTATTTATTTTTCTCTGATTACTCGTGAGGGATCTTTTCATATGCTAAATCGTGCCCCTTACCCCTGAATTTCCTGTTCGTATATCTTTTGCCCATTTTTCTATAGAATTGTCTCTCTGTCTTCTTATCAATTTCCAGGAGATTTTTAATATATTCTAGATACTAATCTTTCGTTGGTTATGTGTGTTGCACACATTTTCTCTCAGTGTATGACTGTCTTTTTCATTTTTCAAATCATGTCTTTTGATAAACAGAAGCTTTTAATTCTGATTTTAATTTTAATGTTGTAGAACTTACTTTTTTTCCTTTTTGTTATATACTTTTTGTACCTTATTTAAGGAATCTTTCCTAAGACAGGGTCTAATAATTTTAACTTCTATTTTTTTCCTTAAAATATTTAAACTTTTGATTTTCACATTTTTGTTTCTAATCTGCTTGATTTGATTTTGTTGTTGGTGGTGTGAAGTAACTGTTCAATTTTTTCCTCATATAGCTAATCATTAATTACACATTCCCTTCTCCTGCACTGATTTGCAGTGTCACCTCTCACATACCAAGTTTATGCATATGTGGAAGTCTGATCTGGGCTCTCAGTTCTGTCCTGTCTGTCACTTGTTTATTATTGTACCAATACTGCACCTAAGGCTTTGTAATAAAATTGTCTAGTTGGGCAAGACCCCTCTCCTCTGCTCTTCTCCAGAATTGTCTTAATTATTCTTGGCTCTCTACCTTTCTCCACAATTTTAGAATTAGTTTGTCAAGCTCCAGAGTAGGAGTTTTGATTAGAAATATAGGTATAGCTTATCCAAATTTAGTGTGTTACTGAAATTGTGTAAATACTGAAGCTTCAGAGAACCCAAGTCTGTATTTTATTATTTTAAAAGAGGAAAATTAATAACTAGTTCCCAGTCCACTCAAAAACCTTAAATAATTTCTCCCAAATTATAAAATCTTCTATGTAAATATCTATATACGAATCTACCAAGGTTTTCTGCATAATATGAAACATTTAAAATGCCAATTCTTTAGTTATTTCACACTCTCTAAACTCTTTACTTGATATGTTTCTGGACAGAATGCAGTGATACTCAATAGTATAATGTATTTCTTCTACACTGCTCTAAACATGTACTATATGTGAATAAATAACATGTGCTGAATAAACAATGATGCAAATAGTTCTTAGCTAATAAATAACCATGGTTATTTAAAAGTGATAATTTGCTGGTTGAAGACTTGCCTGGGTGAGATTTGGTGGTGAGTGGTGAGAAAAGCACTGCTTGCTGTTCAGTGGAGTTGGTGGGGGTGTGTAGGGGGAGCTGGTGAAGGGCCTCTCATTCATGTCCCAAGATCTGGAGTTGTTGAACAGTCTTTTCTTCAGACTCCAGAAATGGATGCCGTGAATCATTATCCAAGCCTTAGATTAAGCAGTGAGATGAAAGAGTCTCAAAATGGATATCTCCTTGTGTTCCCATTACTTGTGGTTATACAGTGTGAACATAAAATATGATCCTGTCAGGAAAATAGCTGAGGTACAACTTGTGAATGAATGGGACAGTCTCTTTCAGATTCATAAGCACCTTAATGAAAACCCAAATTCATTATAGTTGTGTGGGTTTTTTGAATAGTGACATCTGGGCTTAAAAAAAAAGTACAGGTTGTAATAAATATTCAGATTGAAGAAAGTCTTCAAGTAAAGAACATTGGATGTGTAGTTAATTTGGAGAGAGTTTGACGTCTTTATAATATTTAGTCTTCTACCCATGACCATGATTTTATTTTTCCACTTATTTAGATAGTTTTATAATTTCTTTAAGAAGGTACTTAGGAAAATAGGAATGCAACTGATAATTTGTACATTGTTCTTATTAGTTTATGTGTAGCTTTTCTTGGTTGTTGTACATACACAGTCATATTGTTGGGGAATAATGAAATTTTGTTTAAATTTCTTGCTATGTCAGCCATGACTCCCTGGACATTGTTGGATAGAATTGGTAGTGATAAACATTGCTGCCTCTTACTTTCAAGGGAATTGTAGTTTCACCACTAGGTATGTCATGATGTTAAAGAAGTTCCCTGCAGCAGGCAGTGTCGTATAATGATTAAAAGTGGTTAACAGTCTAGACCTTCTAGCCAAGTTGCCTGAGTTCAGCTCTTAGTGCTACTGCTTGCTTGCCATGTGACCTTGGCCAAATCACTTAGCTTCTCTGTACCATAGTTTTCTCAACTGTATAATGGTGATACTAATGGTCTGTGCTTCATATGGTAGTTCTAAAGATTTAATGAGTTAATATATGTAAAACACTTAAAATTGCACCCAGTATATAGTATAAGGACTGTGAGTTAGCTATTTTTATAGTTGCTATTACAAAGTCTTATTTGCTAAGAGTTTTTGTTTCGAAATCATGAAAAGATACTGAATTCTTATTTCTTTAACTGACGTCTGATAGTCTGATTGGATTTTGTTAGCACATTAATTAATATTTTTTGAGCTTAATAGAGTGTCAGATTTATGCCAAGACTAGAATTTAATGAATATGGCTTTTTTAAGTGTTGGCATATTTAGTGGTGGTTCCCATTTTACTTTTTTTTCTGGATTACCTTTTAGAAGCTCTTCTGATAACTTTACCTTCCTAACCATTGAAGAATCTGTTACCTACTGCCAGGGAAATGTGTTTTTACATGTAGTGTACTTTCTTAGTGGAAGTAGATTATTTTGTCTATATTTTGGTATTTTACTGACAGATTAGTGATTCATTTATAATTCTAAGATGAGATGAATAGTTACCAGATGAAGAAGCAGTTTTTGGAGGATTTACCAAAACAAGGAATTTTGTTTCTGGTTCTCTTGTGAAAATTCACTAATGTTGAAAAGGCTGTGTATGAACAAATTTTATGGAGTTATTTGTATACAGCTGGGACTGAATTTATGGACTGCTTTTCTGACTTGCTAAAAAGCTAAAGATTGACAATCTCTTTCATACTGCATTATCCAGCTTGGCTTTTAACTCCAAGAGAATGGTGTTCACAAATTGATGCTCAATTCCTTTGGGGTTGGTATAGAAGCATTAAATTGTACTAAAATATTCATATGTGAGTGCATTTAGCTGAAAGCAATTGATGTTCTATTCCCAAAAGGACAAAAAGAGATGCTGTATGGACCTGTAGTCCAGAAAACACCCTAAGCATGCTTCTTAAAGGTAATTACATGGCCTGGATGGTCAGAGCCCTTACAGTGAAACTTAAAATGACAAAGGAGAAGTTGTAGCCCGAATAAACTGTGGTTTGGATGTATAAATAGTTTGGTTGTGCAATAGTTAAACTCATTTGCTAAAAATTAATGGTAATTTGAATTTCCAGTTGTATCTTTGCTTTATTTTCTTAGCTAATTTTTATTAGAGTGATTTCTCTGAACATTTATTTCAGAGGTCCAATATCAGTGAAGTTTTTTATCCATTACCATTTTGTATATAAAATTAAAATTTTTAAGTTTTGAAGAAGATTTTTACACATACATTATAACTTTTTAGAAATATGTCACTGATAGGATAAATTGACATGTCTTTAGATGATCAGTCTAATTTAACAGCTGGCATGAAAATTAATAAGAATAGTCACTGAATCTTTGTAGTTATCTTGGTGTGGCAACTTGAATAAAACTATTCTAAATTTCATATTCTGTGTTTTTGGTTCTTTCATATAAAAGTTAACTTTTCTCATGTATAGCTTCAGATAAAATAAACATGCACATGAAAGTCAGAGAACATAAGACACTGTGCTGGAAGGAAATGTTTATTTATGGATAATTGGTCATTTAGCATATGTAATTTAATCCTTGTGTTTACTTTAGGGCCAAGGATGTGAGTACTAAGATCTTGTATAAAAGAACATCTTAATAACTTAGTTTAATATAATTATATGTTGACATTAACTTAGCCTGATAAACTTAGTCTGAAGAAGAATGGTATTTGGGACAGGAGAATGTTTTCCATTTCCTTTAAATGAGATTACTTAGAGTCTCTCTAGTTAGGTTGGATGAATAGTAAATCTGTTATTTCTCACAGGACTTTCTTTTCCACATTATTAGCTCTACTCAAATCCTTGTAACTTAGAGGAGCTCCAAGGGTTCCTTGTATGACTTAGTCTGAATGTCATGGCTCTACTTGCCTTTTTTAAAAATAAATTTTATTTTCTTAGAGCAGTTTTAGATTTACAGAAAAATTGCAAAGATAGTATAAAGAATTCGTATAAATCCTGTACCTGTTTTCCCCGATTATTTTTTTTTAACATGTTGAACTATTTACTTTTGATAATTGTCAAATCCATGAGATTTTAGAATTAAGTGTTTTGAAGAGGGAGAATTGTCAGAAGGTTTCTGTCAGGGCAGTGACTTTCTAATGTGTTTTTTTTTTAATTGTGGTAAAATGTAATGAAATTTGCCATTTTGACCACTTTTAAGTATACAATTAAGTGGCATTAACTGCATTCAAAATGTTGTGGAACCACCACCACTGTCTATACCCACAATTTTTCATCACCCCAACAGAAACTCTATACTCATTAAGCAATGGCTCCCCATTCCTTCCTACCCCAGCTCCTGGTAATCCCTAATCTACTTTGTTTCTGTGATTTTGCCTATGCTAGATGTTTCATAAAAGTGGAATGACACAATATTTATGCTTTTGTAACGGTCTTAATTTTATTTAGCATATCTTCAGATTTCATCCGTGCTGTACCATGTGTCAGAACTTCATTCCTTTGTATGCCTGCAAAATATTTCAGTAATATTCCATAAACATTTTGTTTATCCATTTATCTGTTGATAGACACCTGGGTTGTCTTGTTTCCACCTTTTGGCTGTTGTAAATAATGCTGCTGTGAATACTCACATACAGATACCTGTTTGAGTTCTGGTTTTCAGTTATTTGGGTATATATCTAGGTGTGGAATTGCTGGGTTACATGGTAATTCTGTGTCTAGCTTTTTGAGGAGGCTTCAAACTATTTCCCTCTGGCTACTTTGTAGCTTTCATGAGCTTCTTGGCATAGAAGTTATCTTAATAATTTTAGATTAAATAATCATTAGAAAAGGCCTTGCAGAAGCAATGGCTGCCTTAGTAATTTGGGGAAAGAGGCAGTGTGGTGAGTGAAAAGAATAGTACTTGGAAATCAGTTTCTAGTGCCAGCCTTGTTTCCTGGAGCCTCTATTTTTTTCATTGATAAAATAAAAAGATTCTATAGATAATCTTAGAGATTCCTTACTACTCCAAAATTATATATATATATATATAATATATATATATATAATTTTGCATGTTCTAACTGATTTGGATCAGTTAAAAAACTTACTGATAGACAAAATGATTTTATAGTCAAACTTTTTATTTAATCTGCTAAAATGCAAAGCTTTGTAATAGACTGATTATATATCTAAGTATTTTGATGTCATGTGCCCAAATATTTCAATGTAATTTAATCAGTTGAATGATTTTATATAATAACTTTAACAATACACTTGGTTTTCTGTCATTCCAGATATACTTGAGGAATATTTTTCCACAGTAGAAAATGTATGAATTAGTATAGAAGCTAATTAAATTAAATGCTAAGCATTTAATTGCAGAATAGCTAAATATTAAATTTTATTGTAAAAATACTTTCTTAAGAAAAACTTATTTCAGGTGCTATACATCCTATGTAATCAAAACCTACAATTAAAAACAGTACTAGAAGGTCAGGAGCTGAAATTATACATTTTCTGGTTTATATTTAAACTTCTGAATTGCAAGTCACAATATAGTTAGTTAATGTCTTTTTAAAAAATCTTTTAACTGTGTATTTGAGCAACTGGGTTATTAAATTTACATTTTGAACAAAAATAGTGAGGTGTGTAGTGAAATGATGCTGGTAGTATAAATTACCATCTGTTTTGGGCATATTATAACTTGGCTAGTTGTGAAGACGACATTTACTTGGCTTCTCCTGGTGAAAAAAGTGGGCCAGTAGAAAGAATATGGAGGAACTCATATCTAAGGGTGAAGTTAGTATTTTGAAGAATCTTTGACTAAAAAGTCTAATCTGCATATTCTCTGCCTGATAAGCACCAAGTCCATCTACTGAGCTGTGAGAAACCTTTGGAGGCTAGATTAACACTGATGCTTTTCTTCTAAATGAGTTTTCTGGCTTTGCTTCTAGACCTTTTCCATTAATAGTTATTTGGAACCAGATATTGGCTTCATTAAAAGCCAGGTCAAAGTTTTTATCCAAAGTGTTAGTTTTCGGGTTGATTGTAGATTGAAACAAAAAAGAACAACAACAACAAACAAATAATTTCTGAGACTTGCCTTCTGTCAGTACCCTTGATGGCCTTGTAGCTAGTGCATTTGTGTGGAGGGTTTGCATTAAAGACATTCAGTTGATGTGCAAGTGGTCATTAGATAAATCTGAAGGGTGTAGCTTACATCCTTATTCAGGATAAGGAACTCAGAGCTAATGTACCAACTGATACTTCTAATAACATGGGATAAAAACTAATGTTAGCTAAAATTGGTGTTTTTTCACATATAAACTTATGTTAACTGTCCATATGATCTTGTTTTAGTGGTTTTTCTCTAAGATAAATATGTTTACTGGTCTTTTAATAGACTAGTGACTTCAATTAAAGCATATTACTAGTACTGTCACAATATTGAGTTATTTGTGGTGTAGTAGAAAAAGTACTGAATTTAAAATCAAAGGACTTTGCTTTAAGAAGCCTGCCTTTCACTAGGTGTGTATAACTTTGAACAGCCCACCAAGCCTGCCTGACCCTGTGCTTTCTGTTCTATAAAATGAGAAGAGTTTCCACCCCTTAAGAGTTACTGTTGTAGTTCAGTGAGATAATGTATGTACAGCAGAGCGTGGTTACTGGCATATCAGAGACAATTCATGTAAAATTGTGATGAGGAGTGTGCGATCTTGAATCCTGATAAAACCCGAGCTAGTGCTACTGTAGGAGCATCGTCTGATGAATGGGACGTACTTTCAGCTTCAAACCAAGAGTATGCGTGAAGTTCTCCATTCATGTAAAACTCAGTTTAGCCATAATCCTGCCTGAGAGTTTCATAATACAGCAGAGAGCTGTTTGAGAAAAGAGCCACAGATAGTTGTGCTTTGCGTTTTGAGGCCTCTTCCAAAAAGAGAAGAGAGTTAAACACAATTTGGCAAACAGAAGAAATAGTTTGGCCTTTTAAATGGGCAGCAGAATGAAATATAGCAATATTAATGCACAGGAGATTTGCAGTAATTAGAAAATACAGTTGGGTTAATCTGCTTCTCAAAGAGACGTTCATTATTTGAGATGATAAATTCCGTTTAATTCCTAACCTGGCATTTGTCTTGTATATGTGTGTTGTGTTTTAGCTGTAACGGTTGCTGTGTAAGGTCATGCCTCTGTAGTCTTCTCAGTAAACAAGGTGGAGAGAGCATGTAACACTTCATAAAAGTGTTACCCTGTCTAAGGCAGGCATAGGGGTATTGTTATTGGGCACGTAACATTGGCTGTCTGAACTCTAGTTAGAACTACTTATATGATGTCTTAAAGATTTTTTATCTTTGAAGAAATGTAATTTTGTATGTTTCTCCCCCAACTCTATCTAGAAAAGGAGACTATTTGTAGAAGAGAAATTTTAAACCTGATTTTTAAAAAGATGAAGCAATATTGGCTTGGTTTTTCTGTTCTGAAAGCTCCAGATTTAACCACTCCACTCATATTCATATTTCACATAAACAAAAAAGTAAATGTTTAAATCTTTCCTTTCTACTTTGTTTAAAGTAAAGCAGATCGAAGTTGCTGCAGGCAGAATACTGTTCCAATTCCAGGAAAAAAAAAAGTGAATGTATGAGTTTATAATAGTCATATAATTTCAACTTCATATGTATTGTCATATGATCAGTTTGGTATGTCTTGGTGCCTGTATCTGGGATGTGTATCCCTGTACAAAGATTAGAATTTTGTAAAAAAAAATTAATCTCAACTTCCTAGGCCAGCCATCACTGTGTAGAAGGTTGGGCAGAAATTCTAACTTTATAGCTAGTGCTAAGTACAGAAGCGAAACTAACAGGTATCAATGAAAAGAAAATTTTCCCAATACATTATCCCAGAAAAATTGCATTAAGTTTAATAACAACTTCTCTTGATATAGTAATGGTTATTATTACTGTTAAAATAGTAATAAACCACTCAAGTAGATTAAAATGGAATTTATATGGTAGTTGACTGTCTTACGCCTTCGAGTTTAAAGTTTCAATGGCCACTCAGTAATAATAACAATAGCATTGATAGTAATTATCGTATTTAGATTATTTCACATGCATTGTATTGAATAATCACAACAGTCCTGTCAGCTGCAGGTATTATCTCCATTTTACTCTTAAGGAGATTGAGCCTTTCAGAGGTTATGTAATTTGCCTCAGAGCACAGTTAAGTGGGAGAGTTAGGATCTGAGCCCATCTCTCTCTGATCTTATTTTATTTATTATGGTAATCTGTGATCAGTGTTCTTTGATGTTATTACTACAACTCACTGAAGGCTCAGATGATGGTTAGCATTTTTGAGCAATACAGTATGCACTAGGAAACCAGAAAATTCCTGTCACTAGCTTTACTGCGATATCTGCTTTATTGCAGTGGTTTGGAACCTAACCCACAAAAATCTCCAAGGTATGTCTGTATTTTTTTTGGAGAAGTGTCAGTTTTTCAGGTCCTTCTAGAATTTTAAGGGAAAAAATCTTACTAGAGAATGAAATTTGATAGTTTCTTTTCAGAGTATAAATTTACTACATTAGACCAGTAGTTTTGGTCTGCTTTTAGTCCACCCTACCTGAAAATTGACGGATTTTTGCCATCTATCTGTGCCTGTCTTTTGGCTGCTCTCTTGTTTAATCTTGCTGCCTCTCATACGAGGCTTCAGCTTTGTCTCACTGCTGACTTTCCTTTTTGGTTCTCTCAGAGTTTGAATAACCTATAAATAATCTTGTTCTGAGCCAATACAAGCAAAGCTGACACAGAGACTGATGTGACTGTATCTTGAGACCTACTATCAGACAGTATTCCACGATTCCTCATAGAGCCTACAGTAAGGCTCCTCTTTAGCTTATTCTAAAATTCTCTTGGGTCTGTACTGTCCAGCACTGTAACCATTGAGCTGCATGTGGCTATTGGGCACTTGAAATGTGGCTAGTCTGAACTGAGATATTATTAAAATTAGTTTCACCTGTTTTGTTTTACTTTATTTAATGTGGCTAATAGAAAATGTTAAATTATGTGGCTCGTATGATTTTGTATATCTCTTTTGGATTTAACAGTATTAAGCAAAACTCACAGTGTGCAAGTTAGAAACAGCTTTCTCCTTAGCTCCTGCACTAAAATCCTCTGAAGAGTAGGACTCAGAAATGCCTCTTGGAATTCCAGATTTCCTGTACAAGGTTTGGGTACCTCAGGAGTGATGTTCGTACATACTTTCTGAAGAAAGCAGCCAAAACCCAAATCATCCACCAGAGAATACTCTGACCATGTTGATTCCACAGGTTGGTTAGATTTCTGTAGAAATATTAAGATTTTATTCTGGTCTTTCTGTTCTCAGACATACAGGTTTGTCATCAAACTAGGACCAATAGAACCTGCTTTTAAAAGCTTGTTTTGTTTGAAGGACTAAGGGAGCAGGAACAGATGGGACTGGATGCAGAAGTGGAATTCTGCTTGGCAAGGATAGAGATGACTACAGGCACTGTCATCCCCTGGACTGCTCTCTGTTTCCAAAGGCCTTTCCGCTCCTCAGTGGCAGGAACAGAAAGTAAGGGTTTGCATGAGAGACCAGAGTTCTATCACACTTTCTTTTTTTTTGTGTGTATTGGATTACAGATTTTTATGATCTTACCTTAACCTATGTTGTTAGATTGGGCTTCTTGAGGACACAGGACAGTTAGTTGTCTTTGAATTGTCTGCAAGGTCCAATAACAGTACAACTGTAGTTAATCAGTGCCTCTCACTGTTTCCTGTTGTGGAATCCTTAGAAAATGACAGTGTTTGCGCACAGGGGATTCTGGCTGCCCTGCCCTTCTCCTAGTACATGCAACTCTTGTATGAATTAGGGAAAAAGTATCCCTTTCTCAAGTTACTTTACTGCCATCTGTTGGAAGATTACTGTAATAAAAATGCAGATCTAAAATGGCTATGATATGGATGATCCCTCCCTCCAGAGTTGTTCAGTGTGCAGCCTGCTCAGCTGTACGTGGTAGTCCTGAGACCACCTCTGGAGCCCACTGGCCACCTAGTGGGCTGAGAAAATCAGTGTTTGAGCAAACCTCAACTCATGAGTGGCACAGCAGTGTCTTGGGAAACCAGATGCTATGCTAAGGACTAAAACCTCCCAGCAACCCCATGAAGTAGGGCTGCTTGTAACTCCACTTGTTCAGATGAGCAGGCTGAGGCAGAGAGAGGCTGAAAAATTGGCCTATGGTCACGTGTCTGTCAGGTGGCTGACCTGTGATGTAAACATGGGCAGTGAGACTCCAGAGCCTAGGTCTGTAACCACGGTAACATGCTCTTCCTGCGAAACCCGGTAAACTGCACTGGGTGCAGCAGTTTCCAATGCCTGCTTCTGTTTCTGTCTCAGCGCACTCTGAAGTAGTTTAGCTGTCTGCCTCTGAGTTCTTCGGATGAATCTAAGCTGTAGTCTTTTTTAAAAAAGATTTTGGCAAAGGAAGAGGGATGTGTGGTTTCTTCTGCTGGTCCTTGTTTCTGCTGAAGTAGGTGCTGTCCCGTCTTCGTATTTCAGAATAACCTCTAGTTCTCTTACCGTGCAGCGGCTTTACTTCCCACCAGTCCCATTCTTGAATTGCACAGTGACCAGCCCAGACTGCTACCAGCTCTCTTCCAGATTTCCTCCCTTTGCTAAGGCTACTAGGAGTTTCTCTCCAGGACTGCCCCTTCTTCCTCTGTGTCTGTTCCTTTCTTTAATCCCACCTCTTTTTGAACCCTTAATTGCTGTTCTCCCCTCCAACATCTCTCATTTTCTCTCCAAATTATCTTACTTACTATCTGATTTAGAAGGAAAGTGCCTCAGGACGGGGATTGCCTTGTTATGTTGTGAAGTGGTGTCTAAAGTGCTCCATAAATTAGCATCTGTGGGGAATTTTGTACATACTAATTATTATTATTGAAATACAAAAATGCTTTCTGAACCATGAGGAAGCATCCTATGATATTAGTCTAATTGCCTGTACATGTTTTTTAAAAAAGAAGGAAAAGCCTTTCTTCCTGCCTGAGAGTGCAATCAGATCTCAGAACAGCAGCCAAAATCTCAGGGCTTGTTCTGGTCTATTGTTTCAAAGCTTTTATATTTATTTAGGGAACCATGTTTGCAAGACAGTAAAGCAAGGTCCTGTGGGTCATGTGGATCTATTTGGACAATTTGTAGTGGTCAGAAAGGTGGGAATGACCCTGGAACAACTTGCCTTTGGTTTCATTTGGCCCAGAATGTATCATTTCCTTAGTGACATTTATGGTTAAAGTCAACGGTATTCATTTCTCGGGGGTTTAAAGCAAATTTCATTTATATCATATTTATGTTGACGTTTAGTGCCAGAGTGAATCAGCATTTTTTATTGGTATTTTATAATGCAAATGGAGAGGCTTTTAAGACTTGTTGAATTTTAATGTAGACATGTATGTCAGAAAGACTCGCTTACAGAGCTATTGATCCTTTCCAATACTTGCTTTAAGAATATACTTAGAAGGGTGGTTAGTGAGACAAGTGTCTATCTAAACAACTTGCTTTAAAAATCTTTTCGTAGAACTTTTTGGCCTGGTTTTCCTGAACGTAGGATTTAGTAAGTATATTTTGGTTAATAATTTAATAAGTATTCTTTCATGAAAGAAATGCTAGTCAGAAATTGAAATGATGTTAAAATTATCAATTAGTGTTACCTGTAAAATCTTCAATGGAAAATAGTGGTGCTTTTTCAAAGAAAAAAGCTTGTTTACCACTCATGTGAGGGTTCATGTCTGATAAGACAGGATAATGACGGGCCTTATTGCCTTGTCCAATTGAGGATGGTCATAATTGACAAATTTGATACATTTAAGATAGAATTCTGGAGCATTTTTTTATCCTCACCCATACATTTTACTTTCCACAGTATACCTCCCACCCTAAGACTCAGTCTCTTTAGGCCAAATTGCTGTTTCTTATCTTCAGGCTTTTGATGGTAACTGTAGAGCAAATTGAATCAAAAAATAAGCCCAGTTCATTTTTAGCTGATAACTCACACTGGGAACTAGTTTGTTTCCTTTTCTAGGGTACACAGAGGTGTCTTGCTCCCTAGAAGCAGTGGACACTTTATGCCTTTAAAGATAAGACCCTGGGATGTACCATCAATGTGCTGGATAGAGTTACAGGTTTCAAGCTGCACAAGAGCTGAGGATCATCTGTTTTAGTGGTTCTCAGCTCTAGCTGTACGTTAGAGCATCCTGGGAAGCTCTTTCTAAAAGCTCCAATGCTGGGGCTGTACCTCCTCTGTTTATAATTGGGGAAACTGAAAGGTGGGGGGATTGACTTGTATATGGCCACACACACGTAGGTGTTATGAAAAATCATAGCATTTGGTAGCAAAGACATTAATCTCAGATCCTAGTTGAAATACTCTGTTATTTTTGGGTGAGCACTTGTTAGATTATGTGGCAGTGCAGAAAACAAAATGGGACCACCTGACACTGTCATTGACTTTAAAGTAGCTGCCTATAATAAAATTGAGTGTGACAGAGCCTTCTGCATTATTCATAGTGAGGAGAGACTTCACTGTCGGTCGTGACAGGGCTGTAGTGTCTGTCTGGTTACATGGTAGCTGCACCCACTACCCAAGCCAGGACTTGCTAGTTCAGTTTATGTGTGGGAAAAACTTTTCAGCTGAAGCTTTAATTATCCCTAGCAGACAGAATAGAGCAGCTAAGCTCTTTTAATTAAACACGTATTAAATCAGCTTTCCACAATGATAAGTTTTAATGTTCAAACATGGATACTTTAAAATTTTCAGATAAAGGAAGAGAGAGCAGCAGTCAGTCGTCATTCCCTTTGTAGTTAGTGGGGGCAGAGTGTGGAGGGGATGAGGTGCAAATGTTGTCAACGTCTGCTTAGGAACTGCAGTGCAGTGGGCCCTCGTGTTAGGTTCAGTCTGTGCCTCTGAGAATTCGTTGTTCTTTATTAAGGAGATTGTGTGTGTGTTTAGAACCTCTTAAGACTGATTTGTATTGTTGGTTTTTCTAAATATAAAGCGTAATAAATATATCCTAATGATCGTTTCAACAAATATCCGTGAGAAGGCAAACAACTAAGTCAGGAAATGTTTTAATATGTATTAAGTGTATATGTTTATATGTTAATATGCAGTGTGTGTATATTGTGAATGGATACATACCAAGTGGTTAGTTGAAGTGTGATATCCAAGTAAGTAGCACAGATAAAAAGTGCTGCCTCACAGGAAATTGTGAGATTAAGTGAAACAGTTGATGTAAAATGCTTAGCACAGCAATTGACACACAGTTAATGCCCAATAGTTCTCATTATCCACATATTTATTATTATACCACCACTACTGTAGTTAGTTATTCAGAGGAAAAGGAGGGCTATGAGTTAGGGAGATCAGGAAAGGAGGAAAGCATAATTTAAGTAATATAGATTACATCTATTTTATTTAAAATATCTCTGATTTAAGATTTGACTTGTTAGTAGCGAATACTTTGGAAGGTGTAATAGAGAAATGCACATTAACGGTGTGGTGTCTTTTGTTCCAGGAACTTTATATTGCCGTAGGAATATCTGGAGCCATCCAACATTTAGCAGGAATGAAAGACAGCAAGGTAACAAACTACACAACAGTAATGATGCTAAGAGGCAAAGTTTTCATGTTTTAAAATTTCAGTTTCATCTTATTATGTTTGCATGTAGTTACAGTGTGTGTAGTTGAACCATTCACATTAACACAAATCTAGGAACTGGAAGAAGCATAAGCCACTGTATACCGCCTAAAGATTTGCCAGTGGGTGGGCGAGGCAATGCTGTGTCGTGGGAAAAGGTTTGAACCTGAATTCCAGCTTCACTGCCCAACTTACCATGTGATGCATCCTATTTGTACCTCGGTTCTTTGTCTGCCGAATGCTGTGTTGGAGGATGATCTCTCAGATACCTTTCAGATCTGACAGGGGATGGTAAATGTGGGGTGAAAATAATGTGATGATGTTCTGACATCTAACTAGTTTGTGAGGTTCTAATGCCTAAATTTCTGACGGCTTCACCCTAGTCCCCTAACAGTCCCAACCGTCATAAATCAGCAGGTCTCCTGTGCTTGGGCTGTTACTGAACCGTGACGGACACATTTTGGGATAGATTGTCTTAAAACCTCAGTAATTGTCAACAGTACAGTGTATAGAGGAAACACTTGGTTTTAGCTTGCTATTGCTACTTGGACTGTCTGCAAGTAATGACCCCGTGAACATATATTTCAGAATATGACACGTTAATTCATGCATAACAATGCACAGTTTGAATTATGAACTTAGTCTTCATGAAGTCAGAGATGCCTCTGACACTCCTGCTTTTATCCATTCCGATGGGAATTTGATATAAAAGGTAATAAAACTTTTAACAGGTTTAACTTCTAACTTGAAAAGATGCATGCACTACCTCCTTGTAACCTCTAAATGAATTGGCCCAAAATCAGTCAGATTTCACAGTTGGATGGCAGGTTTCTTCACTGAGTTCTGAAAACAGCAGTGCCAGTGGGAGAAATGTTATTACTGCATTAAAGGGAAAAAATCACTCCCAACACCAGCAACCTTAAAAAATATTTTTAGCTGGGCCAGTTCAGACATATCTAGAATTCAGCTTCTCTAAAATAAAAGACTCTACTTGCCAAGATGATCCTGGTGGAAGTTCTCATTCCATGCCAGCAGGGCTGGATTGGGGGAGAGATGGACTAGTCAGTGTATGTCAAAGCAAAAAGGGAACCATTAAAGTAAGGAGACCACCGTTAGGGAGCAACCCATAAGAATAAACTTGAGCCAAGACTTTTTCTCTCCATCCAGTCAACAAATATTTATTTAGCACGTACTTTGTACTAGATGCTGGGGATGCTTAAATGAAAAAGACATAATCCTTGTCATCACTGTCTTGAGTGGGAGACACAAGAGTCTCGGGGCAATTTTGGTTAATCTAAAATAGGAACATTCGAGTGGTTGGTTGAAATCTGATAGTTGCATTACATATAAGCTGCAGTTTTAATTGGCATTGTGGTATAGTTGAAAGAATATGAAATTTAATTGAACCATACACATATTAATATGGTTGAATGCAATCTGTGCTTTAAAAGATCTGTAAGGTAGGAAGGGTGTGAATTTATAAGGACGTATTAAAAGGGCTCTAGATTGCAAGCAAGATTTTATCATAGTTATTTACAGTGGATACTTCAGGAATATTCTTTTTATAATCTGAAAATATGTAACCAGCCCAAATACTTTAAATATTTTAGTATTTCTTAAATACTTTAGTGGTTCCTTTCCCACAATTATGTGCTCTTTCTTTAAAAATAACTTTTATATGGTAGGATGAAAAAGCTTTCAGATGATTAAACTGTCAGATGTTTGACTAGGTGGCCTCCAGGAAAATCATTAACCATCGTTAATTAAATAAATCTCTGCTGGTAGCTGTGAAGCAGGCTACATATTCCCAGAAGAGAAACACCTCGATGCAAATCAATGCCTATGATTCAAAATGTTTGTCCTTGTGACTTTGGATTTGAAGCTCATATTGAAACCATCGTTTATTGTCTCTGACCACACTTTAATATATATGGCATGTTACTCTGGATTGATAGTTACCTGGACTACACTGTACTCCAGTCTCAGATATTCTGGTATATTCTGCCTATCTCTTTGAGGGGCTCCTCGAGGCCACTCTAGGGAAATTAAGCATATGTCATGTAGCCTACATTTTAAGTCAGACTGTATCAAAATACTTTAAAAATGTGTTCCACCTGTTTTCATGAGATAGAGTAATAAGCAGGAGAAACTTAATTTTGCTTTCAGAGACTTGAATTATTATAATCTGTCTATTAAAATAACACTATGATAGAGTCAAAACTCTTAATTTTACATTAATTGCAATGGTGTTAAGAGCATGTATGGGGAATACCAAACTGTTTGAAGTATATAAATAAATCTGTTGTTAATAGAATAATGGTAAACCCAGCACCCTTTTTAGTGACTGTTTCTCCTTAATCTGTTCCTGATCTGTCTTTATAACCTTTTACATTTAAAATTTTTATAGGTAATAAAAGGAACTTTTGGTAGCTTTTGTAGGACATGTAGTAATTTTGTTTTATTACATTTATTTTCTGCGTATATCAGGACTTAAACTTTTTAAAGTTCATCTTTACTAACAGGCTGACTAGATAGTTAACCTTTGTATTCTAACAGGAGACCCAGGAAAATAATTTAAAAATACTAAATGGAATGTAGTATGTGGAGGATATATAATCTGAGCTATTTAGGCTGTGAATTGGGGTATGGATTTGTTATTTTTTAAAGTTGAAATCTAACATTTATATTCATAACTTTAAATTTATTTATTATTAATAGGATTTAGAAAACATTAATTATAAGTGAAATAAGCTGGGGATTGACTATAATCATAATATGTCTCCTGATGATTTGATAAAGTAGACTTCTAATAGAACTATCTTATTGGATGAAGCACACCAAATGTAAAATAAGTTACTTAATTTTTCATCCATGGTTTTTATTTAGTGTATCTAAAAATTTTCGATGACCTGCATAACTTTCCAGTTATATTTGATTCGTTTAAGTCACATTATTGAGGTATAATTTATATATAGAAAATCAACTTTTTTAGTACACTGCACTTAAAATTTTATTTTTGTGTGGTAAAATACACATAACATAAAATTTAGTATCTTAACCATTTTTAAGTGTGTAATTAAGCATCGTGTACGCATTATCAGTGGTGGTAAATACATTCATAATGGTGTGCATCCATCACCACTGTCCATCTCCAGAACTCTTTTTATCTTGTGAAACTGAAACTCTATACCCATTAAGCAATAATTTCCCAGTCTCTCCCCCTGCACTCTCCAGATCCTGGCAGTCACAGTTCTACTTCTTTCTCTGTGCTTTGTACTATTCTAAATACCTCATATAAGTAGAATCATACAGTATTAGTCTTTTTGTGACTGGCTTATTTCACTTAGCATAATGTCCTTAGGGTTTATCCATATTGTAGCGTATGTCAGAATTTCCTTCATGTTTAGGCTGAATAATATTTCATTTAATATATATAACACATTTTGTTTATCTATTTATCCATTGATGGACATGGGTTGCTTTCCATTTTTATCTATTGTGAGTAATGCTGCTGTGAACATGGGTGTACAGATATGTTTTTAAGATCCTATTTGCAATTCTTTTGGGTATATATCCAGAAGTGAAATTGATGGATCATAGGGTAATTCTGTTTTTAATTTTTTGAGGAACCATCATAACATTTCCCACAGCAGCTGTACCGTTTTACATTCCCACCAACAATACACAAAGGTTTCTGTTTTTCCACACCCTCATCAACACTTGTTGTCTTTTTTTTTTGATAGTAGCGATCCTAATGGGTATGAGGTGTTATCTCATTGTAGTTTTGATTTGCATTTCCCAAGTGATCAGTGATGTTGTGCCTTTTTTCATGTGCTTATTGACCATTTGTGTATCTTCTTTGGAAAAGTGGCTATTCAGGTCATTCATCCAGTTCTTGAATCAGGTTGTTTTTTGTTGTTGAGTTTAGTAGTTTTGGGGGGGGAGATGGATATTTAGGTTTGTTTGTTTGTTTGTTTGTTTTTGATAGAGGTACTGGGGATGGAACCCAGGGCCTCACACATGCTAAGCATGCATTGTACCACTTGAGCTATTCCCTCCCAACTAGTTTTTTTTTTTCTAATGTACTTTGTATATTAATCCCTTATCAATTATATTATTTGCAAATATTTTCTCCCATTCTCTGGTTTACCTTTCTACTCTGTTATAGTGCTTTTTTGATCCACAAATTTTTAAAATTTCCATTAAGTTCAGTTTGTTTTTTCTTTTATTGCCTGTGCCTTTGATATAATATCCAATAAATCATTGCCATAACCAACATCATGCAACTTTTACCCTATGTTTTTCATCCGAGATTTTATAGTTTTAGATATAGTGTTCAAATCTTTGATCCATTTTGAGTTAGTTTTTCTATATGATGTTAGGTAAGAGGCCATCTTCATTCTTTTATATGTATATATTCGGCTTTCCCAACGCCATTTTTCTGAAAAGGCTATCCTTTCCCCATTGAATGATCTTGATACCCTTGTCAAAAATCATTCAACCATGTATGTGAGGGTTTATATCTGGGCTCTCTCTTCTATTCCATTGGTCTGTATGTCCTATTTTGGGTCCCTTGAGAGTGCATAAGAATTTCAGGATGGGTTTTTCAGTTTCTGTAAAAGTCATTGGAAGGACATTTTGATGGATGTAGAATTATTGATCAACAGTTTTTTTCTTTTCTTTCAGCACTTTGAATATATCAGCTCACTGCCTTTTGGCCTCCAAAGTTTCTGGTGTGAAATCTACCAGTAATCTTATTGAGGATCCCTTGTATGTAATAAGTCAATTCTCTCTTCCTGTTTTAAAAATTCTCTCTTTACCTTTGGCTTTTGAAAGTTTGATTATAATGTGTCTCAGATGTGGGTCTCTTTGAGCTCATCTTACTTGAAGTTTGCTGAGCTTCTTGGGTATTTGTATTTGTGTCTTTCATCAGATTTGGGAAGTTTTCAGCCATTATTTCTTTAAATATTCTTTCTCTTCTCCTTCTGGGACTCCCACCGTAAGTATTTTGGTCTGCTTGATAGTGGCCCATAGGCCCTTTAGGCTATGTTCACTTTTCTTAAATCATTTTTCTTTCTGTTCTTCAGACTTGGTAATTTCCATTGTCCTATCTTCAGATTGATTCTTCTGCCTGATCAAATCTGCCTTTGGGTTCCTCTAGTGAGTTTTTTATTTCAGTTTTTGTATTTTTCAGCTCCAGAATTTCTTTTTGGTTTCTTTTTAGGTTTTCTGTCTCTTTATATTTCCATCTGGTTCATACATAGTTTTCTTGACTTTCTCCATATCTTCCATTTATTCTTTTAGCATCTTTTAAGATGGTTATTTTAAAGTCTTTGTCTAGTAGATCTTCCATCAGGTCTTTTTCAGGGATAGTTTCTGTTGATTTTTTTCCTTTGAGTGAGACATACTTTCCTGTTTCTTTATATGTCTTGTGAATTTTTTTGTTGAAAACTAGACATTTGAATCTAATTATGTGGTATCTGTGGAAATTAGATTCTCCTCTTTCCCCAGATTGTGCTGCGGCAGGGGTGGAGGGTTGCTATTGTTTTTGTTTATTTTGGTGGCATTTTTGTTTTTTTTTTGTTTTTGTTTCTGTTTTTGTTTTTTTGTTATAGGCTGTCTCTGTGGCAGGGATTAACTTGAAGAATAAACTTCAGGTCTTCTTAGGTCTTTTCTGAGCCTGTCCCTTTTCCTGGTCATGTGTGGTCACTTTGTAGTTTCACCCATGTACGCAGTTTCTTTTGAGTGTCCTACTCTTTAGTGTGTGGGTCCCAAAAGGGGGAAAAGAGGAAAATGAAGTCGGGACAGAAAGAGTGCATTGACTCTTTAAATCCCCTGGAAATAACTTTGACTGGAGGAGGAAGGGCATGAACAATGGAGGAGGTGCAACAGCAATAGCCATCCTCCTCTTGGCATCTTTGTGATGAGGAGCAGCATTCTGTGATCAGAGCACAGATCTCCAATGTTTGGAGGACTGGGTCCTCTAAGCTCTGTGCAAGTTGCTCCAGGAACATGTGCACAGGTGCCTGCCACCAGGGCTCGGTGTGGGGGATGCATAGCAACTATTGGGCTAAGAGCTGCAGTTTACTGTGCAGGTCTTCCCCTGGAAGTTACAAACCTTTAAGAGACTCCAGGGTTCTAAAATGGTGACATTAGAAAGATTTTGCCAGTTCAGTTGTCGTGTAGGTGGGGAGACAGATTCCTGATGCTTCCTACTTGGCCATCTTCCCAGAATCCTCTCCTCTGATTTGTTACTTGTATAAAACATTTTTTTGTAAGTCAAAAAAGACCTTAAAGAAAATAATGATTTAAAACACTTTTTAATATTGCAATGGTGGGGGGGGTGTGGAATATAATTTTGCTATGTTCCAACCCAGAAATTTCTAAATTTACAATATTGGCACAAACAAATCAAACTCATCTTATTTAGTAGACGTTTTTAAGAATATAAATTTGTTGTTAGGGAAGGTAGAATAGAACCATCAATCTGTGTGATATGTTTTCTTAATAAAGGCCAAACTCTTTGTTTTTGTTTCACAGACAATTGTGGCTATTAACAAAGACCCAGAAGCTCCAATTTTTCAAGTGGCTGATTATGGAATAGTTGCAGATTTATTTAAGGTAAGGTGGCCTTCAGAGTGATGGCTGTTATCCAGATTGTCTTCTAAGAACCTCTAGGAATTTGACACAACATTGTAAAATGATTATAAATCAATAAAAAAATGTTAAAAAAAAAAGAACCTCTAGGAGTTGATCATGGACGAAGCTATTTCAGGAAAACACTGTGTGTGTATTGTGTGTCTGTCTGTATATGTATACGTAATATATTTGCACAATTTTGAACTACTTAAAGTGAGTTGTCCTGATTAATACATGATGTTTATATAGAGCATTATAACTTTCCCTTTAAGAAGTCTGTACTGTCTACCAAAAATCCACATGGCTCTTGGCATCTCATTTGCTAAATTAGACATGATTTGAAATGACTTAAGTAATTATAACCTGGAATCATATTTGGCAGGTACCTTAAAGAAATTGACATCAAATCCCCTCCTTCAGAGATTTACCAATGACACTATAGCTTTTCATGGGATAAGTGGGCACTCAAGTCCACCTTATCTGACTCAACAAGTATGTTCTGCTTGCTGTGTTTGACAGTTAAAGGCCTTCCTTACAGTGACAAGTGTAGGAAAGAACACTTATTTCCCCCTCCTCATACTCTTCACTTTTTTGAGTGTTCTTCCTGCCGTGCTGACCACCCCTGTATTTGCCCTCCCCATGAGAGAAATTATTTTAGTGATATTGTTGAGCACCTGATACTCATTTGGCACATTTAAAGGTCAAAGCTTTGCAGAGCCTGGCCTCTTTTTGTCCCTGAGGACCTGTCTACGAGCTTCCAGGTTACCTTGTGCAGAAATCACTCATGCAGGAATTGAGGCTCAGAAAGTAGCATTCAACCCTGGATTTGTTAGAGTGAGGAACCCCTCCCACAGAACTATAACAAGCTGCTGTGGGCCTTAATGGAGAGGCTGCAGCCTGAGAACAGAGCCAAGGGTGGTCTTCCCAGCAAGAGGATAGCCCCTTTACCATGGTTTCACCAGCACTGTATCTGATCCGGATAAACTAATGAGTGCACTTGAGAGCACATCTGCACTTTGAAGTGTATGTTCATGCTCACTGAAGGATGGACCCTTCAAATGCTCAGTAAGTACTCAGTAATGGCCCAGATTGTGTGCAGAGACTAGATTCGGGCTGTTGGCCTGAATCAGCATAGGGCATCCTTCCCCTGGGAACCCCCTCACAAAATAGCCTCAATCTTGCATGGGAAGAATACAGCCCCTCTTCTGTGATCCTGGGGTTGTGTATCTGAAATTTAGGGTTTAGATAGGTTAGCTGCTCCTGTGACCTGGCCCAGCTATGTAAGAATAAACAGTAGTGGCAGTCATTGGACCACTAAAATACCCCAGTGGGAGGGAAAGTTAGTTTGAAAAAGAGAGATTTTTTCGTATTTCTTTATAAGGATAACTTTGTTCAAGTAATAATAAGCATTTAGTTGCAGTGAGATACAGCACTTTCCGAACCCTAACCTTGTTATCATGTTCACACATACGCAAACAGACATCTACTGTAGTTGGCCTTTCATTTTTCCTCAAGAGAGTATTTGAGTAAGTTTATAGGTAATTTTGTTTACTTTGAGGTATGTTTTTCTGTCTGTACTGTGTGTTGCAACTCACATACAGGGCTTACTTGATACAGGAATGAAGAGTTGGAAATTCGTGATTTTCATACAGTGGACACCTGCCTTGGGGCAGGAACATTTTCATAGCAATGATTGACACAGTGGCGTCCCACACATTGTGACTCTTGTATTAAGGGCAGCTCCCAGGTTTGACACGAGAGTGTATGTTTATTTTGTGTGTGTGTGTATGTGTGCTCAAAGAGGTATCTCAGTGAGAATCCTAGGACAGTCAAAGTGGAAAAGGACCTCAAAAATCATGTAGTCAGCTGATCTCCAGCCTGAGATTCTCAACTTATTTTCGGTGTTTTAAGAAACCCACCTTTTTTTTTTTAATTAAATATTTTTTATTGCGGTAACACTGGTTTATAACACTATGTATGTTTCAGGTGTATAACATTCTGTTTGTACTTTTATATACCTTACAGCGAGCTCATCACCAGAAATTTAGTTTCCTGTCATCATACAGTTGATCTCCTTTACCCATTGCACCCTCCCCCCAGCCCCTTCCCCTCTGATAACCACTACTCTGTTCTCCAGTTGTACATGTTTGTTTTTATTTGGTGTGTTCATTTACTTTTTTGTTTTTTATATTCCACATATGGATGAAATCATCTTTCTCCTTCTGATTTATTTCACTTAGCATAATACCCTCAAGGTCCATCTATATCATCACAAATGACAAGATTCCATTCTTTCTTATGGTTGAGTAGTATTCCTCTGTGTGTGTGTGTGTGTGTGTTTGTGTGTGTGTGTGTATACACACCACATCTTCTTTATCCATTCATCCACTGATGGCGACTTAAGTTGTTTCCTTATCTTGGCTATTGTAAATATGCCACGATGATCCTAGGGGTCCCCATATATCCTTTCAAGTTAGTGTTTTTATATTCTTTGGATAAATACCCAGGAGTGGGATAGCTAGTTCATGTGGTAGTTCTGTTCTGTTCTTTTTCAGGACTCCCCATACTGTTTTCCATAATGGCTGTACAAATTTATATTCCTACCAACAGTGCATGAGGGTTTCCTTTTCTCCACATTCTTACCAACACTTGCTATTTCTTGGGTTTTTGGTAATAGCCATTCTAAGAGACGTGAGATATCTCATTGTGGTTTTGATTTGCAAGTGCCTAATAATTAGTGATGTTGAACATTTTTCCATGTGCCTCTTGGCCATCTGTGTCTTCATTGGGAAAATGTCTTTTCAGCTCCTCTGGCCATTTTTTAATCAGGATTTTTTTTTTTTTTTTTTTTACTGAGGTCTATGAGTTCTTTATATATTTTTTGGATGTTAACCCCTTGTTGGATATATGATTTGCTGATTTGCAGATATCTTCTCCTTTATGATAGGTTTTCTTTTCATCTAGATTTCCTTTGCTGTGCAGAAGCTTTTTAGTTTGCCATTTGTTTATTTTTGCTTTTGTTTCCCTTGCCTCAGGAGGTACATATGGAAAGATATTGCTAAGACCAATGTCAAGGAGCATACTGCCTATGTTTTCTTCTAGTACTTTCATGGTTTTAGGTCTTACATTCATGTCTTTGATCTACTTTGAGTTGATTTTTGTGTATGGTGTGGTCTAGTTTCATTTCTTTGCATGTGACTGTCCATTTTTCCCAACACCATTTATTGAATAGACTGTTCTTTCTCCGTTGTATGTCCTTTGCTCCTTCATTGTAAATTAATTTTCCATATATGTGTGGGTTTATTTCTGGGCTCTCTGTTCACTGCCATTGATCTGTATATCCGTTTTTCTGCCAGTTCCATGATGGTAACTGTTTATTTGCCTTTAGCTAGAATGCCAGGAATGCAAGGATGGTTCAACAACTACAAATCAATTAATGTGATATATAACATTAACAAGATGAAGGCTAAAAAGTAGATGCAAAAAAAGCACTTGATAAGATTCAACATTCATTTATGATAAAAGCTTTCAATAAAGTGGGTATAGATGAAATGTACTTCAAAATAATAAAGGTAACATATGGCAAACCCACTAACATCATACTCAATGGTGAAAAACTCAAAACTATCCTTCTAAAATCAGGATCAAGATAAGGATGCCCACTCTGACTACTCTTATTCAAACAGTATTAGAAATCTTAGCCAGAGCAATTAGGTAAGAAAAAGAAAGGAAAGGCATCCAAATTGGAAAGGAAGAAGTAAAAGTGTCACTATTTGTGGATGACATGATTTTATATTAAAAAAAAAACCTAAAGACACCACCAAAAAACTATTAGAAATAATAAAATGAATAAAGTTTCAGGGTGCAAAATCAACATACAAAAATCTGTTGCAGTTCAATATGTTACCAATATATTAACAGAAAGAGGAATTAAGAAAACAATCCCATTTACAATCACAACAAAAAGAATACCCAGAAATGTATTTAACCAAGGAGGTAAATATTATGTGTTAGTCCAAACAGTAGTGGCAGTCTTTTATCATAGCCATCCTAATGTTCATGAAATGGTATTTTTTTTTTTTTTGGCGGGAGTAGGTAATTAGGTTTTTTATTTATTTATTTATTATTTGACAGAGATACCGGGATTGAATCCAAGACCTTGTGCATGCTAGGCAGGCACTCCACCACTGAGCTATACTCTCCCCCATGAAATGGTATCTTATTGTGGTTTGATTTGCATCTCCCTGATGACTAATGATATTGAGCATTTTTCATGTGTGCCTATTGGTCATTTGTCTATCTTCTTTAGAAAAATGTTTATCAAAGTCCTTTGTCCATTTTTTTATTGGTTTGTCTTTTTGTTGTTCAGTTGTAAGAGTTCTTCATATATTCTGGATGTGAAACCTTTATCAAACATATGATTTCTAAATATTTTCTCCCATTTTGTAGATTGTCTTTTCATTTGCTTGATAACATCCTTTGATGCACAAAAGTTTTTCATTTTGATGAAGTCTAGTTCATCTTTTTTTTTTCTTTTGTCACTTATATTTTGGATGTTATATCTAAGAATCCATTGTCATGATCCAGGGTCATGATGATGTACTCCTATGTTTTCTTCTAATAGTTTTATGGTTTTAGCTCTTATAATTAGGTTGTTGATCTATTTTGAATTAATTTTTACAGATGGTGTGAGGTGAGGGTCCAGCATTATTCTTCTGCATGTGGATACCGAGTTGTCCCAGCACCATCTCTGTTGGAGAGACTATTTTGTTCCCATTGATTAGACTTGGCATACCTCCTGTCTTTTTAAACCTTTCTTCACCTCTCCCCAGCATGCTCTTCACTAGAGTCATTCTAATCCCTTTACTGTCTCCGGAACCTGCAGAGTTTATCTCTGTCTGCCTCCTTGTTTTTTGCCTGGAATCGTTTCCTTCTCCGTGTTAATGTTCTGATTTTTCCTAGTCTGCACCAGTCTCACTTTACTCAGAACTCCTGAATTTGGAACAGTTAGTGCCATTCTTTTCATCCTCTTCTGTTTACAGTACAAGATGAGCACATTTCTGATTGGATGGTTCATAGGCCTCTCTCTGTTCTCTCCAAATATTGGTTGGAACTCCCCATGGCCAGGAGTCAGGCCCGAACTTCTCTGTCTCCTATAGTGCTTATCCTGAGGAAAGACTAAGTAAATGAGTGAAATATCATTGTATTGTGACTTTTATCAGTAGATTATCTTTTTTTTTTTTGGTGGGGGGAGGGTAGGTAATTAGGTTTATTTATTTATTTAAATGGAGGTACTGGGGATTGAACCCAGGACCTTGTGCATGCTAAGCACATGCTCCACCACTGAGCTATACCCTCCCCCTAGATTGTCTTATTTTAAACATAAATTCACTCTCATTTTGTCTTACTGAAAGGGAACTGCCTCTGCGGTATCTAAAATAGAATGAAAATAGGAATTCAGATCTTTCAGTGTGCTCAGGCCATCAGACCCAGTAAACTGAGTTGGCATGTTCTTTTCCCTAACCAAGGCATTGTGTGGTCTGCTAGGAAAGTCTGAGGTTGATCTAATAAAAAAAGGATATACAGGATGCAGAGGAAAAAAAGCCTGCAACCCTTTTCTGTGGAGTGTGGCAGGGGGACATGCTGTCAGGTTTTTAAAAACTGTGTGTCCTAAACCAGATTAATATTTTATTTAAAATAAGTTGGGCTCTAGCCTATTTTTCGTGAAACACGTAGGTCCCACATGAGGCTCATTTAGCATGTCATCTGTATGACTGGCATAAGCTCATGGTCCCTCCACAGAGGAATGCTGGGAGAAGTGGTGCCAGCACTTAATGCTGCCCCTGAGCTAATGCCTGCTGGCTCTGTGGTAAACATGGGCCTTTTAATAGGCTGGAGACAAAGTGACATTCGGAAGAAACAACATGTCGACAATTTCCTTAATAAATTTTGTACGAACACATTATTTCCACCTAATGGAAATGTAGCTCTCTTAAATAATTGAGAGGCTATATTCATCGGTGGCGAGTTCAACTGGGATCTTTGTGAGCTGGGGCAGTCGACAGCCCCTTGGAAGACTGGGTAATTGATATTTTACATGAGTGGCTCAGCTGGGCCGAGGGGGAGCTCTGTGTGACGTTCCCCTACAGTCCCCACGAATCGCTCTCTGTCGTCCAGGCTGTCACAAAGCAGCTCCACACTGAAAGCTCCAGTTGCAGCCACTAAGCTGCCAAGACTGAGAGTTAGTAATTAATCCTTTTTAAAGTGGGAGCCAGCTCGGGCAGTTTCCCTCACTGTGACCGGCCACTGCATTAGCACAAGGCCTTGACTTCAATAAAGGGTGGTGATAGGCAGTGTTCAGCATGCAGCTCATTTTTATGTGCAGAAAGGCAGTAGCATGTGCTGAGGAGCAACAACTGCAGTGTCTCTTGAATGATGAGTGAGCAAAGGAACTGTGAGAAAACGGGTCCTGGAGGAGGTTGACGGGAGTCATGACTACGCAGGAGACTCTGGTGTGGACTTTGGAGGAAAAGCGGGAATGCAGTAAGGGAAGGAAGAATGCCAGGAACACACAGAAGTAAAAAATATATGTTACTCTCAACACAGACAAGAAAAATTAGACTTCTGTTTTCTCTGGTGCCTTTCTGAGGTTTGTGGTTGTGTCAAAAAGGCTCCTAGGCCGTAAGTGGCTTTCGGCCATGCCAGTTTGTGTCTAAGGTGGTCTCTCCCTCCCAAGGTTTGTAGTCTCCCCCTGGATGGGAGGAGAGACCGTGGGAGAACAGGGACTTCCGGGGGGAGGGGGGCTGCTTTGCGCTTCAGTAGTGATTCACATCGTTTCTTTGGGCCTCCTTGTACTCCTTAAGGGGCTGTGGCTGTGTGACAGTAAAGGCTCAAGTTGCTTAACTACTTTTTTTTTTAATTTGCAGGTAGTTCCTGAGATGACTGAGCTGTTGAAGAAGAAATGAGTCATGACCGTGTCGTAAGAAGGAAAATTACATCAAAGTATTCAGCTGAAATCCTAGACATTCCATGGCTAATAAATAGTCATCGGAAAGCATAGAGAGCTACATTTCATAATTTGAGGAAAAGTTCTAACAGAAGCCAGAATGCTTTTTTTAATGGGATGATTATTATGTTTCTTTTTAACTGTTTGTGATTCCAAACAATTATTTTTTGAAATTCTCTAATTCTGTAATAAAATATGTAATAAAGCCTTTCCACAGCTTTAAAACTATTACCAGAAATACGCCTATCTTTTTGTAAAGGAAGAGAGAAAATTTTTTAAGAAGTGAAAATTAATATTTTTTATTTGCCTGTCTTGTTCATAGAGGGCTCTGTGTTTAAGGCAAAATTGTAAACATGAATGTTCCCACCAGCCTAATCAACGTAAGGTAGTTGTTGAGAGAAAGGAATTAGACTGGAAAATTTAGAGTTAAAAAAGCGCGGCCACGAAGCGTGAGTATTATCGTAAATACGCTCCAGTCTTCAGAAAACCAGAGCTGATGTGACAGAAGTGGACCTGACTTAAACCGGAGCCTGCTGAGTGTGTAACATAGTTGGCTTAAGTTAGATTTAATTTTCCATTTCATTTTAAGGTTTTGTCAGCTTCTAGGACTTCATGTCTGTAAAAAAGAGGGAAGTGGAGGAGCTGCTTTGAGACAGTGTGGCTTCTTATTCTAACAGATAATTTGATATTATTGTAAACATTTAAAATCCTGCCCAGAGAATGCTCTGGCTTCTCGTTTGCCTTCCTGGTGGCTCTTTGGCTGTCCTAGAAAGCAGGCAGGCATGCAAGTCGGCTACATGTGTGGTTAGCTCTGGCACGCTCCCTCTGCTGCCCTGAGCACAGCTGAGGCTGAGGGTGTCACAAGGGGCCAGAAGCTGCTGAGGCTTTGGCCAGGCCTGCAGGAAGGTGTGGGCAGGTGTTGGGGTCAGAGAAAGGCCGAGAGTCAGCAGGCAAGTTGAATGGAGAGAACTGCCACCCTGAAGGCGCTCTGTGGACGGGGTAGTACTTAATAGGTCAAGGAAAACGGCAGGGCGGAGATGGGGAGTGACAGTGACGCAGAAGGGGAGGGGATGGAGGGACTAGGTGGCCGCTTTGTGTGACCAGCCTGGGCCTGACTAGTTGAACCCTTTTTGATGTGTGTCTTAATCACTTGCTGTGAAACACTTGTAGAAGTTAAATGTTACTGGCGTTTCAACCTTCTTTCAATGGGGTGAGAGAGCAGCAAAGTGATGTCCGTGTTAGAACCATAGAATCCTAGAACGCAGAGCCGAGCGGTCATCCAACTCAGCCCTCTTGTTGTACAGATAGGGATACTGAGGCACAGAGAAGACGTCAGGAAGGCAGAGTGACTTGTCTGGGGTCATATGGTTTGAATCACCCTCCCAAAAGTAATTCCGTATCTTGTTGCTGTCTTTGGGTCTTTTCTCAAGGGAGCTAACCTTGCTTAGGGCCATTAATCCCTCAGCCTTGTTGGACAGTACAGGTGGGGACAGGAGACACAGCAAAGGTGACAGCTGCAGAGGCACCCCCAGGACTGCGTGTGCTGGCTCAAGGAGGACCGCCCCAGGCAGTGCCTCTGGTTCCTAGCCTCAGGGTTGAACTTGCTGGTCTTTCTCCCGTTTGACTCCCTCCTATCATGACTGCCCTGCCCCAGCTCCAAGCAGCTGTTCACTTAAAGTTTACTGGGTACAACTCATCACCACGATAATGGCATTGCTGTACATCAGGCACCATTCTAACACTTTACACATATTAAACCCCTTCCGTCCTCACAAACCTTATGAGATAGATGCTATTATTATCCCTATTTTACAGATGAGGAAGCTAAGGCACAGAGAAGTTACATAACTTGCCCAAATTCAGACAGCTTATAAATGAGAGCCAGGATTTGAAACCAGGAAGTCTGGCTTCAGAGCGGTGGCTTCACCAGTATGTGCCTCCGCCTCACCTCAGCTCAAGGAGTGGAGACTCGCGCAGCAACCTCAGGTAAAGGGCTCTGGGCTGGGGGCCGGCTGGGCGGGGCGCACACCCAGGGTCCTAGTGGAGGAGAGTTGGGGCTCTGGGTTGTCTCTCCAGTAGGAATTTATTAATTCATTCAACTCAGAAGCCCCTCTAACTGCCCACTTAAAGTTTACCTTTAAAAGACAGTTTGTGTGAGGTGGGGCAGATTGTTAAAACTTTCATATATGCCAGAAGGTACAATTTGATGTGCCCTTTTTATCCTTACGGTTTCTTGGAAACCAGTCTGTCAGTTCCAGATGATTGCCCGGGGGGGGGCTTGCCTCCGAGCCGCAGCTCTGGAAGCCGTGCGGGGAAAGGTGTGAGGAGCAGCTTTCTTGGGTGGGGGTGGTGCTTGTATGCCTCCTGCCTTTCTCCCTAGTTTTTTGAGGCCTTTGGTTAACCTCAAGCAGACCTGGGAATTTGGTTAGTTTGGCAGAACACCAAGTCCCTGAGAGGGCAGAATTACAAGCATGTGGAAAGGCAGCCTTGATGGAGCTGGATAGGTCCTGGAGGTCATTTAGTTCAACCCCACGACCTCCTTAATACTACATATGGACTGAGGCCCGGTGAGGGCCCTGGTCTCAGCTTTCCGGTAGCTGAGAAAGCGCAGAATCCAGCTTTCCCCTGGCCCCCTGGTATCTCAGGGCATGTTCCCTGGCTCACCTACCAGCTGTGTTGTGTGGGACTTTGGAGCAAACATCTAGAAGACTGGCCCAGCACTGCCCTGAAGCAGCTTGTGGCCCTGACAGGGAGAAGAGCTTCCCACTGGGCTCTGAGAATACAGGCTGTTGGAGGCACAGCCCCTGCCCTCAAGGTTTTGCAGCCACCAAGGAAGATGAGATGAGAGAGAACTGATTAGAAAAGCAGAGAGCACATAGTCAGCATGAACAGGATACCCAGGGAGGGCTCCCTCAGTGGCCAGATGTGGCCGTTCCTCTGTGGCGGGAGTGGGGGTGTTCACATTAGCATGTGGGGCAGAAGAGGAAACAGATCAGAGCTCACACAGATGCCTGAGGCAGGGACAGGCGGAAACACAGGCTCAGGAAGGGGGTTTAGGGTGGTGGACAGTTGTGGCCAGACTGTGGGGGACATTGACACAGGCTGAGGAGTTTGGCATTTTTCCTCATCAGTCAGTGGTTCTCAAACTTTGCCCTCAAGAAGTACTGCCATTTTAGGAGCTGGACCAGGGATGGTACTGTGAAAGTTCTTTTCCTGACTTGCAGGAAAAATTAATCAATAGAATTTTCCAATATTAAGTCTTTCTTGCATACTTTTGTCTAAAACTTTGATAGCTGCTACCTCTTGTCTTAACAATATAAGCAGATTCTAGAGTGAATGAACAGGTAGCAAATGGACGTTAACTAAGGTCAGCAGCCACTGGCCCGCCACAGCTTTTGTTCCGTGGACGTGTGCTGAACACTTAAAAATGCTCTCTGCTAGTTGTTAGTGTTCCTTGTTTATGTGTTAAGAATTAAGCATGTCAGTGTATCAGGAATGTTCCACAAAGAGCTGCATGACCTGAGGCCTTGCCACCTGAACAGGCCTTAAGGAGCACCCTCTGGCAACAGGGAGCCATTGACATATGCTGAGCAGGCGGGTAACCTAATCTAGAGGAACAGCCTAAGCTGGTGGTGTGTTCAGGGAGGAGGGAGGGAGGAGAAGATGGACGCGATTAGGCGGCTGTTGCAGGAATCCTCTGGCCTTTCGCCCTGGGTGGGTTTGGCTGAAAGCTCTTTGGCTACAGAATGGGTCCCCGGAGACTGGAAATGGGCCCAGTGCTGTGGGCGAGGCTGACCGAGAGTGGGCCCTTCCTCCCAGGATGGTGCGGGAGCCATGCCGCCGGCAGAGCCTGGGCGTGTCCGGACTGGGCTGGAGGGCTTGGAACCCCAGCCCTGAGTGCTTCTTCGCTGTCTTTCGGAAAGGGATGGTCAGCTTGCTTGCATTTCACGCTGTCTCTCATGAGGGGTTTTTGTTTTGGTTGACATAAAAGTGGGCTTAAGAGGCTGGGAAACCCAGAGGCCACTATTGATTATAACAGATGGATTTGGTTAGCTGTTGCTGAACTAAAGGAGGCTTGACTGATAACCTTGTAAAAAGCGCATATAAGGTGATATATTGCCACAATTCGTACAGCCCTAGAGTTTAAAAAATATTTTGTGGGGAACCAATGTGAAGAAAAGTTGCTGATAATCCTTGGTTTATATAGCACTTTGTAAGTTACTCCCTCAGAGGCAGAAAGGGTAGGAAACGACGAGGAATCAGACTCTCAGGAGAGAAGGTGGTTTGCCCCAGGTCACAAAGCAAATGGTAGCTGGGACACAAACCAGAATTTTGGTAAATGTTACTTGTTAAAAACCTACTAGGTGTGCTATATATCCTTCTCTAACACAGTGATTCCAAAGTGGGTATCATTACCCTTACTTTCTGGATGAAGAAGTGGACTGGGGGGCAGTCCGTGAGATGTGGAACTTACGTTAGACCCCAGGTCTGCAGAGCTTGGCCCTTCCACTGTACCAGGCTGCCTCCCATCATCTTCCCGCTTCTCTGGGACTCTGTCCTCTGGTTCGCATTGCCTCAAAACAGCAAGCTTGTCATTAGACGCATGGGAGAGTGACAGAATTCGGGATTTATTGGGAAGGAAGCTGGCATTTTCTTTGGTACCTAGACTGGTAAATGGTTAGCCCATGGTGAGGTTTTACTTGTCTGGGCTTCCCCATCTTCGCCTCTGACAACTGGTCACGGGGTTAGAGGCAGCTTGCTGCTGCCTTTTTGGTACTCACGTCCAGCTTGGAGGGCTTGCCTCCTTCCTAGTGTGGGGCTGCGTGGGGAATCTTGGGGTCTGGGACCTAGGGAGCACAGGCAGGCCTGAGCAGTGAGTGGGCTGCTCACCAGGACTCTTGAGTTCTCGTCCTGGTTCTGTTACGGCCTCAGAGGCACCGTGGTCACATTCTGTCTCCTTTTAGGCTTCATTTTCCTCATCTGTAAAATGGCAAACAACTTGGTAATCTTCCAAGATGCCGTCAAGCTTTAACCTGTGAGTGTGTTGGCAGATCTCAGACAGCTTAGGTCAATGGAGACAATAACCACTTTTGAGAGCTTTTTATGCCCAAGACGCTGTGCTGAGCGCTTTACAGACATTAGCTCATTTAAGCCTCGAAACCGCCACAAAGTATAGTATTATTCTCCCCTCTCCAAATGACAAAACTAAAGCCTACAGAGCTTAAAACACTTGCCAAAGGATTTATAGCTAGTAAGTGGTGACCTTAGGCCAAAGTCTGCTCTCAACCACATGCCATATCCTGAGTCCCTCTTTGGGAACACAGAGGATGTACCTAATCCAGCCTGGCTGAGGTGGGCTAAAGTGGAGGGGACCAGTGTGAGACAGCTGGGGCTAGTTCCAAAGAACAGTCAGAATCAACCAATAAAGAAGTGCATTCCAGGCAGAAGGTCCAGTGTGGACAAGGCACAGACGCACCAAGAGCATGACAACTCTGGACCTCAGTCTCAGTCCCTTTCTAGCCTGACGTTCCTCCATCCTAAATCATTCTTTGCTGAGGGAAGCAGGGGTCTCTGAACTAGAATCTGGGTCTGGTCTGCACACTGGCTCTCTTTTGTGGCATTTAGCAAACGCAGTTCCCAGGGCCCCGTGCCTCTTCTTTATGCAGTCGAGGTGGAGGTGAGCCTACCTAGTTATGAGGCCTAATTGATGTTGGGGGGGCTCCTAGAGCGCTTGGTGAAAGGTGCCCTGTAAATCTCAGACACTGAAGAATTCCGCCACATTCATCACGGTATTTCATGTCCTGATTGATCTCCTGGGTAGTCAATTTCATTTGCTTGCTTCAGGATGAATAGGCAGCCTGCTCCCCTTTGCTATAGCCTGGGGCTCTGCATAAAATTACACCAGCGCTGTCTCTTTGGTAGCTTGCAATAAATTTAGCAGCAAATGTTCCATCATTTTCTTTGGATAATTAAATTAACTATTCACCAGGAGACAATACCAAACTTTTCAGCATTGGAGCCAGAAGAGAAGAAAAAAGGAATCCAGAGTAGGTGTGAATTCATCACTCAGTTTATGCCAGGGAAACGTAGGTTTTTGGCTTGTACTGAAAAAGGGAGAGGAAGACAGAGGAGGTGCCTCATGTCTGGGGAAACACAGTGCCCTCTTACCTAATACAGGGTGACTCCGGAGCATTATTTACAGGGGAACCAATGGGGATATAGGAGCGAGCTCAGGAGGAGGGAGCAGGCAGTGCTTGGGCTGGAGTGGGGCACACGTCCTCCCAGCACTCTTCTCCCACTCCCTCCCCACACCGGACGACCACAAGTGAAATAACCGAGCCTTCCCCTGGCAGCCTGCCCTAGCAGTGCTGCACCTGGGTAGGAAGTGAAATAACCCCAGGCATCTATTATTAATAAGGACGGTTTCTGTTTGTGTCTCCCTTGAAACATCCTCAAAGGGCTTTCCCTTCCATTATGTCATTAGCTATCCCAGCAGCCCTCGTGGGGGTGGGGACGGGAGTTACTCTGCTGTCCCTGGAGAGGAAGCAGGTCTAAGGATTCACTTGGAGCCAAACAGCAAACCAGAAACAGGGCTGGGCTTGGCGCATTCTGTGTGCACCATAGCACCTGGGGTGGAGGTGTGGCGATCCAGACTTTGCAGCCCCAAGATGTCCATTCAACACCTGGGGTTAACTGTCAGCCCCCAGACTTGTTGTATGTCCTTGTTAAGCAGCTCTACGCAAGTGTCCTGTTGACTTGTTAGTAAGATACTTTCTTTCTAACAAGGCTTCCTTGGACCTCATCTCATTTGAGCCTGTCTCCAGTTTACAGAGAATACAGCCCCACTCCTAACCTCCCTTTAGAGATGGGGAGATTGCACTGGAAAAGAGTGTGGAGGCAGCCCCAGGACAGCTCTCTCAGTGGAGAGCAGTCTTGAAGTGAGAAAGGTGCTCCTGAGCTGAGGGCTGTGGATAGAACGAACCCCCACCATGCTAAAGAGAATTCCAGGCCAATGGCCTCTAATCATGCAAAGTCTGAAAAAACGCAGTCTGTGTGACTGGATCTGAAAAGCCAAGGTTTGTGCTGGAGATCTTGCCCAGGCCCAGCTGGAGAGGGGCCAATTGTGTCGTCCAGGGAAGGCCTTACAGCTCCTCAGTCCTGGACTTTGAGCCAGGCCTGCAGGGCTCTGGCCGAGCTCCCCTGGGGGCCGACCACCAGCACTGCTGGCTCTGAGCCTTGTCCTCTTCAGTGCCAAATTTGGCTTGTCAGGGTGGTCATGGGATCCTGGCCACAGGATTGGCTCCTCCCCAGTCTTGGTGGCAAGGCAGAACAGGGATGCTGGCCCTGCAGATGGAGGTGGTCAGGGCTCTGCAGAGATGGTGGGCTGGTCCCTCCAGCCTGAGGGGCCATGTGGGCTGATTTCTAACTCTGGCTCTCCTGAGGACACCTGGTTTAATTCCAGACAGCTCGTTTCCCCATATCCTGCATGACATCTAACACAGACAGACCTGGGTTTGAATGCTGCCACTAGTTTACCAGTTAGCTGCACAAGTCTTTTAATCAATCATTCTGTGCTCTTTTCTCCTGTGTGATGCAGGGAGAATAGCACCCACTTTGCAGGAATGTGATAAAGAGGGAAGTGCCCACCACAGAGAATGCCCACCACAAAAGGAAATGAACAAATGGGAGCCATTGTTGTTGTCACCTTCTTTTTGGCTTGTAGGAGGCAGCAGCTGTTACCCAGACCCTCCTCCCTTCTGGGAGAGCACCAGTGGTCTCCGAATGTGTGGTCAAGCAAGGGGGGCCATTTCCCAGAGCTGTAGACTTCCCAGGGAGTGCTCAGGCTCCGTCTCCACCAGTCCCCAGCTGCCTGCCAGCCATAACTGGGTTATGTCGCCCAGGGGAACCGTGAAAGCCAAAGCTTTTACTCTCCACCTCCTACATTCCAGGCTTTGGGACTTGCCCTGCGCCTGTCTCCAGGCAGGTGAGTGGCTTCCTCTGTGTGCATGCACCCTCTCATACTGTGACTGTGGACTCTGTCCTTGGAGAGGTGGGACCACCTCTTGGCATCTCTGCCCCCAGCCTTAATCTGTTCATGCCGCAGTTCTGTCCCTGGCCCTGCCTGTTCAAGCAGGAAGGCAACAGTGCATGCTCAGGCAGAATTTCCCCAGCAGTCTGTAAGTACCCTAAGAAGCCAGCTTTTAGAAGTGGAGCTCTTGTGTAGACCCCACTTCTAGGTGGGGAAACTGAGACAGAGAGCAGGAGCCACCGGCCTAGCATCTTACCCCATTGCTCTCCTCCCTGTCGGTGGTTTTCTTTGGAGTAAAGTCCACAGCAGAGGCAAGTGCCAGCTAGCAGCTGGGTCTCACCTCTGGCGCAAGACAGGCTCATGTAGCTGTCTGGGTAGCCAGCACTGGCCCCCGTGCTGGGGCGACAGGAACTCAGCGGAGACGGCATCACAGCTCAGCAAGCTGGGCCTGGCCGGGGAGGGTTTTGTTTCTGTTCCAGTGGATGCAGCCCGCTAATTACGGACCCCGCTGGCTCCCACCCTAGAGGTGAAAAGTCATGTGATGCCCTCCAGCCTATGTGACAAACTCCGAGTGACCGCTTTGCTACCAGAAGCTCTGAAGGTTGGGAGCCTCAGCACCCAGCACACTGCCCGGTCAGCATGGGCTCATTTCAGTTCCTCTCTTACTAGTGTTTGACCTCGGGGGAGTTTCTTAAACCTCTGAGCCTTGGGTTCTCCATCTGTAAAACGGGGCTGGTGATACCACCGCACAGGGCTACTGGAAGGATTAAAGGAGCCCGGGGTAGAGTGCACAGTAATGGAAGCTGTAACTGTTGCTGTTGTGACTCCGAATGCTCCAGATTATACTCCCAAAACGGCTCCGCTGGACACTGCTGCCTTTGATACCTTTTTTGACACGTGCTGATCGCCTCACAAATCAGGAGGGCATTCTGTGTCAGCATGTGGACTTTCCCTTTCTTCCAGTCCAGTTCTTTCCTGTGTGACTCTGTGCCCAAGCTTGTGGCCTTAGGCAGGGTCCTGGGAGTCTCATGGGACTCAGGCCTGCTCCCTGCTCCCAAGGACCCAGGAGAGGCAAGCAGGGAGACTGATGCTGACCAAGTCATGGGATCACCGCACTGTCGGGGTGAGTCCAAGGGGCCATAGGAGCTCCTGTGAGACACTAGTGACACTCACACAGTGAAAACCACGTGGACAAGGAGGGGAGAAAAAGCAGTCAGGGGCGTGGGCAAGCCAGCTCGTGAAGGGACTGTGACTCCACCAAGAAGTTCAGTTGAGAAAGTGGGAGTCCTTGAAATTTTCAGTTGAGAAAGTGGGAATCCTTGAAATTTAAAAAAAGACTTCTCTTTTTGTTCTGGACGTATAAAACAAAACCTAGTGGTTATAAACAAAAATCCTGTCGAGGCTTTTCAGCCAGGGAGACACTGATCAGGCTCAGCAGCCCGGGAGGACACAGTGGAGGTGGGGTGGAGCCAGAGGCTGGGCCTGAGCCTTAGCAAGGCTGTGCTGGGGGCTGGGGCAGGTGACTTGGAGGGCAGAATGGCCAGCACCCATGACTGCTGGCGGAGGGCAAGGAGGGGGCCAGTATTCGTGCATGTTCATGGCTGAGTGGATGGTGGTGCCCCAGCTGGCAACCTGGGAGGAGGAGCAGGCTTTGAGCAACATACCACACTCAGCTTTAGACCTACCAAATTCGAGATCCCTAAGGGATGGAGCCCCGGTCAGGGAGCTGGCGGTAGGGAAGACAGAATTTTAAGCTCCATCTTGGTGGGGCGATGATGGAGGGGAAAGAGTCACAGAGCCAGGCAGTGTGAGCGCTTCCCACCCAGGGTCCAGGGCTCCTTCCACTCTGTAAAGGCCTCAGGGCCACCAGAGATGGGTGGGGGCTCCCTGAGTGGGTTTTGAGGGCCAACACGAATGAGCCACTCTGGGTTCCACACCTGGGCTAGCAACCACAGGGGACACCTCTGCCTTCTGATGTCTCAGTGCAGCCGTTTTTTATTATTAAAGCCAAGATTGGAAAATGACTGTCCCCCCACCCACATGACCCTCCCACCCACTTCCAGATCCATCCCTTTATGTCCCGTGAAGGTGAAAACTAGATTTGTCTTGAAAAGACTCGGAAACGCTCATGCCTAAGTGAGAGAATGAGGACAAATGGAAGCGGCTCAGATGGTCTGTGTGTGATTTTGTCGGCTCCACCCAGGATTCCTGGAAAAGACGGCTTGGGGGTGGGGCTGGGCAGCCCCTGCTCACAGTGCTGTTCCCGAGGGTCCGGGGTGGGAGTCAGGAACAAAGGCAACGGAAGAGGCTGAGCTGGCCCCCACGCTCTGCCCTGCTGAAGCTGGGCCACAGGCTGGTTTTTGTAAAAATGGTTTTAAAAAACCCCAGCCATGAGCACCACCCTCCCCTGAGCAGGGCAAGAGGAGGCGCCAGCTCTGGGCTTTGAGGTCTGAGGCATGTGGCCTCCTGGCCTGGTGTCACCTCCCTGGAGGCAGGCAGCACCCTGAGGGAGGCCAGGCAGGCTCCTGGGCCCCGAGTGTGACCCTTGGTGGCCTCCGGGGCCGCGGGAGAGCATTGAGATGGCTGTCTCCCCACCTCCACGCAGCCTGCCTGGAGGCTCTAGGCTTCAGGGACCCTGTGCAGCTTTTGTTCTTTGGATTCCAAAGATCTGAACTTCTCCTCCAGCGCAGGCACAGCAGGCTGGAAGTGGATCACAGGTTTGATCTGAAAGACAGTGAAGCCCTCCTGGTTCTTCTGGTTGAACAGACTTACCCTGTGCTTCAGCTCGGGGCTGGTTTGGGCCGAGCCCGCGGGGCTGGGCCAGGCAAGCGGGGCTGGGTCCAAGGCCCTCTGGGATGGGCAGGGGTCCTCCGACAGGGAGGACAACAGGTCCTGGACCGTGGCCTCTGCCATCTGCTGCTTGGAGGGTGGTGGCAGTGGCAGGGGAGAGGGACTGGGCTCAGAGGAAGGCTCCTCGCGGGCGGTGCTGCAGTCCGTGGAGGAGCCCAACGTCTGGCTGCTGTCGCTCTGGGCTCGGGTGACAGAGCTGCGGGTGGTGCGGGAGGCGCTCTCGGAGGTGGCGCTGGCGCAGGTGCCGTTGCTGCCGAGCTTCAGGGGCACGTCGACCGAAAAGAGGTCAGAGGAGATGTTGGGCTGGTGGATGTCTATGGCTGCTGTGGTGACCACGCACACAGCTGGCTCTGGGACACCGCTGTCTGCAAGAAAGGAGGGGCTGCGGGTCACACTTCACCCTTGCCACACCTCTGTGCACCCGGATGGGGGCAAGTCTGAGCTGACCCAGGTCTAAGAGTGGGGATGCATGGTGGGCAGTGAGTGGATTGGGAGAGAGGTCCAGGCTAGGGATGGTGGTCTTTGAAATCAGCAGATTAGGTGAGACTTTGGAAGAGGAGAGGGAAGAGTAAAGAGGGTCTTAGGGGGCTAAACTGTGGAGAAGAAAAAATTCAAATGCATTAAACATGAAACACAATATAGCCTTCTAGCCTTACAGTGGAGTCTACAAGGATTTAAGGGCTGTGAAACCCAAACTACAAGATTCAAGACATTGGCTAAGGAGAAACAAGATACTGGAGGACTGGATATTGTTTTAAAACTCAACCTTTCCCATAAATGAAAAGCACTAGGTCCCCTGGGACTTGATCAAGTGCAGGAATGAAACGTAAATCAAGTGGGGACATGCCCAATGCCTGTTGCTTCTCAAGCCCAATTATGCTGTTGCCTCACCCCCGTCACACTCATCCTGAAAGCTGCTCAGGTTGAGAGGTGCTGAGGTCACTCACATCTCTTGATTCCAGCCCCTTCCATGCCAGGGTGCCCTGTGTCACTCTTTGGAGATTCCAGAGCACTCCCACCCCAGCACTCACAGCTCTAGGCTGGAGTTTGTCGGGAGCCGTGAGCTCTGCCTGCAGTTGTGGTTCACAGGTGCCGGGAGATGGGCGGCCAGGCAGAGCCGTCCCCACCCTCGGTGTGAGGGGTTGCCCGGGCCACACAGAGGTTCTGGTACTTGCAGACTAGCCGCCAGCACGGACTTACCACTGCTGGGCCCGTTGTAGTGCTGACTGATGTAGCTGTTCATGCCATCTTTCACCACGGCTTCTACAGAGGAGGCGACAGAGAGGGGTGAGTGTGAGGGAATGCCAGAGTGTCCAGGGGCAGGGGCTGTGGCCAGTTCACGCTCCCCTACCCCAGTACTCCCACCCCTACCCCCATCACCACAAGAGGAGGCACTTGTCTCCCACAAGCTCTCTGCCGCTTTCTGATCCTCCATAGGGACTGCATGTCTCATTTGCCCCAGGGCTGGGCTGGACTGGGTATCAGGGACCCGGGTTTTGGTGAAGCATCCAGCTTGCTGTGACAGGATGGGCCCTTTACTTCGCTCCTCAGTTTCCCCATCTCTGAGATAAGGGGTGTGGAAAAGTTCCTCAGGGCTCTTTCTGCCAGGATGTCATGAGTCCCTGAATCCACATGAGGTTCTCAGGGTCACCATGAGTGCCGCCCTCAATGCAGAAGCCTCAGAGCCCCGTCTGCAGCCAGCGGCAGAGGCTGATCATGGACGACGACCCCCTGGTCCTGCACCCGAGGACCCCGTCTTCCACACTGCACAGGCATGGACCTGGGGCGCCGGGCATCCCCACCACCAACACCATTCCTAGTACACGGTGAGTGCTCAGTAAATCGTTGCAGAATGAATAACCAATGCGAAGGTGTAAAGCTGTCCAGGTCAAGGGAGATGGCGTGGGAACAGGGTCTCAAAGAAATACTGGTTCCTTGTCCTGCTAGGGGTGGGGAAGGAACAGGAGAGAGGAGAAATTCAGACACCAGAGAAGGGGGAGGGGCGAGAGCAGATGACAGGAGACCACAAAAGCCATCCTAAGGAGCTGAGCCTTGTCCCAAGCGCAGTGAAGGAGCCGCGGGAGACTCTGAGCACAGTCTGGTGTGAGTCGCTCCCAAGGCTGCGGGGAGAGTGACTAGGAAGGTGCCAGGCTTCAGACAGGGAGACCTGAGACTGCAATGCCCAGGTGAGGGAAGACAGGCCGTGAGGGAGCATGGGTGGTGCCTGATGGGGCAGAAGAGAAGGGTGGGGGTCCACACCACGGGGAGCCATGGTCTGCAGGTGACTGGATCCAATGCTTCGGTGGCCGCCTTCCTGCGCACACCTGAGATGGCTGCAGGAGCCAGTCTGCCCTGGCGCTGGGAGGCCATGTGGCAGAGCACACAGCAACCTGGCTTTTAAAAGCTTTTTTGGCCTCTTTTGATCTTTAAATGCCTGCGGTCAGAGGTGTGCTTTGCATTAATGCCTGTGCTGAAGGAGGGGCCCCAGGCTGGCTCCAGGCCCTGCTTCAGGATCAACCAGCAACGCTCCCCCAGAATCAGACAGCAACACTCTTCTCTGGCCGTTCATAATTTATGTTGTAAATGCTGTCTAGCCCTGCAGGCCGCCCTGGGAAGTGGGAGGTGGCTGGAGTGACTGCTCCCAGCAAGCAGTGCGAGGCGGAAGGCCACAGGGTCCACCAGGCCAGACAGGAGGTTCTGGTCACTTATCTTGGTTTATCCTGAGGCCATGGCAGCAGGGACTTGTGATGCAGCTGTAGAGAGCCAGCCACGTGATGTGGGCCGGACTGTGCACTCAGCTAAAGTATCCACTGACCCATGAAACTACTCCAAACGGGCTACTCGCAGGAGGCGGCCTGGAGTGAACGAGAAAAACCCAAACCTTGGGTCCCTTCCTGGTGCTGCCACTGGCCCACCGAGGGGGCTTGAGCAAGTCACATCCCTGATTTGGGCCTCGGTTTTTCATCTGTACCACCAGGGTGCTGGCAGGGCTCTTACAGATGGTGACACCACAGGGTTAGCGGGCTCCCGACCCCTCTGCCAGCCCTGAAGTTCCAAGAGGTGAGAGTGCAGAGTGGGAAGGGACCGGAGGCCCCTGGCCTATTCCCCGAGCCCCCAGCGCAGGAATCCCCTTGACCCCTGCCTGATGGGGGCTCCCCCCAGCACGGCCTGGGCACCGCAGGGGAGGGAGCTCCTACCCCTTTGTTGAGCAGCTTCTCATTCATCTGTGCTCAACAGGATTGGTGGGCCTGACCCTCTGCCTCCAAGGAGCACAGTCAGGGCCTCCTGGGGACATCCCTGCCTTGGTCAAGCAGCCAATCTCCATCTAATCAGGAAATGCCTACTGTGTGCAAGCCCTGCAGCTCCTGGTCCTGCCCCCCAGGCGCCCTTTCTGCTCGCAGTCATACAGACAGGCCGTCTGACACCTGGAAGGCCCTCACATCCCTCCTGACAAGTCTCTTCTCAGAAACCACAGTCCGTTTTCCACCCCTCCCCAGTTTTCCCGCCTCTCTGCTCTGAAGGCTTCACTGTGGGTTCCAAATGTGACCAGAATGGGGGGAGGAGAGAGGAGGGAGCTGGTGTTTACTGTGCCCTTCAGAGCGCCAGACGGCAGGTTCCGCGTGTCACACGCTGATCTCCTTTAACCCTCACTGCTGCCCTGCAAGGCTGGGGTGGTTTAGCACACCAGTCCTTCCCAAGGTCTGGCGTGATCATTCCCCTAATGCAGCCTAACATCTTCCAAGGGGGTTTAGCAACCGCCCCCTTCTGCTGACTCATGAGCTTGGGGCCGACGCCTCTCTGCAGGAGCTGGGGCCAGGCCAGCCAGACCTCTGCCCTGCCATGGCCGTGTAACCCCCACCAGGGACTTCACGTTTATCATCTCAGGCAAATGTCAGCCTGTTGGTTTCAGCCCAGAGGTGCAGCCTGATGAAAGCATTCTGAATCTTGATTCTGTCTACGAAAGTATCCTCTCTGCTGACTCAGTGTTGCCCATTGATTTGAGGATGCTCACATCTTCACCCAAGCCATTGATAAAAATAACCAGACATCTCTCCTGAGCTTCTGACCAGCCTGGCCAACTTGACAGCTCCTCTTGGGTGACCTCCAGCTACCTCTGACTCAACATGTCCAAAATAGGACTCAGTGTCTCCCTCCGCTCCATCCTGGTGAGTGGTTCCCTCGCCCACCCAGTGACTCTGGTCACTTGCCCATGCTTCCTGTCCTCCTTCACTAACAGCCCAACTCCTGCCAAATCTGTGACCAGTCAAGGGACCCAGATGCCCTCTCCTCTGGCCGGTAGTCCAGCGTTAAGTCAGACCTCAGAGACAGCCTTCCCCAGGACTCTCATCATGCCTATGGGATTGCTCACTCCACGGAGATGCCAACCCAGGTCTCCAGGTGGCCACTGGTGGTCTGTCCAGTCTGCATTTGCTCCCTCTGCTCCAAACCTGTACCCACACGGGGGCCTCAGAGTGAGCTTTAAGACAAGTCTGAAAGCAAGGCCTGCCTGGACTTCTCTAGCAGTGCTGACGCTGCCTGCCCCCCTACTCCCCGCTCTCTGCTTCAGGCAGGCCCTCTTCACAACTGACCACTTGGGTGGAGGTTCTGTCCTCATCCACACAGGGGCCCGGGAGCCTCTGAGGGCTGGGGCCGCATTTCACTGACTCTCCCCAGCACTTAGCATGGGGCTTGGCGTGTGCCAGCCTCCAGTAAATAGGGTGACTGGACAGTGACTCTGGCTGGGTCAGGAGCCTGCAAGGCCTCCCAGGACCATGCCCCTCACCCTCTGGGTGCTCTTTGCACCGTGCGGCACAAAGCCTGGCTCCCTGTGCCTGGTACTTCCTGCCCAGAGACGAGTGACTGCTGGGTGTCTGGGAGCTTGAGGGGAGGGAGGAGAGACAGGCACAGGCCCTCGTGGCCAAGAAGAGGCCCTCAGTCAGCCTCCACAAGGGGCTGCCGACCTTCCATCCTAGAATAACCCCTCTGCCCCAGGGTTTGTTTTGATTTGGCACCAAGGAGCCCTAGGGCCAAGTAGGAACCACCCCACAGGAGGACTGAGCCAGCTGACCCTGAGGGTACCAAGACAGGCTCCAAGAGAAAACAGCCCAGGTGCCAACCCAAGCCCTGCAGACATTTGCTGTGTGGTCTTAGGCAAATTCCTAGCCACTCTGAGCCTCAGCTTCCTCACCTGTAAACGGGGATAAGAAATGTCTACATGCTGGTGAGCCTTACGATTTACTGAGATAACGAAGGTCAAGTCTCACCTGGGGCTGTCCCTCACCTCCCTGAACCCCGGCCCGCAGTGTTTGCTGCCAGCCCCAAAGTCTCGGGTCATTTCTGTAGCAGCTGCCACCGCTGCTCTTGGCCGCCCAGTGCCCTTCTTCCTGGGTGTGTGCACTCCGTGAAGCGATTCTGACTAATCCTCCCAAAGCCGGTCAAGTGCTGTGGTGGCAACGCTCATCATGTGGGTTTTGCTCCTTGGGCAGAGCCCCAACCTGCCCAGCGAGGCAGAGCCGGAGAGAAAGGGGCTAAGTCAGCCAGGCCTCTCAGAGGCAGCAGGACTAGCCAGGCTGTGGGGTCCGGGGGGCCAGGACTGCACTTCCCCACGTCCCCTGCAGATGCGGGCCCCAGCGCCCAGAGGGAAGCCCTGATTCCTGGTCGGGGCTCCCGCTCCCAAACTCCAGCTTGCTGGTCCACGGCTTGGCAGCCCTCACTAGGGGAGGACACTGACATTCACTGAGCACCTGCTGTGTACCAGGCATGAGAGCTGGACATGTGACCAAACGTTCAGTCCTTCTCAGTGAAGATGTGCTTCTGCTATGATTCTCACTTTGGAAAAACTGGGACTCAAACACAGGACCAGCTGCATAAATTGTGGGGCCCCTTGTTTAAAAGCATTAAGGCCCCAAAGTAAACTTCACTCATATGTGGTCAATTACTTTACAACAAAAGAGCTAAAAATATACAATGGGAAAGGACAGTCTCTTCAACAGATGGTCCTGGGGAAGCTGGAGCCCCATCTCACATACACAAAAAAGTAACTCAGAATGGATTCAGACGTGAATGTAAAGACCTGAAACCATAAAACTAGAAGAAAACATAGGTGGTAAGCTCTTTGACATTGGTCCTGGCGATGGTATTTTTGGATCTGACACCAAAAGCAAAGGCAACAAAAGCCAAAATAAATAAGTGGGACTCAACCAAACTAAAAAGCTTGTTTACAGCAAAGGCAGCCATCAACAAAATGAAAGGCAGCCTTCTGAATGGGAGAAAATCTCTGCAAATCATATCTGATGGGGGCTACTGCCCAAAATACATAAAGAACTCCTGCAACTCAATAACAACAACAAAAAATAATCTGATTAAAAAACAGGCTGAGGATCTGAATAAACATTTTTCCAAAGAAGACGTACAGATGGCCAAAGGGACATGAAAAGGTGCTCAACTTCACTAGTCACCAGGGAAGTGAGGTTTCACCTCACATATGGTAGAATGACTACTATCAAGAGGACAAGAAACAATAAATGTTGGCAAGAATGTGGAGAAAAGGGAACCCTTGTACACTGCTGGCGCAGCCACTGTGGAAAATAGCACCGAAGTTTCTCAAAAAACTAAAAGGAGAACTACCATATGATCCAGCAATTCCATTCCTGGGTATACAGCTAGAAAAAACAAAAACACTCATTCAAAAAGATACATGCACCCCGATGTACAAAGCAGCATTATTCACAATAGCCAGGATATCCAGGACATGGAAACAACCTGAGTGTCCATCAATGAAGGGATAAAGAAAATGTGATACAAACACATGGATACACACGTTTATATACGATGGAATATTATTCAGCCATAAACCAGAACGAAATCTTGCCATTTGCAGCAACACGGATGGACCTAGAGGATTTTATGCTAAATGAAATAAGTCAGACCGAGAAAGACAAATACCGTATGATCTCATGAATATGTAGAATCTAAAAATAAAAAACCAAAAACAAGCCAGAAAAAGCCCTGAGTTCATAGATATAGAGAACAGATTGGTGGTTGGGAGGCGAGGGTTGGGAGGGTAGGTGAAATGGGTGAGTGAAGAGGGTCAAAAGGCACAAACTTCCAGTTATAAGTCATGGGGATGTAATGTACAGCATGGTGACTATAATTAACACTGTATTATGTATTTGAAAGTTGCTAAGAGAATAAATCTTAAACATTCTCACCATAAGAAAAAAATTCTATGTATTATGATGGATATTAACCAAACTGATTATGATTTTGCAGTTATACAGATACCTACTCATTACCTGGTATACCTGAAACTAATATGTCAATTATTTATATATATATATATATATTTGTCAATTATACCTCACTGAAAGAAAAAAGCATCAAAAAATTTCAGGAGAGTAACAGCAGAGCATTCAATCAAGTGTGAGTCCCTGGGTGACTGCTGCATGGGTCACCCCACTGTGCAGCCAGTCCTGCTCAGACTGAGTAACTTGTTCAAGGCCAAGTTGAGATTCAAACCCAGCCCTGAGTCAAACCCATGTCCCTCCCCTCAGTACCACCCACACCCTCTTCCCTGTCAGCCGCCTCACTGTGAAGCCCCACCCCCAGGTCTGTTTCTACAGATCTGGGGCTCCCCCGGCTCCCCGGTGCCCCCTATCAGGCACACAGACCAGAAGGCCAGCAGTGGCAGGAACCTCGACCTGCCTCCATCAGCACACAGGCCTCTCCTCTCTCAAGGTTACACACTGGTGCCAGCTCTGCTTGGCAGAGGGAAGGCCCAGACCGGCGGGCCTGGTGCACCTCTGTGGGGGTTTCTCGGAGGCTGGTGCAGTGTGGGGGGACGCCGAGGTTCACTGTGAAATACGGTGAATGCCGTGGCACTCCCACCAGGGGCTGTAATTCATGAGTTACGGGCGAGCTTCAAGCCTAATAAATTTGGGAGGGAAGCATTAATGACTACACAGGGGCACTGTGAACTTGGCAGGCCCCGGAGCCGGGAACTTTGCAGCCTGGGTTTTAAAAATGATTTGTGCAGGAGCAAGTTTAAACAGAAGCCGGTCGGCGTTAGTCTGACTGTGACCCACTGGCAGCTGCTGAGACCGCGGGAGCCGCTTCTCCTGCCTGGGCTGAGGCCAGCAGGGCCCTCTCCCAAGGCTCCTGTGACTTGGCGCTCACGCCTGCAGGTTCACCCCCGGGTTGTCTGTGTTCTATTGTGACATGGTGAGCCTCAGAGCCCTCGCTGGCCTGAAGGTCATGGTTAGCAACAAACGCTGCCCTTTCTCCATTTCTAGAGCGCCCCTAGCTTGTCCAGCCATAATTTCTAATGTCATGGAAATCCCTCCCTGGACACAGCCCCTGGTCAAAGAGAGATCAGCTGGGGGTGCCTTGTCTCCCTGGCCCATCTGAGGCTGTGAATCATGCATGCCACTTGCTAGACCCCTAGGCTTCTGCCCTCTGCCCCCGAGGCATTGGCTTTCCTATTGTGGGCTCTGGGGACTGGCCATCAAGTGGCTGATAGGGAATGCACTGTGCTGGGCGGAGTGGGCTGGGCCAGGGGAGCATCTATGGGGCTGGGAGGAGATGGAGGCATCACAGAGGAGATAAAAGGGAGATGGGGGTGGGATTCCAAGGCTAGACTGGGGTGGGGTGGGGGTGGGGCACTTGCAACTGTGTGTTTAGCATCTCTATGGGAGGGTCAGCACAGACCCATGACACCCGGCCTGGGACATGCAGCCCATCACTTTCTCCCTTCTTATTCTGCCCCCTCTGCTTCCTCCTGAAGTGGCCCGCTATGGGGACCTCAGAGAGGGGAGGAGCAGGGTGGAGAGGCAGGGACTCAAAGCTTCATAGCACTCCTAGAATGAGTGGGATTATTCTAAAGATTTGGTTTATTGGCAGACTCTCTGAGCCCAGATCTTGACTCCCTGTGAATCCAAACGTGGCACCAGAGGTCCAGGGTATGGAGGTCATTGGCTGAGGGGACAGTAATGGCCAGGCTGTTACGTCTCGAGAGCTAAAGGTCCTGATGAGAAAGACAGAGGTGCTGTGGAAAGTATGGCTGGACTGGAGGTGCTCACCCGAGCTCAGTGTTTAAAGGTGGGCACACCTGGAGAACAGCAGCAAGCAGGCACAAGCGCCAGGTGAGCTCAGCGTCGAAATGGGCTGTGAGCAGCCACCACAGCCGACCAAGGGGCCGCCCACAAGGAGAGCAAGGACGCAGCTCCTCCAGCTCACTCCGCTCCATCGGGAGGAAGACCCCAGGGTGGGCCAGGAGATTGTAAACCCGCTCCTCCCATCCTTGGGAAGCAAGATAAAGTGGGCAAAAGCTGCTGCTGGTTCTAGAACTTTCAAAAAGAATATTCTTGTATTCTGGATTCTACAAGCACCAGCGTGGGGAGCTGAAAGCCAAGAGTGGGGTTTCTGAAGTGGGCTATTACCAGATGGCCCCTGAGCCCCGAGAAAAGGTGCAGGGCCGCAGGACCCACAGGGGAACAGGTGATGTCACAAGCCTTATTTTGTTCTTTGATCAGTAGTGGACATGCAACAAACTACAGCAAGCCTGCGGAGGGTCAGGTGTTGGGGTGACCTGGCACAATCAGGACCCAGTGGGAGTTCATATAAGGCCTTGAGGGAAGGGTGTGGTAACTGGGAGCTCACTCTGAGATGAGTTTTAAGGATGAAAAGAAGTTTGGCAGGCAGACCTGTCCTGCCAGTGAACAGCATGTGGAAAGGCTCAGAGAAACTACTGCACAGAACACTTCCCAAACTAAAAGGTGTTTCACTCGGCTAGAGTACAAGTGAAGACAGAGTGGAGGGAGATGGGGGTGTGGGGGTACAGCCAAGGACAAGACCACCCAGGATCTTATATGCCACCTGTTACAGGTTGAGTCACGTGTCCCCCAGTCCCAAAGTCCTGTGTTGAAATCCTAGCTCCCAGGACCACAGAACGTGATCTTATTTGGAAATGAGCTTGCTGTAGATATTAGTTAAGATGAGGTCATACTGGAGTAGGGTGGGCCCCAAACCCAGTGTGACTGGGGTCCTTATGAAAAGGTAAATTTGGACACATACACAGGGAGAATGCCATGTGAAGAGAAGGCAGAGATCGGGGTGATGCTTCCACAAGGCAAGGGTGCCAAGGATAACCAGCAAGACACCGGAAGCTGTGGAGGGGCCTGGAACAGTTGCTCCCTCACAGCCCTGCCAAGGCCCAGATCTCAGACTTCCAGCCTCCAGAACTGTGAGACAGTAAACGCCTGGTGTTCAAGCCACCCAGTTAGAAGTATTTGTTTCGGCAGCTCCAGCAAATACCAGCCAAGGAGTTAAGTCAGGGAACGCCATGAAAGCTTTATGGCAGACCTCGGTGGGTGTGTGCAGAGGGGACACAGGACTGAAGAGGGCACCTATGGGGGCAAAGCTCTGGTCAGGGAGCCGCGCAAGGCCCAGAGACAAGGAAGGCTGAACAATACAGGTGAAGAAGGGGACTGTTTCAAGATATACCTAGGCAGTAGAACCAGCAGGAATTGTTGACGGGTTGTGAGTCAGGATCTACAAACCCTGGAAACCTGGAGTAAAGGCAGGAATCAAACAAGCTACAGCTGAACACAGATGAATGTCATCTACCCGGGGGTGCAAAAAGCCAACTGCCCAGGGGTAGGCTATGGGGACACAGGGCTCAGCAGAGCCATGTGGGGAACACGTCGGCCTGGCTCCTCTGTGAGCTCAGACTAGGCAGCCACCACGAGGCTTGAGAGCCGTCCAGCTTCATCACAGGGGTCTCGGGTCCAGAACCCTTGGCTCTCCAGCCTGGTCTTGCAGCTCCCCAAGAACAGCGTTTAGTTCTAGAAGTCACTCTGAGAGGGACTGAAACACTGGGGTGCTCAGGGAGGGGCAGTACAGCGAGAACTTGGAGAGCTTGTCCCCAGAGGATCAGCTGCCGGAATGCAGGTGATGGTCCCTGGATGAGAAAACACTCAGCAGCCAGTCTCTAAGAGGATATCTCAGCTGGGAGGGCGCCCATCAGACCTTACATAAAAGCTTCATCCAAGGAGGAGAGGGAGGGGCAGACGTCAGCTTGATCAGAGGAGGAATCTTCTAACAGGTGCAGCCATTTGAAGCTGGCTTGGCCTGAGCTTCCCTGGCTGGTCCGGGGGAAGCCAAGGCCACGTGGCCTCTTGGGAGGGGTTCCAGACGGGATTGGTGCATTAGCTGCAGGCTGGACTCAGAAGCCCTTCCTGGCCCCAAATTCTAGAACTCTAAGATCAGAAGGTCTCTCAAAAGATCATATCAATAGCAATCACCCCACTCCCCATAACCTCTTCCCAGTGCCTCATGGCCTACAGAGCTTTCTCACACCCATCATCTCCTCAGACTTCCTGAGAGGCAGATAGAGCTGGACTTAATGAGCCCACTTTACAGAAGGGAACACTGAACCTCAAGTCTCCGAGCTGGGGCAGGGCAGAGTCTGGAACTCTGGCCTCTGGCCTCCCAACCAGCCCAGCCCTGCCTGGCTGTTGCTGCCCCAGCAAGGGGAACACGGCGCACCAAGGTGAAGTGGGCCCCAGATCAAGCTGAGTTTACGATCCCCAGAGCCTGAGTTCCAGGCCCAGCACCTCCATTTCTAGTGTGTGACCCCATGAAATTCTCTTGACCTTTTTGGGCCTGAGTTTCCTCCTCCATATGAGAGAAAGAAGGCATGAGGATGAAATGAAATCACACTGTAAAAAGCTTCCCTTGGAGGAGTTTGATGAATCTTAGTTCCCTTACCTTTAGGTAAAAAAATGTGAACATGAAAATGTATTCTGAACAATTAGGGGAAGTCAGTATTTGAAAGAATATCTTGGTAAAGTGAAGAAACCCCTTCATCATCATCATTTTAGTAGTAACGTTTCCAGGTGCAAGTTAGGGCAGAGAGGACGCAGACAAGAGCGGGGAAGGTGCCTGGGGAGGGGAGCCTGAGTTTGACGCTCCCAGGAACCACCCCCTGCCCCCCGGCCCAGGCTCTATCAAGGCCGCGGATCTCCCCTGCTGGCTCCGGGGCCCCCTGAGCCAAGGCCAGTTCCTGGCCGGAGCCCATCAGAACACAGCCTCCCCAAACCCCGCAAAGGCTCAAACCTGATACGGCTGCATCACCAGGTGAGGGTATTTTCATCCCCAATCACAAAATACTTCCACCTGACATCCGCAGGGCTGCTCTGCAATTCTGGAGGCCGCTGGCACCCACTTCCTGAAGCCTCACAACCCTGTGAGGAAGGCTCAGCATTGTTCCCATTTGACAGCTAGCAAAACCAGGGCCCAGAAAGGTTCACTCCCCTGGACGAGGTGACACAGCTGGTCTTCTATACGGTCTCTGCCCTGGGGTATCACCGGTGCTCCCATCAACACCAGCATCACCTGCCCATCAATTTACTGCCATCCCCAAGACTTAGGTTCTGGGCTGTTCTGGCCCCAGGCCTTGGCTTTCTCTCTGGGCCCTACAGGGTCGGGCAGTCCCGTAGGAAAGTCCTAGGCCCCCGGCTGGAAGCCTAGCTCTACCATTTATTAGTGATGCACCTTTGGACAACTTTTCGGGGTCTCGGTGCCTTCATCCATAAAGTGGGAAAATAAAGCCTCTTCCAAGAGGTTGCAGTGAGGACCGGGGGAATAATACACGCAAAGCAGCCAGTGGCCCCGAGCCATTGAAATCAGGTTGAGGTCGGGTCAAGGTAGCTTGAACGAATGCTGTCTCCTGAGCTCCGAAAGGCCTTCCTGGGGGCACTGATCCGAGAGCACCCCCACCAAATCGTGGGTGGAGATAGGGGCACAGTCCTGCATGGAGACATGCTCCGGCTCCAGGGAGCTTCGCACAAACCCCTGGGGCGGGGGGCGGGCTGGGGAGAGGGCTCCCCGCACGGGGACGGGGGGAGGTGCGGGGCGGGCCTACCTTGCGCAGGCTGCAGCTCCTCCACGACGCCCTCGGCCGCCGTCTCCTCCGCCCACGTGCCGGCCTCCACCACCTTGTAGCGGCTGCGCGGCTGGCTGAGCACGTGCGGGGCCTGCAGCGCCGCCTCGCGCTCGGCCGCCAGGTCCAGGTCCTGCTGCGCCAGGTGCGCCCGCAGCTGCCGGATCTCAAACTGCAAGAGCAAGACGGGCGGGGGTGGGTGGTGGGCTGCGCGGAGGCGGGCGGGGTCGTGCACCCGGCCCGAGCCTGAGGTCCAGGCGCTTTGCTCTCGCGGGAGCCGGGAGGAATGGGCTGAGTATCCCAAGGCTGGATGGGGCGTGCCTTACCAATCTCCCAGCAACACTAATCGCAAAAGTCTCTGACGTTTATGGAGCTTTTTCCAAATAATAAAACGTGTTCGTGCATCTCATCTCTGATACTGTGTAGCCTGCCCCCATTGTGAGGGCAGGATGGCCATGAAGGGAAACCTAGCTGTGGTTTTCAGGAAGAGCGCTGGAGGAGGGTCAGGAAAACCAGATTTGAATCTGATTCTAATTACTCGCCTAAATGTGCGACCCACGTGGAGCTTGTCAAAAGGAGAGCCTTATTCAGGTGTCTTACACTGATGATTCATGGAAGACAGAAACCCCACAGCATCCAGGGCCCGCGTAAACAGCGGTAGGAGCCCATCCTGGCATCACGGGCTTACTGGGCTGTGCCCAGTCCATTCGACTTCCAGCAACACCCACAGCCCTCTTCTAAGGAGCTGTTCTGTGGTCTGGTGGATGGCTCCTAGTCAGACTAGACTGGGCTGGGCTCTAGTGCCAGCCCTGCGGCTTACTGCCGTGTGGCCTTGGTTTCCTTATCTGTAAAATGGGGGTCCTCACCCAATAAAGCTCTTTGAGGACTTGGGTGCTTCATAAAGGCTTTGTAAAAAGCTGCACACATTTTCATTTTGGTTTAATTTTTAACTGGGGCCAGCTTTTTAGAGAGGTTTCCAGATGCCTGTTGGGTTTGTGGCTGAGATGGCTTTCCTGGGCCACTCTGGGGCCAACCTGGGCCACCTGGGTGAAGGCAAAGTTTAGGCTGACCCTAAACTTAGGCCGGGTTGCGGGCTCAGGAGGAAGGAGAGCCTTCACTGCCACCTAGTGTTCTAAACACATATTGCACCACTTCTGCACAACCAGGCAAACTCCCGTCAAAAACCGCAAACACCTGAAGCAGGCAGGGTGGTGGGGGGTCCCAGGGAGGCCCAGGCCTGAGCTCCCTAGCTAGATTACCTCCTTGCCCATGATGCCCAGTCTCTACCCCTGGCCCCTCTCTGCAATGTCAGATCACACCTCCACCTGACAGCGACTCGGAATTGGGTCATGGGAGTCACAAACTCAGCCTAATCTAAACAGGACTCCACTGTATCCGCAAGCCTGCCCCTCAGGTCTTTGCGTCCCGTTTTAGCTGGAGCCAAAAAGTAATCACCTCCCTTGATTCCTAACTTTCCCTCACCACCCGCATCCAAACTACCCTCAAGTCCGGCTCCCTAAGTGCTAAGTGCTACCTAAGCCTGCCCCGCTCCCTCTGCCTCCACTGCCAGCTCTCAGCTGGATGCCTGCAGCTCCGACAGCTCTCTGCTGTCCGTTCTTCAACAGGGGTCAGAGGGATTCTTGTAAACCTAGATCTGATCATGTCACTCCCTTGTTCGTAGACCTCAGTTGGGAGAAAACACAAATTTTTACCCTTGGCTCACAAAGCAGGTGCAGCTCTGGCTCTGCTCAGCTGGCCCACTTTCTCTTGGTCTTTCTCCCTTTACCTACAGCTGTGACACCGGCCTCCTCATCATTCCATAAACACACCAAGCTCAGGGCCACTGCCCGTATCACATGGCCCGCTCCTCTTGGGGGTCTTCCTCGACCCCCCACCTAAGGCAGCCACCCAGGCACTCCATCACGTCCCCTGTTTGAATTCTGTACATTGCACTTAGCACCTTCTGATATTTTTGTTTATTTTAATGTTTTTTTTTGATGAAAGTGAAACACAATTAAAGCATTCACTAACACTAGGGTGGCTGGACAGCAAATGGCACCAGGGCAGCTTCCCGAAGTCAGTGTTCGTTGGAGAGTCCATCACCTCCTGCCTGAGGACACGTTTGGCTGCCTCTGCACTGGGAACAGGGCAGGGGATGGGGCTGAAGGTCCTGCCGTGAGAGGAAAGGACTTTCACTTGACCCTCATGTTCAGCTGTGCACCTGTCCCCAGGCCCCTGCCTCACCCAGTGCCCACCTGCAGAGTCCTCTGGTTCAATTTCTCCAGAGGACGGACCTCCTGACTTTTGTAGGGTGGGGGGAGCGTGGGTGGAGGAGACCTGGTGGTTCAAATATTATGTTTACAGACTTTTAGCCAACACCCCTCCCCTGTGGTCAGCTTCAACTCACCCTCCGTCCCAGACTCTCAGGGGTTCTGAGGGAGAAATTAGCCCGTTTCCTCACGATCCTCCTCCGCAGGTGCTTAGTTAAGAGTCTCCACTCGGCTAGATCGCTTATCATTTTCCCGTCCACTCTCCATTTTCCCCAAATCCACTGAAATCTCTATCCTCTTCGTCCTGCTGGGCAGGACTTAAAGAGAATTTCTTATGTGTTTATGATTTTTGGTCTTTACTGTCATCTTAGTGGAGTTTGGGGAAGGAGATCAGATAAATACGTGTGGTCACTCCGCTGTCCACTCTCACCCACAGTGGTATTAATACCACAGTGCTAGTATTAAAAAGGGCGGGGGCAGATTTGTAGTGCAAGCTAATCTCTGTGGTGGAGATAATCCCACCACGGCCAGTTTCAAACTACCACCATGACATCATGCAGAATTGGGAAGAAATTTACACAGTGGGCTCTCACTGGCACCAGCACAGCAACGCCACCCTCACCCTCTGTGAGAGCAGCCGTCCGGGGTATAATCTACAGAAGAGCAGGACAGAGAATATAATCTCTGTAAGAGCAGGGATCTTGTCTGCTTTGTCGCCTGGTACACAGGAGGTTCTCAATAAATCTTGCTGAACAAATCAATAAATGGATGAGTTAAACTAGTCAGCTTTGCTCAATTTCATACTGAGCCCTAACTCCAGTACAAACTGGGCCCCAACCCTAACCCAAAGCTGAGACAAAGCCTGAGCCCCAGCACTGAGCCCTAACCCTGGTCTCAGACGCGGCTCAGACACTGGGCCTCGACAACCCAGCACTCGCGCGGGGCCACTGGTCTCAGAGGTGAGAAAGCGAGGCTGGCTTACTATAGGGTGGCCTTCTGTGCAGAGGGAGAGGGTCTGAGCCACCCTTCCCGCAGCAAGGTCTCAGAGGTCACATAGGGCCCATTAGGCAACCCTCCTTAGCTCTGCTGGGGCTGGGAGCCCCTCCTGCCCAGGCTGATCTGCACTTCCCGTGGGCACACCCAGCCCACTTTCTCCAAGGCCGCTCATCAGGGCCGGCAGGCCCAGCTAATGGCCTCCTAGGCCACTCTGAGCGGTTGCATTATTGATAACTTGTAATTGATACCGAGCTGCCCATGAGTGTCCCACTGGAATTCAGGCCAGACAGCCAGAGGCCAGGTCTTGCCCAGTCCCAGGCGCACGTGGGCAGACATAGTCATGTACACTGAAATAAATTTCAGGCTAGAGGTATGGACCCCAGTGTGTGGTAGTTCTCCCATCCATTCCTCTATTTATTCATTCACTAAGAAGCCAGGTAAAGCATGGTGAGGGCTATGCTGAAGTTCTGTTATGTGTTTTGGAATGAAAATGCCTCTCCCAGCTTGGAAGTGAGAGACCTGGGTGGCCCCAGTGATGGGGGCTGTCTGCTGCCCCGCACAGGACAAATTTCCCAGGAAAGTCCCAAGGGCCAGCTCTGGGTGGAACTTGTAGCACAGAAGGGAGGCAGGGTATGTCTAGGAGACAGAGAGGACTGGGAGGTAAGAGGTCTGGGGAGGTGGGCAGGGCCACACAAGGCAGAGCCTTGTAGCCATATAGTGAGACATTTTAAGGACTTCAGCCCTTATTTAAAGAGCAGCAATAAACCACTAACATCTTTTGAACAGAAGGGAGGAGCGGTGGAGGTGGTGGTGCAATGATTCAGATGAGCATTTTGAAAATACACTGCTGACAGCAGAGTGAAGAATGGACTGGATGGGGAGAAGCTGGGGTGGACGTGGGAATCCAGCTGCAAGGCTACCACAGCAGTCCGGGCCAGAGATGACCAGAATCTGGACCAGGGTAGAGAGAGTGGAGATGGAGGTGAGAGCTATTCAGGGGGTGAAAGCATCAGCGTGGACACGGATCGGAATGGGGGTGAGAGGAAAGGCAATGTACTTTTACAAGCTTCATACCCAGAGGGTGTGGGGTGGCTGGATGCTCTGAGCCCTCGCCCTCAGGAGGAATGACTGACTCCTTACAGAGGTACTGCAGATGGGCTAAAGGGCTCCCAACTCTGTCCTGGGCTGTGACAGCCCAGGGGGCTGTGGGGACATCCTAGCTGGGACCCTCAGAGCCTGGCTCCGGATTCCCTTACACTGAACATGGTCACCTCGGCTTCCCCAGTTGACAAGGGGTTATCCAGGGGTCCTAGGGTATCAGGGCCTCATTATTCAGATGGGTGAACTGAGGCCCTGAGATGGGAAGGAGCCTTCTGTGCTAGGGAACAGGGCAGGGTAAAGGCTAGGACCATGTGGTGCATCAGAAGCAAAGTTGGGCCCAGAACCTGTGCCTCTGGCTTCCAGCCCCACAGACCTTGTGTTATGGGCGAGATGGAAGTGATTCAGCTCAAACAGAATGCAGGGGAGCCTGATGGTAGCAGGGGCCAGGAAGCAGCAGGAGGCCCCGACATGGGGAAAAAGCCAGGCCTGGAGGCAGGGCCCAAGCTCTCGGTCCATCACCCCTCCCTAACTCTGACTTTAGTAAGTCTCTTTTCCTCTTCCACTGTGTGTTCTGTAAGGCTAATGGCCTCGCTGAATTCTGGTCTATAACAAGCTCTGTGCCGGCTCTGGGACTCTAACTGGAAGGGAACAAAGTGCCCGTGAGCTCTTGGTGCCATCTTGAGGGCCACCCCTACTCCCTGCTGAAATACCCCACTGCCAGAGAGCCAGGTCTTTAGAGAAAGATAACATAATCCAGAACCTCAAAAACGCGTCATCAACAATGCGTCACACACAATAAGAATCGCTATTCATTGTAGTTTGGTGCAGCCATTATGGAAAACAGTATGGAGAGTCCTGAAAAAACTAAAAATAGACTTACCATGTGATCCAGCAATCCCACTTCTGGGTATATATCCAGAGGGAACTTTAATTTAAAAAGCTACATGCACCCCAATGTTCATAGCAGCAGTATATACAATAGCCAAGACATGGAAACAACCTAAATGTCCATCACCAGATGACTGGATAAAGAAGTTGTGGTATATATACAATGGAATACTACTCAGCCATAAAAACCGACAACATAATGCCATTTGCAGCAACATGGATGCTCCTAGAGAATGTCATTCTAAGTGAAGCAAGCCAGAAAGAGAAAGAAAAATACCATATGATATCACTCATTATGTGGAATCTAAAAAAGAAAAAAAGGACACTATGAACTCATCTACTAAACAGAAACAGCCTTGCAGACATAGTAAAAAATCCTATGGTTACCAGGGAAAGGGAGTGGGAAGGGCTACATTTGGGAGTTTGAGATTTGCAAATATTAGCCACTATACATAAAAATAGATTTTTAAAAGTTTCTTCTGTATAAAAAAAAATTTAGCCTGGAAAGAAAAAAAGAATTACCATTCATGCAAACAAGCAGGAAAAAGTGATCGATTATCAGATCATACAGAGTGAAGAAGCTGCTTAGAATCTGCATAGAAGCTGACCTGTATAAATATTTGAATTAACAGACAAAGGCTTCAAAATAACTGTGAATGATATGTTAAAGAAAGTAGGGGGAAAGATGAACAAAGTGGATATAGCATTTCAGTGGAGAAATAGAACCTGTAAAGGAAGTCAAATGGAATTTTAATGAAATCTTGGAAACATGCTGTACATCAGAAATCTACGCAACATTATAAACTGACTATACTTCACTTAAAGAAAAAAAAAAGAAAGCTTAATATACAACGTCTGTAATTGAGTACTGAGTGGGATGGGTTTAACAACAGACTGGACGAGGTAGAAGGTAGGGATGTTGAACTTGAGGATAGGTCTATAGAAAGATATTAAAACTTACAGCCAGAAAAAGAAAAGGGAGAGAATAGAGGAACAGAATAGGGTAGAAGAGAGACGTGAAGCATGATTACAAGGTCTGGTACATGCGATCGGAGCTCCGGATGGAAAATGATGAAATGGGTCCGAAGCAATGTATAAAGAAACAGCGGCCGAAAACTTTCCAAATCTAGTGAAAAACATCAACCCACAAATCTGAGAAACTTAGAGAACCCCAGTGAGGATAAACACAAACCCCCCACACCTAGACCCTGTCCTCAAACTGCTAAACAGAGAAAAAGGGAAGCACCCATGGTTCTGAGGCTCTCCAGGGCTCACGTGGGCCTGGGCCTCTGGGAGAGAAAGTGCATAGTGGTTTTGAGGACAAAATGAAGCAAATTTTCCACTGGTAAACTGGCCCATTGAATAAAAAATAAATAAATAATCCTGTGATTTGGGAAGAATGGAAGTGCAGCCCCAGCCCTACAAAGGCACATCCTTAGCTAAGTATCTGTAATCAGATAACCTGACCAGCTCAGCCGGATCCACAGGGAACCCCTCTGCATGCATTACTGCGGTGAGTCAGGCCCCTTCCATTGGGCTGGGCTTTTAATGCACACCCAGGCAGGGCCAGACCCCTGGGGCGGCGGGGCCGGCACACCCAGCGCATCTCTGCCTTTAATGGTCTGGTCTGTGGAGCACAATCTTCGCGGCCTTGGCCTGATCAATGCACACTTTGGCCAGAAGCTCGACGGTACCTAATGCAATAGCAATAATTTTCTTCCATCCTATTAGTGCCGTCTGCACAGGCCGCCCTGCCTTCAAGCCCATCTGCTGTTGGGATGGCATCCAATGTTTATTTCCATTAGTTTCACCGTTGTTGGTAACAATAAAACTCAGGAGACAGTTGCAAACTAATGATTTAGGAGCAGGGTGAAGCTGAATTCGACCTTGGCCCCTTTCCATCCACTGTGAAGATGACTGGTAGTTGGCCATAAATTTAAATTATGGCAAAAGGATAACATAAGTTATTCCTCTGATGGCTAATTTTATCAGCTAAATAGGCTTGTCATTAAAGCTATCGGCTGTTTTACAAATCACTTTCCATGTTAAAAAAAAATACACTTCATTTCCCACAGTGGGGATCTTGAATAATCTGGGTAACAAAGCCTATTGTGCTTTGAGCTGGAGGCTTGTGGCCTCTGAAAGAAAAGAGGGGGCTCTCTGGAATGAGCTAGCACCCCCAAAGCCAGGGTAGAACCCCTTTCCTGCTGTTCCTGACCCACCAAAGGGGCTGTTGGCCCTTAAAGACAGTGGAGTGGATACTGCCCTGCCCCCTACCACCTGCCTCCAGGAAAGCCTAGAGCTTAGGGTCCAGATTATCATCCTGTTTCTTCAGGAAGCAGGCCGGGGAGACCTGCATCGTCCAGGGAGGATTAACACAAGTGACCATTCCTCTTGCTGTTGGACTGGGGTAACGGAGGCAGGAAAGACCGTGAGCCTATCAGGTGACTGTGCAGGTGGACTGTTTGCTTCTTGGTGCACAGATTACTTGGTCAGCATCTGATGCTTTAGGTGTGACAGTGTAAGTGAGTTTACTTAGGAAACGGGGACGGAAGTGAGGTCACTGTTTTCAGGCCCGGCCAATAAAAATCTTCTATGCACGATTCCCTTTCTTAGCCCTGGCCAAAGGGAGAAAACTCCGAGCACGTAGAATAAGAAAGAGCCACAAAACGGGAAGAGCCTGGAGCCCGGAGTGACTGTGCGGAACACAGTGTCCCTTTACCCCAAGCCAGTGCAACCGCCCTGGGCTGTGGTGTGCGTGACAAACCCTCCTCTCGTGTCAGGACACCGAGATTTCTGAGTTTGTTTAATGGCGAAGCTTGCGTCATTCGTCCTAATGGTGACTTGCGCAGACGCTCTATTTCTGGCGTAGGAAAATGGACACTGAAGCCCCGATTTCCATCGCCAGCCCTCCCATGGCAAACGGTGAAGCTCTGGGCAAGCAACAGCCTCTCTCAGCCTCAGCGTTTCCATCTATAAAAGGATTAACAACACCCAGCCTGCCAATGCTGACCGGCAAAGTCAAAAGGAGCCAAAACATGTGGCAGTGCTTCTGTGAACGGTCACTGTTATACAAATGACCTAGTGTTATTTTTATGCTCTTTTTTTTTTAACATTTACTGAGAGACTCCAGTGAATCAGACTTTATATATATTACTTGAATTAATCTGATCTTCACAGCATCCTCACGATGTAAATCTTGTTTCCTCCATTTTTCCAGTAATGATCCTGAGGCCCAGGGATTAAGGGATTAAGGGATTAATTGGTGGAGCTGAGGTTAGACTCCTGCTCACTGGCTCCTTGAGTGAGAGGATGCCCCACCTCCAGCTGCCCCCACACCGGCCTCTTCTATCAGAGGCTGACACTCGCCCCAGGCCTAAGGCTGTCCTGAGGGGCTCACAGAGCTCCATTGGCCTCCTTGCCGGCTGGGCCACAGGTCACCCTGGACTGAGCCCACCTCCCTAGGTCTTTTGCCAGTGGTCTCAGGGTGAATGGTGCTGAGGAAGAACTTAACGGGTCTCTCAGGACCCTGCAGCGACGAGAAACACACTTTGACAGTGGGACGAGCTGGGTCAAAAGTTGTTGCAAAGCTTATAGAGCAAGGAGCAGGTACAGTGGGGCTTTCAGATTATGTTTTGGAATTGGAGCAAGGTCCTGGGCAGGGACACACATAAAGCCTCAGAAGTGGTTTCGTTAAGACGAGTCAGAAGAATCTATCATTGCATTGATTTAACCGCTGCATCTAAAATAGCCTTGATTTCTGAAGCAGCCAGTACGTCATGAGAGACAAAAAGTTCATACCATCGCTCTGAAGGACAGGAACTAGGACTCCACCTCTGAAATCCACCTGTGCACCCGTGAAAATTCTGGCCAGACAGACAGGGAGCAAAATCCAGGCAGGGAGCAAAATCCAGGCATAGAGCAAAATAAAGTGAACGGGGATGATCTTCCTGCTGAAGGACTCCTGAACGCAGGGGTCTGAGCTTCCTGAATCAGAGGTAAGCAGCCTAGAGAAGGCTGCGGAAGGCCAGCCAGGGCTTGGGGGAGGTAAGACTCACCAACACAGTGCCCTCCTGCTTGCCCGCCACCCCCACCCCCGGCCCCTCTAGGCTCCTCTTTCCGGTGGGAATCTGCTAACGATGCGGTGAGCCCAGTAGTCAGGAGGGAATGCGGGAGGCATAGGAGCCTGTCTCCCTGTTAAGACCAGAGGGCCAGTGTGATCTGCGGGGTGGAGGATTAAAATGAGCCATACGAGACCCCTGTTGCCTCACAATCCCCCATCTGCCAAACCCAGGGGCCCCTCATCTATAACATGGGGTGGTTCTGGGGCACCTTGGGCGTGGCCTGTGGTTAAGAAATGAGCTGCCACGTGGCACAGAACATAAAATGTACAAGACATTCATGTAAGAAGCTGGCAAACCACGTCACCCAAAAGTCTCTACAGGGTCACAGTAGGAAGCAACTTAGGCTTTCTAAGAAAGTTAAGAGGAATAAAAAGAGTCAGTCACTTTCCAGCAGAGAGACCAGACAAATACGATCTCAGCCAGGTGGATCAAGGTCAACGTGCACAGGGATGTCATAGTGATAGTCTGTACCTTTGATATGATGGGAGGAGAAAGGCAGGTGACCTCTGCGGTCTCCCTCCCCAAAACCCGTAACTCCAATCTAGTCATGAGAAAAACATCAGACAAATCCCAGTAGAAGGACATCCTATAAAACGCCCGCCCAGAACTCCTCAAAACCGTCAAAAACAAGGAAAGTCTGAGGAACTTTTATAGCCAAGAGGAGCCCAAGGAGACATGATGACTAAATGCGATGTGGTGTCCTGGACGGGATCCTGGAACAGATCAAGGACATTAGAGAAATGCTAAGGACCTCTGAACAATGTGTAGACTTTGGTAATAACACATTAATTGATTATTCATTTGATTCATATGATTAATCAATTCATTAATTGGAACAAACGCGTGATACCAGTGTAAGATGTTAATAATGGGGAAGTGGGGTACAGGGCATAGGGGAACTCTGTCCTGTTGTCACAGTCTTCCTATAAATCTGAAACTGTTCTAAAAAAATAAAGTTTATTTTTCAAAAAAGCTGAGATGAGTGAAGCCTTAGCAGATAGTTATACAAATACCCACGAGGGAGCGAGCGAGGTGAATGCAAAGTGAGTGTTTCATTTAAACTGAGATTTGACACGTCATTGGAACTTGGGTTAAGTTCAACTGGGATGGGGGATAGTGTACATGAATTCAGCTTGGAAACTGCTTCATTAAACCCTGAAGATTCCAGCAGGGAGAGAGAGCACGAGAGTTTGTGACAAAGATGAACAGAATGACCTGGAATGGGGTGGGGGTGGGGGTGGAGCGAAACACCAGGGAGGCAGCTGAGTGCAGAGGTGTCTGCGCCGTGAGACGGGCGGTCGTCTGACCACTGTTTGCACTGCGCGCTGAGAAACGACATGAGCAGAAAAACGTCGCAGAACATGACCCTAAACCAGGTGGGCTGGGGAAGAGCGTTCAGTTAGCACACCTGGATCTAATCCTGGCCCTAAAAACCTTCGCTTAGCTGTGTGCTCGTGAGCAAGTCACCATTTCTCAACTTTCTTACATATAAAATGGGTGTACGTGGGGAAGAGGGGGTGAGTTCCCCTAGAGTCACCGTTTATCATATGTCAGGCTTTAGGCTAAGCGCTCTCACAACCATCCTTGAGGGATTTTATTATGATGCCCATTTTTCAGATGAGGAAAACCAAGGCCCACAGAGGTCCGTCCCATCAGTGCCTGCAGCCAAGCTGGTTTTGCACTCAGGTCTGTCCTTAGCGTCTAGGCTTAACCATTCCGGGCACTGTTCTCTCAAATGGTCTGGCCATCCCTGACTTGCCACGAGCCAGCACTCACATTTCTTTAAGGGTATTTTTTGCCCAGCCAAGTCCCAAACCTGGACTTAAGTCCAGCTGAAAATGTGATGTCTCGTTGCTCCACCCTGTGGCGCCTGAGCTCTGGGAGCGGGGCATTCCTGGATGCTCCACAAACCCCCCCCCCGCCAGTGCTGCTCCGACCAGCCCCCGCCACCCTCCTGGCAGCCGGCTGGGATTCCAGCCCGTCTGGCCCTTTTCTGGCTGTCTTAACAAAGATGACAGGCTTCAGGTGCTTTTTAAATTAAAATGGTTTGTTTCTGTTCATCTCTTTTCCAGATGTCACTACCTAGAGGGAATCTGTCTTTATTTATTGGCTCTTTCCTGTGCAGAATCCAAGGGAGTCTCCTTCTGGCCCGGACCCCCGAGAAGGAGGCCACATGCAGAGGATGATGTGAACCTGGGGTCCCGGGGGCTCAGGATGGGGTCACTGGGGGGGAAACGGTGGGAGGTGGGCTGCCAGCAGGGCTTCCCCTCGGCCACACGGCACCGGGATGGCTGATGTGGGGCGTGCGTGGGGCCAGCTCGCTCCAATTCACGCTCCAACTCACAGCTGCGTGCTGTGTCTGAGTCTTTTGCGTGGCCGAACGCAGCGGAGCAGAGTGTTCACTTTCCTACTAGACAGCAGGCTGAGAGCGGCTGACCAAGCAGCAGCCCCGCCTGGATGACACTCGCGCCGTCCTCTCCCCATCCTCTCCACCTCTCTCTGCCCCTAACCCAGGACGCTCTGCCCCTGGTGGTTCCACAGCCTCTACCAGGCTTCTCAGCTCCACTCCTGCCCTCTCCCATCCGTCCTCCAATGGCAGCCAGAAAGATCCACCAAAAACTCAAATCTGAGCAGATCCCCCGCCTGCTTCTAACGCTCCAGGCTTCCTCGTTCCCAACAGGATGAAGCCCAAACTCCCAGGTCAGCCTTGCGGGCCCTTCCCAAGCCTGCCTCCAAATCTCCCCACTTCCTCCCTCTGCTCACACCCTGAATAGCCTTGAACTCCTGAACACAGCACCCACTATCATGCCTCACCTGTCCCCTCTGCCCTGCACCCTTCTCCAAGGGGTCACAGCTCAGTGTTAGTGCCTCTGGAAACCCATCGCCCCCGCCTCCTCCAGCATGCAGAGTCCCTGACGTGTCCCCACTGAAGCATGCATCACACCAGACTGCCACTGTCTATCTATGGCCTGCCAATATCCCTGAGTCACCCAGAGCCCCGGGAGGGCAGGGGCCAATGCTGTCCACGGAGGCATCCCAAGTGCCTGCACAGGCCGAGCCACAGTGCGGGTCCTGGATGGTACCACCCGACCAGGTACAGGGCGAGAATGAAGCTGAGGCCAACTGCTCAGGGGCTGGAGAAGCCATCTTCCCAGCCTAGCACCCCGTGTAGACAGCCAGGTCCCAGGGCCCCGTGGGCCGTGTGCCCTGAGGGTGTGTCCCCTGATGCCCCTCTTGTCATTCATAAGCATTTTGTGCTGAAGTGAAAGGCTGTGTTGTTCCCAAAGTAGACAGAAAGATCTGGCTCCCTGACAGACATTCCAAGGGGATGATGATGAAGATGCTGCGTGAGTGTTCCTGTGGGGATATTTCCAGGGATGGGTCTGTGGGGACGTTCCACAGACTTCCCACCTGCTCCGGCTCCTCCTCCAGCGATGAGAGGTCAGGGCTGAGGAGCCAGGAGACCCACCTGTATGGCGTGCTGGGCTGGGGCTGGGGGCAAACACGAGTCAAATGACGCCTGCCCAGGAGACGTCCAGCTCAGTGGGAGAAGCTGTCTAGGGAGCAGTGAGTGTCCAGGGCCCCGTGGAGGCTGAGGGCGAGGGCTGCAGGGCTGAGGGGCCTCCTGCCCACACACGTTCCCACCACTTTGCTGGCTAGTCCCTCACCCTGCACGCCTGGTACCAGAACACGCCCTGCACCTGAGGCTGTGTTTCTACAGAGCTTTCTTGCTGCAGGGCCCTGCGGTCCTCCCACCTCCTAGGCACCCCTGTCCCTTCCCCTAAACTCCTCTGGAAGGGGCTGCCTGTCCCACTCACATGGGAGCAGCCCCCCATCTTAGGGGTGAAGGAAGTGAGGGCAAAGAAGTGGTGTGACTCTGCGGAGGTCCTGCGGGAGGGAGCAGGGGACCAGGCGCTGGGCCTTGAGCGAGGCCTCTGGACTCCCAGACAGACCTTCTTGCGGCCCAGCTGCCCATCTCCCTATCTCCCTTGACTCTGCCCAGCACAGCCTTGCGGGGCCCCGCCATCCGTCTGTGAGTCTTTAGCACGGCTCCTAGGGGCCAGAGAGTATTTGCTCTCTCTGATGCCTTCTGGGGTGTCTGGGGGCTTGGGTGGCAACCTCTGCAGACAGAACCCGACCCCTGCTTCAAAGACCACTGCACCCACAAGACCCTGATAATTGAGCGGTGAATCAGCCGGTTCACGTTGGCGAACTGACAGGTCACCATGGCCTGATGACAAGAAGCCTGGCCAGGTATGTGTGACCTTAGAGATGCATTTCCCCCTCTCTGGGCCTCAGGTTCCCCCCACATCCATGAAGGGCTGGAGGAGCTCCCTGACCTCGGGACCCTGCGGCTCTGGCGTCCTGTGGCTTTAGGCACCACTAGTGTCCTCAGCCCTGGACAGAACAGGGCGGAGCTGAGAGCAGCAGTGCGTTACCCCTTGCTCCTGACAGATCTGCGTCAGTCTCTCTAGCTGCTCTTCCTGGATGACCTTGGCCTTCTCGTACTGCTGGATGACCATCTCCATCTCCACCTTCACAGGCAGGACGTAGGCTGGAAGACAGAGAGAGTGCCGTGAAGAGCCTGGCAGTGGCAGGGCTGGCGGGGGTTGGGGGTTCAGCCAGCAGCAAGTTCAGGTCCAGGTGTGGTTTCTGGGGGATCTGAGGGGGTGGGGGATAGGGTCCAGGTACCCAGCAGCACCCAGATAGCATAAGAGAGCTAGAATCTTAACCCACTGTGGCTGAGATACCCATTTTCCTCCCTTTCCATAGTGACAGAAGAGCCCTTAATTTTGGCCGCATGCACAGCTGCCTGGTATAAGGACTGTATTTGCCGGCATCGTTCACAGCTCTCAGTAGCTGTAAGGTTACACTCCGGACAACGGGACACAGATGGAGGTGTCGTGCAGCAGCTTCCAGAAGCCTAATTCCTTAAAAGGCAGGTGGGGGCGATGAGCAAGTGGGAATGTCAGAGCCTCCTACACTGCTGGCGGGAATGTAAAACGGGGCAGCTTCCCTGGAAAACGACAGTTCTTCAAAATGTTTGACAAAGAGTGATCATATGGCCCAGTAATCCCATCCCTAAGAATCTAAGAGAAATGAAAACAGATGTCCATACAAAAACTTCTACATGAGTGTCCAAAGCAGCCCAAAATGGAAAGAACCTAAATGTCTATCAATTGATGAATGGGTAATAAAATGTGGCATAGCCATACGATGGAATACTATTCGACAATGAAAAGGAGTAAAGTACTGACACATGCTACAAGCTGGATCAACCTTGAAAGCATTACGCTAAGTGAAAGAAGCCAGACACAGCAGACCACATATCATATGATCCCATTTCTATGAAACATCCAGAAGAGGCAAATCTATAGAAACAAAAAGCAGAACAGTGGTAGTCTAAGGCTGGGGGAGGGGGGAAATGGGCAGTGGCTGCTAAGGGGTATGGGTTTCTTTTTGAAGTGATAAAAATGCTCCAAACTTGGATTTTGGTGGTGTTTGCACAATTCTGTGAATATACTAAAAACCATTGACTTGTGGACTTTAAATGGGTGAGTTTTATGGTATGTGAACTGTACCTCAATAAAGATGTATAAAAAGAAAAGGCAGCTGAGACTTTCCTTTGGCCTCTTTATCTTTACTTCCTCCCTTCCTTCTTCCTATTGGCTGAAATGAGGATGTGATGGCACTGAAGCAGCCATCTTGGGCCATGGGGTTGACTTTGGAAAGTAGCAAAGTAACAAAATAGGAGGAACCTGGGACCATGACTACAGCAGGAAGCTCCATATCAGCCCTGGACTGCCTACCTGCAGACTTTCATGTGAGAGAAATAAAAATAAGCTTCTGTTTTGTTTAAGTCACTGTTATTCTGGGTCTCTGTTACTCACAGTTGATCCTACTTATAACAGACACACATTGAGACCCAAAGGAGAGAGCCTGGACTCCGGGCTGGAGGGCCCCATGAGTTCCTAGCCAGTGGCAGCCCCAGCAACCCTGCAGGTCTCTGGGCTCTTTGAAAGTCTCAGTATTAATTCTTGACCTGACCTTGGCCTTTGTCCTTCAAATTCTTCTCATACTTCTCAGAACCCAGCCCTTTCAGATTCTTCAGAAACCTCGGTTACGTGCCTGTCTTGACACTGTATTCTAGAATTCTCCATGTCTCAACTCTCCAAGTCCCTTTCCACCCACAGCTTCCCAACCTCCAGATGTTCACTGGTTGCTCCGTGAATCATGCAGAAGAGAGAAATCAGGAGTTTTCTGTTTGCTGCCAAGCTCAAGGACAGCCCATGTGTCCCTGAGACTTGTCTCCAGGCCCCAGAGGCTGCCCCAAGTGGCCACTGCCTCCTCGGATCTCTGCTGAAGCCAGTTCACACCCAGGACAAGAGCAGCCAATTAACAGCCATCAGTTCTCACCACACATCCCCATCAGGACGCTCCTGGTGGCTCAGCCACACCTGATGTGTCAGCAAAAGGGGGGAACAGCTGGGAAGAGCATTCACAGCTGGGGCTGCCAAGACCCCTCAGTGTGATGGCGTCCAGCTGTCCACAGCTGGCAGAGAAGAGCCAGAAGGCACTGTTCCTGCCCTGAAGGCAGCGGATGTTCTCAGGGACATTGCCAAGAACAGGGCCTGCGCAGGTGGGGGAGGGCGAACAGCTCAGAGGGCGCTGGTGCGCGTCAGGGGGCCGGCTCCACTTCTAGCTCAGAGCTGCTTTGCTGTGTGACCCTCATCCCTCTGGGCCCCAGTTTCCTCATCTGGGAAATGAAAAGAACAGACTAGATGGTCTCCCAGCGCCTTTCCAGGTCGAGCTTTCCAAAGCTGGACCCAGTCACATCCCAGTTTGATGAGGACTCTGGATGGGGGGGCTCCCGGGCAAGACATCAAACCCCACAGTGTTCACGGGGTGGGATGTGGGGGTGGGAACCAGGGAGAGGGTGCCCAGACAAGGGGACGAGAGACCCCAGAGGCCACCCTTCCTGCCTTGAGCTCACCATCAATGACCCTCTTCACCCGCCAGATCCGGAGCATGATGATGAGGCTGATGGCGTCCCAGGGGCTCCTGGGCCCGTTGGCCACGGTGGACGCCACCATCGGGGCCAATGACAGGATAATCACAGCCCCGTCGAACACCTGTGAGAGGAGGTGGATTTCAGTGCCCTGGGCCACCTTCCTGAACATCCCGGAACCAGAGACCAGGTCAGGCAAAGCAGCTGGTGCTGGCCAACACCCACCCCAACCCCTCTCAGTAGGTCACCCCCATTCCGGGCTCCCTCTCCTGACCCTCCTCTGTCTTTAGGGGCCTCCCCCTCCTGGACATGCTCCTGAGCACTCTCTCTCCTGCACGTGACCTCAGCCCATCCCCAGTCTTTGTTCAGACAGCCCTGGGCTGATCCAAGCTTTTCTTTCAAGCATCTGTTTTCAGCATCTTGTCCCTTCTCGGGCTGGGGCCTGCATCCCGTGTCCCAGGGTTCCTGCGCCAGCCTCACTGAATCCCTCTGTGGCAGTGGGGGCTCAAGGCAAGTCCCTTCCCCTTGGGTAGCGAAAGCTCAGAGCCTATAGCTCATCTCCATCGGATGCTGGTTCTCAGTCTAACCCTGCAGAAAGGCAGAGCTTGGAGAGGAGGGGACCCAGCCTGCACTTCTCCTTGGGCCCTGCCCTTCCACCTGAATGTTCCAGCCTGGGCTCAGTCTGAGACTTCCAACTGCCAGACCTCTATGTCTGCTCCCAGCATTTGGCCCAAAGAGGCTAAAACGTGTGTGTGTGGTGGAGGTGGTGAGGGGCGAGGTGAAGAAGGAGGGGGCAGCAGACACCTTGTCCCACACATACCAGGCTCCAGGGGACAGCCACTCTCCCTGGCACCTCCACTCCACCCCGCACACCCCACCTGCTTTCACGTGAAGCAGAGCAACTGCTTTGCTCTCCAGAAACCCAGACTGAGAAGCACTTTTACGGTTTCCCGGCTCAGCAATCGGATCACGGGGCCATTTTAGAGTGAATTTCTTTGTTTTAAAATATATTTCAAATACTTTCAAAATGATTCAAGAATAACTTTTTAAGTTTTGCAGAACTTGAAGGAGATTTTTAGACCATTTCTTTGCTGGAAACTTTCTCAGTTCGCCACCCCTCATCCCCACTCAACATGCATGTCTGAACAGACTCCTGTGTCCAGTGTGGGAAGGAGCTGGCCTTTTTGGATGGCTCCCACCCTGGGACAGATGGGACAGGGACATTTTCCAGCTTCTAGGGTGGCTGGCTTGGCGGATGGGGGTGGATATTGGTCTTTACCTCTATTTTGTTTTCAATGTAATCCCAGATCCCAAGCACCACGATACGCAGGACTGTCTGAGGAGAAGTGAGAAAGAAAAGAGGTCATGGCTATTGCTCTCCCTGCTCCTTCCCTCCGCCAGCAGAGAAGATCCCAGAGCTCAGAATCCAGGGCTCTGCTCTTGTTCAATAATGGGAAAAGTCTTCACCACCCCCTAAGTGTTCCTCAGCTCATGTGCCCTCCCCACCCCACCTTTGAGGGCCCCAGCTCAGGTCCGTGTCCCCTCCTGTGCCAGCCCCTCACTCAGCACCTCCGGGGCTCCCACTGCTTACAGACACACTCTGAATCCTCTGGACTGACACTCAGGACCCTGCCTCCCTCTGTAGTCACACCTTGCACTCCTGTTACGCCACAAACCACTTGCAAGTCTACAAACATAAAAGCTCTTTCTCCTCTGTCTTGTCTTTGCATGTGGCAAAAACTGCCCACTGACTCTCCCCGCCATCCCAATCTCTCTTCCCTCCTTCTTATACCATAATTGGAGCTTCAGCATGGCCACCAGGAAAAGACTACATTTCCCAGCCTTCCTTGCGTCCCAGAATGGCCATGTGACCAAGTTCTGTCCAATGTTGGGAACAGAGAAGTTCTATGTACCACTTCCCAGTTGTGACCTTCAAGGGATCAGGCTCTTCCTCCTCTTTTCCTATTCCCAAAGACTAGCATGTGGGTGTGTAGGTGTGGCGGGGAGCCATCTTCAATTAGGGAGGGCTGGGCAACAAGATGGGAGCATGCTGGGTCCCCACCATCCCCAAGCCACCACCTGAGCCTTAACTGCAGACCCTACTTGTCCCTCCACAACAGAGAAATGAACCCAGCCTTGTTTAAGCCCGTGTGATTTTGGTTTTCTTGTTATAGCATCTTGGCCTGTGTGCTAACTAGCAGGGCCTTTTCCTCTTTCTCTCCTTGGAAAAGCCTTCCTCTCCTTCTGGCCTCAGCTCAAACATCATCTCCATGAAACTTTTCTATTAAAGTCTCACTGCCTCTTTCCTGGGTGTTCCTGTAGTCCTCAGAACACCAATCACTCTCCCCCAGCACTTCATTGTACCTTGTGGTGATGACCGGCCTGATCCCCCAGTTAAGGCTCAAGAGATCTGATTTCCCTCCTTTACCCCTAATTTTGGGTTTAGAGTAGACACTGAGTGATTACACATACAAATGAATGAATGAACAAACCCATGCATGAACGACCGATTCCTTAAAACCCTTAGTAACTCATTCCAATGCCTCTGCCTTCCTCACCAGGAGTACATCTTTCTCCAAAGAAGATACTTAGAAGCTGGCCTTGTATGACCCTGGTGCATTTGTCTTGGGCCCTTCCTTGAACCGAGATGAGAAGCTAACAGTAATTCCACCAGCTGGGGTCCCTTCTCCCACATGCCCCTAGCACGAGGCCAGCTAGCTGAGCCTGGCAAAGCTGCAGAAAGCCTGTGCTCCTCCACCCACACTTGCTACGCCACAGACATGCTTGGCTGATCAAATTTATGTCTTCCTCACAAAGGGCTATCCTGATCTCCATGAAGGGAGGAGAAGGTGGGGGCTGGTAGCTGCCAGTTATGTCACCACCTTTGAGAACACAGAGGGACATGTGGCAGCCTGATGTCCACCCCACACGGCTCCCCCATCTCCAGGCTGGGAGACTGACAATTGTACGACAGCTCCCTGTAGATGGAGAGAAACCTGGGTTGCCGTCCAATATCTTGAGGTCAGAGCTCAGTAATGGTCTGGTTGTGTGGCCTTGGGCAAGACAAATCCCCTCTCCAGGCCTCAGTTTCCCCTTCTGCTGGAGAGATGGGTTAGATGATACAAATCTTCTGATTCTTTATGAGACTAACATTTGCCATCTAGTATATATATCAATAGGTTGCAGATCCTTGGCTGGTCCTCCTCACCTGGGAGTCCCATTTTACAGAGGAGAAGCTGATGCTCAGAGAGGTTAAGGAAGCTGCCCAAGGCCACTCAGGCCCTGGGAGGTGAGCTGGCATTCGGATCCAGAGGCTGACTCTGCAGCGTGTCCTCAAGCTGTCTAAGGAAACCATCTACTGTCCCAGTTTCCTTGGTTGCCGTTCGCTCCCTCGAATCTGACAGACTTTGAAACTCAGTGTTTGTCTCCTTTGAAATGTTAGACCGGCCACATCCACCCCAAACGCCCAATTCTGAGGCTCCCAAAGCAGAAAGTCCCGGCCAGGACGGGCGGTATGGGGTCTGGTCCGAATGTGATTTCTCCTCCTCCTGCTGCTGCTGCTGCTGCTCCTTCTTTTGAAATTGTGGTAAAATATACATAACACGAACTCTAACCATGTCCAAAAGTGTACTGTGGCATTAAGGACATTCACATTGTTGTGCAACCATCACCGCCATCCACCTCCAGAACTTGTTCATCTTCCCAAACTGAAACTCTGGGCCCCTTAAACATTAACTCCCCATTTTCCCCTGCCCACAGTCCCTGGAAACCACCACTCTACTTTTGTTTCTCAGTTTGACTACTCTAGGAACCTCACAAAAAAGGAATCGTCCTGCTTTATAAACAAAGCAGCACTCACGGAAAAGGCAGGGAGTGGCCCAGGGGGTGCGGGCCGGGGGTGAGGAGGGGAGCTGGCCAGGCTGAGCCCGGAGAGGGAGGAGCATAGCACACAGGAGCCTCTGCGCTCCAGGAAGGGATGGACGTCTGATGGGTTTATGGGCCCAGATGGTGCCAGGTAGGAACAGCAGGAACGCTGGCCACCTGCCTTCCCCGCTAGCTGGCCCAACTACACGGGACCCACCCTCTGAGGGAGCCTCTCCCTCCTGGCTCAGCGCATGGAAACAGAATAGCCAAAAGGCAGCTGTGGAGAGGGCTCGGAACACCTCCTGGGCCAGCCTCCCGCTGTGGATGAGAAACGGCCTGAACGGCTGCTCTGAGTCAAGGTCAAAGCTGGAAAGAGAATCCAGCTCTGAAACTCAATACCCGCCCCTCCCAGGGAAGGGGGCTTTCCCCTGCAGAATCCTTTGCTGAGATCCCCGTCCCTGGAGGCAGGGACCTGGCCACACTGCCCTGCCACCTCATGGCACCCAGCACAGTCTCACACCTCCGAAAACACGATCTGACCAACCCATGGATGGCTTGTGTTTCTCAATGTGCAGGCAAGGACCCCCTGCTCAAGGAACATCTGACGGTTTTGTTTAAATTGAAGCTTCCCGGGCTCTCATGGACATTCAGGACGTCAGGATCTCTGCATGCAGGACCGGGAATATGGCTTTTTAACAAACTCCCCTGGGGTACCCACCAGAACGGCAGGGTGCGGTGACCGTGCCCTGGGCGAAATCAGGGAGGCCACACACCCAGGTGCAACAAGGAGAAAGAGAGGTTAGGAGTAAAAAGTCAGGTCCCCTTTCTGGCTCTGACCTTTCCTTACTAACCACAGGACATTGGCTGCAGCTCTCCGCTGGCTTGGAGGAAAGTGGAGCGAGAGCCCCGGCGCTGCCTGCCTCACCCCGCCAGCTGCCACAAAGCTCCACTGGAAAAGAGCCTGGTTAACAGAAGTGCAGGAGGGCAATGAGGAGGGGTTACCTTATCACCCACCCCCACCCAGGGCCTTGCAATTCTTTCCCCAACAGTTGCAAAGTGCTTTGAGGGAGGGACTGAGGGACCTGGACCCCTCAGCTGCAGCTGCCTCTGTCCCACCTGGGACTAAGGGCTTTCAGCTTCCTTCATTCCAGTCTTGCCTTCCACAGGTGAGGATGCCCTGACACTCAAGATAGGCCAGGGTCTTGGCAAAATCTCGAGGATGGCACCATTTATTATTGACTATAAGCCAAGCTCTTGTTTCATTTTGCAGATGCAGAAACTGAGGCTGAGAGGAGTAGATAAACATTCTGGTCCCCAGGCCCCGCTTCCTTCCCACCCAGGGGCCCTCATCTTTTCCCACGGTAAGCCCTGCTCTCAGGAGGGACTCCCCTCATTTCTCTCAAGAGAAGGGGCTCAGGCTTCAGGTAGCATGAGGGGAGGGTGGGAGGTCCTGATCCTTGCACTTGCTCCAGGCCCTGCCTCGGTCAGGTGGCAAGGGTCTCCTGGCTTCCTGCTGCCCGAGGCCTGAGACCTCCCCTCGGGGCATCAGCCTCTTTCCCTGTGATGGGGCGCCAAGAGGCTCTCAGTGCTTGGAAACCTTGGGGGATGCAGGCAGAACCTTGAGGAGGTGATTGCAGGGCATCCAAGGGCGCCCCCTGGGGTTAGGCATTGATAAAACAGGAGCAGAGTGAGCAGCCTCCCCTTTGGGATGGGATGAAGGGAGCCGGCCTCCTCCCAGGTGGCCTCTTCCCTCAGGGTCTAAGGGCAACACCCCCCCACCATGCGGGAGCTGACGTCTCCAGGGGACCTGGCTCACAGGCACACTGGCTGCTCTGTCTCCTGCTGCGCTGGGATTGTTTTGGCAGGAGGGTCCCAGCTACCTTAAAAGAATGGGTTCAGGGCCCTCAGGGCAGAGCACGGTGGCAGTGGTGTCAGACAACAGGACCAAGCCAGCCAGCTAAGCCCCGACATGACCTGGACTGTGGGCTCACCATGCAGGGAGGAGTTGCAGGAGGGGGAGAGAGACTAGAATCCAGCAGAACTTCCTCTGGGCATGTGAATGTCCTCCATTTCCTCTATCCTAAAAAAATCCCTCACTGACCCCGTGTCTCCCTGAAGCCACTGCCCTCTCGCTGTCTTCTCCCAGCAAAGGTTTCTGAAGAGGTGTCTCCACTTAATGCGTCGCAGTCTGGCGCCAGCCCCACCACTCCAGGAAAGCCAGCCACACCGTTGGGACCAATGACCCCCAAGCCGCACATGCTGCGCTGACGGCCTCCTTGCTCTAAAAGCGCTTCTTCTTTGGTTTCTGGGGTACTGCACAATCTGGGTCCCCCCTCCACCTCCCTGGCTGCACCTTCTCAGTCAGCTTTGTGGGGTTCTTTGCCTCCATCCATCCCATAATTGTTTCTGGGGGCTCCATTTCTTCTCCTCTCGCTCGCCCCCACCCCTGGATGGCTTCAACTCCCACCCGGCACCCTGAAGCCCCCTCAGTCCAGGCCTCCAGCTGAGACCTCCCCCTGCAGCAGGGCCGGCTTAGCGAATGGCACCCCCGCCCCCTCGGGCAGAAGGCCAGACCCTCAGAGGTGGGCTCGCCTTCCCTCTCCCTCCCACACTCCCCCCAGGACGACCAGGCCCCAGGTCCTGCAAAGCTGAGCTTCTCTCTCCAGCTTGTCCCTTTCTCTGTCCCATTTCCACTGCTCTGGTTCAAACCTTCCCCGCCTCACAGCTGAACCACACCTCCTAAATAGTCTCCGAATTCCAGTCTTCCCCCACCTCCCACCCCTGCTCCTCACCAGGTACCAGGGCCATTTCTCTAAAAGGTCAAGTTCATCACACCCCACCCCTACTTAGAGCCCCCCCTCCCGACTGCCTTCAGAGCAAGACCTCTGCTCCTGAGCAAGACAGGGAGGGGCTTCGTGGTAGGGCCTGGCCTGGCTCCCAGGACATCTCTCATCGTCCTCTCTGCCATCGTCCACAAGCAGACAGGCCATGGTTGCTCACACTCTGTCCCTTGTCCTCTCTGTGACAGCTGCCCAAGGTTCCCCATCCCCACCACCCACCTGGAAGCTGGCAGGGACCTTGCCTCCCCTCTGAGCTCTTCCACTGGCTGCAGCAGGAGATTTCAGCCCCCTTCCTGGTTCTCTCATCAACACATCTTTATGGTATATAAATATATACATATAACCCAAATATACTCTGCCACTAAAGTCTTGAACTCCTCAAAGTCATCCATGAGGGATGGCATCAACTTCTTCCAGACTCCCATTAATATTGATATTTTGACCTCTTGCATTGAATCACGACTGTTCTTAACGGCAACCAGAATAGTGAATCCTTCCAGAAGGTTTTCAGTTGACTTTGCCCAGATCCTTCAGTGGAATCGCTACCCACGGCAGCTCAAGCCTTATGAAATCCATTTCTTAAGAATAAGACTGGGAAGTCAACATGACTCCTTGATCCACGGGCTGCAGACAGGATGTGCCAGCAGACATGAGAACAATCCAAATCCTGCTGTACATCTCCACCAGAGGTCTTGGGTGACCAAGCGTATCGTCAACGAGCAGTCATATTTGGAAAGAAATCTGTTTTTCTGAGCAATAGGTCTCAACACTGGGCTTAAAGCATTCAGTAAGCCATGCTGTAAACAGACGCGCTGTCATCCAGACCTCGTTGTTCCATTTCTAGAGCACAGGCAGACTAGGTTTAGCATAATTCTTCAAGGCCCCAGGATTTTCAGAATGGTAAATGAGCATTGGCTTCAGCTTAAAGTCACCAGCTGCTTTAGCCCTTAACAAGAGAGTCAGCCCATCCTTTGAAACTTTTGAAGCCAGGCACTGACTTCTCCTCTCTAGCTATGAAAGTCCTCGGTGACATCTTCTTCCAACAGAAGGCTGTTTCACCCACGTGGGAAGTCTGCTGTTTAGCGCAGTGCCTCCACTCACGATCTGAGCTAGGTCTCCTGGACAACCTGCCGCAGCTTCTACGTCAGCACTTGCTGCTTCACCTTCACTCTCATGTTGGTGAGACGGCTTCCTTCCTTAAAACCTCACAGACCTCTGCTGGCTTCCAACTTTTCTTCTGCAGCCTCCTCACCTCTCTCAGCCTTCACAGAATTGAAGAGAGTTTAGGGCCTTGCTCTGGGTTAGGCTTTGCCTTAAGGGGACGCTGTGGCTGGTTTGATCTTCTCTCCAGACCACTGCAACTTTCTCCATGTCAGCAGTAAGGCTGTTTTGCTTTCTTATTATTCATGTGTTCACCAGAGTAACACTTTTAATTTTCTTCAAGAAGTTTTCCTTTGCAGTCACAACTTGGCTGTTTGGTGCAGGAGGACTAGCTTTCAGCCTCTCTGCTTCTGACATGCCTTCCTCAGCTAAGCTTAAGCATTTCTAGCTTTTGGTTTAAAGTGAGAGACTTGTGACTCTTCCTTTCATTTGAATACTTAGATGCCATTGTAGGGTTATTAGCTGGCCTAATTTCCATATTGTGTCTCAAGGAATAGGGAGGCCAAGGAGACAGAGAGAGAATGGAGAATGGCCAGTCGGTGGAGCAGTCGGAACACACACACCATTAATGGATTAAATTTGCCGTCTTACATGGGTGTGGTTCATGGTGCCGCAAAACAATTACACCAAAGATCACTGCTCACGGATCACCATGACAAATATAATAACAGTGAAAAAGTCTGAAATTGTGCAAGAATTGCCAAAATGTGACCAAGACACCAAGTGAGCAGATGCTGTTGGAGAAACAGCATCAATAGACTTGCTTGATGCGAGGTTGCCACGAACTTTCAATTTGTGAAAAAACACAATATCTGCTAAGTGCAACCTTCAGCCACGGATGGGTGGCTACACAAAATGTGGTCTATTCACACAATGGAATAGTATTCAGACATGAAGAGGAACGAAGCACTGAAAACATGTTGCATGAAAGAGTCAGGCACAAAAGGTCATGTATCGTATGACTCCACTTATACGAAATATCCAGAATAGTTAAGCTCATAGAAACAGAAAACAGACCAGTGGTTGGCAGTGGCTGGGGTAAGGGGGGTGGGGACAGGGCCTCCTCTGGGCGTGATGAACACGCTTCGGAACTAGGAAGATGGCTGCACATCAGCGTGTGTGCTCAATGCCACTGAAAGTGGCCTTTAAGAGAGTTCTGCTGTGTAAATTTCACCTCAAAAGCATCATCATCATCATAATAAATCGGAGGAGGAAGAGGAGGAAGCAGCTGCTGCCACTGCCTTGAGGCCCCTATCTGGAAGTCCAGCCATGGGTCAGCTTTCTCCTCTTTCAGGAGAAGGACTGGGCCTCTCTGCATCACCAGCCCAGTCAGGGGACGGGCCAACACCACAGGGCCCACACCAGGCCCTGCTGCAGGGTGGCCCTGCCTGGCCAGGCCCCAAAGCCTCATGCAGTCTCAGGAAGAGAAGCAGCTGGCCTCCCGGTTACAAGCGGCCGATGGGCCTGATCTCAGCCAAGGGCGGGGCGGCATTTTGGAAATACTGTTTGTACGATCTCCTCCTGGATTCCAAAGGGTCTGCCCAGGCTCGGCGCTGCAGGGCCCCCTGGAAGCGGGACGGCCTGGCCTGACCTAGCGCAGCAGCGCCCAGGGGGCCTCGCGGGCGCCCGCTTGCACCTCGGGCCCCCGCAGGGCAGCCCACACAGCGTGACTGCAGGACACCTGCTCTCACCACTTTGAGAAGCATCTGCCTGAAAAGCTGGGCCTGTTTGAACAGATGTCCTCAAACTGAGCCCAGACCAGCCCCCTGCTTCTCTTCTTCGGGCCTTGCTCTGTCCTCTGCGGCGTCTTGCCTGGGGCAGCCCTCAGAGCTCTGAGATGCATAAATGTGGTCCAGCACACGGCACACCCACCCGGAGGCCTCTGTCTGTCCCTCCTGTATTCCTGAAGGTTTCCACTCCTCCCAGGCCTCAGTTTCCTAACTGACGAAATGTCCCGCCCAATTTGGAGCTGTCCTAAAGCTCAGTTGAGACCAGGGGTGGAATGCTGCTCAGGACAAGGCGAAAGGCTGCAGAGCGCCCAGGATCTTCGGGTGCGACCTTCCTGGAGTTTGCAGGTGACACACACCTGCTTGTTAAGCCCAAGCAGGTCCGGAGTGCCCCCCGCCCTCGGCCTGCAGCCACGTCCCAGGTATTTCCCTGAGAAGGAGGGGCCAGCCCCAAAGGGGTGGCGTTAGCTTCTCTCTAGGTGAGGAGGGGGTGCCGGTCATGCTGGGGCTGTGGTCAGAGGGAGTGCAGGCTCAGCCTTTCCCTTTCTCAGTTCCTGGCAGATTCTGGAATCAGTTCCCCCAGATTCTTGGTTGGCTCCCCACCCAGCAGCACCAGGGCCACAGGGAGATGCGGTGGGACGGACCAGATAAGGACCCAGTTTTGGTGGGAACTGGCCTCCTGACCTCAGGCTGCGGTCCTCGTCCAGGCAGTTTTAAAGGGACACGGCTGCATTTTCAGCAGGCAGACAGGCAGGCCTGCTCCACTACTGAGGGACGTTTGGCTCCCCCGGCCCTTTTCATTAGCGATGCCGGGTCACTGTGAGCAGCTCAAAAAACCCTCACACATTTCCAACCCTGGAGCGGGGTTGAGGAGGGGCCCTAAGGGACTGTTCTTGGTTCTCCTGGGAGCTCCGTGAGACATGGAAACCCAGGCTCTCTAGCTGGGCCGCCTCATCCTGAGAGCTCACTGCGTACCAGCCCCTCTGCTCCTCTGGGCGGGGAGTGCTGGGGGCGGAGGTCTCCCCTGTTATCCTTCAGTTGCTCCTGTTTCCTCTCTGTTACTCCCCTACCATCCGCCCCCCCCCTTACTGCTATTACCCCTCTGTTCCTCCCACCTTGCAGCTCCACCCCACCCTCGCCCTCTTCCCCTCTTCGGCAAGGTCCCGCAGCCCCCAGGGCTCCCCACTGAGCCTGTGGGAAGTCCAGCCCCTCCCATGGGGGCCTCGGCGGTGGGGGGGGGGGGCGGGGGTGGGGGTCTGAGGCCCCGATTCCTCTGCACAGGGGCTTGTCTGTTTCAGGTGGCTTGTCTCCGGCAGTGACAGGAAGGGAATGCCAAATTAACGCTGGGTAATAAATTCTGCAAAGCCAATAAAACCAAAGCAGAGGGGTAGATGGAAGAACCGCAGCAACTGATTAAACATTTTTGTTGGCAGTCAGAGACACATGGCACATTTTCCAAGGTTTGCATCAAGGAGACATCTGGCCACGGCCCATGTGTGTGTGTGGGAGGGAATCCCAGGGAGCAGAGATGAGGGGGCCAGGGAGGCCAGGGCCCTCCTCCGAGGGGCAGCAGGCACTGTCTGGGGGGCTGAGGCAGCTCCAGGGCCATGACCTCAGCGAGGTGGACGGGGCACTTCCCTGGGTGGGCAGCGTTGGGATCTGCACCCCCACAGTTTGAGCCTCAGGCCCAGGCTTGCCTGCCAACTCTGTGGGCTGTAGGAGCTGAGGCCTGGGAAGAGAATGTTCCATGCTTGGAATGCCTGCTGCCGAGCCCCACCACACGCCACACCCAGACTCAGGATTCTGGACTCAAGGCCTGAGGCCCAGGCCTCCCCTGACTCTGAGAGAGAGAAAGTGCATGGCAGGAGATGGGGTCGGAGCTGCCCTCAGGAGAGCCCCGGGGCTCCTGACTCCCTGGGCTCCCTGATCACATCACAAAATATTCTGTACCTGGTGCCTCCACCCACATCACTTCCTCCCCTCAGGGTCCCGCGTGCCCTGGGACTCAGAGCCCCTCTGCCTCCAGGAAGGCATCACCTGTACTGGTGTGAGCCATGTGTGCCCGCATCTGCCCGCGTGTGTGCGTGTGCCTCCCAGCAGTCTCTGGGCCTCACTTGGTTCTGACTTTCTCCCAGGCTTGCTGACCACACCGAGAGGCCCCGTTGGGCTCTGCACCAGCTAATTTGGACCTGTGGGGGTGGGGGCCCACAGAGGGAGAGGGCCAGTGGCAGCTGACTTGGACCAGCCTTCTGTTCGGAAGGACCAGATTTCCACCTAAAACTCCCCAGTCCCTCGAAGACCCGCCACAGCCCATAGGATAAAACCCAGTCTTCTCAGCTTCCCCCAGAGACCTGCTGGCAGCAGCCCCAAGCCAATGCCCCTGAAATGTGGGCCAGGGGGCGTCCCTGTGACAGCTGGGAGCTGCTGAGAGGAAGTGTCACTTGCCCCCGTGTCCCCACGTCAAGGTGGAGGGATGTGCTGAGATCTGGCTCCCACCCACTTCAGTCCCACTCTGGGCTGTCAGCTCCCACCCAAACCCAGTGCCCACGAGCTTCCAGGGGCTCTTCCACTCTTACCTCCCACATAGATTCAGACTTGAGTTTCATCAGCCGACTCCAACAACAGTGAAGAGCATCCACGCTCCCTGATCCCAGGCAAGTGTCCCTTTGCTCACACAGAAGGGGCACAGCTCAGCCTAGCCAGGCCCTGTACCCCCGAAGCACCAGGCCAAGTCCACTGCATAGCCCTATGACTCCATCTTTGCCCTCCTCATGCCTTGGCCCTGAGGGGCAGGTGACCTGGGCACCCAGGACCACAGCCACAGCGTCCTAGTCGGCCTCCCCACCTCCAGCCTCCCTGGGCTTCAGCCCGGCATCTGCCTGCTGCTACTGGCACACAAATTATTTGCTCTTCTTCAGCTACGTCACTCAGTCTCACCTTCACAGATGTCACCGTCCACCATTCTCCTGGACAAAACCTGCTCATCCTCTGGGATTCCACTCAAGGGGCCAGCCTCCCTGTGCCTCTCCCAGCACAGAACTCAGCTCCCTGCACTGTGCCTCCTTCTCTGCAACCTCGGGGGCTGGCAGACGGCCTGACGCTGGTAAACGTTTATAGAGCAAAGCTTGGTGTCCCTGGGACAGGAGGTCACAGGGCCCAAGTCTCCACCTACCTCTGAGAAGAACACGGAGAGAATGACCAGACTGATCCAGTGTATCACACCGGCAAACTGGAACGCACTGGAAACTGCAAGCACAATAATAGGGCCCAATTTTAGGGACTAGGAATTAGGTGCCTTGGTAGAGGGGGCTTCACAGCCGGAGGCAGGCCGCCAGGAGCCCGGGCCGTGAGCGTTTCCACCTGGATGCAGTCAGGCCAGGGGACGTCAGGGCAGCTCTAAGGGCGTCCGCGATGGAGGCGGTGGCGGCTGGTGGCCCTTGATGCTTTTCTTCTCTCCGTCAAGCAACTGCCTACGTCTCCCCAGGGCCACCTCTCAGAGCTCCAGCTCAGTCCCACTGGCCGAGGTACGCTTTGTGCCCAGAAAGGAGCCATCCAGAGGGGGCTTAAGAAGACATCCAGGACTCTCAGACCTGGTCAGCAGTGTCAGTCAGGTCTAGACAAGCTTTCAGAAATCCCACCACCATTCACCCCCAAAGCACCGTGCACTGCGTGTGGGTCTGGAGGCAAGCTTACTTTGACTTTTCATTCTGAGAACTCTGAGTGGCTGAGAAGGCGGTGTCAGCGGGGTGTTTTGGGGAGAAGGCTGGAAGAGGGAGCCAGGGGTGGGGCAGGGGATGTCGGCCTCCCGAAAGCGGCTGAGCCAGCAGCTGGGGTCTGCTCCACTCCAGCGTGTTCCCCTGGCCTTCCAGATTCCAGTGGGAGCGGGGAGAGCCATCAGCCACTGACAGCTCCCACCCCACCTTCCACCAGGCGATCCTTGGAGTTAAGGCACCACCTCTGGAAGGCCTTTTTACAATGCAGGAGTCACGACCAGGCTCTGAGCTGGGCACAGTTTATCAGGGAATGAGGCCAAAAGTAGGATGCTGGGGCCCAGATAAGGGTCAGGTGGGCTCTGATGGATACTGGGTGGGAGGGGATGCCCCTCCAGAGGGCCGGCCTAACAGAGATACTAGTAGGAGATCCCTGGGCAGTGGGGCAGGGCCAAAACAAGGCAGAAATGCTGCTGAGAACACACTGGCCCTGCTTCCCTACTGGACTCTGGCCAGGCCTGCTCAGCACGCAGCTCAGATCCCTGGGGGCCAAGGTAAACGGCCAGAGCCATCAGTGCGGCAGGCTGGCCCAAGGAGAGGAAGCCACAGTGTCCCCAA